>NC_081269.1:8926500-9580000 GCF_030490865.1 Poecile atricapillus
CTGTAGAATGACTCTATCATCACTTGTGACTCAGGCAATTTAGTTTATATTACAGTGCTGTCTGGGGGCTGTAGATCACCCTGACAGTCATCTAGTCACAGAGCATGCTGATTTTGACAAGATATTGAAAGGGATTTTACAAGATTTTCCTTTGTGATACAACTCAAAGTACCTTTTTCTATTGTTGGCTCACGTGTAAAGAGATTTTGTATGAGATAGAAGTATTAGGCTCAGTTTGTCTAATTTTCCCTTAATCCTTGTGTTTGAGAACCTGTGAAAAGCTGAGTAGATTTCTTGTGTTGGATCTGGTTTAGAACCTGTAGCGTCTGTGTTAGGTCAGACAGAAGTCTCAGGGTCTTTTCTGGAGTGGAGGTAGCAGATGCTCAGGGCAAGAATGTAAGAAAGAGACAGGTAGGAGTGGTCCATTCCTGGGAGATGCTGCCATCAGCTGTCTGGAAACCTTGCTGGGTTGGGTGAGCAGTGCCATACAGGAACCTTATTCAGCTTTGCATTTCCTAAATGATGTTCTGATTTGCTCTGTCAGTGCTGGTCACTCTGCACTTCAGTGACCTCATCCATCATCTTCTGACACTGCTGACCTGGAGCTGTTTGTGGAGCTGGTGGGAGCCTGGTGTGCTGCTGCTGCAAACACTGCCCTTGTCCACTGCTAACTGGAGCACAAAGCCCAGCTGAGGAGAGCACTGAGGGGCAGGCAGAGAGTGATTTGGGCTTCTCTGACATTCAGTTATAAAAAGCCAGGACTGGATTTGTGCTGGGAAGTTCTTCCAGGTTCCCAGCCATGGCTGAAGTACAGGATTTGATAAGCTAAACCTGTATGTACCCCTTGGTTATACGTATGGAAGGGCTCGAGGAACACCATAATTAGTGTATCACAACATACTTACTTTTCTACCTAATGCAATGACATTTCTTCCCCTGCCTTAGTAATTAATTAATGTTTGGGAAATATTTAAGAAATGTAAAGCTCCCAGTAAGAGGTAAATGCTATTAATTGTAATTGCCAAGTAGATGATTTCTCAGCTTTCACATGGTTCTGTTCCCTCTGGTTAAACACCGAGGGATGTTTCCCTTCAGGGTAGCTCCATAACTCCTGTTCTCATTGCATGGCTGAGATAATACAGTTTGTGCTTGTTTTGTCAGTAGGAGGGGGAGCCAACTACAGTGCTAGAAGTTTTCCAAGGGCTGCTCAGGTGTCTTTTAATTATGGTGAGGTAAAAATATCTTGTCTGCAAAACAGTCCAGATTGCTGAATTAATATCCCAGCTGGGCCTCTAACCTGAGTGATCACCTCACCTGCATTTCTGCAGATTGCAGACCTGTGCAGAGAGTGGTTCAGCTCAGCTATTCCCAAAATGATTTCTCACCTTCATTTTCCTGTGCTCCATCCCCTGTACATGAACCCCTGACACTGTGGCTCGTGTTGTGCTGCATTAATGGCTTCAGAGGACGGAATGTGTCTCTGTTCATACCTGCCAGGTATGAGCTGTATTAAACAGTGCATGTGATGCATTTTTAGCCAGTGATCAAAGGGATTGGGGAAGATATACCCCAGGGATCTCATTTAATTGCTGTTTAAAGGATTTTAATAGACAAATGAAGGATTGTTGAGAGGACAGCATGGTGGGGGAGCTGCTCTCACTTGTGGATATTCTGTCTGTTGCCTCATAGCATCACAGAGATGAGCAAAGATACTCACACCACTGGGCAATGGATGACACAAGCCCCTCAGGAAGGTCAGCCTGGGGGGTGGCAGCAGAGTTTGTCCTTTGTCTGAAAGAGCAGAAGGAATGCCTGGAGTTCTGCCCTGAGGTGGATGATGAGCCAGGGAAGAGTTTCAGGAGGACCTGTTTTACCAATATTGTGCTGGGTGTCTGCCATGGACTCCCTGATGAGGAAAAAGAAGTGGGGCAGGAGGAAGAAGCCTTGTGTTTGCAGGCCACTCTCCTTGTGGGAAACTTTGCCCACCTCAATATCTGCTGCATCCCAGCAAGACACAAGCAATCAAATGGTTTCTTGAGTGCATTGTTGAAAAATTTCTTTGCAAAGGGATCATGGAGCTGACCAGGGGAGCTGCTCTGCTCCTCATACTTAAAAACAAGAAAGAACTGTTGGGTATGTGGGTCTGGGAAGGTGAGCTCAGAGACAGCAAGGTTGAGATGGTGGAGTTCAGAATGCTGATTTAATCTCTGCTCTTTCTGGCCAGTCAGATCTGTGAATGCTGGAGCTCACTGGCAGGTAGCAGATGGTCCCTGCACCTGCAGGGGTCTGCCAGAACCTCAGGTATGAGCTCAGATCATCTTCCTCAGAGCCTGAAGTGAAAGGGGGAGCTGGGCACTCAGGGAGGGGTGGACACACTCTTGTAGGGATGGCTGCAGAGTCTGAGCCCTACAGGACATGCAGAGCCATGAAGAAGTTCTGATCCCTGTGTCCCACTGGCCTTTTTTTCACTGATCTGTCTCGCTTGGCAGGCAGACTGTTAGGAAATCTTCTGCCCATAAATGATTGCATCAAGGCAGGGACAATTCAAGGTGTAAAGCTCTGGGGACAGAGTTACTGTGGAGCTGGTACATGGAAGCAGCTCCTCCTTTTGCTGTCTCCAGGGAAATGGGTGTAGGAAATTCCTCTTTTTCAATGCACTGCATGGAAATGGAGTTCTCCAGTGGAGTGCTCTTCACTTGGCAAGTTTTTTCTCTAGTGATATCCACTTAGTTCCTAACAAAAATGTATTCAAAAGATTAGTGGCAGTACACTTGGAAGCTGGAACCACTCAGGACTAATGATATAATTACTCTCGAAAGCCATTTGTAAAGCAATTATGTGCTATTGTTCTCTTTTGTTCTGTATCTTTATAAAAGTGAGCCATCTTGGCAGGCTGTGATGGGCATGTGTTGAGCTGGCTGTTATGTAAGAATAGAAATAATTTGTGTGCATATTTATAAAAGAAAAACAATGCTTTTACAGTCTGACTGAATTGTTTAGATGTAAAAATCTTTGTACAGGAACATGTTTGCTGTTACAATTTCTGATGTAGCTGGTGTTTTTCAATACATAGTCTTGTAACTTCTGTAGAAAATTTTGTGGGTTTATTTAGCTGCTCTTCACAGCCCAGGCTGTTTCTATGCATGTGCAATACAGTGTGGGGAGTGCTGTGCTTGTTACCTGATTAAATGTTACTTTATTTAAGGTTTTTTTTTTTAAAGATTTTTTAAAGTTTTATTTGTTTAAGTTTAAGGTTTTTTTTTTAAAACTTTTTTCTTGTGTTTTGTCCTGATCCTGCTTGTGTGCTACCACAAGGAACAGGCCTGATGATGGAGTCTAGCTAGAAATTTTATATGTGGAATGAATTTTTTTTCCTGTTGAAGTCTGAATGCCATATGTGACCCAAACCATTAGGAAGCACCTTCCAGTGAATATTGCTGAGCTATGTAGAAATCCTCCTGAAAGTATTTCAGGTGTATACATGAGAGGCTGCTCATTGAAGCATCATACAATTCTTTGAAGTGGAGGTGCCTGCAGCACTAATAATAGAGAAATTTGGCATGATAGCAGGGAAAAGCTGTCATGAGGCATTGTCAGTTCACCTGCCAAAGCCTTTTAAGTGCTAATTTAGATATCCACACCAAACTTAGACCAGAGATACTTTGCAAATCTGAACTAAGCTACTTCAGGAAAAGGAGTTTCTCTTGTTTAAAACACAATGGAAGAAGATAACAGGAAAAGAACACACAACTGACATATGAAATGCCTTCTTTGATGGCTCATACTGTCACATTGCATGAATGTGTGTGTTTGCCCTTTCTGCCCCTCTCAGCCTGTAATGTCTCTTAACCAAATTTAACCAGATTTGGAGAAAGGCACTCAAATGTACTATATTCCTGCAGGAGAATAATTGCTCAGAACCATCTGTGAGCAAAAGCCTGGGGTGTGAGCTGACTTCTTGCACTGGACCCCCAGGGGAAATTGTTCTTTTGTGCGTCTGAAGTGTGGGAAAGCTTTCCCATGGCAGGGAGCAGCAAGAGCAGGACAGGCAGGGAGTCAAGGGTGGAGACAGGATAGAGCAGCACAGTGGGCAAGGCAGAACACCAGAGCACCTGGGCTGGATGAGCAGAGCTGGAAAGTGAAGTGGTTTTTTCCAAAGAACCCTTAACAAAATATTTTTCTGTGCATGCTGTTTCTGATGATGTAGATACACGATGGTTTCTTCAAACTGCTTGTCTTAAGGAAGGGATTCTTGCCAAGAATGAACATCAACATTTGTTTCAGCAAACACTGCTTGCTTCCTGCCTGGTCTGCGTGCAGCCTTGGAGGGAAAAGCAAACACATGGTATTTGCAGAAGATGTATTTTATTTGAACAAAATTTTGCCCACGTTTTCACATACGATGACAGTGAATTCACATATCTGTAAGTGGCTTTTTGGAGCTGATAACATCTAGAGCAGGAGTGGGAGTAATTTGTACGCAGATTATTTGCCATACGTGTCTGTTGGAGCCATTTACTAAAAAAAAAATTAATTGTAATTAAATTAATCTGGTCCTGTGGAAATATAATTTTGATCAAGTGTGTTTCTTACTGCCACAGACTGCTGTTAGCTCAGAGTTTTATGTGTTGTTAGTAATTTAAATACTGTACCAGTCAAAATAACTGCAAATTGCTGGTACCAGATGTCATCAATGCAGAAAATAATTTCTCCATCCTACCTTTATTTTCAGTAATGTAATGGAAAATATTGAAGACATTGTGCAGTTAATTAGGACATTAACTGTTAC
This sequence comes from Poecile atricapillus, assembly GCF_030490865.1. Taxonomy (NCBI): domain Eukaryota; kingdom Metazoa; phylum Chordata; class Aves; order Passeriformes; family Paridae; genus Poecile; species Poecile atricapillus. Next base: position 8,931,290 of record NC_081269.1, read on the forward strand.
CTAGTAATCTTATATTTTGTTTTCTAAAGAAAATGTTTTCTTCTGTATGGAGCTCAGGGGATGAAGCATAACATTGTCATTAATTCCCTGACTCGAGGAACTGGTGGGGAAGATGGAGATAACTTGAAGTTACTCTTCCTATGTACCAGCTTATGTGCATAAATTAAAATATCACTGAGGAGATGGGGAGAGCTGGGCCAGCTTTCAGTGGAGCTCTTGGCCTTGGAAGCACCATGATTTTGACAGGGAAGTTTGAAGCTTCAATGTAGAATGTGAACAAGCTGAGGAACCTTGGATCTGTTTGCACAGGTGGTGAGGAGTTAGTCTGGGGGCTGTGGGTGCAGAAGGGGAGCCAGAGGGATGGACTTACATCCTCATCATCCTCTGAGGGTTCCTGAGGGAATAAAGTATCAACCTGAGAACAACCATGTAGCGGTTCTGGGGGTTCCGGAGGTTCCGGAGGTTCCCGAGGTTCTTGCGGTTCCCGAGGTTCCCGCAGTTCTCGCGGATCCTGATGTTCATTCTATATTCTATATATTCATTCTATATATTCATTCTATATTCTATATATTCGTTCTATATTCTATATATTCATTCTATATTCTATATATTCATTCTATATTCTATATATTCTATATATTCATTCTATATTCTATATATTCATTCTATATTCTATATATTCATTCTATATATTCTATATATTCTATATATTCTATATATTCTATATATTCTATATATTCTATATATTCTATATATTCTATATATTCTATATATTCTATATATTCTATATATTCTATATATTCATTCCATATTCTATATATTCATTCCATATTCTATATATTCATTCCATATTCTATATATTCATTCTATATTCTATATATTCTATATATTCATTCTATATTCTGTTTATTCATTCTATATTCTTGGCACTCTGGGAAACTCACTGAGGAACTATTGCAGGTCTTGATTGTCCTCAACCTGCACAGGAACAGACTTGGACAGGATCCCCATGGCAAGAGCCATCCGAAAGTACTGAACAGAATGTTTCAAAATGTCTTTTTATAACATCAGTAGTTTGGGATATGTGATTTAATTAATCTGTGAATATTATAGAAGTCTGGATTTTTTTTTCATGCATGATATGGGAATTAATTTTCTGTTTTAACACTAGTAGAAGTTAACAAAACAATTAACAAAATTACCCAGCTTAGAAAGAACTTTGACTATGTAACCTATTATCTGTATAATTTCCTCTTTGTACTTGCTGCTGAAGTGCATTTGTTACTTATTTTAGTTTTCTTCCCCAGTGAAAAATCAATTTTATTATGTTAGCACTGTGTTTTAAACCACTGTGCAATTTCTATTTTATTATTTAAAAGTGGAACAGCCTTAGAATCTTCTTCAGGGTAGAAAAATTAGTTAATAGAGAAAAGGCAGATGGAGAAAAAGAAAAGCTTGGCAGGGAGTGGGGAGATGTGAGACCTTCCAGGGAAGCCTGTTGAGCGTGTTTGAGAGGAAATCTGTGCAAGCACGGCCTTGTTCCTTTTGTCCTTTGGATCCATGTGGTTCACAGCCATGATGAGCATGGTGAACCTCAATGACACTTAATGTATAATAAGAAATTATTTTGCTGGTCTCACCTGGGGATATGAATTTACTACTAGACTCAGATCTATTTCTTTTCTTCTTTTGTAAGGCTTTCTGGGATGAGAGTCCCTTCCTAACAAAATTGAAGAGTTAATGCAGAATTATTTTTTTCTTTTCTTGTTTTGCCATAGGTAGTTAATAATAACAACAAAAGAAAATAGGAGAGTAAATAGGAGTAAATTCCACACAGTGAGAAAACTGAAGAATGTGAAGGACTTGCCCTTTGTACAGTAAAACATATATTGTACTTTCAGTTTTTTGTTTCGTGTAATTATGAGAAACTAGTGTGGATGCTTTTCTTCTAATTGATAACTTTAAATTGACAGTTCTTAGTAGATGGGATAATCAGTTGAATTTGCATTTCTGAACTTGCAGAACAGTTTTGCAAGAGTTCTTAGAGAATCTTTTAGTTCTGTTCCTCAAAGTTCCTGGTAAGAATAGAATTTCAGAATTAAGATTCCAATGTTTATTAACATCTGTAGGGTCAGTTTCAGTAGAATTCTTTGTTTTCTTGTCACTCCTAATCTGCTTCTAGAATGGCACTGGAAAGCAAGTAACATTTGTAATGAGTGCCCTGAGATCCTGAATGCTCCCTTCCAAGCTCCAGGCTTGTCTTTCCTTCTGGCACCTCTTCCCCTCTTATGCCATTGGGTGTTTCCAGACACTTGCCTGGTTCTAATACACTACCTATGGTAGTGCATTATGGTGAATTAGGTGAATTATTATGGTGAACAGGTGAATTATTCTGAATCCACTGGGTCATGGCTCCATGATGGGATTGTCACTCCAGCTGAAGGACTGAAGTGGGAGAAAGGAAACATAATGTACATTGCAAGCCTAAATATCTGAGGCTGAACTTGAATTGTAGCTGTTTGAACAACTGGGAATGCAGCTTGGTTGAACTGAGCCCAACCGGTGATGGAGCAGCTACAACACCTTGTAAATGTAACCAAGTGGCAAATCAGTTTGAATATTTTCAGTGACTTGTCAACACATGGTCTGCAAATGTGAGTTATTTGTGAGCAGTTTTGTGTAATGTATACCTGCAGAATTTCACAGAATGTTTGAAGAGAGATGAAAGGTGAAGTGCAGTGAATAAATTATTCATAACAATTATCCACTTAGCTCTATTCATCACTGAGATGAGACAGAATTATTGACTGGACATGGAAACAAAATTTCATTTCAGAGAGATGATATTAAAATACCTGTGTGTTAGTGTAATTATGCTGTGACTGTAAAGACTTTACTATTCTGCAGTAAAACATGCCATGGGCATTGCTGCAAGATTGATATTCTCCATGGCTAGTACACTAGATTTTTTCTTTAGCTACATAATGGAGTATAGGTACTCCATTGATCTCTTCCCTTAGTGAGACAAATTTTTGTGTATTTCCTTTGTTTATAATTTGCTGGTGGGCAAATACTGTGCTCAGCTGGATGGGATGGAGACTGGTTAAATTGGGAGTGGTAGATATGTAGGCTTTAAGCATTCTTCCTTGTGCTTGGATGTCAGTGTGCAGCTCCTGTGATGGGTGAAGAGTTCCTTCTCTCACCACTTTTATGTGCAGCATGTGAGCATGGATCCTGCTCCAGCTCTGAGTGTGTGACATCTGCACTGACACATGAATAATCTGGCCAGGAGGTTGGGAAAGAGCAGTTCAAATGTTCTCTTTGGTGCAGTTTCCATCCACACACGACCAATGGATTGAAATGGTTATTTTAAATGTGTATTTATGTTTCTCCTATGTAAGGGATGCTTCCTTTACTCAGCTCCTTAGGTTTTTGAAACATTTTCCCCTTGATTTACTTTGTAACGTACAAAATGAATACTAGCACGCCTAGTGCAGCACATGCACGGCTATTTATTATTGGCATGACCCTAATAATCCAAGTTTTACAAGAAATTGATATGTCACTGTGCTAGGAGCTGCTTTTCTGCAGAAGGATCTTGTATTTCCTGGAGCTGTCCATGGGCACTGAAGGCTGCAGTCCTCGTAAGCCATTGGTGTATTGAGGCAGAAATGATTCTTCTCCTCTCAGCCACTGAGTCTTCCCTGCACTGTGAGCTCCTTGCTGCCTGCTCTGTCTCCTGCAGGTGTTCTGCAAGCACGGGATCACAGAAGGGTTCAGCTGCTTCTGAACTCCTTGCCCAAGGGACAGCACCTGGGATAAAATGAGTTGTCTGATTTTAGCACCACAAATGGAGCGTTGAGTGGATCCAAGCAGTTAATTTCAGATCAACACTTGAAATCAGTTGTCCTGGGCTTATTTTCAAAATGACATACTAGAACTGCCATTTATCCAGTGCAGATGAGCACATATTGGTTTGTACTGGAAGGCCAAATTTGTTCCACCCCAGTTAAAGATGTTGCCCTAAAAACAAGAAAGGGTCACACAGACTGCAGCAACACGTTTGAGGCTGCTGGATTAGCTGAACTTTGGCTCTGGTTACTGCATTGCTTTCACTTACCAGTGGTAGACAGTCTTCCAGCAAAAAGGGGGGCTTTTCAAAATGGTAATAAAACCTTTAGTGCTCCATCATCATCATCTTGCAGAAAACAATGTCTAGATCAATCTATCTCCTTCTAAATCTTTAAAGAAACAAAATTTAAACTCATTTTGCCAAGGCCAAATGTCAATCATAAGAAAAAAATCTATATGAAATTTTAATTGCAAGATGTTCAGTGCAAATTTAATGAGTGAAATAAGAGATCTGAGAATTCAAGCATGCTCAGCTCATGCATAATGTTGACTTAAATTGGCTCTCTAGAGGTGCAGGGAATTGCGTTTTTAGAATTTACACACTGATAGAGCAAATGTACTGGGCCCTGTAGGTTAAGGTCATAAATCAGAATCATTTAACTGCCTTTGAGTGATTGCTACAGACTATAATGGTTGGGAGAACTGGCTTAATCTACAAGTGATCACTCTGCTTGGATTATTGAAATGCTACTCAATATTCATAAATCAGTGATCATTAATCCCCCAAATAGTTCCTGTCAGCTTTCTAAATAAATTTCCTACTGGCTAATTGAGATTGAAGGAGACTAGCTTGCACTGGTTCAGAATTAGGACAAATGAGTGCTTTGCCTACCTAGGATCAGAAAAACATCTATGGGGGAAATTGAACCATACTGGGTACGTAGGTGGCTGCTAAAATTGTCACATTTAAGCTGTTAACTGGAGGAGCCTTTCTTAGCAGGCTTTGCTCTCATGAGTTACAATGACTATAAAAAGACCTCTTTATTTTTTATGATGAAGACATTTGTGTGCTAAGCATCAGAAGCAGCTAAGATGTCAGTGGGTGGCACTCCTCACAGCACAGAGGGCAGGGACAGAGACACAAGGACCTTTTAAATTCAGGCAGTCAAGGTTGGAGTTCCCTCTGCTGTGAAAGTTTTTTTTCTTCCTATTACAGGTGCTTCCATGCAGGATCTGTTTATAATGGAGAAATGTTTATATTTTATTCTGTATTATTACTTAGTTGCTTTGCTCGGTGTTACAGTTTGGTTAGTGATAAACTGTAAATATCCTTGTAATCTCTCAGGCTTCTGGTTAAACTCATCCTGAAACCAAAAGGCCTGGGAAATGCAGAGTTCAGGTCAACCCAGTCATTCCTTCTGACTTGAAACCTTTCCTGCCTTTGACTTTTTATTTAGGGAAGATGGAAGGAAATAGCAGTAATATTTAAAAAAAAAGGCAATGGGGAATAGGAAAAATCAGTCTTTTTAAAATTACTTTTTGTCATGGTACAGCATGATGGCTGATTTTGCTATGCAACAACATGGCACCCTCAGAAATAAAAGGAAAAAGAACATCTGTACAGAGGAGCCCCTGGGATGAGTGTGTGTGGGGAGCTGATCTCAGTAAAAGGGACTATAATGATTATATTTCTGAAATGATTGAGGCTAATAAATGTTGATATGTAAAAAGAAATGATCCTTTTTTATTAGTCCATTGGGGTGAGCTATAATTTTTTTATGTTCAAGCACTGATCAGAAATTGAAGTGACATATGGAATCAGAATTGAAATACAGCTCCGTGGAATACTTTGTCAGTAGGAAAAAATGCATATGATAAAGCTGCTGAATTTTTGGCATCAATTACAACAGCAGCTTGTGAGCACTGGTGAGAGACATTTAGGCCCAGGTTTCAGCAGCATTGTGCTCTGAATGAATGGAGAATTTCAGATAACTGCATTTCCCTTTTCTGTTCCAAGTATGTGTGAGTTTTTATTAGACTGAATTGTAATCAGGAGCAGTCATTATATTGCTGCTTGGAAGGATAATTCCCAAGAATCAGAAATTAGAGTGAAATTCATGCTTTTACAAACTTAGAGCTTTTAAGCCTACCAGATTTTTCAGGATGTTTCACAGCTTGGTTCCAATGCTTATTTGAGAAGTGTAAATACTCTCCAGCCTAAACAGAAATGCCCAGGGGACTCTGAGTTCTGTTCTCTCTTGGCTGGAGCTGGTGTAAATGGTGTTACTCTTCTTTTGGAGGGCACTGCTGAAACCCAAACATCTCACATCTTGCCTAGGACTGTGGTCAAATATTATGACTGATAAAATAAAACCCTTGGTGATGCGTAATTCCACCTTGGATGACATTTTAGAATTAAATTATCCAGTGGCACTCCCTGAGCCCGGCACGTTCCGCAGGGAGGATCACAGAGGGTACAGTGCCTGTGTGGACACCTCCACCCAGAATGGCCCCAAGAGCTGAAGAACCCAGACCAAAGCTTCCCTGGGACCCCAGCAGGTGACAGCTCCTCTGGGGTCTGGAGGAAGAGTGGGTGCCATGGGTGGGAGTGTGGAGGCTCCAGAGCCGAAGGCAGTGATGGTGTGGACGGAGGCCTCCAAGGTGTGAACTTAAAGCATAAAAGGAAGGTTTTCCCTCACATAAAGATTGAAAGAAAAAGCTTTTCCCATAGTTCTTCGCACAACCACATTACTGCACCCCAGTTCTGTGTACCCAGCTGGCCTGTGGGCTGTCCCTCCCCTTTTTACCTTATATGTCCTTTTTCTAGAACGTTCTCCCTTCCCTGCTTCCCCATTGGCTGCAGTTTGCTGCAATGCCCCACCCCTGTGATCCCATTGGCTCTCCCTCCCCTGGCCCCGCCCACACACCACTTTCCCCTGTTCCTATTGGACCCTGGCCCTCAGCTCCACCCCCTCAAGCCCATATATACCCCTGGCCCCTCCATTGCTCCCTGGCTTTGTTCCTGCAGCCCTTGGGTGTGTGGCTGCCATAAACCCCACTGGAACTCCATCCAGAGACCCTTCCTGGCTCTGTCACCGCTCGGCTCTGTGTGAGTGTGATGGTGTGTGAGTGTGATGGTGTGTGATGGTGTGGGTGTGTGTGATGGTGATGGTGTGATTGTGTGTGTGGTGGTGTGTGATAGTGTGGTGTGGGTGTGATTGGGTGTGATTGGGTGTGATTGGGTGTGATGGTGTGATTGTGTGTGTGGGGTGTGATTGATTGATTGATTGTGGCCTGCCCAGACACTTTCCTTTCTGGAGGCACTTTTGGGAAGGTGTCATCACCTGGCCACCTCCACCGGACACCACCTGGGAGTGTCCCCAGCTGGGTGGACTCTTCAAGCAGTAGCCACGTGGCAGGAGAGCAGAACTGGCAGCAGTGCCTGGGGTCTGTGGGGACAGAAGGACAGAGAACGCTGTGTGCTGAGCACGAGTCTTGCCTGAAGTCTTCACAAGGGGAAGGTGAGTTTGATTCCAGCCCTGGACTGACTGACTCGACTCACACAACAAAGGAGATTGGGTTCTCACCTCTGCTTGGGGCAGGAGGAGGAACTTTAAAGTGTCGCGTGCTCTGTGCTATTCCAAGCTTTTCTTTTGGCAGGGAGAGAAAGGCAGGCCTGTTGTGCTGTAATAAGTCACCCTCATTCTCTGGGGGTGCCATGTGTTGTGTTTTTGAGCCAAACATATTTCTGATTGTGTGATACCTAAATCTACTACCCAATATTTCCCATGCTTAAGTTTCAATAAAAGCCATTCCAAGTTGCCTGTACTCCAAACGGAGTGTGTAATCTCTTTATTATGCCTGGCCTGGCTTGCTGGGCACATGAATAAACCTGGCTGTGTGTCATGATAGCTGTTTGTATCGCCTGACAATAATTGGAACAGAGGTAAATAAAATCAGTGTTTTGTCTTCCCTAAGATTGGACTCATCAGCAGATGGGGAATGCTGCCATCCTTTCTTTATTTTTGGCAAGGACCTTCAAAGCTGACAGACCCCTGCTACAAGGGAAAGAGATGGTTCAATAACATTTAGGGAAGAGCTAATAATATGGCAGTTATTTCAGCAATGCTTGGAATATGGTTTAATTTGATCATTTGAATGTATTTTTTTAAAATCTTAAAGAAACCTGCTTTATTACCTGCCTCCTGGTTTGACATCTGTGTAGCAAAATGTGAGCATTTGGAATATGCAAACTGAAATCAAAGTGTAGAATTCCCTTTGAAGCTTGGATTCTCACTCTTTTCCCTCCCCACCTTTTAATATTTGGCCTGCTGTAATTTTATTTCTCTGAAATTTTCTGTGTAATTGAAAGAATGTTAAAGGAACAAAGCAAATATTTACATTGCACAAACACCACTTGATGTGATTAGTTAAAAGCAATCTATTTAAAATTTAATATGTGCATTAAACATATGCACACACAGGGGAGCCAGTGGAGTAAGTTCTGTGTTTATGTAACCTAGAAGTTTCCAGGCTCTGGGAAGGTTTTTGACAGTCTGACTTTGAGGTTTAAGGAGCAGACCCACATCTAATTCACTTGCTCCTGTGCTGCTCAGGGATCAGCTTTATCATCTTTAGGTCTTACACCTTCAGGTGCTGGAGCTGCTGCCTGACTTGAGCAAATGGGTGGCAGCCACAAGTTCCCTTTCCTGCTTCGCCTGAAGCTTGAGGAAATGTTGCTTTTATCTGTTCTCTTTTATGTTTGAGACAGAGATGGATGAGTAGGAGGGCTGTGAGGAAACATACAAGCTAACCCAGCCAAGTGATCCAAAAAACAGATCCTGGATGTAGAAAAAACATTGTTTTCTGGAGACAGCTGGTACTGACTGACCTTTTGAAGAGAGGGATGGTGATTTTTCAAGAAAGTTGAATTATTCTCTTTTAAGCATTTAAAAATGACTTTGTGAAGTGTTTTATGGCAGATTAAGATAGGATAAGCAAGATCTTTGATTTTTCATGCTTTTTTTTATTTCCTTGATGACTTTTACCAGCGATACTAGGGTATGGAAAACTTCATTTAACTATTCCCAGGAGGAGATGAAATCAATGGAATTAAAGTAAATGGAAGAAAACCTCTCCAGATCTAAATCTCATGGTTTGTGCAAGGTTCTTTCTCGGCTCTTTGATGGATAAGTACTACAGCTCCTCCACTTCTGGGCTTCTGACCACTTTTCCTGGTCTCTCTGGTCCGAGAGGTGGTGAAGCTTCAGCACTGAACAGCATTTTGGGGCTCAATTCTGACAGTGCCTCACCCCTCTGCTCAGGGGAGGTTGGAAATGGTATTTTTTATTTAAAACTGGTTTATATATATAATTCTTAGTAATGTAACTTTAAATAATTTAAAATAATATTTTTTTTTAAACAACAGCAGTAATTTCACCTTGCCATGCTCTTATAAGGGTCACCCATAAAATGCCTTGACCCCTTGCAGGAGGGATTGTCCCTAGATTTGTTTTGTGCCAGCTGTGGTGGTTTTAGGAAAGACTTTGCTTGAGCACATCTTCAGAGGTGACACTGAAATGTCAGAGGGAATCTCCTTGTGGTTTAGGTCCCTCATGACAATCACATTGTGCAGGAATCTTCTTGAACCATCCACCATCCAAAAATGAACTTATCCATCAGGGAAACAGACATCTTTGTTATGGTTTTCACAATATTCTTATTATAACAGTCTAATATGGCTTCTGGGGAACTGAAGGGTCAGGATTCACCAAACCTGATCTGTTAATTAAAGGAGGCAATAATATTTAATACATATTATAAAGCCTGTTGCAGTAAATGGCTGGATTAAAAGAGTATCTTAACAAAATCGTGGAGCACAGAGAAGGAGCCATGTAGTGTTTTTGTACTGGATGCCTCTTTTTCTTATGATCCTCTTTTAATGTGGCTTTGAAAATTGCCCAGCAGTACAGCATTATTTGGCTTTGCTTCAAATGCTAAGACACATTTTCTTTTTTTTTAACCTAAAGGAGACCTTTATATGGAGTATAAAAATCACAATATCACAAGTAAAGGACCATTAACTAAGTGTAATGCTGGGGGGGAGGTATGCTTTGAACATTGTTTCCATTATTCAGAATAGATCAAGTTTCAGCCCAAATAGAAATGAAAGGCTATTGAGGAAACGTTGCAAATACCTGAAATTCTAACTTTTACTTTGCTTTTGTTAACTATGTGTCATTAAGGAAGAAAGGAAAATTGTTAAGAGGCTGTGCCATTGCAAGTGATACAACCATGACCCTGTCTTAAGTGTCAGCATGTGTGAAAGTCCATTAGTAGTCACAAAATTCCCTGAACTTTTAAAATGTTTTTCTTTGATACATCAAGCTAAAAGGAGTAACATATTCTTGAAAGCACAAGAAAACTTCATGTATTTGCCCAATATTAATCACATATGGGGTTGTATTTCTGCCTGATGATAAAATGATGTAATTGTGTCTCATGGAAAATGGTTTCTTACCACTGTGGGATTGTTAGATTTTACAAATTCCATGCTGCTTTTGATTGGTTTGGAAGGTAAGGGAATTATAGAAATGTACAAGTGGAGCCTTAGGCTCATAGTGCTGTCTTCTCAATAACTCATTCCTGGGGGCTTTATTTATCAATTTTTAGATGGTATACTGGCAAACTTTTGAACATTTCCCTTCTTTGGTGGTGTTGCCAGGCTGTCTGACCTTTGTTCTAACCAAATCTTACCCAGGGCACTAGGCAGAAGCTCACTTCATGAAATTTGCTGGAGATAATAATGTTTTACTTTATTTTTGGGACTGTTCAGTGCTCAACCACCAGATAATGGCCATTTGAAGATGTTTTTGAAGCACTAGACATTTGTTCTTGTTCATGAATGTGAATGTGTGGGGCTGGTTTTATTGAAATTTGACCTAATTTATGGTTTGCCAATTGGCTGTCCACAAACTACAGTGAACCAGCAATTCTTTTGGGTGCAGCATTCCAGCACATTCTGCTACCAGTTTTGTAGAGAGGGAATGCTGATATTTGTTCTTTCCTTACCCTTTCCAGAGAGATGTTTGTGCTTTCTCACAAGACCATTGTTTTTTAGTAGCTATTTTCTTCTACTGTGATAATTTAAAAAACAGAAAAAATGGGGAGGAGAATTATTACTGATTTAAATTTTTACCACAGGTTTGTATTGACAGAGAAGAAAATACAATAAAAGAGGTGGAGGTGGAAATCAGAGCTTTTGTAATTGCCTACTCACATCATAATGATTCTTACTCTGACCTATGTATTCTTAATCTTTCTTTTCAATATATGGATGCTGCTCACTTAAATGGATTTTAACTGAAGCAGAATTCTCTACTTGGACAAGAATAGTGCAAGAATTGACCATTATCTCAAATTTTGGTCTGCTTGTCAGACCAACACTTCACAAGGTTTGGTTTCAGATGCTGGTGGAATTTCACACACAAGTTGTGTGGCAGGTGCTGCTTGGTATTTTGGGTGCTGTCCCATGAATAAGGGATGTACAAAGGGATTCCTGTCAGTGTGGTCACAGCTTGGTGAGGATCACTGTGCCTGGGAGGAGCAGACCTCTCTGCTCTGTGGCTGCAGCTCAGATCCTCAGGTAGTGCAGAGATGTCACTTCACTTGCTGCTCGTATTTGTGCAGCTCATGAGGCTCAGTCCCCGTGACTTGGGCTCCAGTGATGGTATTTTCTGCTCTTTATCCCGTGGCACATGGAGAAAATCATCCTTCAGTGGTTTGATCTGCTCCTGAGAATATTCCTTGGTGGCGGATGAGCTTTAAGTAGTGTCAGAGGAATATGCTGCAGCTGGGCTGAGTTATTACATCTTTGTTGACTTGCAACCTGAAATCTATATCCTACTGAGTCTTGCTGTGGAGCCATCATCTCTTTACCTTGGGATTATTGATTGCATTAAAATTCACTTTGTACTGCACACAGACATAGGGTACTGATTACTTTTGTCCATGTTGCCACTTGGAAATGTTATTTATGTGGGATCATTTCCAACATTAGTGCCAATCTGGAAAGCAGGATGTTTTATCTTTATTTATTGAAAATCTTTATACAAACAAGTTGCTTACTGAGAGAAAATACTAATTCAAAGGAGCAACTTGCTTTCCTTATTTATTTCATTTGTTTTGGTGCTTCCTCTTCAAATTGAGAAAACATCAATATAAAATGACTTTATGGCAACCCTCAAAGTTTTAAGGTAGCTTAAAACTTTTGGATGTTTCTTCCCCCAGCACTGCTGAAAGAAATTTTGGGGAGGAAATAAATAATTTGGTTTATTTTTAACTGATTTCCCACCTCAGCCTCTATGCTTAAGTAAGTGCATGTGCATTTTTTTTCAGTGCAATACAATTTGAATTAAGAAATGAAAGCATTTCACTTATGCAGTGACCAATGAAACTAAATACCTTTTTAAAAGTAGATGAGTAGGGTTCACAGACTCCAGTCTGATATTGTTGGTTGGGGTTTTTTCTCAGGGAGGGGAGTGTTCCTTATAAGCTTCCCACACTTAATTTGCTCATGCATAACTGTCATCTCTTGCTTTCAATGACAAAGCAAAATTTGTTTCCGAATTCTGCTTTCAATTCTGGGCACAAAACATTAGAAGCACAGAGTTTACTGAGGCTTGGAACCATTTATGCATTTTGTATTCTTATTGTAACCAATCTTTTGAATGAAAATTTATTTCTTAACCAACTGGAACACAAATACCAGAAAGTGTTTTATTTTAGGTTCATAATGGTGGCAAGGCAGAAGACAGGGGCATGAAACTACAGCAACTTTATTTTGATACTATGCAGAACAGAATCCATTAACTGAGTCTCAGGAGTCAGGCTCAAGGACCTCTTGATTAAGAATTAAATTACAGGTATGATTTACTAAATTTGTGCTTGGGGAAAGAAGGATTTTGATGATGATATGATTGGTAAACTACACATTTCCTCAGCAACCTATTAAAGTTAATGGGAATAGCAGAATGGGAAATGCAAAATACTTCACAAAACTTAGGAAATAAGTTGTCTTGTAAACTAAGTCAAAAATCTGTGTCAGTAAATTCCTTATTGCAGTAAACCCAAGGGGAAAGTAAGGCTGGTTTGCAGGGTCTGCTTAGCATTGTCCATGAATTATAAATCCTGTCCTTAGACAAGAAGAGAAAGGGAGAAAAGAAGGAAAGAAAAAGGCAAGCAGCTCACATTGGTCCTCTGCCATTTTCTGGCTTTCTTTTTGTTTTGTTTCTTTTCCAAAGCCCATAACTTGAGGTCATTTTGGGATTAATTGAAGCTAATGTCTTCACTTCAAAGCAGCACAAGATCAAGCCAAATGTACATGCATAGCAATTAAAGCCCTGGCAAGGTATTATGGATTGATTTCTAGAGCAGCAGCTTTTCTCCCTGTACTCTTCCAGTTGTTCAGGCCTTTGATGTGCTTCAGAGCACAACTAGCAGGGCCTGTGCTTAAACAAAGGAGCATTTTAGCACTTGATTCTACAGAGAGTGACTGGTGTGCTATTGTTAATATTTTTAACTGTCTGTAAAATTGGAGAGATTATGAATCTGGTACGACTGGCTACAGGAGAATTCTGTGGATAATGAAGAAGATTGCAGGGGGCAAATTGAAAGACTTGGTTTTTATATTGTGTAGCATCAGTATTCCTTTAGTGCTAACAAAGATGAGGCCAATTTAGTATAAATCTTCAAAGCAACATGTGTGAATTTATCTGTCCAGTGCTCATTACAGTTAATGGGAATCATGTGGCTGGAACTTTGCAAGTGCTTTGAGAGTGCTCCTTTTATGGTTATGTTATAGACCCCCATGTTAACTGTTTTGTTATTATTTTTATATTGCTCCATTTGTTTTCTTGACATTGAAGAAAATCAAAACACTAAACTAATTAAAAACTGCATCACCCCCTCCAGTGCTGAAATGGAGCAAAATACCCATTTTCCAAAGTAAATAAAATATTACTTATATGTAAATCAACTTGAGACACAACATAACTCTCTCCTGGTTTAAATCCCAGTAGTTTAAATCCTGATGCTTGTTGCTTGCTAATTAAGGTGAGCCTAACTGGAAAGTCAAAATGTTGTTCCACACACCCATGTTTCAGTTTTGATCTCACTGTGCTGTTAGTCACCATGTGTGGTACAACATCTGCATTTCTTCATGGGTATCCTGAAGGGAATATCATCTTGAAGGAATCTGTAGGGGAGAAAAAGAAATAATGAAAACAAGAAGTTACAAGGCAGGTGATGAGCATCAGAGTGCACCTACACAGATGAAAGAGTAAATTGAAAGAAGTTTCATTTTAATGAATTTTTTGATTGTTATCCTATAGAAGTCTATGAATAGGCCTATATTATCCTTCTTCTTGAACATGAAACACCCCTCTGAGTTTCTTCTGGTGATTCTGTGATTGTTAGGCATTGTGTTTTGGATTCTTTTTGTTCAAAAATGTGAGTACAGCTGAATAGGGATCTTCTAGAAGTCAGTAAAAAATCTTTGGAGAAAGATCAGATCAGAATGATAATGTGATAGTATTAATAATTTCAGGTAAAAATAGCATTAAACCATGCAGCTAGCCCATCTTTCCAAAATTAATGTTGGACATAGTGCTTCTTTAACTTAAAATTAATCTTTCTTGAGTAAAGCGATATTATAAATTATTCTTAGACCCTGGTCTGCATAAATTCAATCCCAGTTAATTTATGTATGTGAGCAGTTCACAAAGACAATGGTGTAAATGAAATCTAAGGACAGACCACTTGTGGGAGGGAAAGAGTTTGAAGCAACATTTCTGCTGCTGTCCAAGGCAAGGCATTTCTGCATCGTGGTCCTTAGAACTGGGCTGGAGTCCAGTTCATGAATTGATCCAGGATCAAAGTGATGGCTCAGTTTGTGTAGGGCCCTGCCTGAGACCCAGAAGGGCACTGACACAGCCTTAGGAGAATAAAAAGAAGACTGAAGAATAGTCATGCCTTCCCACAGTAACCTTTAGTTTGAAGGTAACCAGTAAAATGTTTCAAATTAAAAAAAAAAATTAAATATTTTGTTACTTCTTTCTCCCCCAGATGGCATTTCCACTCTTATTGTTCAATCCAAAATATTCTTGGTGGATATATCTGGCACATTTGAGCTGTGCAGTGAACTCTTTGGTTTAGAAGGTTAGGAGGCTTATTTTTGCTCTGAATTGATGCTGACAATTTTTTTAAAGTAAGATTTGGATTATAGCTAATGTGAGATGCATACTGGATTTGTAAATAGCAAATATGTGTAGGCACAGCCAAGTCAAAGCAAGACTCCCTCACACCTCTCAGTGTGACACTGAACCATGGAGGAGAGTTAAATGTGATCCACACCAAACCCTTCCAGACAAAAATGAGGCTGAATGATAAATTTTGATTTATTGTAGTTACTGCTAGATGTCTTTGCACTTTTATTAAAGCAAATTAAATGGCTAATGAAATCCCTTGACCCCTGCAATGTTTGTGCCAGCCTGTTGTTATTTTCAGGCTTGTTTTTGCTGACTTGCTGCTGTTGGTATGGGCACAATGTGTTCTGTGACCCTCTGAGCTCTGACCTGTCACAGATGTTAAGGAACTGCTTACAAAAACAGAGTTCAGATTCTCTGATTCACTGTCTGGATGTGTCAACAGAATGAAAAAATATTGGAGAACTCAAATCTGCTCCAAATTGAGGTAAGAGTATTGTACTAACAGCCCCTGTACTTTTTCAAATTTAAAGATAAGGGCAAATTATTATTTTCCATGAAAAGTCCCTCTCTTGTACCTTCTAATAGTTGTAGTCCTGATATTAAGTTTGCCATAAGGGATGTTGAGGAAAATTTTGTTGTGACTTTGTCTTCAAGTAAACCAAATTAAAGTCACCCAGCTTGAAGAGGATCACTATGGTTACCTGGTTTAAAGGCAATCATTAATAAAGGAGAGAAAATTGGAGCTGAGTGAAGCAGTAACTGCAAAAGCATAGCAAAGGTTAGACTGGTGTTTTTCATCAAATTTGAACTTCATGTTTTGTTCATTAAGTATCTGTTTTAGGGATGCCACCTTAAAGGTTATAACTAGAAGAAACCAGACTTAAAAAGAAGTGTTAAAATATTTAAAAATGTAAAAGAGGACAGAATTCATGTTTTGAATTTCTAGGGTAAGGGTCTGGATGGAGTCTAGTTAAGGTTTAGAGGGGAAGATTTTCTCCCTTTAGTATTTTGATAAGAGATAATTGGATTTAAAATGGTTGCAGTGTCCTTCTTAAATCACATATGTTCTGATTTTGCTGCCCTGTTCTTTTTCATGGTGCATTACATATTCACATGGGAGCAGAGCCTTAGAAGCAAGGAATCTGAGCTTGAGCTGGAGCTTGATTTAAAACCCAAGCTTAAATATTTTAATTTAAGTCAGCCAACATATAGCTTCCAATCCCAGGGTGGAATGTTGGCTTTTCAAAAATCATAAATACACTTGCAGTCTCTAAAGTTGGGAGAACTCCTTACACTGATATTATGGTTTGTGGTGACAGCCACTGTCCTACACAAAGCCCCCAGTTCTCATCTGCATAAAATGTATTCTGGTTATTTTTTTCTGGGGTGATTTTTATTTGGAGTTCAGAGGAATTATGCCAAAGCTGGCTGATGGCCTCCATTTATGCCAAAAGAGCTTTTTTGCTTTGAAAAAATAAGGGTAAACTAAATATCGTCTTTCATATTAGCCTACTTCATTACTTAAAATAGTTGAAAAGCCTTTTATACAACTGATATATTAGATTTTTTTTCTGTGGACTCCTAACTAAACCACTCAATTTCATTTTTTCTCTGTTGCAAGCCTCAATCTCTTGTGCTTTGCTCGACAGGAATTCTCCTTGCTCCCCATGTAAAACAGACATAATTTAAAGCCACTTTGTCTTTCTGAATTTTAGAGTTACATCTCACCACAGTGGTGTCATTGCAGCTGTGATTCAGAGATGTGTTTAAAGATGTAAGAGTGGCAGGTTTTGTGTTCACACTTGGCTCTCAAATTTTGCAGTATATGGACAAATAGAGTAGCTGCCTTTTCTGAGGAAGAAGAGCTATAGAATTATTTTAAAGAAAATAATGCTAATTAATTCTGCTTTATTTTTTTAAAATTATTTGGAAATTAGTGTATATGCCAGTAGAGAAGTAGATTTTCTTCTCTTCTTCTCTCTGTATTTTAACCTACCTGAGGATGTTCTGTGACACAGCCATAACGGCAGCAGGTGTTATAGACTTGTGTTAATAATGTTTGATTAAAGCATCCCCCAGCAAGCTCTTAGAGTGATGGATTTTATCAGTGCTGTGTGGTAAGAGGGTCTGGACACCAGAGCAGTTTGGGAAGTCTCTTGTTTTCAATAACCTGGGGATTTTTTGGAGGAAGGGTGGAGGAGGAGGCAGAGGTGGGCTGTGAGCTGCAGCTTGAAGCTGCTCTGTCCAAGTGAGGGTTGTTAGAGATGGAAATCTGGCAAGAAAAGGGTGCCTGGGATGAACCAAACAGTTCATCCCAAACATGAGGAGATCCAGGGGAGGTTGAGGGCGCTCATCAGATTGCCAGGGAGATCAAAATGCTCAGAATCCTCTTGACGAAGAAAAGCGCGTTAAGTCTCAACATTAAAAATAGATGCTTTTTATCTTGTATATGATACAAAATCTCTTGTGATATGGTATTTTTCTATTATACTTTAGCAGCTCTGAGGAGTCGTGGATTAGGCCTGTATCACAACAGTAATTCACAGGAGGCTGTGTTTTGTCTTGCTGTGACACCAGCTACTATTGTTTTTGATCTGCAGCCTCTGAAGAGGGATGGTGCGTCTTCTGTGGGAGGTGTTGTGAGTGCAGATTAGTTAGACAAGTGCTGGAGTGAATGCATAAGTAGTGATTTTGCATAATGAGGTATGTGAAATCCCAGTGGAGGTTGTTAAAACAGATAGACAGCCTGTGGTAAACAACAAGGAAGGTAGGCTTTGAAAACAGATGGCTTTGAAAACCTGGCAAATGACTGTTCCATACTTAAAAATCAGTTTTGTTAGTGGAAAATATCTTATTTAAAAAAAAAAAAATACCCAAACCAAAACAAACAAACAAAACTGAAAATGCTTAGGCTGGGTATTTTCACGAACCTGAATGTGTTAATAAAGTTGTGTGGGGAGCCATTCATCATCTGTCTCTCCTGCCACACGTGAGTGTGAGCGATGGGCTGCCCTGCTCGTGGCGTTCTGCAGCGATCCATCAGCTTTCCCTGTGCAGCTGCTCCTACCTGCTGGGTATGTTGCTCTTCATTATCACTTGGACTCTCTCTGTGTCAGTACTTTTCATTGGGAGTCTAATCGTGCACTCAGAGGTTTAATTTGTCTTGAAAGACAGAGTCTATGAGTGAAATGGGAATACAGAGGAATATTTCTGCTAGTTGGAAAGGGCACTGAAAGGCCCATTTCCATTTGAATGACTACATTGCTAAGGTTGGGGCTGGCCAGGAGATGAGATGCTGGTTTGGAACTTTAAAATGGAGCTGTTTTCCATGTCTTTTATGCCTCTGGCACAGGCAGCAGGAGGTGTGAGACTGAGACTGACCTTCTTCTCCCATGGTTGTTGTAGGCCCAGTGAGACACCGTCACTCTGGCTGTCACCTGCCTGGGGATCACACTCTGTTCTCTCCTGGAGGCTGAACTGGGACAGTAGAAGCTCCAGAGCAGTTCCTGCAGTGTGCCAGAGGCCAGCTCAGGGGCTCACTCACCAGTGCTGACACTCTTAAAGACCTTCCCCATGGTCTGAACATGAGACCATTTCAGTCAAATAATGCTTTTTCTTTCCTCTCCCAGTGCAACTCCTAAAAGCTTTCCTTTGTCAGTGTAAGTTACCCTACAGCCTGTGGGTAAATCAAATGTGTCATTTTCTTGCTTGTTTTGGTGGCTCCCTTAGAACAAGGAAAGCCCAGGGCTCCGTGGGCTTCATTGAAAGATAGTGCAAGTGGTCCAGTTCCCCTTTGGAAAAGATCTCAAATGCAAACAGGGGAATCCTCAGTCCCCAACTTCTGCTGGAAAAAAGGCAAGTTCCTATGATTTAAGAATGAGAAAGCTAGAAGTGTTGGTTTTTCTTGAGGAAAAAAAAAAAAAAGGGAATAACAAACGTTGATTTTTTGATTCCTTGTCAGGATTTTGACTTTAAGCTGTGTCTGCAGATGGAGATCACTGGGTGAGCAGCAGCTGAAAAGTCTGACAGGACAGGAAACTGGTTTTGCTTTCTGCCTGGAGAGAAACCTTTGCTACAGGGTGGCTGATCAGAGCACAGAGCTCCTGTTGCTTCTGTGATGAGTTGTCTGGGTTCTCCCCTGTTGGTGTTTGTACCTACAATTAAGGCATTTCCAGAGCTCTTCCAGGCCCTGGAGCACCCTCAGCATCATGTTTTAAAAGCTCTTCTTCTTTTTCCCTATTTTTCCAAAGAGGCCTGCTTTTCATGAAGTAACATTTTTCAAAAGCACTTCAGGTAATGCACTGAAAACTTTCAAATTTTGAGTATTTTGGTACCTAAAAAAGAGTTGAGCTGTTAAAAAAAAATCTCACACCAGCTGTCTCAAGACTCATTTTCTGTGTTGCAACAAGATTGTTACAAACATCTGTTCCAGATCTGTGAAGTTCTTCCAGAATATTCGAGAAGGGACAGTGTCCTGTCATTCACAGGTTACCAGTCAGTCATCCCTGAGCTGAAATGGCAGAAATCCCTGAGTTTTGATATTTCAGCTGCAGGGTAGCAGGATGTTTCCCCTCTGAGCCTTCTGCAGCTGTGTGAGGATGAAAAGCAGGGGATGTCTGGGATATTTCCCAGCTCTGGGATCGCTGTTAGGAATGTTTATTGCACACGGGGGCAGTAGCACACCGCAGAGCTGCTCAGGGATCTTTAGTGCTCCTTAGCTGCCGCTGGGTTTGACAGATATTGGCAAGAAATATTAACTTACATCCAAGTTTGTCTTAAATAATAAGTGATGAGCAAAGAGAAGTTTGTATTTGCTGCTTTAAAATGATCTTTATCCTGCGAAGTTTTTTATTCCAGCTTTGACACATGGCCCCCTTCACTGTTTTAAGTGTTGCAGGTGCCAACAGAAGCCAAAAGTGGGAAGACTGCTCTTGAGAGCGACATAAAAGTGTTCTTCTGGTCTTTGGAATCAGTACTTGTGTCACATTGCTCTGTTTTGTCTGTGCTCCTTTTTTAAACTCTTTTGGATATATTTTCTGTGATACAGTTAGTGGAAAAGTTGCTTTACTTTTTTAAGGAATAACCAAGTGCTTAAGTGCTTTCCTGGATCCAGGCCAGAGCTAGCATCTTGCAGAATAGAGCCGATGACAACTCATTTCATCCCAAAAATCGCAGTTTTCTTCACAAACTCCAGTAAACAAAGTCTCCTGATAGCCTGTGAGTCCTGGAGCAGCGGCAGTGTCCTGGCTTTCCAGATGGCAGCGAGTGTGGTTAAATGAGTGGCTCAGGGGAGTTGGTGGGTGAGTGAGGCTGGGCAGATGCAGGAGGGCAGGCTCTGGGGAGGATTTTGCTGCCTGCCTTTATTGCATGTTTGTGCCTCTGCCTGGGTGCTGTGATTGGGCCACAATTGCCCAGATCTGTCTGTTCTGTGAGGTGTTTTCTGAAAGTACATCCAGAGCTCTGGGGGAAGGGGGAGAGTGGCTGTAGGTGCTCCTTTTTGGGGGGATTTGAATGACACCACCTTGCTGGCAGTGAGGAGGTGCAGAATGGTAGAACTGGTGCCTTGATATGCCCAGTCACCTCTGAATCTGGATGTGCAAAGGGAAATAATGGAAAAAGGAATAAAAACCAGAAAATTAACAAACAAAACCACCAAGTAACATTTTTTTAATCTTTGTATTTATGAGTTATGTTAGCATTAATAACTCTGGAATTAGTAATTCAGGAACTCACCTGAAGCAATTATGCAGGGACTTCCTAACAGTATTTCATAATAACACAGGTAGTTACACAGGGATTATTTAAAAATAATATATTCTCTGTATTAATCATTGGTTGCTATTGACTTGGTGACACGTTGCTGTTGGTGCAATGAACTGTGATATAATTAGTAGCAAATAGGACCCATGCATGCTGTGCTAATTATTTTTGTGTGAACCCAATTCATTGCTAATATAAATAGCAATATTAATCACAGCCAGTATCAATATTTATGCAGTGTGCTTCCATTTAAGTGCAGCTGTAGACAACACTTGTACATGCACCAGAGAGAGGAATCAGTCTTTTCAGTCACACCATGGTGTGCTGTGTCCATTCTGTGACAATTGCTTAGGGCAAACAGTGTGGGATGTGACTCCAGGCTGCTTCTCTGCAGAAGCCCCATGTCCTCAATAGTAAACTGGACTGCACTCAGAGGACACATCTTGTTCATTTTTCCCTCCTCCCATTTCTGACCACACTGGCTGTTAGCACCTTTGGCCTGTGACTTGGAGGGTGCTGGGTGTTTGTGAGGATCTGGGTAGGAGCAAGGGTCACGCTCTGCTCCGTGTCTGTGGAAATCTCTCAGAGGATGAGGCTCATTTGGGTGAGTCAGGGTCATCTGTCTCTCAATTCCTCATCTTTAAAAGACAGCTGTCATACAAGTGGGGAACAGTGTCAAAAGGAACACTCAACTGCCCTGAGTGAGGTTTCATTCTGTTAAATAAAGCCAGGAGAATCCATCTCGATGCCAGTGTCTTGAGTGCATAGATCCAGCTGCTTTGCTTGTTCCAGTGCTTCTGCTGGCAAGCAATCTTTCCTCTTAATGGATTTCCCAAGTTGTTGCCTTTAATGAGTGCCATGGATGGTTTCTGGTTTAGCCTGATGCTGACTGTACACGTGTTCTGAGGAGAGTCAGGTTGGACTGTGCAGGTGAGTGGTGTGAACAGGGCTGGCTGTACATACTGCAGCACTTGTGGCACTTGGAGGAGTCCCAGGGCTGGGGAAAGCAAAACTGCAGATTAGCCTGTGATCCTGACCCTGGGCAGGGATGTACAGTGCACGCTGCAGAAGTACACTCAATAAATTAGACGGTGATGTATGGCACAGTACATCACATTCTTGAAGGCAAGGCATATATACTCACCAGATAATGTGGAGCACGTGAAGTATTGAATATATCAAAGGAAGATTAATCTTTGTCTGGGAGTAACCCTGCACATTTTCTGTCTAGTTGAGTCAATGCAATATAATTTAAAATGTGAAGGAAGTGTGTGTGCATCTGTATATGGACACAGGAGGAATGTGTTTGTATGTGTGCTAGGGGATTTCAGGATACACATCTTTCTCTTAATATTAAAACATTTCCCCCCATTATTTTGCAGAAGAAAATGTTCTCTTCACATTGAAAGTCCTTTTCCTAAATGAGGATGAAGTGTCCCTTGGGACCAGTGCTGCAGGACCCAGGAGGTGCAGCATGTCCCAGAGAAGGTCTGCAGACAGGTGAGTTTCACTCCTTCACATCTCACCATGGGAAGCTGTGGCTGCTGTGTGTGCTGGGTCACCAGTGCCCTTCTTGACACTGCAAGTGGAGAATCAAAGAACAGAAACTGTCAGAGTGTGGCCATTTGGCAAATATCTGCTCAAAAATGGCTGTTGGCCTGTGAAGGTGCCTGGGACTGAAAGGTTGGCTGAAAATTTCCCATCTGTGTTTTGTTTGTGTTTAAGGATTGATAGTTTGTAGAGTTACAATTGCTACAACTATTTTCACCTCAAAAATTTGCATCTGCTATGTTAACATGAAAAATTAAAACCTTGGTACAATGTATGAAATGATGATTAATTTACAGCATTTATCTTGGCTTACTAATCATTCTGTTTTTAGCTGATAATTTTATTTGTAATCTCCAGAGTTAAATTGCCATAAAATACCATAGTTACAAAGACATTCATGAGTAGTTGAAAGGATATGACACATTGTAATTTAGGAATTAATGCACACGTTAAAAAAAAAAGCCAATTCATGAGAAAGCTGCTAATACATGTACATTGTAGGAGAAACAAAGCAGGGGGAAAAAAAAAAGCTGCAAACCAGAAGATAAGCACATGAGCAGTGCAGCTGTGCCACTAAGTGACAGTTTAAAGATACAGTGAATTCCATCCCACCATCTCTGAACAAAGAGCAACAAAGGGCAGAGAGATGTAACACAATCACCCAGCGATGAGCATGAGCAGTACCAGCTGGGAAACACTGCCTGCCTGTGCCTGATGGAGCTCTGCTTTGCTGTCTCTTGTAATGTGGGCAGCTACAAAATCCCGTTCCAGGGCACTGAGACCCAGCACTGCCAGTGCAGGAGCACTGGGAAAGGTGGCAGGACTTGTGGTGGCAGCTGATGCACAGCTGTGAGCAGCGTTTCTAATCCAGTAACATGCTCCAGTAATGAAACCCATCCCTCTGATTAAAGGTCCTTCTTGTCATTTATTCTTTTCTTTTCTCATAAATTCCCACCCTCTTTCTAGGGAGGGGAAGTGTACATTAGGCACTCCCACACTGTGTGCATGACAGCTGTGAGATGATGTCTGAGCTGCTGGTGCTGAGGGCACTGTGCAGAGTGGGGTCCTCACCTTGGCCCCAGACTGAGCCAACAAGGGGGTGTTTTTCTTCCAGGCAGTTCAATTCCAGTGTGGAATGTTTTCCAAAGGACTGACTCAGGAGAGGAGGGACTAAGGATTTCCCTCTATTTATTTGCAAGTCCCTGACATGAATGGTTCTTTGAAGTGTTTTTAGGATGCTGTAGGGCAACTCTATCTCTCACTTAAAAATATATTTTGAATCACAAGAAACTTTAGATGTGTGTGTTTATAACAGAACATATGAACTACCACTGCTAACACAAAGTCAGCTTTGTCAAGCTACACCAGGGTTGCCATTTCCCTTCAGTCCTGTGGTTGGGGACCTTTTAGATTAAATTCATTAGTTCATGGTAGTTTTGAGATGTAACATAAGCCTCCAAAGGCATCTTAAGCTTCTCTTTTTTATTAAAATTAAATCTTCCCTTGGCATTTCTCTAGGCACTTCTCCACTCACAAATAAAAGGGACACTGCTGAAGGATATTCTGCTGCACACTTAAATGCCAGCAATCCAATTAAAGAAATGTTTAACCTTTTGTAAATAAAGCTATGGCTTGTGCTGGCTTTTGGCTAAAGGGAAAAAAAAAATTAACTAATTTATTATTAAGCTTCTTACTCAAGACTGATGTATGTATTCATGATATAGTTTATAGCATTATAAGGCCAGAATATATTAAAATTATTCTGTCCTGGAAGGTCAGCTGGCTGCAGATTCTGACACTCTGCTCTTGAGTCAGCTCTGCTCAGTAATATCATTCTTCAAAGCCATCTTGGAATCTTGCACAGTCTCTGGACACAGAAGTCCTGATCCAGCTGTTAGATGTGTCCCAACACTTTCTTGTATTTCTGGTTTTTGAACATGGCCTCTGTTAAAACGAGCATCTTTTTCCCATTGCAAACAATACTCATGGATTTCGATAGGAAAGTGTTCAAACTCTGATGTACCTTGTTCTAAGCTTTAGTCTAAAAGCATTTTTAAAGCTAAACAATTGATTCCATATCTGGATGTTGATTTTGTACTGTCTCTAGACAACAGGTGTAGAAGACTGTTATAATTGATCTCTATTAGTTTGGTGGGGTATTTTTTTAACCAAACTTACAGCTACTTTCTCTTCTATCCAGTTTCTTTACCAAACAATAGTGCAGGAGGATTCAGAAAGAACATCTCAGGGCTGAATCTTTTTTTTAAAGGAAAAAATGTCCTTTAATTTCCTGAGTGCCATGAGTCCCAAAGGACTGTTTTGATGGTGGCAAGACATTTCCATGGATGGCACTGCTGGCTCCAGGCCTGGTGAATCCCTGCTGCTCTGGAAATTCCCCAGTGCTTGTCTCACACTCAGCCCAGGGTGCTGCAGGACCCTGGGGTTGGGGGTAACACAGAGCTCCATGGCTGCTACACTTGTGCTCTGCCAGCTGGCTTATTCTTCTGTTTGTATTGCTCCTGCTTGCAACTTGGCATCACGTTTGGGAGCTGGGTTTTGATTTCTGGTTGCTTTTTTTTTGATGTTGCTATCAAGGCAGATATATTTTTCTTTTCCTTGTACACTATAGAAAAACCTAAAGCTTCTTAAAAAAAAATTTAAAGCAATTCAGCTTTTTGAAACTGCATAATTGAAGAACTCTGAAATAATTGGCTTATTATAGTGCACCCATAAAAATGAATTTGCATCTCATTTATGAACTATTAGATTCCTTATTACATGCGACTGATTGTTCTTAATGTGACTTGCATATAATTTAGCATTCTTTACTCATACATTTTGTAGCTAAACACTGGGGGAGGGAAGTTCATCCCAAAATCACAGCAGCAGAATGTAGATTGCGGAGCAGCCGCAGACTGATCTTGCATGAAGTGCTCTCAGTTTGT
This sequence comes from Poecile atricapillus, assembly GCF_030490865.1. NCBI lineage: Eukaryota > Metazoa > Chordata > Aves > Passeriformes > Paridae > Poecile > Poecile atricapillus. The sequence continues at coordinate 8,956,665 of NC_081269.1, forward strand.
CTCTACTCCCCTCACAGTGCTGAGGTGCAGAAACCCCAGATCAGAAACTGATTTTTTCCTGGCCTCTTCCCAGAGCTCAGTCTGGGTGTGCTCTCACCTGAGCTCACCTGAGTGACAGAGGGTGGGCAGGGACCTGGTGCTCAGAGCCTTTGGATGTGGGTGAGGATTGCTGAGCAAACAGCTGCTGGGCTGGGACATCCTCAGGGATCCAAAATGCTGGAATCACTTCCCTCTATTCCTACCAGAGCATTCCTTCATGGATCCAAAATGCTGGAATCACTTCCCTCTATTCCTACCAGAGCATTCCCTCATGGATCCAAAATGCTGGAATCACTTCCCTCTATCCCTACCAGAGCATTCCCTCATGGATCCAAAATGCTGGGATCACTTCCCTCTATTCCTACCAGAGCATTCCCTCATGGATCCAAAATGCTGGAAACACTTCCCATTATTCCTACCAGAGCATTCCCTCATGGATCCAAAATGCTGGAATCACTTCCCTCTATTCCTAGCAGAGCATTCCCTCATGGATCCAAAATGCTGGAATCACTTCCCTCTATTCCTACCAGAGCATTCCCTCATGGATCCAAAATGCTGGAATCACTTCCCTCTATCCCTACCAGAGCATTCCCTCATGGATCCAAAATGCTGGGATCACTTCCCTCTATTCCTACCAGAGCATTCCCTCATGGATCCAAAATGCTGGAATCACTTCCCTCTATCCCTACCAGAGCATTCCCTCATGGATCCAAAATGCTGGAAACACTTCCCTCTATTCCTACCAGAGCATTCCCTCATGGATCCAAAATGCTGGAAACACTTCCCTCTATCCCTACCAGAGCATTCCCTCATGGATCCAAAATGCTGGGATCACTTCCCTCTATTCCTACCAGAGCATTCCCTCATGGATCCAAAATGCTGGAAACACTTCCCATTATTCCTACCAGAGCATTCCCTCATGGATCCAAAATGCTGGAATCACTTCCCTCTATTCCTAGCAGAGCATTCCCTACCTCAGAAACAGGACACCAACCCAGCCTGGAATCACTGAGTCACAGGAATCCACAGGAATTGCTGCTTCCACCGTGCTTCCAGCAGCATTCCCTGTCTGAGCATGGCTTTAGGTGCTCATAAAGGCCAGCCTTGCTATCCATGACTCCCCTTGGACTCAGAGGAAAGGCAAAACAGAACAAAAATGAAGCAAAATACAGGGGTCACCTTGTGGAACTGAAGAGGATTCTGGGTGGGTGAGTGTAGAAATAATATCACAAAGTTGAAGGGAAAGTGGCAAGTAGGCACCTTGAATGAAATTCTGCAAAATCACTGAACAGCAATTTTAGAATATTTCATTTACTGTAGGAAGTGGCAAAAGAAAGTGCAAGTTCATTTCAATAGATACAAAAAATGCTGTGGTCTTTATAAGAGATGTTAGCCTCTCTTTGGGCACAGGAAATTAAGAAACCACTGGTGGCAAGTATTCAGCAGGAGCAAGTGTAGCGAGCCTTGGGTCATGGGTTTTGAGTATCTATGGTCCTCAAAACAGGTGCACACTCCTGTGGGCATTTTCTTCAGAAAGCACATGGAGAACTGAGATTTTGGATTGTGTGGTTTAATCCAGTGCATGATCCTGCTAGTTTTTTAAGGGTAGCAAGTGAGCAGGACACCAGGTGAGGTAAGGAGAAGAAATTATGGATCAAAAATTGTACAAAGACATTATGATCCTTCAGACAAAATAAAATATGTACAATTCTGTTCTGAGGAGGAACTAGCGGTGTTGGCAGCAGTAACATCAGAAGAGTGCTGACATGCTTTGTGTTTTATTTGCCTTTCTTCTGGATTGTCAGTGTTCTCTGAATCTCTGTTCAGCAGCACAGTAAATACAGCCAGAAACAAATGAGGCACTAATTCCAGGGAGGCAGAAATGATCCCTGTGCTCTTCTAATCCTGCCCTTACAGTAATTTTGAAGAAATTAAACGTGGGTTCAGGTATGTGGATGTGCTGCATCTTTTCAGAGCTCCCATTTTGTGTAGGGAAATGATTCCCTTTATATATTAGAGCATCTCAGAGTGTGTCCATGGCAGTCCAGGACATCTCTGGGCTGTCAGAAGCTGTGAGAGGAGCAATTTCTCACAGCCTGACTTTGGGGCTGGAGCTGCTGCAGTACCTGGTGCAGCAGAGGAGGTTCTGCACACCCTGGGAGCCAGACCAGTCCCCTGTAGCTGCTCCCTGAGCCCATTTCTGCACCTTCATCCTCTCACTCGTGGCCCTGATGTGGTCCCAGGGGGTTTGACACCCCGGAACCCGTGGAAGGTTACGATGAGGTTTCAGAGTTCAGGGGTTAAGCAGAGCTGATCTGTGAGCTTTGCCAAGGCAGGCACTCTGCTGCCCCAGCCTTTGAAGGATAAAAGTGTTATCCAGACAAATCCATGCTGCTTTTCAAAGCAGCAGGTCTGTGTGCAGCACAGCTGGGGTCTGGGAGCAGGGCAGGGAAGGGAAGAGCAGCCTGCTGTTTTCTTTGGGAGGAAAGGTGGAAATACATTTTTCAAAGCAGCTAGGTTGTTTTGTAAATGGCTGGTTTTAATGCCCAAATAAATGTGTTTGCAGTCGGTTTCCACCTCAGAAGGTAGATTCTAGGTGCAATTTAAAAGATCCCTTTCAGCTTTTTCTAGGTGGCAATCAAAAGTGCCCATCATCTTGGCTCACACATTCTAATTCTGCAATGTAAACTTGTAGTTTTGAGGGAGGAGGAAGTCAGTGTGGAGTCAAGCTGTAAGATCTACTCCCTCTTTTCCCCTTCTATTTTTATCTATGTGCTTTGCTCGTGTTTTGCAAACACTGCTGTTTGTTTTTTAAAGCATACATTTAAAGGATACACGATGATTACCAATAAACTAAATTAAAAGGGCAGAAGCTGGAGATAGTAGAGGGGAGTTGATATACCTTGTCACCATGTTCATTACTCAGCACTGAGTGCTTTTCACTGCAGCACATCACACCTAGACACAATGCTGATTATCTGTGCAGGAGGCTGTTTTGGCATGCTGAAGGGAAGCACACTGCTATGTCTTGCTAATTTGATTTTAATATCTGTGCCATGCCTTTCTTGGGCCTAGAAATTAGCTTGCTTTTTACTAATATAATTGGCTAATTACAACATCTTCTGTAGGAGATGGGGAGATACCCACAGCCCTTATGGGATTTGGAACATACTAAAGTAAACAGATGACAGTTCCTGATCCAACAAGAGCTCATTTAGAGCACAAAGAAAGGAATACAGCCACTGCAATTTTCTTAATAGGTTTTTTGAGGTTATTGAGGGTCCAGTCTTTGGAATGGAGATGGAAACACTGGAACATAGAAGACACAGCCCTGTAGGACTTCCATGGCAATAAGGAACAGGTAGTTACAATCCATTCTGCAAGTTTGCACTGTTTTGTATGTTTAATCATTTTAAGTTCCCTACCTGTGGCCAGTTGTGAAGATGTAAAGGAAGGGGAAAAAGTTGCACCAAAACAGTTTCCCTTGGTCCCAATAACTAAAATATTCTAGGTTTTGCAATGTGATCCTGCAGTTTTGGTGTTTCCTTCCTTTCCTGTTACCACTAATGGTAACCACTCACCTGGAGTGAGTCCCTGGGAATGAAACAACCCTGGCTAGAGCCACTGATTTCCTCTCCCACTGCCTAGAGGTGATAAGGGATGGACAGATGAGGAAGGGACAAATGTTACCTCTGCCATAAGGGTGAAAATGGAGCAGTAACTTTGAATAAATAGATCACCTTCCTGTCCTGATCCCAGCTCCAGCAGTCACAGCCTCCTTTCCCCAGGATGATCACTGGATTCCATCCTCACACAGTCTCCTTCAGACAGGACTCGAGGAGAAGTCCTATCCTAGACAATCAATCATTGAGCCTGGAAAGAGTTTGAGAGACTTATGCTAATCATATTTAATTAGTGTGTGCAAATGATTCTAACTAAATGTAGACTTCCCTTAGTATCTTCAATTAAAAGCTCTGGATGTACTCCAAAGTTACAAATTCCTTCACTAAGCCAGTAGGGAATGATAATGAATTATTGCTAATATAGTCATAAAGCTTTTATTTGCATAAGTAATATGAAGCTAATGTGTGGATAAAATTAAACTTGAAAATGAAATATTATTAAAACAAAACCGTTAATGAATTTGGACACATTACTGAGCAGGTATATTTGGCAGCTGGCTGGAACAGATAACTCCAATAGAAGTCTAGCAGAATCAAAATCAATATTGAATATTGCATAACACAGTGCAGATAGTCAAGCAAGTTAGATGTGCTCATTGTCTCAGTTCTGATGTGCTTCATCATTGTTTGCTTTTGCAATCATAACCAAGAGAAGGTGTCAGGAAGGAGAACCAAATCCTTGGATTTGACTATTTCATACTGGTTTGTACTGTTTTAATTAGACTGGCTTGAGAGAAGATGAATAAATATTGAAGTTTGTAAGTCATGTTATAAGTAGATGGTGTTCACACATGCTGTTTATACCAGCAGGATGGGTTTGTTACCATGTTTAGAATCTTACTACCAAGGCTGGATGTTTTTCTTCTTGAAATAATTCACTGATTATTGAGAGAGCAGCCCTGGGCTGTGATGAGCTCTCCCAAACCCCCTTTTGTGCAGACACTGCCATCGAGACACCTCTGAGACAAGATGGATTCACTCACTGTGGGGATTAGCAGAGGGAAAAACATTTTTAGGGCTCGAGGTTTCATTATCATGTCTGAGAAACTAATTAATTTTCTCTTTCGTGCAGGAGGATTATATACTTCACCTTTTTGCAGAGACCAAAGCTCTGATACCTGAAAAGATGAAATCTGTCAGCTCCCAGCTGATGTGACAGTCTGAGTGGAAGGGCCTTTCACTGTCTCAAAATTTGCCCATATCTCTGCTATTCCAGAGCTGGCATTTCAGAAATTATTCCACCAAGTTTGCATTTATTGTTTTTAGCAATTTATTTGTAGCAATTATATTTGCATTTTTGTAGGGCTGGTGTGCCTGACCCACCAATACTGCTTTGAAAATTCCAGTCCTTAGGAATCCAGTGTTGCTTTGTGGTACAAAAAGCACATTAAGTTTTTCTTTTTTCTTTATATTCCATATGAATGGTTTTTCTGGGAGAAAAAATCAGATCTGTCTCCTCCAGTGTTTCGTTCCAGGTGCTTGTACTGTTTCTGATACAGGCTGCAGTTAATTTTCTCTCAGCACTAAGAACAGCCTGTGCAGCCAAAGCCCAGCAGAAGCTGGGCAGGGTGGTCAGTCAGATGTGCTGGGTGGTGACCTGTAACAGTCAGTGACTCTCACACCTGCCAGGACCTCACTTCTGGGGACACTGGTGTGTTTTGTGTCAGCTGCAGAGCTGGATACATGGGATACCAAGGATTGTTTTGCAGACTTCTTTTCCATTTCTGCACATATATGTACTACATTTAGCATTTCTACTTATTCTTACACAATTTTTTTTATACTTTTCAAACTGACAAATTACACCTTTTCTTTTTGTGATATAATTGTCTCCTAACTCAGTGATAAGGGGAAAGTATTAGCACTGGAACTGGAAGAACAGCTCCCACTTTTCCCATCTCCTTGGGGCTTGTTGGTGGGGAGGTGTGTCTAATGAAACTCAACCCTGCTTCTTTCACCAGAGGAGAATTTCATGTTCAGAGGGTGTAAGTTCTAAACAGCTGAAGAGGAACACTCAGGCCATGGTTCGTAGATCTCCAGCAATAGCTGAGTGGATTTAAACTGCTTTTATAAATAGATAAGAACAAACTGTGGCTCTGCTGATAACTTGTGCTGTTGGAGCTGCTGACTTCTTCAACCCTGGAAACTGGGCTTTATAATGGAAAGAGTAAGTTCTGTGAACCTTAATTACAGTTGTAGTACTGGCCACAGCCACCTTTTCACACACAAGAAGAATTCAATGTGAGGGGGCGACCACAGCAGAAAAGTTGTCATGAATTATATTAGTTGTGAATGTGGAATTTCATCATGCTGGTCACCTTAGCCAGCCTGAGAAAAGTCATTGAACTAAGAGTGGGCTGGGTCAGCACTAGGAAAGTGAAATGGAAACTATGATTAACCTTTCTTGTACCGTGTTTTCAAGAGTCAGTTTCAATATCTCAGTGGAAATGCTCCTCTTGTATTGTTTTGTTATATTAAGGAAGCTTGGGAAGATTGGAAAAAATGCTAAAAGTAAAATCACAAATGAACGTTCAGATGTGAGTTTGCTCAGTTCTGCTTTCATTCACTATCATGCCTCAGGTTTAGAAGAATTCAAATACTGAAATGGTGTATCATCATTTTGAAATGCTCAAAAGACAAGGCAAATGTTTCATCAATTTATGTTTGTCCCAAATGGCCTCTGTGTCCAAGAGTGTGCTTGGAACTCTAGATTATAGGCATAAAAAGATGAAGAGAATTGTAATGATTTGCTTGAAAAGAAGACTAAAATTTGGGGAGTATGATGAAAGTCAGCTACAGCTTGAGCTGTATTTTTCTTCTGAGTAGTTCTTCAAAGGAGTACAGTGTCAAAATCAAAAGACATGGCAAGGGTATGTTGTCTATTACTATACATAAGCAAACAGATGGTTTACTTTTTCTCCTCTTTTAAATATGTAACTTCTGTGGTCTCATTATGTCTCTTGGAATGGTTTCAGATATCGATTTAGTTTGCAAAACTGAGTTAATTCAATAATAGCTATATCCCAATTTCAAATCTATTAGAAATATCACTTGCCAGAGGATCCGATGCTTTACTTGACTGTCAATAATAAAATTGCATAAGCCATAAATCACTTTGGACTCTTGAACAAGATCACATTTCTCTGTACCAGGGCCAGTGCTGGTGGTATTAGCTGCTGGGAGCTGCAGGAGCTTTCCTGGTCTTTTTGAGGGAGTTTCATTGTCTCATGGAGTGATTCCCTCCCAGCAGCTGCTTCTAAACTTTATCCTTTTCCTCCTTTGTCCCACTCAGCCCTTGCTGCCAGAAGGAGAGATTTGGGTCCTTGCTGTTGGTTTCAGGTATATGCTCATTTCTTTTTTATTTTTCCACCTCTTTTTTGTTCTTTGTTGTTTAAGATGTTTGTTTCTACTCTGCCTCAAGGAATATAAAATACAGATAGACAAATCCTTTCTTTTCTTTTGCTGACTGTAACTAACTGTTCTGCCCAGAACAATATCTCCTAACCTGGTTTGTCTCTCACATTGAAGTATTTCATACAAACCCTTCTGAGAAATAAAACTATCCCTGAGAACCTAATTTTTTAGACAAAGGTATTGAATAAGGTGCAATTTGTGTGTTTTAGAAACCCAAGGGAGACACAGTGTTATCAGTAGCCTTCCTAGAACACTGATGGTTTTTATAATTCCATCTGTTATTAGTTCAAAGCATGATTGTTTCCTTAATCTGCAGTACTCAGCCCCGTTGGGTGCCCTGACACAAAAGCACTTGCTTGAACCTGTTTGTGTTTGATGAAGCAACACTTCTGTAGCAAACTCTCATGGAAAATTAGTTGATCTCAAATATCTACACAAGGTGTTGCCATTTCTACAGAGTGGGCTTTGGGGATGTGCTCTGCCTTCCTAATTAATGATAATTTTCAACACAGTGCAAAGAACCAAAGAAGGACTCGATGCACACACAATTCTCCTGTTTCATGGACATCTGAAATGCTCCTCTTTGCAGCCAGCCTGGCTCCAGGGGGTTGAGCCACAGCCTCCTGGCTTTTTAATAGCAGCCAAGTGCTGGGCTCAGCTCACGTGTTGTGGCATGAGAAAATCGGCAAATGTAAATATTGGCAAACATAAAATTGGCAAATGTCTTTTTCCTTCCCTGTGGGATCTGAAATAGGTTGGGGTATGTGAATTGGGCCTGGCTTTACACACAGGAAACAAACACCAGGATCTGAATTGGGACAGTGAACTGAGGACAGCCCTTGGCTGCCAGGACAGGCAGTTCAGTCAACCCTGTACCAATTTCAAGGTGTTTTACATTGTAGATTTTAAGTTTTATGTCAATGGCAGCTGCTCAGGATGTGGGAGTACCCATTTTTAATGTAGAAGAAGGGGAGAAGATTTTCCAACCTTTTTAGGGGTCCTCTCACTTCTCTAACAGTAACAGTAGGGGCAGCACTGAAAAATACAGCTTAGTTCATCCTAGGCCCAAATCTGATAAGGGATGATGCTGGTTTGAGGGTTGGATTCAATTACCTTGAAGGTCTCTTCCAGCCTTGATGATGCTGTGATCCCACTGAGCTGCCACTGGTGAGGTCAGCCTGGCTGTTGGGTTCTTTGGGCCTTGGTGTTTTGTTTTGTTCTGTTTTTATTTGCTTGTGTTGGCACTGATCTCTGAAAGACAGTAAAAATATTTATTCAGCACAAGCAGGGTGACAGATATCTCTTGTATGAAGAACTATTTGATGAGCTGTTAGTTTTGAGTGCCTTTCCTATTCATTGAACTAATTAGCTCTACAAATCTTGCTGTCAACCAGTCATATAGCCACTTATTTATTTCCCCATGTGCAGAATTTTTACTTTGCTGCATATACACAGAGCTGTAAAACCAAATGCACCAAAAATTGTCTCTTAGTTGGATCTAAATGGAAACAAAATACACTTGGAATTATTATTACATGTTCCATTAATTTTTATTTGAACTGTCTTATAAAAATGCCAAGCTGTTTTCATTGTTTTTCACTGTTGCACTCATGTAATGAGTGTAATGCTCGTTTCCTGCATTACTGGGAGAGAAGGAAAATGCCTGTGTGTGGGACAGGGAGAATTAGAGGCTTTAGTGCTGACCACATGGGCACCTGGAGACTCCAGCTGTCACTGACTGCTATGGTTCTGTAAAATTACTGCTTGGTTTTAACCTCCTCTTGTGCTTTCTCTCCTTCTGCAAGCTTTGCTTTTTTTCATTTCTTTTTCCCCACAGCCTTTTAAACATCCCAGTGAGCAGAGTTAAGCATTTAATGCAAATTTCCAGCTCGTGCTCAGTCGCAGCAAGCCTGGCTGCTGCTGGCAGTGACAGTGCAGAGGGCATTCTCATGAAAGAGATACAGAAAATGTGCTTTGTGGGAAAGAAAAACCTGAGTTATGTGATTCCTGGCACAAATATCTCTGGTGATCTGATTGCTGTGGTGTTTCTGATTTGGGGACAGTATCATGTGGGCTCTAGAGACACAGCAGTATCTGGACCCAGGAGCTGAATGAGCACCCTGTGAAATGCAGCCAGATGTTTTATAGCTGCACAGTTGCCTTCTAAAATTGCCTGTAATCCCTGGAAGTTCTGTGATGTAATGGCCAACTGGAAATGCTGCCTGTTGGAAAGAGTTTTTCCATTTTGTAACCTGATATCTCCAAAGTAATCACAGCCAAAATTCCTCTTCAACATATGCATTTATGTACATATAGGTGCTGTAAAATACTGTTGTGGTACTCAGCTCCTCACAACTTCTGAAGAGGAGAAAAAGATTCAGTTTGTTGAGGTAAATGGAAAGATTTTGCTAGAACTGTGTGGGCTTTTGAGCCAAGAATTAACCTGAAGGGCATTGAGACATGCCTAAGGAAATTTATTTTAGAAGGAAATACATACCACATTAGAATAAATTACAAAGTAATGGGGTTTACTAAAGTGGAGTTTGAGAGTTGAAACTGGAGTGGTCTTTTAATCCATGATGGCTGCTCATTTATTGTAATAGTAAGTTTACAGAACCTACAGTAAAAGAGACTATAAAAGATGTAACTTTTTAAAATTATGCTGTAAACCCTAAGAATTCCTCTGTATCCAGCTTAAAGCAAGCGTGGCATTATGTTAAAAACATGTGTCCTTACAGACTCTTCCTCAGGGTGACAAATCTCAGTGGTGTCATTTTCCAGATGTGTTTGATTATAAGTCATGCTTTTATTTCAAATTGTAGGAAGCTGAGTGTTCAGGTTTATGCTTATCTTTGAGTTTTAATTCAACTTATGGCACATGTAATATTTTCTTTAGTCCTAGCACGTCGTTGTCAACTCTACAGAGTATATTTTAGTAGAGTTTTGAAACATTTCTTTGGTAGTAAGCACTTCTGTCTTGGCAATATTAGAAATGCTTTTCCATATCAGCAGCAGTGCATGAATGCTGAACACTCACTGGAGAATTGGGCTGGGTGTTGAGAGAGATTCTAATTCAAAAAAGCAAATGCATTACTGGTAATCGTATTTGGGAAGTTAATGTAATAAAATTAAGAATTAGTCATCTGTGATGAAGTATTTTTTTCATATACAGAATTTTTCACATCCCAAAATTTCTGAATAAAAGCACACCCTGGAATGAATTATAACAGAGGAAAACCCTCCCATTGCATTTACAGCACCTCAGGACCTTGGGATCTGTTTCTACATCTGCACTCAGGGTGCCACAGGGGAAGAATTCTCCTGTTTCAGAGAGGTTTTGCTGCCTGGAGGTACCTGTGGCACACACAGGTGAGCTGGGCTGCAGCATCTCTGCTCTTCTCAGGCTGTCCAGGTTTAGCCCTGAGCTGCAGCAGCTTCAGGAACTGCCAGAGTCATCAGAGAGGAGTTTTGACCTGGAAAAGATACAAATTATGTTTATAAAAGAGCATTTTTATTTCTGTCATGTCCTTATAATAATGTATTAGTAATTTTGCATTTCCTCCCAAACTGGAGTTCCTTCTCTCTCACCAGTACTTGAGTGTTTGAAAGCCAGGGTGGGTTTTTTTTTCACAGACATTGCCAGTGATCCACAAGGATGCCTGTTAGGGATACTAGAAGGATACCCACTGAAGCAACATTTTATTCTGATTTATTTTATCAGAAAAACTTACACTGAGGAAAGCCAGGGCCATTTTTAATGCTGCTATTCATCATTTATCATTTAGCAGCTACAATAAAATTTGGGGAAGCAACCAATGTTCTCAGTGACATATTAGTGCAGATCTCCTCGGACCTTTATTGCCATGCTGGTTAACTCTGCAGGGGGAGGTGGGCAGAACCTCTGGGAGGGCTGCACTCAATCCTCTATTTAACAGCAGAGGGGGAAAAAAAAGCCTGGTAAAGTTTTTAGTAATCTTGGCTTGAAGGGTAATTTTCTTGTCAACTCTATAATTAATGCACCACACATTACAGTAGCCCATTGTTATTCCAGAATGCCAGGGTGCATTTCAGACTGAATGGCTGTTTAACAAAACACTTGGCAGATTTATTACCCTCAGGTGATTCTGTCAGTCAGCATTTCCCCGTGTTCAACCTGAAGGAGGCAGAATCAATTTTGGTATCTATTTTGTGAAAATCCTGGCTCTTTAAATTAAGCCACACACATACGCAAAGGCCCCTAGAAAATCAGGACTAGTATTGGATCTTCATCTTTTAGCAGGAAAACAGGAATTACCCTTGCAAACTCCTTGGATTTTTCCCTCCACAATTGAGGCATCATCTGCCACTTCCAATATCTCACAAGAAACATTTGTGGTCATTTTCACATCATGTCTTGAGCATTATGTTTGTTTTTTTGTTCCTGTACAGTGAGTACAGAGCACTTATTTGGCAGTGTCAGAAACAGGTTCAGCAGTGACTTGGTATGGAATGAAAATCCTGAAACAAAGGAGGTGTCATACTGAATTTCCTGTTGCCAGCTCTGCAAAAGTTCACAGTTCATAGAGACTGCTGCTCTTCTGGCTGAGCTGGATTGGTGCAACCTCTGCACTGTAGGTTTTATCCACTGGAATTGAGTTACAGTGCACAACAGCTGGATAAATTAATCAAGTGCTGGCTTTGAGTTCTTGTAGATGATTTCCTGGGCTGGATCCCTCCCTGGGTGCCCTGACTGGAGTAGCAATGATGTGACCTGCAGGGATGACACTGCAGGAAAAGGGGCTGGAGCTGGGGGAGCTCTGCCCAGAACTCTCCCCAGAAAAGTCTCTGTAGCTCTGGGCCAGGAAAGGAGCACAGCTCTCCTGAGCCAGAAGCTATGTTAGCACTGTTAGGTTTTTTTAGGGATTTATTCTCTGTGATGTGTGTCCAACATCTCTTTGAGTTTTTATTTTACACCCACAGAGTCTTGTGGCAGTGAGTTCCAAAATACGAGTTGTTCTGTTGAAAATGTCACCAGTGTCCCCAAGCTCTTCTAGAATGAAATGAACTTTTTTTTTTCTTCCTTTAGTGACTTTTTGGTGCCATTCTTAATGTCATAGACTTCTACTGTGGCAGATTCTCTCTTCAGTCCTTGAGCATGTCTTAGGGCAAAGCAAATCCAAGTAAGGGACACCTGTAAATGTTCTGATATAATCCACAGCAAAACAGAGCTTGAATCCTTGAGCATGTAATGAATACACAGTTGGCTCCAGTATGTCTGTGGAGAGATTTTTCAAAGTCTCAGGCATAATTTGTCTTCCAAGGGAGACAGATGCCAAGCTGTCCTTTGAAAACTTCCTTTTCTACTCCTTCTCCCTTAGTACTTACTGTGTTTGATTTCATGCTCACCTATAAAATTATTGTTGTCAACCAGTTTGACACTCAGCATTATGCAAGAGGTTTTCTAGCCCCTCACAGCTGGTTGTGGTTTGGCATGTTTGCAGGAAAATGTATAGACCTAAGGATTTCACAGATGGAATTTCAACCATACCCTGAGGTGTGCTGTTCTGGTGGTTAATTATCCCAGAAGTTCTGTTCAGCTTTACCTGTGGGAAATGAACCCACTGTGTTTATTCAGCTGCCATTGCATAAGTGGATGAGCACTGAGGTTGTTTTCCAGATTGAAGAAAACACACAGGGAACTAAGAAGGCAAATTTACTTTTATACTTCAATAAATGTGAACATGAGCTAGAAAGAACTTTCATTGTTTTTAGTAAACAGGATAAATCCTTTTACTTGTGTTTTATTTTATGTGCTTCCACTTGTTCCATGCCTCAAGGAGAGCCACCCCAAAATATAAAATGATGTCTATGAGTAAGGAAGTGAAAGATCAGCCCCATATTTGCTGTTGATTATTTCTATGCAGGTGTAGGAATTAATATTTCTCTGTTCCTTAAAGATCTCTCTTGCTCCACAAACACTGTATTTGCTGTTGCATTGTCTGAGTTATTTTCATAATTCATAATTACCTTGGTTCTTAAAAATTTAGACATTCATTTAAAAGCATGATCCAATCTTGCCTGATTGCCACCACATTGTGTTTGAAGTAATTACCATTCACTTGGCTTTTGAGGCTGTTGAATGAATTTTCCACATGAGATTCCTTAATTTGTACATATTTTATTGCTATAAAATAGGTATTGGCAAGCTGCCTGAACTGTAGTGAAGGCCTTTAATTCCTATTCCTGTGTTATGAAACAAGTGCAAACGAGGAGGCATAAGAGAGACTCCTTAAAAAATATTTTGTTGACATTTCCAAATTGTCCTTGCGCAGGTGCAAGGTGCAGAGGTAAAACCAAGGTAGCTTAGTTCTGCACTTAAAGAGCCAAAACCAGTTAGTTTTCATCCAAGAAAGATAATGTTCTTTTATGGTATAAAAGCTCTCTCTATCCTTGAGCTATTATCCCCACGAGAAATGTTCTCTGCTTGAAGAGGTTATTAGTGCCTTTGTGCTGGCTTCCTGCAGACTAAGGAAAACCTCCAAGAATATTAATCTTCCCTGCCCTGTACATCTATTCTCCTGTGGCTGAGAGGCTGCCCTGCTAGCTTGGCTTTAGAGCAAGGAGGTGCTTTAAAATAGCCAAGGTTGGGGGTTGTGAAATAAGAAAATTCCTGCTCTGTTTCCTCCTCTCCCAGGGAAAAATCTTGGGGCCTTCCTTGAATATGGGACTCCTTTCTCCCCACCAATTAAACTGACACTTTCCCCTCTGGGTGGCTTTATAAAAAGTCTAATGATAGATTTAAATATGTCAGAATGATGTAAGTAAGGAGCAAATTCTAGAACTGCTCTTAAAGCAGTCAGGTTTCATAGCTGTGTTGTCCTAAACAGTATTACAACAAAATTTTAGGAGAAAATCTAATGTTAACAAAAAAACTGAGGAAATTTTTTTTGGTTTTGTTACTAATTTACTGTAAAGAATTGCATGGAAGGATCTGCCTGTATCCCTACCAGGGTATTTCAGTACAGCCTTTAAGGAAAAATAACAAAATAATAATTCTTGGCACATGCCCAGGAATAACTGGTACAAAATTCTGCCCAGCCCAAACTAACAAACCATCCCTGGTGGTCTGGCATTTCACCATCATGATCTCTCATAAATCAAACAGCAAGGCTCTGGAGGCTTTGGGTGGTACTAATGAGCATTTGCTGGCAGCCAGGCATTCCAGGAGAAATCCAACCTCCCTTCGTGCTTCTGATGGGAGCTCCAGGAGCTCCCTGAATGCTGCTCTTGGTAACAAACCTGGCTAACTGTAGGAAAAGATTGAGAAAAGATCAGAAATCCTTCCAGATTGAGGAATGGACTGTGCAGGAACACCAGGGCTTCCACAGACAGGATTTTAGGGAATGGAATAAGCGTGGAGTGTGCCCTGAAGTGATGTTGAGGTGAGTGGTCTGAAAGTTGATGTAAATGTGTTGGGTTACTCTAATTCAAACCTGCTGCTCTTCAGCCTCACTGAAACCATTGCAAAAAGGCAGAAATTGCAAAAAGCTTGAAGGTTTTGAATTTGAGATCCAGATTTGCAACTTCAAACGTAAGAAATAGATGGAGAATAAGGAATGTGCCTGATACTGGGCACCACAGGGAGCAGCTCTCCCTTCCCCTTCCCTGAATATTCTTACCCTGTTCCATTAGTCTTTACTGAGGCTGAGAATCCCAGAGAGGACAAAGGCTCTGTTGTATTGTGGCAATAAATGACTTAATTTTGAGGCAGATCACAGATTTGTGCCTGACATTTCTACCTTTCAGCTGTTGCAAGTTTTTCAGCAAACAGTGGAGGAAAGGGAGAAAGACAAAACCACCATGTTAAATGTTAACATGCTTTTCTTCTCCCTCTGGAGGTAGAGTTCAATAAAATGTATAACAGTTTTAAATCTTGTTCCAATACATTTTTATGTGAAAATATATGAAGTATAGTCTGAAAGGACAAAAGACAAGTCTCATTTGTCCTTTAGGCAAAGGTTTTTAAGTGTTCATATATAAAATATGATTGAGAATACCAGTGACATTTCAACTAGAGACAAAAACAAGGTTAAAAACATTCTGGATTGTCCTAAAAGCAGAAGTTTCATTCCTAGGTTCTTTATGAAACCTAATAAATGAAGTGGTGTGCAATACAATTGAATTGCTGAATACAAATGTACCAAGTTAAAGGGAGAATTCAGCTGGACAACAGTGGCTGAATTTCGTGGTGTCAGTGGCACTGTGTCCTGGTTTGTTGGTGGTCTTTCTCTTCCAAAAAACAGACAAATGTACAGATTTACTTCTGTACAGGAAACTTCCACCTTAACTGTCAATTCTTAGGAACAACCTCTGCAGCTTGGTTTTATCACTTGAAAAATAAAGCCCCAGCCTGGACTCAGAACTGAAATGTGCAGGTGTAACTTTCTGTCCCCCTGTTTCAAGGAATATTCCTTATGTTCCTAGAAACAGCAATACTCCATCAGAGGGGGCTGTGGTTAAGAAAACAGCACAGGTGAACTCTGTGCATTCACAAAGAGAAAAATCCCCTTTGTGTTTCAGGCCTCAGCAGAATGGCTTTGCTCGCTGTGAGGAGCAGCTCCTGCTCTTCCACTGCTGCTCTCTGGATTTGGCCAGTCGTGAAGCTGGGAGGTGCAGAAGTGAGGAAACCTCAATTTGTGCCTTTTCCTGGGAGGAAGAGGAGCAGTGTGCTTGTGTCTCAGCCTGTCAGTGTGATGGGACTTGCATTCCAGCTCACTCAATCACTGATCTACCTGTTGCTGCAGTGTTTCATGCTGGCTGCAGCAGATTCCAAGGGGAAAGATGGGACAGGGGGATTTTTCCAGGAGTCTCGTAGGAGATTTCTCTCTTATTGTCTATTATATTGCTTTCCCCTGGCCAGTGCAGTTGTGGGAGTGCCTGAGCCCCTGATGGAGCAGGCAGGAGATGCACGTGGGCAGAGAGGATGGAAACTCTGGAATTCTCCTAGGAAATGCAACAGATCTCAGCTTTGAGGTTCTGCTGGGATAGAGCCACCCCAGCTTGGGACAGTGTTGGTTGGCAGTGTGGAGCAGTCTGCTGTGTGCACTCTTCAGCGCTGATAGTGGCACAGTGCATTTTTTGGGAGGCTGATTTTGTTTGAGGAACCAATAGAATGACTTTGCAGTCACTGGGGGTTTCACAGCTACACTGCAGCTCTCCAGCAGGTCAGGTTGTGACTCGGTGCAGGCCACAGCTGGCTGACAGGTTGGATGGAATAGCGAGTTGCTGGATAAAAAAAGCCCCTCTTTAGATGTCTCCCCTGACTTTACATTCCTAATGTGTGATGTATGCCCATGTTTCTTATTTACATTTTATTTTGAACAACTTTTATCAACTTGTTACAAAGGTGTCATAATTTCTTCTTCATAGCACTAGCTATTTATTTAGAATTTTTTTTTTTTTGGGTATTGTTTGCAATCCAAACAGGCCTTCTTGCTTAGCACTTGAAAAAGAGATGTCCTGCTCACGTAAGGAATGCCTCTAGAGAAGGGCAGTCCTGCATAATTTCCAGTTCTCTCAGAGAAACCCTTCATATTGGAGAACTGGGGAATATTACTTTCTGGCCCTGCACACTCTCCTGGGTAGAAGGGTCCTGAAACACAATTTATTGTAAAACACACAGTGGTTACAGAGCTAGCACAGTCAATGATATTCCTTTTATTACCACTCAGATGAGAACACAAAATGACATTGGAAAGCAGTGAACTCACCAGAAGGGCAGAGAAAGCCATTAAATTCAACACGCATCATATTTCATAATCAGAATCCTGCAGTCAGAGCTGACACCACTGAATGAGTTTGTTGCAGTCATGATAATATAAAACCTGCTGCATCTGCTTCCCTTGGCACTTTTCTTTGTAGCCCCTTGCAGTGTACGGGCTATTAATCATCAGTAGCCAGGGACACTGCAGACCAATGCACTTTGTATTGCATAAATTGAAAATGCATCACTATTAGAGAGAAAACTGCCTTCCCTACATCTCTATTTAGATAGGCAGTTTCCTGAAGAGCTGCCATGCTATTATGGCTAACCACTTAATTGGAGTTCTTTTCACAGCCTGGTAATTGGGGTTGAGGGGGGGGGAGGATAATGCAATCCCTTTTGTAGCACTCACGAAAACAAGGCAGGGAGAGAGTTCCTTGCTCTACCTGGGAACCTGACAGGGCTCCAGCTGGAGGTGAGAAAATGTAGAAATGATCATTTCACCTCCCTAAATTGACTTGACAAAGCAGAGGGCTGGGTGTAGCTGTGGGGGGAGAGGGGTGCTGTGCCACTGGTGCCTTCACGTGTTTCCAGTGGCTGCGTGGAGCGACAGCTGAGCCACGGGAGGGCTGCTGCCTTTCCTCCCATTAGCTCTCTTCACAGAAGAGGGTAAGGCTAGCTTTAGGAGGATGAAAAAGTTTTAGTGGCAACCTGAGAAAAGACAGTTGTAAATCCAGCCCTCAGAGGTGCTCCTTTTAAAGAGAACCCGTTTTATTCTACAGCCATTTGTCCAAGTTTTATATGTAAAGAGGAAAGATGAGCATCTAATGAAAGTGGGACATATAAAGTAATTTGTAAATGAAATTATAGCTTTTGAACTACTTGTGTTTAACTGTACATTTCTTCATAGTTGGAGTATTTTCTCTTGAATGGCTGTGGCCAGTGTTTGGAACTTCATCATCTTTGGTTATAGCTGCCCACACTTAATTCTCATTACACCTGCCGTACTCTGGGGATCTTGTTTCCCAGGGTGTGCAGTGATGTAT
Organism: Poecile atricapillus; assembly: GCF_030490865.1. Taxonomy (NCBI): domain Eukaryota; kingdom Metazoa; phylum Chordata; class Aves; order Passeriformes; family Paridae; genus Poecile; species Poecile atricapillus. The sequence goes on from NC_081269.1 coordinate 8,974,589, forward strand.
CAACAAGGCATGAGTCTGAGCTGAATGATACGAACTTGTGTTGAATCCCACATCTTCTGACACCTGCTGCTCAGACACAGGTGTATCAGCTGAACTGCTCTGGCCAGATCCAAATCAGAACAGAGTTTAAATTAGGATTTATACACAAAGTTAGTTCTGAACTGTGATCTTCAGCCTCTCCCAGCTGCTCCCTCACATGGGTGTTCGTACATTTCAGCTCCTTGATGATGAAGAACATGGAATCGTAGAACCATGGAGCATCCTGAGCTAGAAGAACCCACAAGAATTCTTGAGTCCAGCCCCTGGCCCTGCACAGACACCCCAAAAACCCCACCCTGGGCATCCCTGGGAGCTCCTGGAGCTCTGGCAGCCTCGGGGCTGTGCTCATTCCCTGGGCATTTTCCTGATATCCAGCCTAATCCTCTCCTGGCACAGCTCCAGCCATTCCCTGGGAATGCTGTTCAGTGCCTGACCCCACTCTGGGGAAAAACCTTTTCCTCATATTTCCATCTTCAACTGGAGGTAACAAGGAATATGTGATATATTAAAATAATTGAGTGGCTTTCTGTGCTGTAATCAGGAAAGGAGGAAAACTGTATTTTATGTGAGTTCAGCACAGGGCAGGCTAAGCTGTGGCTCTGGGACTCATGTCTGTGTCTAATACCCAACCATTAATTCTACCTGTAGAAAAAAAAGGCAAAATGCATTTAGGGAGATTTTGTATGCTCTCTGCTGTCAATCACAAAGGACTCTGAAATCTTGAGAGCTACTAGATCTGATTTTAAAATGTAAGTAGCTACAATAACCACATTCAAGTTATGAAAAAGCCCTTTTGAAAAACAAGCAATGCTGTCTGCTCAGACTATTGCTGCTGCTCAGTGTTGGTTTCTACAAAGTTACCTGTTCAAAAATACTGAAAGTTTTCCTCTTTAAAACCAGGGATACAAAATCCCCAAATCCACACACTCACTTTTAATGTTATTTGTGCATGGAAGTATTTTGTTGAAAGAAATAAATTATGCAGAGGTTCCCTAAATAATTTAGCAGATAGAGTAAGCAAAAATTATGACTTCTTACAAAACACCCTCAGCTTGCTGGCATTTTGTTCCTGTGGTAACACATGTGGATTCTGTGTTTTGAGGCTTTAATTTTAATCACACAGTATCCTGTCCTTTGTCAGAGCAATGTTGCAGATGCCATGTCCCAAAACCCTGTCAAATTCTGTGCATCCTGTAAAAGTTTCTCCCGTAAATTAAACATTAACATTGTTTTTCATACTATTGACAACATTTTTCATTGTGATTGTGATTACAGTAACTGTTCCCTACCAAGAGCTGATCCTGCTGTGGGAGGGAATGGGCAGGAACTTCAGGATTCCCAGTTTAGGAGCACATTGAAGTGAGCTGAGGAGTCAGACAGTGGGACAGTGCCAGAGTCAGGAAGAGAAATGACTCATTTCAAATTCTCATACCCATCTGCACATTATTTCTCTAGGATGACATGTGCTGCTGCATCCTTTGAGATGAAGCACATCAGAGGAGGTACCCACTGTTGGCAGTGCTGCAGAGGAGAGAGTGGACTGCACAGCCACTGGCTTAAGATCACTCAGCAAACTTTCTTTTCCTTCCCTTTCTATCTTTACATTGTATTCATTTGCCTTTTGCTTTCTTGAGTGTGCAGAATAATAGGAAATGGGTTTGCCTGCCTCGGAGTGCAAGAGTGGAAGAGCTTTGGTCTTGTCCCTGGCAAGAGGCAGCACACAAGGGAAGGGCAGCAAGGTCAGGCTGAGTGTCTGTGCCAGCCCCAGCTGCTCTCTGGGCATAGAAGGAAGGTAAGAACTGAGCCCCAAGGTGAAATTGCTTCACAGGTGCTGAGAACAGAACAGTTTGTGTAACACCACCTGTCTGCCCTGGGCTGTGCTACAGACACAGTGTAGTTCTCTCCATGGTGAAACTGCTCATGGATTTGACTTCACTCTCTGTGTGGGAGTAAATTGGAGGTGAATTCAGTGGCACTGCCAGGCTGTGGGGTTCAGGCTGGCCTGCTCTGCTGGCAGGGAAGGGAGGCAGTGCTTGCTGTGAGCTGGCTCAGCCTGGTGCTTTACTCCAGGGGTGTCAGCGTGGATCACACACTAAAATCATCCCCAGGGATCTGCCTGGGAGCAGACTGTGCTCTGAGAATCCTTCCTGGCACCACTGATCCTGCTGACTGAGTGCCATTCCCCAGCTCCAGGGGACACCGAGGGATTCCCTCACAGGCTGCAGTTGTGTGTCCCATGGAGTCAGCTGGGAATGGCTCCATGTGGCAGCAGCCTGGTATTCTCACTGTGGGGAAAACACAGCTCTGAAATCACCTGGTCATTTCTGTGAAACAACATGTTCAGGATTGATTACTTACTTCTGGAATCTCTTGCAGCTGAAAGTGGAGCTGTTTAAAGACTTACAGGAGCAGCGAGTCAGGGTCATCCACGTAAATCACTGCCTGCTGACAAGAAATGTAACAGTTTGGCTCACTTGTTAGGAAAGCATGCACAACTGGTTATGTTGAAATCTTAATGGTGCTTTTCCTTATTATTTGATAGAGCTAGTAAAAAAAAACCTCAAACAATAAAACTCCCTCACCACAAGTTTTAATTATTTTATGAAGTCAGCAGAAGCGTCTCGAGACTTAACATTTGGAAAAAAGCTTCAGCTGATCAAAACCAAATCCCTCCCTCTGTGTATGCACAAACACTTGATTTACATTAATTTAATATTTCAACCAGCTATATTTGGAAAAATCATTATTACTAGCTTCCCTGTCATCTTCTATTCTGCTGAGCTCCTTTGCCATATTGTAGGCTGAAAGCATTAATGCAAATACTGAATATACTTTGTAGGAACACCAGTCTTCTTTTTCTATTCTGCAATTTTTGTTTCCATTATGGAAGACATTAGGAAAAGAATACTTAATACTAAAAATATAGTGAGTTCTTTGAAGTTATACAGGGTTGAATGTGGAAATGAGGTACCATTTTATTTGAAATTCATGTTGTGACTGAGTACAATCCCTTCTTCCAGCCATACCATTCATCCTCAGGCCCCCAAGATAATAATGTTGTTTGATTTGTAAATTTTAACAACCTGTGGTTTTGCAAATATAACTCAAATTCTGTGTACTGGTTTGAGTTAGATTTATAGTATAAAGAAATTGCCACTTAGAGTGAATTTCTCTTGTAGAAATTCCAAACGTGGCTCTCCTAAAACACTAAATGCCCCCCTTCATTCCAACACATAACACGTGTTTGCAAAGCAAAACCAGAATTATAACAGCAGTTTTCACAGCTCCAGCTTGTAGTATTGCTGCAGAGAATATCACAAGGCTCATGTTAACCAGGCAGAGAGGAAGGAAAAGGTCAAAATTTTCCTCAAAACAACTTTGTCTGAAGTAACCCCCACAAAAACAGAATCAAGAATGTTGTTGGGCATAATCACAGATCAGTGTTTTCTATTAACAGCAGTTTGTAGCAGTTCCAGGTTCTGTGGCAGTGCTCATTAGAGAGAAGCCCCAGCACAGAGTGTTTGGAACTCCTCCTGCTGCTGTTTACACTGTGTTTTGTCAGGGGCCTTGTCAGCTTTTGCTCTGCTGGGTTTTCCTTGAGCTCTTTAAAGATCCCTCTTCAAAGTTACATGGCTCTTAAAATCAAAGTAAAACAAAGACCTAATATCACTGTTTAATATTTGCATTAATTGTAGCTTATTAATTGCAAAGGACAACATCTTGTTTTGTTGTACTTAAAGATTTTATTAGTAACAGACACTTTTAGTTAGTGTTTGTTGCCCCAAGAGCTTTAGAGGAACTGATTTTCTGTCAGAAAAGATTGGAATCAATTGCATTTCTCCCTTCCAGATAGTGCTAAAACATTTATTTAAAGGTTTATATGCTCACCCTGCCTTATCTGTATTCCAAGTCACTTGTCCAATGAAATAAAATTCATTCATGCCTTCCTTCACTGTGTTATTGACAAAGTAAGCTTTATGTGGCTGGAAGCCAAAATTCTGTCTTTTGGGAATACCTCTCTCTAAACTTGTCCAAAAGAATTATTTTATTGCATTTTTCATGCCACTTCAAGTGTGTTTGGATGGTAAATCCTAGAAGCTGGGCTGTCTGTGACCATATCAGCCTTTTCAATTAGGAGCAAGCACAGCATGATCTAAGTATGAGATTTTAAGGAGTGTGTGTGGCTATGCAATTTTTAATAGAATATTTTTTTCCCCCTATATTAACCTACATGACACTACTTGATTCTCCTATTGAAGAATTAGGTCAAATAATTATTTTTAAATGCCTGGCATTAAAGTGATGGAAAGTTTGCCAGCAATGAATGTTCTTTAGCCCATTCTCTGTGAGCAGTATGGGGAGAGCAAGTGCTAAAATCTAGTTTCATCAAATGTTTCATTTGAGGAAAGGGAACATCTGCAGCTGCTGTGTCCAGCCCTGCAGCCAGTGCTGCAGGAGCCACATCCAGCTGGCTGTCAGGGTGGGATACAGAAAAGCTGCTGTGATCCAGGTGGTTTCTCTTCTACAAAAGATAGAGCAGGTCATCACCGAGTTAAATATTTAACAAACCAGAGCAGCCTGGCCTGGCAGCCACAGAACTGCTGCAAGAGTCCAGAAACACAAGCCAGGTGTCACTTCCCTTCTGTGTTGGCACAGAGATCCTGTAAAGCCAACGAGAGGGAGAGGAAAGAGGAGAATTCAGCAGTGGTGTGCTGGTCTGGGACTAGAAGGTGGCAGAGGGAAGCAGTGATGTTACCTTTGCTTCTGTCACTGAGCACGTTCCCAGAGCTGACCCTGGAGAGAACAATGTGCACAGAGGCACTGGGATATCACAGCACTTAATTCCACTGCCTCCACCACTAACTAATTAAAAACCCTCTGATTCTACCAAAGCCCTTCCTCTCTATTTTCATTTCCTTTCCAAACAGGAATTCAGTTTAAATTTGACAACCTTTGGGAACTCTGCAATAAATAAGACTATTTGAGTTGTTCTAGAGCTTTCTTAAGCTTTCCTCAGAGAAACTATCTACACATTCAGAGACGTGGATGAACTGAGAATTGAAAGCTGAATAGATCCAATTGTTTAAGTTCTCACAACTAAGGGTAGAGAGGGGGCTGGGAAAGAGGAATTAATCCCATTTCTCTTCCAGAAGCTGCTTTCTCTCTAGTGATGCTCATGAGATGAGCCAGCTTGGGGGAACCCAGTTGTGGGAAGAGGTGACACCCCAAGGCTGAGGTACCCTGGGCTGCAGAGGGTGGGAGCTCTCAGGGAAGGGGGAGAACATCTCTATCACTGTGCAGCTGAGATAGAGAGCTGTAGCATAAATAATTCACTGATGAATTGGCCTCTGCCTCGATAAGCAGAGTGTCTGTAAACTCTCTAAGGTGATGCCAGGCTGGGCACCCTTGGCCCAGCCCCAACCCAAGTGACTCACATTAATGAGCACCAAATCCATTTCTCACAGAGATGAGAATAGAGGTGGGAGAAATGAACCCTTCCCCTTAGGGCACACACCCGAGGGCACAGAGCTCCTCTCCAGCCCTTGGGGTGCTGCTGAGGGGCTCCCCCAGGGCACCCCAGGGTGAGAGCTCAAGGCACAGACCCCTCCTGCTGTCCCAGGGGCAGCTGTGGGCTCAGCAAATGTGATGGAACACATCCCATACAGCAGGAAATGGAATCTCAGTGGGAGAATGGGAGCTCCTAACAGAAATCAAACTCATTCACGAGCCACACGTGCCCCAGGAGCTGCTTTGCAGTGACCTCATTTGCCCTCTGCTGTTACACCTTTGTCCCAGCAGCACTATTATTCCACAGGCAGCAAACATTTTAAAATAGCTTCAGATATGACTAATCAAAGACAAAATGTTGCTTTCAGCTGCTACTTGGCAGCTTTCACCCTTCTGGTGGGTAGGTGGTTTAAAGAGGTAGAAAACAAATATTTGGATTCTGGAAAAACTCTTACTGCACCTTGTTTGTGTGTTTATATTTGATTAAACTAGCAGCTGAATGGATGAGTAATTCTAGAGAGATGGATACATAGAAAGTAAAATGATCATTTTGTGTTCAAGCCAACTTGCTAATGCAAAGCTGATACTTTCCTGATGGGCCAAAGTAATTTTCCTTATGATTATGAAGAAACTCAAACATGTTTATGTGGAGTTTTCCAAATTGATAAATTAGGAAGGGAGGATTTCTGCACTGAAAAATAGGCAAGTCTCCCAGCCTTCATCTTCCAGAACATTGCCAAAGAAAGACCTGTCCAGAAGCTACAGTGCCTGTGTTGTTTCTGCTTATTTTATGAGGGGATCCTCTGATGTTAAGACTATGATCTGAATTTGAAAGACCTGAATGCTCTTTGCTGTGAAAATGCTGGGCCAACCTTGTCTAGCAACCTTTGACATATAAAGAAGGCTGGTAATTGCCATTTTCATTTCTAAATGTTGTAAATGACAGAAAATTTGATAGGATCTATTTTTAGATCTCACTGTAAAAGACAGTTTCAGAGAATAAATCAATTTTCTTCTCCCATACTTTTGGTTTACACTCCTTCCCCCAGCAAATATCTAATTTTAATGTTTAATAAACATCTGTAAATGAGCCTTCCACTCCATAATCCACCTCCTATGTTCCTGGTTTATACTGAAATTAATAAGCTCAGTCTATTTACCATACTACTTAAAATAATGCTTTTAATGCTCTATGCAACTTCATTGTCTTTTACTAGGAGTGAAAAAAGCATGGAATTAGGGAATGATCATCTTTGATGGGTCTGGGTTCAACACCAGAGACTTCTAACCTATGAATCTACGAACAGAAATGCCAGTAAACAGATTTGCAGAAGTGCTTGATCTGTTTTCCAAGAGCATTAATTTTCATTTTTATCCTGTTTATCCTTCTGTGTAATAATTCCTCATTCTTGATTTGGAGAGGAGAACCATGCATTATCATTCAGAATGCCACAAAATTCAATTAAGGGCTGGCTACAGCATCCCTTCTTGGTTTGTGAATGATTCTGGAGAGAAAAGCAGATGACTTTTTCCATCACACAGCCTGCCTGCTAATTTTAACCGAGCAGACAGCCTTAAGCTATGCAAGCTATCATTAAACAATAAAGAAACATTAATAAAATGGCTCAAGGGGTAGTCTCATTCAGCCAGGGGTAAAACTATCCTTTGAACATTTTAGGGAGTGAGGACATAAAATAGTGTCACATCTCAGATAATGGAATTCCACATCCACCAGGCTCCAGCCTCTGGAAGCTCAGCTTGCTCCTCCAGCTGGATCCTGGCAATTCTGCTGTCTGTCAGTCAAGTGTCACCACTCTGCTGTCAACCATCTTCACCTCACAGGTGTACAGGCACCTGTCAGCTTGATGGAAGCAGCCTGTATATAATGACAGGGTGAAATGTTGATTCTGCTCCTCTGACATCATTATTATCATTTTTAATATGTATGTTTCAGTTTACTTTTCAAGATGACCAAAAGTTGCCAATGCAAGCTTTAATTTTTCTTATTTAGAAACCCTGAGATATCTTTAGGCATTTGGAAAATGCCTCACTTTCCCCCACAAGTATTTAATGAGAATTTTCTGACTTCTACCCACTTAGTACATAGTCATGTTTTTAATTCTTTACTTCATGACTCCAGGGAGAGAGGCATGGATTAAATGTTCTATTTAAAAATGCTTTGACACATTTTGTTGAAGCCAAGACAATTCTGTTGAAGTATTATCATGATTTACTTGAGGTAAATCAGCAAATAAATCATGTTGCCCCATAGGGCCACTCAGCTGAGCGTGTGTTTTATAAACACTGAGCCCTATAGCGGCAGCAATTGGCACATTTCCTTCAAGTCAGAGATTACACACTAAGACAGAGACACTTAGAGAGCTGCTGCTGGTGGTGTCTGAGCCCCTAGGCTTTGTTCAGGCAGCTCCAATCTGAATGGATCACTTCCTTACCAAAGGAAACAACAACAGCAAAATCTCTGGAGTGCAGTGCGAAGTGTTTTCCATTAATGGCAACGTGAACGTTATTGCCGAGCCGAGTTATGCCAGATGATTGTATGCAGCAGAAGGTAATTTAATTCACCAGAATTTTCCTGTGCTTTCCCCTCCAGGTTAAAAGTCTGATCAGATGCTGGCTCTACATGCAGAATCACTGAGTGAGTGCAGCAGCTCCTGGGAGAACACAGAGCTGCATCAGGCAGCAGCTGGAGCATCCCCACTTTGGGGGAGCAAACACTGGGGCTGGGGTTCCCCACTGCTGTCCCCAGCCCTCAGCTGCCGAGGGAAAGCTTCCCAGAGGCAGAAGGAAAAGGTAAGTTGGAAGTAAGTAAGGAAAAGGCTGTTGTGCCCAGGAATTCCTGAATTCCCAGGAAAAGGCAACAGATTTCCCCCCCTGAGACCACGCTCACACAGGATACAAACTGCTAACATGAACTCAGGACGGTATCACCCTGTTCCATTATTATTATTTGAAATGTTGAGTTGTTAGTTTTAGCATATTTACCTGCTGAGCATTTAGAAAAGCTTTGGTTTAGGTATATTTTTAAAGAAGAATGGAAAAAAAGCTATCCCAAGATCCTTGGTTTTCATTTCATAAAAACTTTTAAGAACTCTTTTAATTAAATTATTAAAAAACAAAATAAAATTACTTAAACTGAGAGGAATACTTCATTTTCTTGAACATAGTTTTTCAATAATGAATTTTTCAACAGAGTTGTATTAAAACAGGACTACTTGCTAACGAGAACCTGCCATCATGTTTAGAGTGATATTCTAGGGTATTACTAGTACTGTGCTAATGGCTTCACAAGCAGTTAGTTTCTCAAAAACAGATTTAACACATTTCCAAATAGAAAATGTGTGTATTATTTTGTGGCTTAAATCTGTTTTATCATGCTATCACTTCCAAAATACTGAAGATATAAAATGCTTTATAGTCCAAAAGATAAAGCAGCACAAGCTGCTACGTTGGAATATAAGAAAGGATCTGAGAAAGTGCTAAAAGCTATTATTACTGCTACAGAATGGACTTGTAAATCTTTTATGCAACTTGATCAGTTCCCCTTGGAACCACAGTGTATTGTTTTCATAAATAAACACCCAGAGTTGCTGTGCACAGTATTTCTGGTCTATCACACACTGCTTTTGTGCTTTAACAGGGTTTGTGCTAAACTGTAAACTACAAACATTCCCATGAAAAATCCTCGTTTGCAGGTGGTGGATGCATCCTTGTGACAATCAGCACAGCCTTCATCCTTCATCCTTCACATCCTCCCTCAGGTGAAGTGCTGCAGCTCCCAGCCCCGCTGGGAGGAGCAGCCCAGCCAGAGCTTGATTTCCTGACCTTGAATTTGTCCATGGTAATGAGATTTAGGGGATTATTCCCCCCCTGCATTGGTTTCTTTTTACAGGAAGAAGCAGTAGAGAATAACCCTCCATTTTTATCCATCACAACTCCAAAAGCCTCCCCATGCTGGCCTGTCTTTGCCTGCATTTAAAGCATCCAGCTCCCTGGGTTGTTGCTCAGGATTCTCAGCCAAACCTGGCAGGTAAGTTTGCATTTATCCATTTCCAGTAGAAATGAATAATTTCCTTCTGTTAGACCGTTATTTTCCAGCTCAATTTTAAAATGGACTGCTCTTCAGAAGATCACTGGTTACAGATCAGTGATTTAAGAAGGACAAAGCTCTACATCCTGCAGGCTGGAGCCCCCAAAATGCCCTTGTTGTGCCAACTCCTCACACTTGTGTCACACTCACCCTCCTTCCCACTCAGGAAGATTGCAGAGATACCTGACAGAGGAAACACAGCTTGTCCAGAGGATTCTCATGGCTTGGTTGCAGCTCATATGATGTGCTCCCCAGTGAACTACAATCTGAGATTGTTAAACTCTAAGCACTGCTGTTGATAAAAGTAAAATTTAATAAAAAACCAAAAACTGACAACTCTGTGAGGATGTGGAAGAGGTGAAGATGCACTCTGATGAACAGTGGCAAATGAAATCACACAAAGGTAGTTTCAGAAATAAGGACTCTTGAAAGGAATTGTTGGAGAGTCTGTGGAGTCCAAGACACATAAAAAGCATCTAAACTATAAATATTGAAAAAAAATCTTTTGGTAAGAGAACAAAACATTTTAAGTGCTGCACAGGAAAGAATGGAAATCTGTGCAGTATAATTGTGCATTTTATAATTCTGAATTAGTGACAGAAAGGTAAAAAGGGAAAATTGGTGTAGTTATCTTTTCAGGGCACTGATGAGAGGTATTCTTTAAATGTTCTTCCCTGAGTCAGGATCCAATACTGAAGTCAAGTAAGACAAAACCATCTGCAGCTCACCATTGTGCAGAAAGTGTTTCATTCTGGGGAATGGGACAATTTAACCCATCATCTTTTCCAGAAGAGAAAACCCATGGCTGTCTACATGGACCACTTGGTGCACAGATGGTGGTACCTCAGAGAACAAGATGTGAACAAATGGAAGATTTGGCACTTTAAAGAAAAACATCTGTATAAGCTCTGAATGAGCACTAACCTTGCTGCCATGGAGTGGCAATAATCTCAGCATGCAGCAGCAAATAATTTGTCCCAGAATGGTTTAAGTTTCTTAGCCTAAAGCAGAAATTCCAGTCTCCACCCCTGAAATGCCTCCAGGCTGTTCTGTTGGCCAGAACATGAGGACAGCTTGGAGAGAGAGGAAAGAACTCTCAGTGCATGAGGATCAGCTGGGATCCAGACATTCATGGAGAAGTTTCTGCTCTTCTCTGAGCCTCCTGCTGTTTACACAGAAAGGATCATTAGCTGTGTCTTGCAGAGGAATTCAGAGATTTGCTGTGAGTCTCACATGGACTTGAGCCAGAAACTCAGCACAAAGGCCTGAAAGTTGAACTTCAACGGCCTGAAGCCCAGAGCCATCCAGAACAGGGCAGTGGATGGACCACAGGACTTGTTACAGAGCTGTGCTGGTCTGAAATGAGCTGAAGGAATGTCTGCAGTGGCATTTGTGCAGCTGAGCCCCAGCTTTGCATTGGGACCCTTTATTTTTCCCTCAGCTGATGGAGAGTTGAAGAGATACTTTCAAACCTGATTTCATGTGACAGGTTACAGATCCAACCTCTGAGGACTAAACCAATGGTTCTGCACCTCCAAAGGAATCTGCAGGAATTCAGACACAAACCAGAAGCAGTTTCAAGGTTGTGCCTTGGTTTGAACCAATTCTGAGGAAGACAGAAGAAATGAGCAGCCATTTAAAGCACGTGCTGCTGTTAAGGCTCATGAGCTCTACCCATGTAGCAGCTCTCAAGGATATAAAGTGGACTTGAACAATAACACTGGATATTTCCTTCCCCTTCATGCCACAAAAGGTAAAGTTCATCAAGTGTCTTTCATTAGAAGCCATGCAAAAAATGCACTGCTGCTGTCTCATTATGTGTTTAGAAGGAAATTAAAGAGAAATAAAACCTTTGGCCCCACAGCCAAAGGAAAACCCAAAATGTTTCCTGTATGAGTGGAAAGCAAACACTGAAGGAATAAAAGTGGATATATAGGAGCATGTGCCTATGCACACTGACAAGACATAATTTAAAGAGCTATGGGGCTGCTGAATATGAGGTCACTTTTGCTGATATCTGTTGAAAATCACTGTAACATAACTCATACCCCAGCACAGAAAGATGTCAGGGAGCAGCAGCAAAAATACAGCTTGGAAAGATTTGTCTTCACAGATGGTCTAAATTGTACCACAGAGCACAGACTGTGTTTTCTCCTACAGCATTTTGCAGGTTGTGTATCCTGTATTCCCAGCTACAGCGTTAGGAATGGATCCTGAAATAAATAATTTCTTAGTGCCAAGTCAGCAAATTTTAAACTAGTGAATGAGCCTTGACTGAACATGACTTTCTCTGGGTGCCAAACCAGACCTTATGCTAGGACAAGCTAAGATCTACCAGTTCTGATTTCATTGCAGATATCACAGAGAACAAACAAACACTGAAGGAGTGGAAATATTGGTCAGTGCTCATCAGGACCAGCTGTCAGCTTTTTACTGAGCCAGATGTGCTGGTTTAGGTTAGGTATGTTCAGTTTTGTTTTGAAACAAATGGGCCTGCATTGCAGTGACATGAAGGGTCACAGGGCCAGCAAATTCTGAGGAATTACAAGGCTTTTCTGAGGATGCCACATGTACTGAAAAGTACCTTGCAAAATCTGTGCCACCCTTCATGGTTCTCCACTCATTTGGTTTTCCTCATGGATCTTTTTTTGCTCACAGATCACCTTCAGGATTCCTATTTACTTCCTCTGCACTGATTTTATCCATGAAGGAGTCTGGCTGCCTGCAGCAGTTCATCTCTCTCCTCTTCCTCAGTGGATTCCTTGGTATGTTCCCATTCTAATGTGATGCATGATGTCTGCTTTGATTGCCTACTGGTCAGAAGTAGTTTATCAATAATCCTCTGAATGTATCAACTCTCACCAGCTTAGAAAAAGAAGAGCAGAATTTACTAGTAACTTTTCAGTAACCCAGAAAAATTCTTTTGGCTTTTGTTTGTGTGGCTCCTGGAAAGTGAGGGGTGTGAGAGAAAGGTAGAGCCAGTCCATAGTCTACTATGAAAATTAACTTTAATGGGGAAAATAATGTTGAATACAAACCAAGGAAGCTGCACTGCATGGGAAATAGAGCATGAAAAGGATTTGTGCTGTGATGTCAAGATTAGAGACAATAAGCAACAAGAATTAGCAAGTGGAATGCAAATATTGTACATTCAAGTGTAACTTCAGTGTAATATCAGAGATGTGGGTTCATAAGGAATTAGAGCATCTCTAAAATAATATTCAAACTTGTGCTGTCTGCAGACTGCAGCCCATGCACTGTGGCTTAGGTGGCCCCAGCCTTCAGTGAGCTGATGCTTTCTCCTTCCTCTTTTTTATCAGTATTTATTGCATGAAATTAGAGATTTTGTTTATGCAGATACATTGCATTTAGGTCAGTGACTTGCTTACAGGAACACGTGGAGGTGGACACAGCTTTGGACAGAGATGGCAGCAGCAAAGCTTCTGGTGCTTCTGGAGGGTGAGAGCTGAGCAGAACAAACATCTGAGGGTGGGGACAGTGCCAGGTGGGACAGGAACCACAGACTGCACACCCAGCCTTCTGCAATTCTCTGAGGATGAAGGAACAGGGCATCTTTTAATAGAGATGATTTCTAATAGTGCACCATTATTTAGTTTAAAGGGTGCAAAACCACCTTGCCCCTGAATGTGGAACCCAGAGTTGTATGAAACATGGTGCACTTGACAATAAAACAGCAATTTAAATGATTTACTGAATCAGGGCTGTGATATACTAAAAGCTTCCCATAACTGAAGGGGTTGGACTGGGAACCTCCTGAATGCAGACAAGAAAAATAAGTTTCCTTATGTAAAAAAAAAAAGAAATTTAAAGTCATTACGTGTCCTATGGGCTTGGAGGAAGAAGTGTTTCAAAATAAGAGCAAATGTTCAGTTTCCTTCAATTCTGCATGAACAGAGCAGAATTTTCCTTTTTCTAAAGGACAGGCTCTAGGTCTCAGCTTGTCTGTGCCATTCATGTCCAGTGGTAAATTTAAGGATGATCAATATTACCTCCTCATTACCAGGCTCTCTGCTTGTGAGCTCCAGACTTGAATACAAAAATGAGAGGTTTAAGGCTCACACCATATAATTCCTTCCTATTTTTCCCTAATTTGCAGGTTTAATGCCACAGAAATTGTCTTCTCTCACCCTCATTACTTGCCCTTTCCCCCCTAAATTGTGTAGTTGCATTGCAGAGACTCCACTTGTCTCAACAGCTGTCTTCTGTGTGCATTGTGCTTCTCCACTTGACCCAAAATCATCTCAGTACTTCATTTTCGGAGGCATTTAATTGCTTTTCCTTAAGGAAATTAATTCCTTCCTTGTAGAAGAAAGCCAGCTTCTGTTTTCCACTTTTTTGGGCAGAGAGGGGAGGAGGAATGAAGTGGGTGATTTGGGTTTTTAAATCAATGAACTGCCAAGCTACAGCACTAGTGCAGGAGGGCAAGTGTGTAATTTTCTCAGTAGCAAATATAGCTACATGTATCTAAATCTGAGCCATTCATCAGCTCCTTTATAGGATAAGACAGGGCTCAGAAATGATTTTCTGTTTAAGTATATAAGATCAAACATGTTTGTCATTTTAGCCTTCTCTTTCTTCTATCTGATTTCAAGATCTTCAGACTCTCTTTAGATGTCATTGCTTCAAGCTTCTGCTTTTATCACATTAACCACTCTTCATGAGCTTTTCCACATCAAAATGTATTTAGATACATTGCTGAAGAGAGCACACTTGTGAAGACCTCAATAAAAAGTTAGAGAATTTGTGCCTGAAACTTCATACAAACACACTTAGAGGAAATAAAAACATTGAAACAAAAATGAAACACTCTAACAAAAATCCACAATGCTTCACTCACATTTTGCTTTTTCAGTGAGAAAAAAAGATGTTTTCCTTATGTTTGAATAGAGCTTTGTGTGCAAAACTCCAGACACAGTGAGCCGTCTCCTGCCTGTCAGATCCTTGTGTTTGCTGAGGTTTTGTGGTTTTGAATTCTTCTCTTCCTGCTCTATGAGGCAGAGTGTTACACCAAACTCTAATTAGGAAGTCCTGCACTTTCTAATGAATTGTCAAGGCCTTTATTGAGCCACTTCTTCAGGTGTCTGTGGATCTATTTGAGTTTTTGACTAGAGAAAATGACATGCAGGGCATTGAAGCTCTCATCCCTCACACATGCAGGATTGGGCTCAGCTTTGGCAGGAGCCGTGTTTGTGCCTGCAAGAGACTGTTCCAGTGCACACCAGCAGTGTGGGATGACAAGGGGACACCAGCAGGATGTTTCCTCTGCAAGCATTTCAGACTGGCAGGTTTCTTTATCACTTATTTTTGGGATAAGGCTGCTGCTTTTGCCACAGCTGCTTGCTGGACTGGAGTGAAGGGCTGTTAGAAACTCCAGCAGCTTTTCAGGACATGTTTGTGGCTGGGTTCTGTCACCTGGGATGGGGAGCTGCAGCAGCAGCATTTGCTGCAGTATAAACCTCCTCTCTTCCATCAGCATCGCTGTGCTGTTGGAATTTGGCTGAAGCATGACACTGATGTGACAGCATGTCAAATGAGATAAAGCCCAGTCCCCACATTTGCATCACCAGGTCTAAGGGTCACATGCACCCAGCTTGCTCAATTAATACATTCTCCTGCATTTCCTCAGAATAACTGAAGCTTTGTTTGAAAAGTACCTACTTTAGTTCCTTGAATTAAAAAAAGACCAACCCCAAACAATTAGAAAAGAGTACTGACATGTGTCTGGCCATCTCCCAGGTTCTGCTGTGGAGTTTGTCTCTCAGAGGAGGGAGGCCACGTGCAAATGCACTCACATCCCAAGTGAGTGGAATTTGTGAGTACAACATAAGCACTACAGGGATGCTTAATCCAAGGTGGAAAGCCATTGGCTTCCTTGTTAGAAAGGAAAGGTGCATCTCCTACATCTTTAGCAAAGATTTTCTTCCCTGTCCAGGAGGTGCCTGAGCAGCACAGAGCCCCCTGCTCTCAGCTGGGTCCAGCTGCACAGCCCACACCTCCCAAACACTATTTCCAGAGTGTTGCCTGGAGGAAGTTCAGAGCAAAGGTGTTATTAATCACTAGGAGCAGTTTTCCCTCAGCCATTTCAATTCTTCCATTGCAGAGAGTCCTGTAATGTCTCAGCTGTTAACAATCAAGTCCCAAAATGACCAGTTCACAGTCCTAATCAGTTCTGAAATTAAACACCCCTCCCAGCACATCATCCCTCAGAAACAAGACTATTTATTGAAAGTCTAACAAAAACACCCCACACTCTCAAACTCATGCAGTGTGAAGATAATGAGCAGTACTCTATATTTTTGGTTTAATAATTGATGTCTCTTAGATATAATTGCATTGAAAAGGAAAATTTGTATTTAAAATATTTTCATAAATGAGACCCAAAGGAAACATCTTAATAAAATGCAGAAAATCTTTGAACTGAGAAGACCTAAATGGTAAATTCAATTGTCTTCCATTTTCCACTCTCAATAACACAGGATAAAATGGTTACCTTACAAAGGAGATGTGTGACACCCAGCTCGTCAAAAGGTGTTACTTCCTTAAAGAAGGCTGGGCTTGAATACCTTGCACTGGATTTTGTAAAAGATTAAATGCTAATAATCAGATCAAATGTGGATATATGAGCTGGGAGATGAGGCTGGGAAATTGCTTGCCAGACTGAGCAAAGAGGAGGACAGCAGTAAAGTTATTAGCTCAATTAAGGAGAAAGATGGTTTGGTGAAAACCTATATTCACAGAAATAAATCAAGTATTTAGAATATTTTAAAAAACCACCAGCTTAAATCTGTGGGCAGCTTTTCTCTGACATCCTCTATGCCAAAGTAACCTGAAGATTTCTGTGTTTGTGATTGAATATTACAAGAAGTTAACTACAAGAAATAAATATGACAACATTTAGCAGCCTTTCAGTATTTTAGTTACTCAAATGGATCTCACAGATGGGAAATTACTGTTATCCTTGTTTTTTATGGACAGGAAGGGACAACACTCATGGCTGCAGCTTTCCCTGTTCTAACCTGCATCCCTCAGGCTCAGGGCAGTACATGGCTCTCCTGGTGCTCATCCCCTTGTGGGCCAGCTGTGAGGCCATGAACTCTGATTTCAAGATTGATTTCAATGCTGAAGCATTAAAGCAGCATTTTAGGTACCAGTGATCCCCAGTGCAAGATATTGGTGGATGTTTATGAAGCATTTTCTTACATCCCAGTCTGTTAGCTTTTCATTAATTCAGGGATAGCTCTAGAAACATAAAATGTGTAACAGTGGATTGCCTACGTGATATCTAAAAAAGAAAATAACTATCTTAAACTCCAGAGACCCTCACTAATTGACCTGACATGCTTATTAAGCAGTTTTGATCAGAAATAATTAACATAATCCAGCTAGACCAATTAGAGCTCAGAAAAGGGAAAAAAAAAAAGAGAAATTGGAACATTGTAGAAGCTTCAATTTGAAGAGCATCATTTGCAAGATGAAATACCAGCTGATTCAGCAAACAAGTATGAGTTCAGGAAAAAAGTTATAACCCCTCACCCAGGGAAATAGTAGATAAACTGAAAAGCCATGACAAGATGTTTTCTTCATGGCAGACATGCAGAAGACCTTTAGAACTTTATCACCTCTAGAAGAGGTGGGCAGAAGACAGAGTAGTTTAGCCAGTGCAGCAGCACTAAGAGAATAATCTAAGAGTGTTGGTTCTACACCAGAGGCCCCGTGGATAGGTGAGATAAACAGCTTGTGGGAAGCCTGCTTTGGAAATTTACCCCTGAGAGACACTTTATTAATTACTGTTTGTTGTTTCCCCTGCAGAAGACTGGAGATCTCAGATGTAACCATCCGAAAGGGAAGAGAGAACTCTGCTATGAGACTGAGCAGTGAGTGCACACACAGGAAAAGGTCCCCCATGTGCTTTAATTAAACTATCTCAGTACCTCTCCTGATGAGTTTTCATTCCCTGCAGGATGGCCTGGCCTTGTCCTGGGCACACCATCCCCAGCTTCACCCTCCAGACAATCCCCAGCCCCGTCCTGAGACACCTTCTGCAGGCCTGGCCACATGGGAGGAGCAAGGAGCACTTGCTTGTATCAGCAGGAGGAATATCAAGCTGCTGTGACAATGGATTGTACAGATTTAATTCTTTTCTGGCAGAAAGTTGTCATGAGAATTGTGAGCAGGTGCTCAGAGAGACTGATTTTTAGAACAAATGTTTTGGTTGTTAGATATGAGATAATATGGTCCCAGGGAGAACTTTTAGTAAAATAAGTGTATGAAAACCTTTGTAAATGGAAGTTCCCTGCCACACAATATCACGTTTATAATGGCCTATTTAAGAAATTTAATGTCAGTGGGGTTGGTTAGAGGTTTTGTGCTTTTGTTAATTATTTTTGATCATACCTGTTTTCACAGACAGGGGTGTTCATCTGTGTGTAACATGAAGTTGTCAGATCCTGTAGGAAAATAGCAGCAAATCTCAGCATCTCAAGATGCTGTCTTGAAACTTCATCTTCTCTTAGTGGCACCAGAAAACTAATTCCTTTGTGCACAAAATGAACAGGTTTAAAATCTCAAACTTCATGTGAATATGAAATATTTGAGGAAATTTTTTTCATCTTCAACCTTGATGCACACTTTGCATTCCTGCACATCCCCAAAATTCCTGTCATCTCAGGGAATGTGGATTTCAAGGCTTGGATTCAGTTGGACTGACTAATTACTTGTGTTGTAATGATCAACCTGCTTAATTTATCACTTCTTTGAACATTTAATTAGCCAACAGTGCAAGGCAATTTAGTTCTGAATTAGGATAAATTAAAATGCTAGCTTTGCAGCTTTAAGGATATGTGAACTACCACCAATTGCTGCTATGAAAACATTCAACAAAGCAGAGAGAAGAATGCAAAGATCTCAGCCAGGTTAATGATTCTGAAGTAACAGCCTTTGAAAAGCTAACTGTGAAATGTGTCTGCTCAATCACATGTCAATCTGTCTGTGCTGAAGGATAAAAACAAGAAGCTGAAAATGGCAATTTCCTCCTCCTCCTCTTCCTCCTCCATGCTCAGCTCCAGCTCCTTCCAGTGCAGGAGGCTCCTCAGCCCATTCCAAGCCCTGTGTGATGGGATCCCAGTTCAATCCCTGTGCACATCCATTTGGGACAAGCTCACGTGATTTCCTGTAAGCAAAGCTGTAATTTGTATTTCTAAGTACTCTGAAACTGCTTTGGAACTGCCCTGGTATCTGACAGTTAAATGTTCTCAAACTGATAGGGAATAAGAAACCTGAATTTAGAACTTTAATTGGAAAAATGAGGTTTTAAGATCAGAAATCCACGGAGATGCTTTTGTGCAGATACCCAAACTGCTTCCATTATGTGTACTGTCATTTGGCTTCCATGACTGAGCTATTGTGATAAACTGAAAAGGACAATGGATAACACTTTTAGGGGTGCTAAAGGATCACAAGTCAATTCTTGCTGGTTTTCTGAGTGGCTCATTCTCAGCCTTGCACCTGCAGCACACATTTAGGTGTCTTCTTCATATATTTCCATCCTCACTGTGGAAAGGATGAAACTCCTGATATCTTTGTGTGTCTTGATATCTTGGTCAAAGCCACAAAAGAAAAAAATTGACTGTCCAAATCCTTGGGCTGTTTTGACCTCTTTGTTCTTGAGGTGTTTATCCAGAACATGAGTGCACATTGTTTGTAGAGCAGAGATGAGGACCAGTGAATCCATTTCTTTCTTGTCTAATGAATGTAACTCTGCAACTGCAGCCACCAGTGAGCTGCAAATGCATTCAGAATCTCCCAAAGAGCTCTGAGAGATGCCCACATGCATTGGTATCAAACATCTCCTGACACAGAAACCAAAGGTGGCAAGCAGAAATACCAGTTCAGTTCCAAATTAGTCTGACTACACTTTTCAATGGTGTATTTAGTGCTAATTAGTCCATTTTGAATTGTTTGCCCAAACTATACAATAATGTCATTTCGTTAAAAAGGCTTCAATTAAAGAAGAGAGGAAAAACTTCCCATCAGAAAGCTATCTGCACACTTATTATATCTGCACACCCCATATATGTGCACTGTATAATCAGGCATGCTCAAATTAGAGATGAAATTACAGCTTTCCTGTTACCATGAGAACAGCAACATTTCTCACAGCCTGTTAAAATTATTAACTCAAGTAGCTTATATCTTCTTAAACTTCATTATTATTTATCTAGGGTTGTATAAGCTTTGGCTGTGCCCACACTAGCCAGCATTAATCACAGCTCAAGTGAACTACTGCCAGCATGGAGAGAGCCTCCACCATTTTTTACCAGCCACTATAATTAGCTTTTATCCTTCTGTTGTCTACATTTTTTTTTTTCCTGGTAGCCATGTGTGGACATTACAGCAACTGCTACAATGAAAAAACCAGAAAAGCTTACAGGAATCTCACAGCCTGTGCTCCTCAGCAGTGAGCAAGATCAGTGGTGCTCTCAGTTCAGCGGTGTGGGGTAAAGGAATGATGATGATGATGATGAGAGCCTCAAAGCCTTGCAGGCAGTGCAGGTCCAGGTCTCAGGGAAGGTTTTGTCACCCTGAGGTTGCCATGGCAATGTGCAGGGATGCCAGCCTTGCTCCAGCAGGACGAGCTGTGTGTTTTCCCATCTGGTGGTGGCTTGATCCTCTGACGCACAGCCTGCCCTGTCCTCTCCTTCTCACCTCAGCAGCACTTGGAACAGTTTTGCTTTCAGCACGGAGAGGGTGAGGAAAAGCTGCTGTGAGTGTTTGGCTCGGTGCAAAGGAGATTAACGGCAGGAGCGCGGGTCTGAGGCAGATCTGAACCAGAAATCCTGCTGGCAGCGAGTGCTGGCGGCAGAACTGGCCTGATTCGTGCTGCACTTCATATGCTTTACATGTCCTGGAGCCTCAGAGGAGATGGAGGGGACATTCGGAAAAACAAAGGATTCCAGCTGCCTTGTTACCCGCTGACACAGGAGTCACTGTGGCTGCCTGGGCAATCCATCATGCTCTGGCTCCCACCTAGCTGCCAGCTTTCAGGTTATTCCAGGAAAAGGGGACTCATTTGGCCGTGTATCAAAAGGAAGCACAGGTGAATTCAGTTTTGGTCTGCTCAGCTGAGAGGTGTTTTAGGCTTTCCTCGTGACATGCTCATCATTAGATTCCTGCTGCCATCCCAGAGAGGGGCAGATAAAGGCATTAGGATTTCAGAAGTCAAATTCACAGAATTCCTTGACAATTCTGTTTCTCTTCTTTTGTTTAATTGTTACTCAGATACAGTCAAAGAGGCTTTAGGGACTTTGAGATGAACTGTGTTGTCTCCTTTGGTTTCCAGTATCAGAGCAGCTCAAACAGGGGCAGTGGCACAAGCCCAGGAAGGGAAGTGAGTGAGTGGCAGCTCACCTTGGGACACCTGAGCAGCCTCCAGGAGCCCTCTGGCTCTGCAGGTGCTCCTGGGACCACCATACGTGTGCAGAGCTTGGGCCACACGCTGCAGTCCTGCACTCTGTAAGTGCAATGTGGGTAACAATCACCCTGGATTCCTGTTCCTTCTGCCTGCTTTTTCTGGGGATGAAAATAACCCCTGCACTTGCCAGTTTTCAGTTTTGAGACTCTTGGGGGCTTTGTGCCCCATGTCTGTGCAGCAGGGCCTTCACCAAGAGCTGAGCTGGAGGCCACACTAACCTGTCCTGCTCTCAGAACAGCTCTTGTGCTTGTAAATCACAGAGGTTAGTGCAAACAGCTCAGAGGTGCATTCCAATAAATCTTTGCAACCACATCATTTTAGTTTTGCTGGAGTCCTTACAAGGTACAAAATATTTCCAGAGGGAAAAGGACCTTATGATTGGAGAGCAGCTCTTTAACCCCCACTGCAGCCCATTTTTAAGTATGCTCAGGCATGAGGCAGGTAGACAGACCAGTTCCAGTACAGCCAGGTTATTAAAATCTGTCCCCCAACCGTATAAATTTGATGTGTGCACTTGATGTGCATTTTACCTGTATGAAAGGGGCCCAGTGTATTTCCTGCAGCATTCACAGTATAATAAACTAAGCTGACACTTCTCAACACTATTGGAATTACTAGTTTTTAAATGACTTTATATTACTTTGCTATCTATTAGATTTTTGGTTACATGTAAACCCAAAATTTCTTCTTACCCAGCTCTTCCTGTAGTTTTGCTGCCTCATCTTTTAAAGACTCTAAGGCTTTTGTGATCAGTAGCCACTTACTGTTTTGCAAACAGAAGTAGGATAATGAAGATATGTTCATGCTAACTGTGAGGGTAAAGATAAGATAAAGGAGGAATGTTTCAATAGATGAAAATAGTTTTGAAGAGAAGGAATGCCCATGAATTCAGGGGAAAATAATAAGGTTCCAGAGATAAAGTAAACTATAACAATCTTTATGATAATGGGAGAGGAACACATTAAGAATTTTATTAGCAAGAACTACAAAAATTAGCTCTCTCCAATTTCATCTTAGAATCAGTGAACATTTTGTTTCCATAATAAAAACAGCAATGAAAAGAAAATTGGACACAGGGCATTACACTTTTTCCTCTGTAGGGGAAGATGATTTCTCCTCTCTGAGGAGTAATATGGACAATCAAGGCTGCAGCTCTGCGGGACACGGTGCAGGTCAGGGTGTGCCACCTCCCTCCACTTCACAGTTCCCACTGCATTTGATGAGCACAGTCCTGGGAGAGCCCCATCTCCTCAGCTGGTCACCCCAGAAGAGGAATCATCATAAACAAAGGGGAAATGTTTCCTTTTTTCCTTTTCTGCTCAATGACTACAAATGCACCTGGGGCAGGAGTGGGTATCCACAGGGTGTCCCAGCTCCTGGCAGATGCTGGCCCTGCCTGGCCTGAGCAGGCCATGAAGCACCACAGACACCTTGAGCTCAGGAAGAAAAAATCTGGGTACACTGAATGTGCAGTGAGAGGCTCCTTATGGCCTCCTCCCTGCCTGCTTTAAGAATCAGGTCAGGACTTGGGCATTGCAGAGTGAGCGTGAGCAGCAAAAGGACTCACGAGATAAAGTTCAGGAGAGTGAAAAAATCCTAAAAACAGAGCCACTGGTAGACCTGCAGGGAGCAGAAATCATCTGGGGACAGCTCTGGATACATTCCTGGAGCAGAGGGAAGAAACTCTGCTCAGCTTGGCTGAGTCTTAGGTTCAGCCTAAGGAGCCAACATTTGGCACTCAGTTACTAGAGCCATTTTCATTTTCTTAATCTCTGTCAGGAAGTGTAAATACTACAAAGCATGTGGTGCAAGAACAGCTTTGTCAGAAAAAAAAAAGAGAATTAAAAAATTTACTATCAATTCAACATTAACTTGAATTCAGATTCCTTAGGTTTTGCAACATGGCAGTTACCACCTGCAGCTGCAAGGCTGTAGCTGTGATAGGCTTCAGGATTAGAAATTCTTGCATCTTTACTTTTTCCTAAATACTTTTCAGCAATCCACATCAGCTGCATCAGCCCTTCTCAGCACCATCCTAGAGATGTAGAACTTGAAGTTCATGAATGCCTCATTGCCAAAGCCCAAATTGGGTTCCAGTTGGTTACTGAAGCCTCACTCTCTGGGATATTTTCTCCCATCTCAATAAAATGTGGGTGGTAGTTCAAGACCAAAATGCATCCCCTTGTAATGATCATTATGCTGCATTTTGAAGCCCATTTATCACTTCTCAGGAGCCATTTGTAATATCTTAACTTTGCTCGCTCACTCACTGTAAAAAAAATTAGCTGTTTCTAACATCTAATCCTGCAAGAGGAGGTTGAGTGCAGTGATTGCTCCAACTGCCTTGCCAATGAGTCGAAACACTTTTTGCTAGGGCCATTAAGCAGACCAGGGGAACATTCAGTTATGTTTAATGCTCAGGAAATCAGTACAATTGAATTCCAAGGATCAGGGAGAAAACAAGTAAAATTAGAAAGGCTGATGAAATGAGCAAGGGAAAATGTGCATGTTGTTAAAGAACCTGAGCTTGTAAAACATGGCTTTGGAATTTTTTGCAAGCTTGAGATGTAGGAATCTTATCCTGGATCAGTTTATCTACTCGATTATCTTGGTATAAGCACCAGCTCTAAACCAGGAGATGGATCCCAGGGCCATTACAGCTCCTGCAGAGCTCAGTCAACCAATAAGACACATTTAAGGCTTCAAGTTAACTGAATTCCTGGATTCACAGCACTGAAGAGTTAACTGAGCACAGCATCTTCGCATTGCAGAGCCCCAGTCACTGCCCAGGCTAAGGTAAGATTCAGAGTGTTAGTTTAGAGTTAGTAGGTACTCAGAGTTGTAAGTACTCTGAGCTGATGTTGAGCTAGGCCAGTTGATAAAGACTGTTCAAATGTGGACAATGAATTCTGTGGGTTTCTGCAGTGAGGCATGAGACAGACTGATTGACTTCCAGGCTACTACAGGACCATCCTGCCAATACTCCTTCCCTTCCATTGCTCTCCTTCCTTTCCAGATATGGAGGAAGACCTCACATCTATTTTTTGAATAGCAGCAGCTGTGGCACCTTACCCCAGAGAAGGAAGTCCTCCTTCAAGTATTCCTGCCAGCATCTCACAATGCTCCAGCGCTATGTGTTGGGTGAAGGGCAGTGAATTTCTCTCCAGGCTGCTCTATGATGTCCAAGAGAAGCAGTGCCCACTTGCCCCATCTCAATGCTGCCCTCTGTGAGTCCATTGGCACCAAAACCTCTCTTTTTTTGGCTTTTTTTTGGTGATATTTTTGCCCCTTTCATGGCGAGCGGTAGACAGGGCACAGCTGGGAGCTTTGGAAGTAGGTCTCCATGTCTTACTGCTGCAGTAAACAAGTGGTTTCATTCCTCCCACTAAAGAGAAGAAAAAATAATCTATACAAGGTGATGGATGATTGCACTCACCATTTGTAACAAGTTCTAATAAAACTGTAGGAGAGTTTTTCCTCCCTACCGCATTCTAGCACAAAGTAAATTTTTAGAACCTCTCACAGTGTCACAAATGTTACATCCTTCTCTTTAGCTTAGAGATATTCCTTTTTTTAACAGGTACTTAAAAGGCACAGAGATTTTCCTTTCAAGATTGTGAGGTTGATATGTCATCCACACGACTCGCTATGAGTAACACTGGCAGTGAGCACACCACGTACCCAGGATTTCCCTTACTGTGCCTGCACACACCTGCAGGGGCACATTTCAAGAACCTGCACCATATTTTGGGGGAATTTGGGGCTCGAGGCTGCCTGGTTGTTGTTGTGAGAGTGAGATGTGCAGGGGGATGGCTGGGGAGGCACAAAGCCAGGCCTGGAGAGAGATCCCCGTGTGAGGGAGAGGCACCGCACAGACAGGGGGAGGCCAGAAAAACCCCCAGGGTTGTCTTTTGGTTTGCTTTGATTCGTTTTTTGTAAAAAATAAGCCCTTACCTCACAGCAACTCTAAAGCATGGTGATATAAAGCGTCAAAGACACATTTGTGGAAGAACTGAGGTAGCTAATTTGTCCTGGATCTGGAGAGGCCTGTGCAGGCCGTGGGAGCACAGTGGCCTCCGAGCGCCATGGAAGGGACAGGAGAGATATAACAGGGACAGGGGAGGTACAACAGGGACAGGTGAGGTGTAACAGGGACAGGGGAGGTACAGCAGGGACAGGGGAGATAGAACAGGGACAGGGGAGATATAAACAGGGACAGGTGAGGTACAACAGGGACAGGGGAGATACAACAGGGACAGGGGAGGTACAACAGGGACAGGTGAGGTACAACAGGGACAGGGGAGATAGAGCAGGGACAGGGGAGATAGAGCAGGGACAGGGGAGGTACAGCAGGGACAGGGAAGGTACAGCAGGGTCAGGTGAGGTAAAACAGGGACAGGTGAGGTGTAACAGGGACAGGGGAGGTACAGCAGGGACAAGGGAGGTGTAACAGGGACACAGGAGGTGCAGCAGGGACAGGGGAGGTACAGCAGGGACAGTGAAGGTACAGCAGGGACAGGGGAAGTAAAGCAGGGACAGGTGAGGTACAACAGGGACAGGAGAGGTACAAAAGGGACAGGTGAGGTGTAACAGGGACAGGGGAGGTGTAGCAGGGACACAGGAGGTGCAGCAGGGCCAGGTGAGGTATAACAGGGACACAGGAGGTACAACAGGGACACAGGAGGTACAACAGGGACACAGGAGGTATAACAGGGCCAGGTGAGGTACAACAGGGCCAGGGGAGGTACAGCAGGGACAGGTGAGGTGTAACAGGGACAGGTGAGATAGAGCAGGGACAGGTGAGATAGAGCAGGGACAGGTGAGGTATAACAGGGACACAGGAGGTATAATGGGGACAGGGGAGGTACAACAGGGCCAGGTGAGGTACAGCAGGGACAGGGGAGGTGCAGCAGGGCCAGGTGAGGTACAGCAGGGACAGAGGAGGTACAACAGGGACACAGGAGGTGCAGCAGGGCCAGGTGAGGTACAACAGGGACAGGTGAGGTACAACAGGGACAGGTGAGGTATAACAGGGACACAGGAGGTACAACAGGGACACAGGAGGTGCAGCAGGGCCAGGTAAGGTATAACAGGGCCAGGTGAGGTACAACAGGGACAGGTGAGATAGAGCAGGGACAGGTGAGGTATAACAGGGACACAGGAGGTATAACAGGGACAGGGGAGGTACAACAGGGACACAGGAGGTACAGCAGGGACAGGGGAGGTGCAGCAGGGCCAGGTGAGGTACAACAGGGACAGGTGAGGTACAACAGGGCCAGGTGAGGTGCAACAGGGACACAGGAGGTGCAGCAGGGCCAGGTAAGGTATAACAGGGCCAGGTGAGGTATAACAGGGCCAGGTGAGGTACAGCAGGGACAGGTGAGGTACAAAAGAGACAAGAGAGGTACAAAAGGGACAGGTGAGGTACAAAAGGGACAAGAGAGGTACAAAAGGGACAGGTGAGGTACAACAGGGACAGGTGAGGTATAACAGGGACACAGGAGGTACAACAGGGCCAGGTGAGCTGCACCTGCCCAGCACAGGAATCCCAGCTCTGCTCTAACTGAGAACAAGGCGCCAGGAGCCACGGGCACTGCCACGGGAAGGTGAGGAAAGGGAGCCCTGCGCTGTGACCTCGCCACGTGGCAGTGGAGCACAAAGAGAAAACACCAGCACTGTTTCCTAGAGAAAAATCTGCAGTTTTAATTATGTGAAACCACCACTTCCTAATGAGTATAATGAATATACAAGTAATGAGGGTAGGAGAATAAAGTCAGCTCATACGGGGGGAAGAAGGAGCTTTACAAATTCTGTAGCACTGCTCAGCGCTGATTTACAGTAATTCCTTTCATTTCTTTTCTAATTAAACATCTCCTGAAGGATCAGGCCTGTCAATGTGATCTGAGGCCTATAGCCTGAAGTGTAAAGTGAGGCAAATTGCCTGACTTACTTGTGATGATAGAGTCATTTTGGAAGGAGATTGAAAATCAATACTTGTCATCCCTGTGCAGTGCTCTTTATTCAGAGGGGCAATTTGTAAGTGTAATCTGTATGAGTGTAGTGGGAGCATACAAAGTTACAGTACTAGTCATGCAGAGTGAAATGACAGAATATAAAATACAGGCTTTTTGCCATTTTATTCATATTAATGTCAAGGAATCTTATGAATAAGCACAACATTTTAATTCAGTGCTGTGCAGTGAGGCCACTTGCTGCATCTTTTGACTTTAGCTGCAGCCAACATTACAGGTCCCAGTGTTTGACATGACTTCCCCTCTGACAATGTCAGGGCATATCTGTGTGCAACTGCTTTC
Organism: Poecile atricapillus; assembly: GCF_030490865.1. Taxonomy (NCBI): domain Eukaryota; kingdom Metazoa; phylum Chordata; class Aves; order Passeriformes; family Paridae; genus Poecile; species Poecile atricapillus. The sequence continues at coordinate 9,002,049 of NC_081269.1, forward strand.
AGCCACAGCAAGGCAAACAAGGGCTGAAAAAAAAGAGAAAAGGGATGGATCAGCCCTGTGTGTGCTGAGAAAACAGCAAACAAGCTCTCAGTGATGGTGGGGTTTAGTCAAACTCCAGGAGGATGGCAGTGCTGGAGTGCAGATGCAATCACAGAGGACAAGAGGCACTCAAGATCTTGTGCTTTTCTCAAATGAGAGCACTCAAGAGCAAAGACTGACAGCTCCTTACTCCAGGCATTAGAGAGTCAGGTGCCTTGTTAGCTCCCCCTTGCAGCTCACTTTAATCTGCACTGCTAACTAGGAACACTTTTCCTCCTGAATCTCTCCTGGAATGAATTTGCCAGCTATGACAATTTTTGGGACAAATTAATTAGGTCAAATTGGAGAGGGCCAAATGGGCTTTGGTTACTGATTATTCAGTAAGTGTTAAACTCACTTTAGCTATTCATTGTGTCAAAGTTAGAGGAGTGAGCTGTAATTCTGGTCAGCATTTTTGCTTTGCTTTATTCAATGTGCTATTTTGCTATTATTCAATGTGCCTCTTTGCTGTTACCCATCTAAAGTATTCTCTCATGCTGAAAAAATCAGTGACATCATAAAATACAATATATTTCTCTCTATGTAAAATGAGTTTTAAAGAAATAAAATTACACAATTACTCAGGAGGAAAAAAATAGTTATTTTGAAGAGAACTTTCTTCTCCTCAAAGCACTGCTTCCCTCCCAAGATAGAGATATTAAAATTATAAAGGTTATGAAACTGGCCTAAACCCTTCCTGTGAGGAGTCTGTGCCCAAGAATCATCCAGTGGAAGACAGGGGCTTCCTGTGGATGTGCATTTTACATCTCATCTGACTAGGAGTGCGTTTTAAATTGATGTTTTAACTATTTTTCTGAGGGTGTTTTCAGTTCCTTTGCACTCTGCTCAGGAGACAGAGTGGACAAACACAAACCAAACACTTCTTGCATCACCTGCCAGAGCTCCTAAATGGCATTATAATTATTTTAAACAATGAAAACCTTTCATTTGCACTCCTTTTCCATTTCAAGAGCGGTACTTTACTACCAGCCCTGCTGACAAAAGCTGATATTTGGAAATGCTGTAAAGCAAGGTCTCATTGGATTCACAAACTTTATGGTACTTAGGTGGGAAGAATAGAAGAGCTCAGTGACACGCTGGTTGTGATGCTGCATCCCTTTGCCAGCCCTCTTGAAATCAATTGGCACGTCACGTTTCCTGCAGATGGACCACAAATGGCACATGTACAGCTGATGTGCTCTGGCACTGGGGAATGAGATTGCATTTGCCAGTTAGCTTGCCAGCCAGAAGCCAGATTTAATTTGGAAGAGAATGGTCCACAGTTGTTTAGAAATAGCAAGGAGCAGATTTTAAATCATCTTCTGTTCCTCCCTGTTCAGTCTCATCCTGTAATTGGTAAATGGGAGTCCCAGTCAGCTCAAATCACGGGAAAAATGTGTCTCAAGCAGCCAGTGAGACAGAAAACAGAGGTACCCACTCCTTGATACCATGATCTTGCAGCTGTTTGCAAGTCAGATGTAGCTAATCACAGGGTCCCAGGGAGCAATTAGTCTCTCTTTCTAGATTCCATGTGTAAGTTCTAGTAGAAAAGAGCTTTTTTTTCTGCTTGCTGCCCTGATTATTTTTGCATGCTCTTAACTATTTGCCATTTTATCCACCAGAAGGGACATATAATGTCATTTTATATGTTTGTAGATAAACATAGCTAGACTGAACAGAAAACATTTTAAATGGAGTGTAGTAAAGTGCTTGGAAGTAAATTTTCTGTGTTTATTAATCATGGTGGTTTTCACTTCCCTCTATTTCTTCTTTGGTAATGTACCATCCTTCAGTCTGAATGAATTCCTTAAGCCATGATCCTTAAAAATGAATTAAGACTGTCTCAGCCTCCAGACTTTGAGAGGCTTGCACAGGGCTCGTTTTCAGCTGACAGCAGCTTGGTAATCAGCCTTTCATCTTGAATCTGGGCAACTTTAAACTACATCTGGGATATGTCTGGCCTGATTGTGGATGCTTGTCCTTCATAAGGAGATGGCTTTGGATAGTGCCATTCCCAGGCAGGGACACCCTGTTCTGGGAGGGATGGGTGGCAGAGTTTCTGAGTATCATTGTTTAGCTCTGTATCTTGAGGAGTGATCTGTCAAAGCTCTTGTTTTCCATCTGATGGAGCCCCAGACATGTTGCAGACACTGAACCGTGGTGCCCTGGTGCCTGCACATTATTTCACTGACTGCTTCCTGTAAGCTCTGCTCTGTAGTGCCCGGCCTTCTGCACCTCTGCCCCACAGGCTCGTGTCCTGTGGGCTCCAATTGTCTCCTTGGTGATTTCTGGTACTGCCAGATTATCTGAATTGGCAGCTGGGAAATACATTAGTTGTGGTTTTTTTTTTCAGCTGAGGACTTTTTTATATCTAGTTATTGTGTCTTCACTTATTATTCTGCTATCTGCCAAGAGTATTTTAAAGTGTGCATTTTACAAGCTGCTGTGTGTTTCTCATGGTTCTTTATGCTGCTTTTAAAGTTGGTTTTCCTTGGCTTTAGTCTGTCAGGCTGCCTGGAGCTTCAGCACTGGATTTGCAGAAGTACACTTGATGCCTGAAGGCCTTTGAGCACATCGAATAAAGCTCTGGGCATCACTGGCCTGGCCCTGAGATGTTATCCATGGCCTTGTTCTTCTCTTGAAAAATGCCAGGTTTCTAAAGGCATCAGTAAATGCATCTGAGCTGAAATATGATTCAGCCAAAATCTCCTTTCCTCCCTGCAGGCCAGGTCTGAGCCTCAGCACCTGCGATCTGCCAAAGCCCTCGTGGCATGTCCTGCAGTCAATGGCAAGGGCCATCAGTGGCCACAACCAGAGGAAGAGAGGTCACCCCACTGCAGGACGAGCTCAGTGAACCCCTGGACCACCCTGGGTGAAGAATTAGGGTTTCACTGCCTGTCCTTGCCATTCACTTCCCAAGAAAAAGGGAGACGATACCTTGGTGACAGCTTGGGGCGGTACCTGGAGCAAACTGACATAAGCGACTTGAATTACACTTTGGAGATATGGTAACCATGGAAACCTGAGGGAGAAACAGTTCTTCAACTTTCAGTGCCTGGTGGTTTAAAAACTCTCCATTGATACTTTGAGGTGGCAGTCTGAGTCCCAGATACAAGCTCTTTTGGGGGCAAACAAGAGCACTGAGATTAACAGAGGAGAAGTCAGGTTCTTACATCAGCTGATGGGCTCAGATGAAGCAGTGCTGGTTGATTCCAGCTGGTGTTTTTAGACAGTGAAAGGATAATTTAGTTGTGCCTGACCTTGTGCCTTGCCAAGTATTTCGGGTAGGAACAGGTTACAAATGTGATTCAGTCAGAACAGCTGCCAGTGCATGTAGGGTTACACAGCTGTAGAAGTATTTTGTTGCATACAGGTAGAGATTTTATAAAAGAAAGGCCTTATAAAATCATAGCTTAGGCCTGCTACTTCAGCTAAGTGCAGTTGGCCTGTTATTTCACTTCCCCAGTTCATATATAAACCAACAAGAGTTTAGCTGGAAACATTTTTGGCTTTTTAGAGAAACTCTCCCCCTAAAAATTTGGACTCCAAAGGCTGTTTGTACTCTGATATTTTTCTTTCTTGTGGCTGTATCAGCATGTGGCAGAAGGCTCTACCTTGCAGCATGATCCCTCATGCTGGAATTGTGCCTGGTGCCAAGATCTGAGATCTTGTCAGGAAAAACTTCCAAAGGGCAGATTGTTGCTCTTTCAGAGCCTCTGTTAAAGGACAATGAACCAAAGCAGTGTCAGGCTTGTGCACAGAACTGGAATGGAAATGCTGGGGTTTCCATCCTTTGCAATGACCCAGGATTTTCCTCGGTCAGTTTTGCCTAATCCAGCTTTGTAAATTGGAATATTTCTGTATGAAGTAACAGATGTGTAACTGTGATCCTCCAGGGATGAACAGTGGGAGAACAAGAAGTCTGCCCAAGGATTCCCAGAGTTTTCCCATGTGTTTGTTTCCCTGTGTTAGCCTGAACCTTTCAGAGTCAAGAGAACTAAGAGTACAACGTGCTCTAAGTTTTCTAATGTTGACCCTTTCAAAGCTGCCTTTCAATCACAAGGAAGCATCAGGAGATACTAAAGATAACAGGAACTGTGAGGTTTCATGCAGCTAATTCCTCTTTATTTAATAGAAGTCTTCAATTTTTTACATTTGACTCATGGCTCCACTGGTCTAAGTTGGGTTCAGAGGTTTTGACCTTTCAAATGAAAAATAACTATTGAGTGATTGGACTGCCTGAATGTTTCTAGGTGTCCAGTAATAGCCATTAATGTAAATCAGCTATTTATTTCATTAACTAAGCCAAAACTTACATTGGCCAAATGCTGACAAAGAAAAAAAATAAAAAAATCCCTGTCTGAATTAGATCAAAGGAATTAAAATAAGAACCACTCGATGGTAGCAGTTAATGAAGTGTAGCTAACTGAAAAAGTCTCCTTCCAGGAGCAAGAAAGGATCAGTTTGGTCTGTAAATGCTCTGAGCACACAATTTGCATTTCCCTCCACCACTAATTTGTCTGAACATCCCCAGGTGTGGGCTGTTGCCTGCCAGGCTCTAAATGTAACTCAGCTGTGCTGCATTGAGGGGATTCTCTCCAGGTTTCTTGAATTTTCACTGCTAGACCCAGCCATTTCCTCAGAGGCTGCATAGCACCAGAAGATTCTGATGTACAGGTCCACTCTGAGTCCTCTAGCACTTCTGGGAGGTAATTTTTATGAATTTTTTTTACTTCTTGAAAATTTTAATATGAAAGTATATAAAAAAATTTAATTATGTAACTCTCAAACAGTTGGTGAAAAAGGATAATTTTAGAAAAGTGTTTAATGTGGTTGCTTAAACAAAGCAAAAGTGGGAAGTGTGTGTGCAAGAAAGGCTAAATAGATGTGAACATGTAAAGAGAAAAACATGAATCCACTGGTTTTCTTTGCTTTGGGATAAAGATTTATAAAGACTATTCACAGCCTGGAAAAACAATTTATTTTCAGCCCTGGTAATAATGTTTCTGTAATATTTTTAGTCATCAAATTAGGCCTGTTAACAAAGCTAGGGCAGAGTCCCCCATGCTGAATTCAATCCACAATGCTGGTATGGAACAACGTGGGGAGATTTAGCAAAGAGCAAAAAGAGTCCTTGAAGGAGGAGGTGCTGCAGTTCAGGTTCTTTCCCTGTGTTTCCTGTGCTGCTTTCTGCCATCTCAGCCTGGCAAGAGATATTTTAAAGGTATCATTTGGAATGTGGTATTGATTTCCATCAGGCACAGATCAGATCAGAAAAAAGTTTCTTCAGCTGTCTAGCTTGGATTCAGTCAAGCATCATTCATCTTGATTTCTTCAACACAGGAAAGTTTAAAACTACAGAAGGGAGATACGAAAAAACCAAACAAAAAACAAAGAGGGGGGAAGTATTTTATTGAGCTGACTTTACCATTTTTGCCAAGGTTTTCATTCCTCATTTTCTTATATGATGACTGGGTTTCTTTCCCAACTGATAAACATAAAAAAATTTACATTAGCTTTCCCCTGATATCAAAATCACTAGGTTTTCCTCTGCTTACAGTAAATATAACTGTAAATACCCCAAATGTATCTGGAATATATTTGCTGTAACCTCATTGAACAATGTTAGAATCCTGAATCATACTAAATTCTTTCCTTTCTGTCTCCCAAACATTGCTTTCATCCAGTTTCCTGATATTTTCATCACCTTCATGTGGTATCTTTCCCCTTGCAGCACAACATCAATGATAAAACAATTAATACTGGATTTCTCATACAAGAGCAGGCCCCACGTCTTGGGTAGATCAGACCTGTGGGGAGATTGAGTCTGAAAGCCTTTGAATTTGGATTTCCCCAGAGGCTGTTGTGTTTTATTTACATTTCCTATTTCCTGTCAGAGTGTTTTCTTTCTCTTCAGTAGAAAGGAGAGGAGTGTAAGGTGTGAACTAAAAGGCTGTAAATTGTCAGCTGCTGCCAGGAGGCAGCTCTGTGCTGATCCCCTGTGCCTGCAGCCAAGTTTCTCCTCCTCCCTGCTCTACCTGGAAACCCCTGCCCTGTCTCTGTTTGCCCATGGGGCTTTTTAAACTCCTAATTTCTCCTCAGGTGCCATCCATTGCTAGGGCTCTCTTCCAAATCCCCCTCCTCTACCTGCAAGATAAAGTGCAAAGCCTTGAAGATGGATGGCCCTTCTACATGCCACAATAGCTTTTTAATTTGACATGAACCACGCTGTTAAAGTGCAGGCAAGGGGAGATGTGTACAAGCTGTCCTTCCCAAAGTGTCACTCAATCACTCCAGACTCCTGCCCCAGACCTGTGTGCTGCAGACACTGTGGACATGCCCTTTCAACCTGCCTGATTCTTTCAGTGGCAATAGCCAGAAACAATTTTTAACCTGTAGATTTTCCCTTTCCCCTACAGGAGAGGCTAGATTGGGGGGTGGGGAACCCCACAGCTTTGCTATTTGACTTTGCATCATTGCAGCACTCTCAGTGGGAGCTATTTGATCAAAAATTTAACAGCTTCGTGTTCCTATATTTCCAACACAGGTACTGGAAAGACATTGTTAAATAATGGGCCTGCATTTCACATGGTTTCTTCTGAAGTCTTTAATCAATAAAATGTTCTTTAGATCAATACAGATGTTATTTCGCTGCTTGGAGCCATTTGTAAGTGTATGGTGGGGGTGGTTACAGCCCAGTCAGTGCCTGGTAAGGATAAACTCTTGGGCACAATGCACTTACAGCTCCACTCAAACACAGCAGGTGTCAATACAGAATTGGGCACACCGGCATAAAATCACAATATCCTCTCTGCCCAGCAGCTCCAGATAAGCTGCACTGGGGGAATGAGGGTTGAGTGTGTTTAAAACCCTGTTTTGTTCCCTATCAACAATGTCAGCAGAAGTGCTTTGCAGATTTATGTTGATTATTGTATCAGTAAAGTGTGACATAGTCCCTTGCTGAAAGGATGTCTGCAAAATGTGCCTGGTGCCTTGGTAATGGAAAATCTAGAGGATAATTCTAATTCTGCCAGCTCATTTCAAACTAGATGAGTTTTAAGCTGCATGTCATGGGTGGAAAGTTTGGACATTGCTGACGGTGAGAGGCTGTTGTCACAGTAATATTGGTGCAAATAACACTTAAAGTGTTGCAGAATGAAGGCTGGAAGATATTAGAACCTGGTTTATAATGATTTTAAAACTCTGGGATACATTTTATGCCTTCAAAGCATTATACAAACTCTGAATAATTAAGCACTTGGGTTGGCAAAGTAGATATTTTGAAATGAAACCTTCAGGTCATGGACAGGTCTAGCAGTTTTCCTTTCCTCTTGTGTCAGGTGTAGGATTTTGTCTGCTGGCAACAAGCCTGACTTTTTGAGGAGCTCAGTGTTGGTGTTGAGCCAGCTCGTGCCTGTTCTTCATCTCCAAACTCTAAGCCATGCTCTAAAACCTTTTCATGCCTCAATAGCGAAATAGGGGGACCACTTTGTCACAGCACCTGGAAAGTTCTCAGATGTGGCTGCCAGACAGAAATGTGATGAGTGAACCCACGGGAGAAGGGGGAGCATCATCTCCCAGCCAGGGCAGAGGAGGCTGCAGCAGGACTGGCCCAGGCTGCCTGTGCCAGGGGCGGTGTTACAACAATAATTAAGCATGCAGGAACACTGACTGCCTTCCAAGGGCTTAATTTTGCTATCAATTTTAATTTTCATATTAATTGCCATTAGTTAAAGCGATGTAATGAGCCTAGAGTGGCAGATAAAAATGACAGTGGGGGTGAGTGTGAATTCTGACTCCTGCTAGTGGAAGTAGCAGCTCGTTAGTGAAGGTCTGTGCTGGCTATCAGCAAACTCACAGTTAAAGCCTCAATTCAGCCTCACTTTCAGTCTCTTCCTGTTGTGTTTTGAAACCACTGAATCCCTCAGACAAGTAATTGTTCATTTTGGTGCAAACTCCATGCATTCAGACTCAAATCTCCTGTTTTCAAACCCAATTAGGAGATGGTAATTACCTGTGGGACTTGGGGTTTTGTTTGTCTGCCGGGGCAATGCAGATATTCTGTTTGTATCTCCCCTTCTAGTTATCAATAAAACACTAGAGCAAAACAGTGTTTTCCTCTTGGTGTTTTCAGGCAGTGTTATGCCAAATGAAGGCAATATTATGAGACTGCATGTGTTTGGGAATAATCATGCAAGCTATTAGTAATCATGCTTCACTGTTCTCCAGCGCTGCTCATCCCTCGCTTTTTTTGTGTTTGACACACAAGAACAATTTCACTGTGTGATAATTCCCATCACTGCCCCTGCAATGCTGGACCTGAGGTCATTGGGCAGCCAGTGATGCAGTCTCTGTGAAGAGGATGAGTGCAATCTCTTGAGCTTTGGTACAGCTGTACTTCTGTGAGCTCAGACTTTGTGAAAAACTTGTCTCTAACACATTCTCTACCCTGGTATAAAGCAGCCACTCCATCTCAAGGACAAGCTGAGCAGAGGAAGGATATTGCTAAGTGGCTGTTGAGTAAAGGAGACCTGCAGAACATGGAGAACGCTGATTTCTTTTGAAAAGTGCACAGAGGAGTGGATTGGGAGTCTTTTGTGACATAGTCAGCACTCAGTTGCCAACCACTCTAGTAGGTGAGAAGAGATATTCTCAACTCTCATATAATTTCCAAAGGGCAGAAAAAGCAGTTGTCAGCTCTTTGATCTCTGGATGAGGATTTCCTCTTCATCTTCCCCTTCATAATGGACCCAGCCCTGGTGAGGCTGAGAGCGTTAAGGAAGAGAATTGCTTCAAATATGCAGCAGTCTCTTTTTGAAAAGAGAACACTTGCCATCTGGCTATCAACCCATTTGAAAATCATTTCTTCCTCAGTGTGCTGATTAACTGGGTGATTGTCAGGAACTGTGGTAATCTTTATCCTACAAAGCAAATTTAGCACATTTACTGCTGCTGCAAAGAGTCCAGGAGTTTATGCAATTTATTAATTGAAAACACTATTTGAATTCATTAGTTTTGTTCTTTTCCTTCTCCTAAGACTTGCAGTGAGTTTGGCCTTGTGATGTGCCTGTGGCAAAGGTAATCATTACTGGGACCAGAATGAACATGAATTGAGCAAGAAAGTTACACCACCAGCCCCTGAATCAGCCTAAATATTCAAATGCCAAATTCATTGTCATTTCTTACAGTTCTCAAGTCAGTACCAGATGCTTTTGTCTTAGTCAAATGCAAGTTACTGATCTAAGCCTTGCAGTAAATGGATTAAGAGTTATGGTCTGTGTGACAAAGAAACTGAGACTAGAAAATCTGCTTTGGACTGAAATCTGAAGAATGAGAATTATGTTGCAACATTATTGATCCAATAATGGCAAAAAAAAGAACAATAATAACATGTTCTTGAACAACCGCCAACTGAAAAAAAAAAAAGGATGAATTCTTGCCTTCCTCTTTGCTATTCAGACATTAGACATGACAAATTAAAGAAAGGGAGATGTCTTATTGTAGGGCATTGGCTTCCTGGATCTATCTCTGTGGATTCCAAAGTATCAGTGCATTTTTGGGATGGCCACTTAGGCAGAATCTCAGCTGGCTGCCACTGTGGAGACAGCCCAGTCTCAGAAACAATGTCTGATTCAGATGTTCAGAAGTAAATACAAAAGGTTTTTCCTTTCACCATCAGATACCTGCTGAACTGTTCAGTGCTCTGTAAGTCTGCTGCTACTTGTCTCTAGCTTTTTCCCCTTAGGGGAAATTTTGTGAAGGTTGACTTGACTGGAAGCTGAACAATGCCAGAGTGAGGAGCAAGTCAGCCTCATGCAGATGTATTTCAGCTGAACCTTATTTTATTGGAAGTGGAGTCCCAGAATTCAAAAGCATGAGAACACAATGGGATAAATGTGTATTTAGAGCTGCAGTGTCTCTGGGGCTGGGTCTAGTCCTTTGTCCCAAATGTACACGTTTTGGGTAGTGGGATTCATCCTGTGCAACTATAGACCAAAATCACTTCCATGGTATGGAGACATCTGGAGATGTAGGTGCTGGGAGATGAGATAAATCATCCTGTATTCCACCAGCTACACAGGGAGAGGAGGGGGAAAACTCATGTCCAGCTGTGTACAGCACAGCTTTCAGAATTTCACCTGATCATCCTCAGCCACCATGCTGACTGTGGCTAAAAAGCAACATAAGTTCAGCCCCAAGAAATTTGGGATTGTTTTCACGTCCACTTTCAGTCCAGGCATGGAACTGTCCATGAGTTCACTGCAGCCATCAACTCCCAGCTGCATTTCAGCAATACTTTTCTGTCTGAGAAATTAATTGTGTCTGGTATCATTGGGGTGATTTTAAAGCACTTCAAAGGATATATCAGTTGCTAGTGTCAAAGGGACATGTTGAAGCTGGGCAAATCTGAGGCACCATGGATCAGAAGAGGAAATATTTGTTGTAGCTTGCTGGCTTTACACTTACTCTGGCATCCATGGTGAGATGGTTGAGAATCATGTCCACTTTGTATATCTCAATTTTGAGTTGTGAAATAGGAAGCAGCCTTTTCCTTTCAGTTAAGTGCTTTGACTTTTACAAGTGAGAAATGTTAAACAAACAGATTGAAATCACTATAGTCCTGGGAATATTTCCTTTAACTTCAGGGAGATCTGGCTTATGGCCCGTACCATATTGTATTGCACCAGCTCAATTAGGAAAAGAATAATGAATTTAAAGGTCACAGCTTTTTAAACTAGAATGCAGGAATAAGGGTAAAAGATGTGTGGTGGGGTTCCTCTTGAACTGCCCTGGGTGTTTGCCATTAGGTACGAATGGGAGCTCTCCAACCAACAAATTCACTAATCTCCTTTTAATCTCATTGAATTCTGAACATTTTCTGGAAAACATTTTTCAGAACTAATCTGCCCAGGCAGGGCGGGGAAAATGTTAAAACACACAAAAATCTGCGCAACAGGAAATAATGTTAGAAAGCTGTGAAAATCATTTATCCTTTTGAAGCGTAATGGTTTTTAATTTTCTCATGCCCTGATCTCCCTGGCAACAATTTAAAAGTACATAAGCATTCATGAATCAAAGCCATTCACGTCTGCATTTTTAATTACGTGTCATAGGATTGAAACTTTCCCTTTGATCTTTGCATTTAAAGGGATTTACAATTTAATGATTACCATCCGCCTCCCCCCAAAGCCTGTGCTCATTACTGAGCAATGTCACAAAGGGGTCACTGTTGGACAAGGGAAGAGAATCCTGTTCTGGATGTTCCAAGAGTGAAACCTGCCTGTGCTCTGGCTCCTGGAGGAGATCCCTGTGTGCTGGTGGCTTTTCCCAGAGCTGCTGACTCCTTCTGCTCCAGGCAAGGGTTTTTAGAACCAAAGTGAGATAAAACAGAACAAAAATAATCTGGCTGCCCACAAAGCAGTCCTGTGCTCCAGGCTCTGCCTCTCTTGCCCTGGGTGACAAAGGGAGGCAGGAACACTCCCAGCCATGTGAGGGGTGGTGGAAGCAGTCACTGGCTTTGAGTGAAGGGAGAGCTTTGTCCTTGAAACCAGAAATCAAAAAGAAACACTCAAACATTTTAATGGAAGCTGGAGAAAACACAGGGCTATTCTGTTGTGCCTCTGTGAGAGAATGGTCCCTGAGGAGGTTGTCAGCAGGGCAGAGAGGGAACCTTGTGGCTGACACACAAACAGGGAGATGTCTCCCCTTGGAGGGGAGAGAGCTCTGGGGTGTGCTGGGGAGATGATGATGTGGCTCTGGGATGGGGATGCTCAGCACTGGCATCACCAGATGTCAGCAGTTTCCCATTAGAGGTGTGTGATGGTGCAGTGTGCAGCACAAACTCAGCACTTTCTAATGAATTGTTCTTTCAAAGCTTTTTGCTGGATATTTAATTTTCTTGCTTAATAACAGTTTAAAGGTCACACGGATCAGTGACACTTGCAAAATAAATGAGGGGTACTTCTGATGGGCCTGTGCAGAATTAAGGCCTTGTGCAGACTGCTTTATATGCATAATGATGTTGTATTTTCTTGTTAAAACATCAATAAAAAAGTACTGAGTTAAAAACCCTGATCAGAATATTTTATGTCTTATTAAGCTACTTATGGGTGTAGATAGGATAGCAAGGGTTCTGTTAATGCTTTAAGTTGACTCCATGGTGAGCTGATGAGCTGAAAAATGTGTTTAGATCCCTTCTTGTCTCTCTTTAGAGGGTCTTAATATAGTAGATTTTGTGGAGTGAGCATAGGTTACACGATTTAACCTTAAAAACATCATTTATTGAGCTTACACTCAAAACCATCCAATGGGTATTTTCACTGGAATGCACTCTATGATGATCCAATTTTACAATGACTTTCCCAGATGAAAAAATTCATGGTTACAGTATTGACAGCTGCTGTTAAATTACTCCAGATGGGATTACACTAGAGGTAGACAACTCAGCCACATAAAGGCCACAGGAAAAGATCCTAAAAGTCATGAAAATGGGAATCAGGGATCAGGAAACAGTGATGCTTTTTAGAGCACAGGTACCATTCATAGCCCAGAGAAGTGCTACAGTTCAAAAATAAATGTCAATCAAATTTTGAGGATCAGTAAGGATAGCAAGCAGCTGAGAACCAGGGAGGCAGACAACTGCTAGAAAAGGAGAAGACTTGAGCAGAATTTTTTCTTTCTCTGTTGCATTTTGGTTGGGTTTGGATTTTTGGAATCTTTTTTTTTTATTGAATGAAAATATTCCTAAGTTATGAGAGAGTAGGAGGAGCAGCAGTTAAGTTTTTGAAGCAGCAGCAATCTATAGACTGTTTTTGCCCATAAGATAATTAGTGCCATGGTATAATTAGAGAGGAAAGAACAAAAGGAAGAAAAGTATTGCTGAGGGCTTCAGTTTAATTTACAAGGAAATCTAGGTAAGCAGCTAAATATACTCCTTTTGAAACATTATAGTTTGGTGTTTTATTTTAAAGAGGAAAGATCATCAGTTTATAAAGGTAGAAAAACCAGCTCTAAGAAATAAATCCGTACCTTTTAAAATCTCTTCTGTAGATTGAATTTCCTTTTATTGAAATACATTTTATTTAAATAGTCTGTGATACTCCTATTGAACCATAACTGAACTCTGTAGCCCAAATAGAGTGCTGAGAATTTTAATTAAGCAGGAGCTGGGAAAGATGAGACCATTGCAGTTTGGTCTCTCCTCCAAGTCCTGCATCCCTGCAAGTAGCTGCTGTGTGGTTGTGGTTCTGCAGGGCTCAAGTCTCCTTTTGTCACATCTGTCTTGGCATTCTCACACTGTCAGTGAGACCAAGGATGCAGAACACGTGGATCTTGTTTGGAGCCTGGAAAAGGGGCTTGGGACCTGAGTGATTTGCTCATTCTTGCACTCACCTGTGGTCTGTCGCTCCAGTTGCCTTCTGTGGCACACGGGAAATAAATTGTTTGGAAGGGCTCACTAAATCTGGAATAAAACCAGGACTGTCTTTGTTGGCAGTGGCACTAGAAGGATTAAGAAAGCAATGAACTGGGTGCCAATTTTCCTTTTGCCTGCAGAAGTGGTTCTTGGCACAGCTGGTACAGTGTGCCAGCAACAGGCTGTTGGCAAGAAATCAAATTGTTACTGAAGAGGTTTTTAACGTTGTGTGCCCTGAATTGCTCTGGCCTTTGGTATATGAACGTGGCATCTCCTTTCCCAGGTTACAGATGTGAAACACAACATGAGGAAGTGCAAAGCTGACGTACTCCTGGCCTGGAACATCCCATGTGTGAGTGTGCTGAACCTCTTTCTGACAGTTTTGCTCTAAAACTCCAGGCTTGGAGCACCCCACGTGTGTGACTGTACTGAACTTCTTCCTGCTAGAATTCCTCTAGAGCATTTGGGGACTCCAGCTAAGCCATCATCCAGCAAGGGCCTTTGCTGGCTCTATAAATTTATTTTATGTATATATATATATATATATATCTAGATTTCTTCCCCTGTTCACTGCCTTCTTCTTGTCTCTGTTGTATTTGTGACATAAGGTTATGGACTACAGGGGACATTCAGTATCTCATTTTCTGCTGAGTTCCTATTAGAAAGTTCCTGTGTTCTTCATAGTACTGCAGGAAATTATTACAACTGGCTAAAAACACGTTGACTACAATAGAAAGTCAGAAAGACTCACTGCACGTACTTAACATTTGTTATCTAAAGTATTCAGGTAATTATTTTAAATGATTAGCATGTTTGGGGAAAATATTACAGGGATGTGCAGTTTTTGCAAAAAGCAAACCCACTAGATTAATTGAAAGAAAAATGCTTAGCTCAGGGCTGCCCTTGTTTCTATTATGGCTGGAATGGTGGCACATCAGAGCCCCTGCCATGAAATTCAGGTGAGATTCCAGGAGCCTTCATTTCATAGTCACCATTTCTTACCTAGCCTTATTTAGGCTTCTGGCTGAGATTTGTCCCTGAGGAAAAAAAGGCATCAGCACCAGAGTGAAATGTTTCTGTTTGGTGGGAATTCACCTTCTGCAGTATTTAACTGTCTTTTTCCTGGTTCCCCATCCTCCTGGTGGGGAGACAGCTACACACCAGACGTGTCATGTGGAGGGAGCTTTAGTGGCTGCACTGGAGGAGGAACCTCCTGCCTGCAGAACTGCACAGAACTGACTTTATGGGGCTGTATTTTCTTTGTCTGCCTAGATTTGAAAGATTTAGAACAATTATTCCAGCTCCTGAATGTCAGTGAGCTAGTTTGAAGGGATAGCTTGGCTTGCCAGATGTGTTGAAACCCCAGACATGTTCCCTGCACAAATCAACTCTGCACATCACATGCAGCGAATTTAATGATACCAAAGCCATGCTGAAATCATTCTGGCTGTGCTGTATAATGCCTGCACACAGAGACTCGTTTGGGAGGTCCTGATTGCAAAAGTGGCACCTTCCTGCTCCCTTCTCTGTATTTGTAAAGCCCTGAGAAGCAGGCAGAGAGCAGGGTGTGCTGCTGGTGGCTTCAGGCTTTGGTCCCACAGCAGCCTTGGTGCAGGGTCACAATGCTCTGCTCACAGGCTGTCATCTTTGGACACAAATTCCTGAACAACTCCACTAGCATCACTCAAAACCTTTGTGGAGGGTGCTCACATCTCTCTTACTAGTGTTTCCAGTAGAGGAAGTCAAACATCACACTCCAGCCTTGGGTGATGACTTAGATTGATGAAAGAAAATTAAAACTTTCAACTCCCTGCCCTAGAGGGAGAACATAATGATCCAGACCAATCCCACTTACCTCTTTGAAATTATTGTTATCTTTTTAAAGGAAGTCAATGATTTATGAGATGTTTAGTGGGCAAAACTCTCTGCAAACACTGGGCTGGTGAGGTTATAAATGATCTGTGCACAACCTGGGATTTTTCTAGCAATTCATATGCTGTCTAACTATGACTAGGGCTTCTTGCTCTGAGTTGCAGAGCATACTGAAATAAAAATGATTTGCTGGGCTTTGGTATAAGCTTAGGCAACAATAATTACTGCACAGAAAAGTTCCCTACTTAATCAATGGGCTGATGCACAGTGTCCTCTTTTGCTCCAGCATAAACAGGGAAAACAGATATAGAGGTGATGGAAAACATTCAAACTCATTACTAAAAGCTTTCTGCACTGTGGATTATACAAATGCAGAAGAATAGAAAATACAGAGGTGAAAAACCTCCCATCACAACAAGAAAAAGGACAGTCCCTGACCTGTAAATTGTAGAATAAGAACAGAAAACATGGACCAGTAGGAAGATGAAAATAGGGAGTGCTGAGAAATAATGCAACATTAAAATAAGAGATTTACTAAAGTGGATTTAGGCATCATATTCCATGTCTGCAGGAATGAATAGAAGTCATGCACATGCATTGTTTTTGAAAGAAAGCAGAGGAGAGAGACTCAGAAAGCTGCTGGATTTTTTTGCTCTTCTGAAAATCAGGCTGCTGGGTAGTGAATCTGGATCTTCAAAATATGAAGCCCTTGTGGGAATTGTATCTGTGCAGGAGTTTGATCAAACTCCCAGCACAACAATTCCCAGAGTGTTTTGGTGATGTGAGTGGAAGTGGTGTGTGCCACTCCTGCACATCTCACAAGTGAATCAACCCTGTACATTTCTGCAAAATGCTGTGTGTTCTCTAAATGGAGAAGACATTAGATTAGTCACTTAGAAGCTGCATAAAATAACTCTGTGCTTTATAAATCTTAACCTTATAAAGCTCAGGGACAAGGTTCTGTAAATGCTGTGTTTGTTTTCTTTCATGGCTATCTAACTGGAATTTAACAAAAGCATAGCTGGAAGCTGTGAAGACTTGTGTAGCATCATGATAGTCATGTAGGAGTATTGTCAGAGGATATGAAAGAGACTGGGGTCATAGGCAGAACTGTATTTTATTAGACTGATGTTCCTGGGAAAAACACATTTTTCAAGCTCCAAGATGGGTATTTCTGGCAACAGCTTAGTTTGTGTCAGACACAGTCTGAGTGGAGGCTGAGATCAGGGATAGAAAAGTGATGTCCCCTCTCTTGTTCTCTCCCTGTGGAACACCTGAAGTGGCCAGAATGAGCTGCTGTGTGGGTCAGGACTTGGCTTTTCAGGGAGCATCAGGTGAAGGATGTTTGGGTGTAGACTGTATGTGACACCTCGTGTATGCTCAGTGTGCAGCCACATTGCACAGAAAATATCCTGGTCTGCAGCATTGTTGAACCAAGGGTCAGGCCCAAGCTGCCATGGCCTTTCTGGAAGCTTCTCTGTGCAAAACCCATGCCAGCACATTCTGCCTCATTACAGAGCTACTCAAGCTACAGGAATGTGATTGTCTCCTTGTCTGGGCATGTAACTCCACAAACAAATGTGTGTACAGTACACCAAGTGTGAAAATGAGACATCCCTCTGAGGCTTTCAGGGACACAGGTACAGCATCCCAGGAATGTGCTGTGAACCAGGAGGGCTCAGCTCACAGAGCCCACAGGGGAAATTGTGTGCAAATTTAGGATTTCTTCTGCCCTTTGCATTTCCCTTTGAAAATTGCTCCCTTTGGGATGTCAACATGTGTTGAAGGTGTCTAACCATAGGTACTCTGACATGGAGTTGTTTGTCTGTGTGCCATAAACACTAAGCAGCCATCCATAACACAGCACAGCAGAAATAAAACTGTGCTTGTTAAAGCAGTCAGGTTTCAGGTCACAAGACTCTATTTTCTTTTTCCTGATCAGCCCTGTGTTTGAGGCCTGCTTGTAGGGAGACAGGACTAGCACCTCATCAGTGATTCCTTTCCTAATGAAATGGAAACTGGCATCAGGAATGGAGGAAAAAACCCCAAAACCTGTGCAAAAAAGGCAAGATAAATGGCTGGCTTACTGCAAAGCATGAAACAATGGGACTAAATGAGATACATTCCTGACAAAGATCTCTTCTGTTCTCTAAAAGGCTTTCCTTGTACCTGGAGATATGTTTTATCTTTAAAAAGTGGTCTTTATTTTATGTGAGCTCTCTCTCCCTCACCCTCTTTTCTGCTTGCTGAGATTTAAGTAAGCTCTTGTAGTGCTCTATCTCTGATCAGGCTTAAAGATTTGGAAAGCCCCGAGTTTGCAAGGATAAAAAAGGCCTTTGTATCTAGACATGATAGATCTGATTCATCACCTGTGCTGGACATAACCACACAGCCTATGCCACAGATTGTCTTGATAACAAGCTCTGGATTTTTCTTGGCATTCATCTTCATTTAAAGGTCAAAGCTCTTCCAAAGAAAGAGGAATTGCTGGGTTAGGGAAAAGATTAAAAAATAGTCACATTATTTTGACAAAGCTGGAGTCTTCACTAGGGCCAGGGGACTTAGAGTGAGCACAGGGATCATGATTCTGCCTGAGGGAAGGTGCTTTTGAGCTGTTCTGGGCTCCAGAGAACAAACAGAGCCAGAGCAGGGCTGAGATCCAGCCTGGGCTGGGTTAAATATCCAGCTGGAGCAGGAGGGCTCAGGTCCTGCTCCTTCCCCACTTGGAAGCAAACAAATCCAAAACCAGGGGCATTTCAGCCCAGTCCCTGCAAAACCCTGACCTTAGGGATGGGGAGAGAAGGACACCTCAGTTCAGTGGATCCCCAGCCCTGCTCTGGCTTTGTCTAGCAAAAATGAGCACCTTCAGCTTCAGAGTGAAATACCTTAGTCTCATATTTCTGATTTTCCATTTCTTCCCTTCGTATCTGAGCAATAATCTACTGCCCAAGATGTGCTAAACTTCATCTGCTCTCAGTTAGGACACCTCTCTGGACAGCAATTAGGCAATGACTGCTGCCACTTAATGGGGATGGTTATTTTCACTTCACTGGGGTGTTTTCCAGTGCCTTGTGTGGGTCTCTGTGCATTGTCTGTTCCTGGCTTTATGTGACATTCCAGCACTGGGACATGCAAACAGAGCTTTTCCACCATGTCAGCTCACTGCACCTTTCTGAAAACAGGCAGGCTCCATCAATATGGAAATACTGATGGAAATACCAACATTTCCTTCTCAAATCCCAGTGGTCATCTAACAGCTGACCTTGCTCTCTGGGGAATTTCTTGACCCAGCACACAATCTCTTTCCTTTCCTCCCCACATTTTGGCATTAAATTCACCAAGAACAGTAAAACAAGGCCCCTGTTATGTGTTCAAAGCACTGATGGCTCTGTGCAGCAGAATTGAGTTTCACCACCCAGCAGCAGCAGGGCTTGAGCCCCAGGAGAATGCGATTAGCAGCAGATCTAATTCTTTTCTCCAGGCTGCCCCGTAATCTACTCTTTGACACCAGCCTAATCTTTTTATCACTCTGCACTGAAATTTCATGATCTGGAAAATTATTCCACTGTGGAGTCAGCTGTGTGTGAATAACTGATTTGGTTTGGGTTGCTTTGGTTGTAAGAGTGGATCAAAAGGAAGCCAGGCTCACCATTTGACTGAGAATCAAAAAGCTGAAAAGCAGTTTTCCCTGTCATAAAGCATTAGTAATATCCTAAACACAGATTTAAAAGTAAATAACACTGAAGAAGTAATACATGGTTTGTAGCTAAAACAGAAAAGGAAAAAAAAACCAAAATGTCACATGTCAACAGTTTGAGAATTTTTAAATTTACTGAAATGACAGTATTGGAAATGCACTGCTTGCCTGAGCATTGCCTTCCAGCCTGTCTGATAGAATCTTGAAGAGAAGAAAACTACCAGCAAATGGCAACATCTTTTCCCACGTGCTGATGGAATGAAAAGCCCACAAGACACTCCCAGAGAGAACAAATGAGCAAGTCAAGTGTGTTTCTTTAATTGACATGATACCTGTAACAGGAAATGGTTTTATCTTCACAGTGTCTGGCAACACACAACACAGATTTTAAGGCTGGAGAACCTATTGGAGATACTGTTTGTCATAAATAGATTCCATCAAGGCTCCTAGGTATTTTCCATTTTAATCCTATCTGTAAAACTTTGACTTTTCTAATCAATTGTGAAAGTAAATCCCCAGGATTTGCCAGATTATGTGTGAAATGCAAAAGGGAGTACTTAAATCTATCAGTAAATAAACAAACACATAAATCAAAAGCTAGAGGGGGAGAAAGCAGCACTCAGTATCCTGGCTGCAATCCATGTTTATTATTTAACTTTAAAATGACAAATCAATGGCAAAATGGAATTAAGTAGCTGTGTAAGCACAGAAGTAATTTTATCAGTGTATGAGATGCTCATGTTTTATATTGCACAGAACATGGTGTGTTTACTGAGCAAATGCAGAAACACCAGGGAGAGCTGGAATTGGAGCCAGGGCTGAAGGGAGCAGGGGGATGAGACCCTGGAGACAAGGGGTGGGAATGGGAATGTGATGCATTCAGAGAAGATCATGAAATTTGGTTTATGATTTGAAGGTAAAAGAGGAATCAGAAGAGGAAGGAGCTTGCCCAGAGGTCAAGGCTGACACAGTCTGGGCTGTGGCCACAGCTGTGAGCCTGGGACTGACCTTCATTAGCTCATGTGTCCCAAAGAAGGGATTCCTGTTTTCTCTTGAGGTGAAACCATGGAAAAGTGCTGCTGCTGGAACACAAGCACTGTGTAGAGGTTTTGTGTTGCCCCCTAGGAAATATCTCATAATAAATATCTGTTTCAGCCATCACAGGTTTACTGTTTGTGGGGAATTCCTGCCCTTGTTGTGGTTTAGTTTTATTTTGTACTTCATTTAAACCCATGTTTTTGGGAGAATCAGTGAAACAATGTCATCTGTGTGCATATTCAGGGGAAATGGTGTTAGGACCAATAAGTACAATTTATTTAAAAATGAAAACAAACTATTACATGATAGAGTTCAAGAGGATAGCAGATAACAGAGATTAATTAAACCACTAGTTGTTATTCCTAAACCAGCATTTCTGAGGATGACAACACGTGGTCTGGGATGGTCCTGTGGTCACTTGGGGTCAGCTGTCCTGGCTGTGTCCCCTCACTGGGGGGGTGAGGAGCAGAAAAGGCCTTGGCTCTGTACAAACACTGCTCAGAGGAAATGAAAACATCCCTGGGTTATCATCCCTGTTCCCAGCAGAAATCCAACACATGGTCCTGTACTGGCTGCTGTGAGGAGAATGAATTCTACCCAGCCCAAAGCAGCAGAAGCTGTGAGGGTATAACACACTAGGGTCTCACTGGACCTGCCTGCACCAGAATTTGGATCGAATTTCAGACACTGAGGCTCAGATGCAAACAGAAATTCTGTGTGTGTTTTTACTGCTGTTCCTGTCTGCCCCTGTGCCAGGCCAAGCCACAATTGTCCCATACTTACATGACAGAGGTCTCAAAAGTTCCTAGTAAAGAAAAAATGCAATACAAAACAATACATAGAGGTCACTGGAAATGGAGGCAAGTGAGGAAATCCAGATTTCGTGCTGAACAGGGGAATTTCTGGGATCTGTCTTGCAAGAAGCAGTAAATGCTCTGAATAAAGCCTGAATTTATATGTGGAAAACCAGATGGGAAGAGTGCTGAGGGAGAGTTCCTTCTGTTCACCAGGGCTCCTGAGCTGGTCATGCAATCACAGAATCACAAACCCAGAATCTCTTCTGGGTTGGAAGAGACCTTAAAGCTCATCTTGTTCCAACACACATTCCACAGGACCAGAGCTCCATCCAGCCTGGCCTTGGACACCTCCAGGGGTGATAAATGCTTTGGCTACCTGGTCTCTGTCCCACAGTGAAAAAGCCAAACTACTCATCACCCAAATTTTGCTCTCCCAGAGCTGTTTTTTCCTTCCCCAGGTCAAGGCAGCTCCTGTGGGACCTGCTGTGAAGGGACAGTGTAAACCAAGGCAGGAGGATGCTGCAGGTCACTGAGCAGGGAAGGGCATTCTTGAAGAAGTAGAAAGGAAGAGAGAGCAATTAATTATTTCCCTAAATCAGTGAAGTGATCTTAAAACAGCAAAACATCCCAGACTGTGGATTTTATGGCTCTTACAGAGCTCTATTGATGTATTTCTGGTGTAGATGCGAGAAAATGCTTTTATACAAGGAGAAAAGAAAGCTGGAGAGCAATTGAGGATTGACTACTAAATCAACAGAAGGCTTTCAGATGCTAGGAGTCAACAAATTACAGACAAGTGACTGCTTGTTCTTTTGTTGTTATGTGCTGTAGCAGTGTTTTATAACTCAGTACTACCAGCAGGCTTCAACTAAGATTAGAACCTCCTTGGGCTGCATTAGGAAGGAATTTTGAGGTATTTTTCTTCACAGCCATGAGAACCAGAATCTTTATTTTTCTGCTCACAAGACCAAATAGCAGAAGCTGTAGAGGAGACGTGAGGGTATCCCAGCCCTTTAGTGGTGTCAGGAGAGCTGGCAATGCTGACCTCCTTTCCTCTACGTTTTCACTTCAGTTTTTATTTCAAATCTTCTTTACTCATGCCTTCAGCAGATGCTTTGGTTGCTGAAGGTCTCGAGGATGGGATTCAGTAGGTGTTGACCTTGGTTGGAGGGAGCTGCATTTAACTGGAAGGCAGCACTTGATGTGCCAGCGTTGGTGTTACAGCTGTGGTTGTTTAAGAGAGATGCAAGGTTTGCAGAAAGATTAAAATCTTTTATAAATCGATCTGATGTGGCTGGAAAAGCAATTCTGGGCACGCCAGCCTTCTGTCAAATCATTCTTTCAGCCTGATGTCTGGGTAAAGGTGGACAGAGGGAGGCCTCAGCCTGGCTCTGGTTCTGCCTGTTTCTTGTTTCTGCCAAGTTCACTCCTCCTGTTCCAGGACTCAGTTTCCCTGTTAAAGACACACAACACAACTGAATGTGTGCAGGAGTCTTGCTTGCTCTAAAGGATATCACCTTGATGTGTCCTTGGCAGAAGACCTGAAATACCTTCTCTGTATTTTACACAGTCGTGCTCAGCAAATATTAACTCACTGGCTATGCTTTTCTAAGACTATAAAATCCATAAAATATAATTAAAATATGTAAATCTATTATATTATTTAATGAG
This sequence comes from Poecile atricapillus, assembly GCF_030490865.1. Taxonomy (NCBI): domain Eukaryota; kingdom Metazoa; phylum Chordata; class Aves; order Passeriformes; family Paridae; genus Poecile; species Poecile atricapillus. Next base: position 9,024,616 of record NC_081269.1, read on the forward strand.
TACATTGAGCCTTTAAAGTTTAAATTAAATGTAAAGTTGATACAGACATATTGCTATTGATTAGATATATTAATAAATCACTGCAGCTTTAGACAGAGATTTTTTCCCATACCAAGTGGAAATATCTTTTCTCCATCATTTCATCCATCAGTTCTTACATTTATTCAGCCATTTAAAACTACTATGGAGTACCAATGAATAACTGTGTAGCTTTTCTGCAACTAATATCCATTCTTTAGCATAATTGCTTCAAGTTCTGTTCCCTTCTGTTGCTCTTTCTTGGAAGGCACTGCAGACCACTAGCAGTAAAAATGAAGCAGCACAAATAAGCTCCAACCCCTTCCCCCCACCATTTTAGTTTAGATGTTACATCAGACACATATTTCAGGATTAGTATCATTTTCTGGGAGCCTGGATGCCAGTACTGTGAAGTTACAGCACTAAAACCTGACAGATTTGGAAGTCACCCTTACCTTCTCTGCCCCAGGCAAGGAAAATTTAGCAGTAAGGGCTGTGCTGGCCCTGCACTGGGAAAAACTCCTTTACTCCTTGCATGCAGCTTGCTGGCTGCTAATAAACATCTATTAAGGGGGTAGAGCTATGTGAGTCCTAAAGTAGCAAGTGAAAGTCTTGCCAAATCAAGAAAATGGAAGGTAATACAGATGCCTGTGCTAAAGGGCTGTCTTTTGCTGCCAAGTTTTTCCTCTAGTTAAATACATTTTTCTTCAAATGTACTCTGTGCTTGTTTCATGCTGGAGGATTTTTTCATCAGTGTGAGAAAGTCAGGGTGCTGCTTTCCCTCGAGGGCTGGGTGTCAGACCCTGGGCAGCTCTGTGTAGTCCTCCATCCTCCTCCTGCCCTCCCATCCCACATCCCACCCCTCTCCAGAGCTGCTGACAGCAAAATCCAAAGGGTATTTCACAAGAGATTATAAAGTATTTGAAACCAGAGCAAATGTCAGGCTGCTTGACAGCAAAAGATAGCCCTTTAGCACAGGCACCTGTATTGCCTTCCATTTTCCTGATTTGGCAAGATCACAGGCTTCAACCTCATTTAAAACCTTTTATCTGCATTTCCTTCCTGTAGGGTAGACATACATCTCCTCTCCCCTCACTTGTGCTGCACGGCTCACCAGCTGCATGCCAAAACTTCCCAGGGAAATATTCAGGAGATGAGAAGTCATCAGCAGCAAAGTACCAATTTCACGTCAGGCAGTGTGTCAGTAATGTGAGATAAAACAGCTCTTTCACCTGCTTAAAACCCTGATGCCTGCTAGACATCAGGATCAGCAGTTCAGGAAGTTTGGTATTTTCAGGTACCAAGGTCAGATTCTTAAAGATGGGCAGAGAAGTCAAATGCACAAATAGGCATGAGGGGTGCAGAGAGGTAATGGTGCATGTGAAATATGCAGTTCAATCACCCACTGGGTAATTGCTCACAAGCATCCAGCTGCACCTGCAGTTTCCTGCTTTCCTTTTGGAATGATTTGTCTGTGCCTGGGTGTGTGTGTGTGTGTATTTGGCACTTTTCTTCTCTGCACTTGAAACTGTGGCCCAAAGCACTGTGTTGCTGTTTAGCACAGATTTAAGCTTCTGATTTCAAAGCTGCTGTAATTAGTGACTTGCAGTCAGTGTACTCTACCAATTCTCAGCCCACTGGGATATTACCAGACTTTATTGTTTCTTTCTGTCTTTGTGGAACTTCTGTAAATCTTTTCTTTGATAGCAGCTAGGGTTTCAAAGCTGCCCACGTTTGAGCCAGAGGAGACTAATAATGATCTAATTAGTGAAAGATGTTTTTCTCTGCATTGCTGTATTTTATCTCTTCCCCAAAGCCTTGTTGGGGCAAGCCAACCTCAGGCACCAGCTAGATCCTTTTTTTCCTTGTGTATTTGAGAAATACACAGACACATCTGTACACAGCCCATGCTGTTCTCACTTGAGTGTGTAAATCTTGAAAAATCTTCCCAAGTGTAACTTGGATTTAGGAAGTAGCTTTGTTATTCCCAGAAGATTTTTCTTCCAGCTAAGGTTTGTTTCTCTAGCTCAAACCACAAAGCCACTTTAAAAGACTTCAGACTGTGTAAGCTGCAGTGTAGGACATACTTCTTATCCCCCAGTGGGTATTCAGTGCCCCTCTCCTCCTGTTTTTGCAATTTCACTCTCTTTTTATTAATTAATGAGCTCCCTTAATTATTTATAGAAGCCTTAAAATGCACCAGGGTTGGATTGCAGTCTCTTCCTTGGCACAGGAGGGGCACACGTTCCTTCCCCAAGGCCCCAGCAGAGTCAGAGCTCTCACTGGCAGTGATGTGCACTCAGGGGCTGCAAAGCCCTGCTGCACATTTGGGATCAGTGACTCTTCCTCTGCAGCTCCTTGGGACCAAATGTCACTGGGCAGGGCCTTCAGCATCCTCTTGTTTATTGCAGGAGGGTGCAGGACAAGGTCTGTGGGCTGCAGGTCTGTTCTCCTGTCCCCCTGACAGGCTCTCTTGCTGCTTGGCCTTGCCATTACAGCAGATTTTCTCTGTTTTCTCCCCTTCTTGCTCCTACCTGATTGCTTGCCAGCTTTCTAATTTCTTTATAAGAGCCATTAATGGAAGTATTTTCTTTTAGCTTCTCCTTTGGCAGATTTGTTTTACAAATACCCTGGAACACAACACCTCGGCCCAGCTTTGCTGTCCCTAAACCTTTGCAGTGCTGCCTCAGAGGTATTAAATTAGCCCCCAAAGGTATCTAAAGTGTTAAGCCTGACTCCATCCAGCCACAGAGATGCTGGATAGTGTGGGTGGAGGCACAAGAAGCATGACAGAGCAGGAGAGAAGGGAGCACTTCATTGGCAGAGATTCCAGCTGGCGAGCAGGTTGTGTCCCTTTGTGGTTCTTTATGACCTTGTTAAACTGTCTCCATAAATCATGCCAAGTAATTAGAGACATAATTTAGAACTTAACTAGCATGTCACTATGAACATTTGGTATCTTTCTGTTTTCCTTCCCTCTTCCACTGAGCTCCATGGAAAAAAAAAAAACCTTCAGAGGATGAGCCTTGGGCAGTGCAAGAACCCGGCTGTGGCTCCACCCAAATGCAGCCACACCTCCACCTGCTCAGGAGTTCTCACACTTTTCTAAGTTTTGGTCCATTTCCATATTGGGGTTAATTGTGCAATTTCAGGTTATGGAGTCCCAGATTGCTTTTAATTCACTGTTAATACTTTTGGGGCCTGAAGCTGCAGTGGTGTCCTTGGTTCTCAGGTGGAAAAGGATTGTTTTGTGTGACTACACCGTGAGGAGAACTTGCAAACCCTTTATATGAAGCCCAGAGTTATACAGTTATATAGCAATGCAGTAGAGAATCTGGGAAATGCCTGACCCAATACATTCCATCAAGGTCAGAGACTTCTGTGTGAGAGGGTTTGATTTGGGTTTGCACATGTCATATTTCTAGGGTTAAATATTGAATGAATTATCTCTGGATTTTATCAATCCTATCTCCTTTGGATAATTTCTTACATAATGCTGAATAAGGGCAATGAAGTCCCAGGTGCTCTGGGACAAATCAGGATTTGGCTCTTTACAGTTTAAATCCTGGACCCACAGATCTAAAGCCCTCCCTGGGCTGGAGTGTGGCAGAGCCTTGCCTGGAGGTGGCTGACCCTGGAGCAGCACTTCACAGCTGCTGCCTTTCCTTCAAGGACACAGGCTATTTGTTTAAAGGGCAGCAACCATGGGAATATTTCAAAGTCAAGTAATTAATTTCAGTGGGGAACAGGAATATGATACTGGCAGCATCGATGTGAGGCTCCCACAGCAATGCACCTCCAAATCTGAGCAGCTGGCATTCATCTCCTGTAGGCTCAGAGGAGAGGTGGCCTCAAATTCCCCCTCTCCAGCCTATTTCCCCCTCCCATCTGTGGACCCCAAAGATGCTGGTTATGTTTCCTGCAGGGTTTCAGTTATCTCTCAGATCTTCGAGTCAAATGGGGAAAAAAAAAAAAAATAATAACTGTGCTTCACTGAGCCAAGGGAGAAAGAAAAAGATGAGCTATTCAGAAATATCAAATGCAAATATTCACTTTGCCCCATCCCCCCAACATTGGTTATTACTGAAAAATTAAGGAAGTTTGAAATGCACTTTGCACACAGACTCAGCATAAATAATGCTACTTTGCATTTCATCAGCCTTATTTCCCCTATGGGTTCTCTGTCATTTCTCATTTAGGCACCACAGGGATGATCAGCTTCAGAAAGAGGTTGAGATGAAAGGTGCCAAAACACAAGTGGGTAAAAAAAAATTCCTGGTAGTCAAGAGCTATCCAGAAAACTTTCCACTCCACAGGTTCATGAGCACTGAGAGATTGAGTCAGGTTTTTTCTTTAAAAGGAAAAGTTTTCTCTATCAAGAGTATAAAGATTTTATGAAGTAACAATTTGCTTTTAAAGTATTTACCATCAATGCTTGGTGGCATTTGATGTGATCACTGTGAGACTAGGAATTCCTGTGGAATTGAAATGGACACACAAGGAGCACAGGGAAGCCTTTCTTTAAATGGGGCTTGTAAGAGAAAATGCAAAGATTAGTAACACTAGACAAGTGATTAAAAATACCTCCACAGCAACAAAAAAGGGATAAGGTGAGATCAATTCATACCTTTTCAATACAGTCTGGTACACATAGATGTGCACAGAATAATTTTGGGAAAGGTGAAGCAATATTCCAAGAGCTAAATATCACCATTTTATTTGTTCTGTGTGCAATGATCTCCCAAAAAGGGATTCATTCAAGACATCTCAGTAATACAGAAGAGCTAATCCACAGTGGTTCAGTAAAAGGTCACTATACTGCATCCTCCAGAGGAGGTTTATGTACCTCAGTATACTTACATTTGTTTTCTTATTTGACTGTGTGTATTCTTTTGGAGAGCAGTGCATTTTAGGTCAGTATGAGGAGCCTTTGAAAACTTAGAGGGGCAGGGAGGGGTGTCTGCCTCTCTCAGGTGCCTGCCCAATCTTCACCAAGGCCAAGCAGAAACCCTGGGTTCTCCAGAAATCTGCATATCAGCCCCTTAAGGCCTCATAAAACTGCTTCTGAAGCAATCTCTATAGGGCTGGCTGCTCAATTGGTTAGTTTAAAGACTAGCTCAGAATAATTTAGCAGCTGACTAAGAGAGAAGCCAGTTATGCTGCTCCAGAATTGATAATCCATAATGTTATCCACATGTTATTGCTATTGTGGCAGTGTTGAATGGTGGGTATGAAATAGCAGCAGCGTTTTTGACTGAGCTTGGCTATCTGTCATCTTGATTTTGTTGGCTCAATGATAAAAGGAAGTGCTATTTGAAGCTTTGCTGGTGTCTTTCTGTTGTAATGAAACTGCCTTATGCTAAAGATATTCCAAGGAAGGAAAAGCTGTAGCCCTGGTGGCCACTAACTCTGAGATAGATGAGAAGACATCAGATTAATTTTTGTAGCCACTAAAAATAATTACTGTCCTGCTTTCACCAGTTCTGTTGCTGAAGCAGAGGGGAAATGATGGAATGTGCTGGTTACTGTTATCATAGCATAAAACAGAGCTGTGCTTCCTGTCTGGAGCAGTTTCCCCTGTGTGTGATCCAGGTGTGATACAGACTGAGCTTTATTTCCTGACCTTAACATGATTCAGGGTTCCAGAGGCAAATAACCCAGTCACCAAATGTATCTGTATCAATTGACCCCAGCACTTCTGTCCTGTCCTTTCACAGAGGTATTTTTGATTACTTAAGGGGTTATTCTTCATGTGACCACCTTCCCTGTACCAGGCAATATCTTTCATATTTTAGAAGATCTCATTCTTTCTCATCCACTGTCTGATTTCTCTCCCACTTGGTGCCACACACATTTTAACTCAATGGTAACAATTCCCACGTGCTCAGAATGGAGTTGGACATCAGTGAGACAGCAATTCCTGTCAGGATAAATCCTAGCAGAAGGAAACTCTTGGTGAGTTCAGCCATCACCATGAACACTTGACACTTCCCTGGACCCTCGGAGCTGTCCAACAGTAAAAATGTGAAATGTGGTGGGAATCTCGTGCTCCTTGCTGGAATAGGGGGGAATTTATATTAAAATTTGTATCAAGGGAGCAGCTGCTCACTGGTCACAGGCTCCTTCTGCAGTGTTTCTCCATGCAGGAAGAAATGGGGATGAATTCGTGGCTCTGAGTGGGAAGGGAGCATGGATAGATGGGAGGATGCTGGTGCTTGCAGTGGGTTAGATCCAAACCATGACAGCATTCATTTACCACAATGAATCTATGCTAATAATCTGAAAGTGCTGGGTGGAAAGGAGTCTTGTACATATATGGTGGATAACATTCATATTTCAAGAGAAATGTGGGCAAATCTGCCAGCAGAATGCTCAGTTCAGTACTAGTCCAGATATTTTATTGTTAATAGAAGCCAATTGATTAACCAGGAAAGGAAATGTATCAAGAACTGGTGCTGAATATAAAATGAAATCTCTGCTTTTTGGGTGTCTGCTTGGTCTCATTTTTCAGGACCAAGAATGAGGGAATTTATATTAAAATTTATATTTAAGATTATTAAAGCTTCTTCACAGAGTGCAGATATTAATATCTAGACCATGGTAGCAGATAATCTCCCAGCAGGGAGTGGTGTTTGAACCATGAAATGTCAGTGTTCAGTTGTAGGATGAACGAACTCAGGGCTTTGTAGATCCGTGTAGGAAAGTTTAAGTTCTTACTTGTGAATAAATATAAAATATTAATTATTGAAGGATATTTTAGAGGGAGTGTAGTCTGTCAGTGGATGGTTGTAAAGCAGCTGCCCCCTGCCTTCAGAGGAAACACAATTATAAAGGAATTGTAGTGGGTAAAGAAAAAATGTATCTAATATATTTTGAAATAAAAATAAATCCTTAGAAATTAGATATGGCTGTCAATACTCTGAGAAAATCTCTAACCAAATTAATGCCATGATAAGTATATTTGTTGTGGGTTTAGTGGATTTTACAAGGGAGGCACGCCTAAGAATTTGTAAACACTATTTATTAAATCTGATGGAGGGGAAAATTTAACCATATGGTGGTAAGGCATGGAGGGAGCATGCTCTGGCATGCAAAGCATTTCATTAGCAGAGTCACTGCTCTTCCAAAACTCACTGGCATCAGGGAGGATGCTGTTCCCCTTGTAGATGGATTGGTAAAGTTAGAATGTGGGCTGGGGAGGAGGAGATGGGCAGCAGGGATGAGGGAGGCAGTGCAGCCCTGGCTCTGGGCTCTGGGGAGATTCCCCAAAGGCTCCAGGCAGCCCTGAGGAGACAGGGAGGACACAGTGGAGGAGCTGGAGGAGCTTCATCCTCCCTCACAGGCCCTCCTTGGCTTGAGCTGATCCATCAACAGAGCTCTCACAGCCACAGAGCTGAGCTCCCAGCTTTCCTTCTCAAGACAAGGAGCTTTGGTGCTCTCTTCAGCTACTCCTCACTTCTCCCAAAAATCTTGTCCTGGCAGTTTTTCCTCTTGTGCATTTACAAAATCCTGCAGCAGTTTTCCACATATGCCATGGACACCTGCAGAAGTGTGGGGGGCCTTTCTGTGCATATGAAAGGGAGAAAGAATGCAGAAAGTAGAGCAGTTTCTCTCAAGACGTGAACACACACTCACACAGTGCTTAACATTTCTTTTCCTCCAGGATTCATTCTCCAGTTCACCTCCTTTCTAATGTTTTATTTAACCTTCAGTTAACCTTCCTCTTTAACCATCTGTTTGCTTAGTGACTTCCATCTTCTCACCCTCTGTATTCCCTTCAGCAGTCGCTGCTTTATTACACCTTGCATTATTACACCTTGCATTATTACACCTTGCATTATTACACCTTGCATTATTACACCTTGCATTATTACACCTTGCTTTATTACACCTTGCTTTATTACACCTTGCATTATTACACCTTGCTTTATTACACCTTGCATTGTCACACCTTGCATTGTCACACCTTGCATTGTCACACCTTGCATTGTCACACCTTGCATTATTACACCTTGCATTATTACACCTGCTTTATTACACCTTGCATTGTTACACGTTGCTTTAGTACACCTTGCTTTAGTACACCTTGCTTTAGTACACCTTGCTTTATTACACCTTGCATTGTTACACCTTGCTTTATTACACCTGTTTTATTGCACCTTGCTTTATTACACCTTGCATTGTTACACCTTGCATTGTTACACCTTGCATTGTTACACCTTGCATTGTTACACCTTGCTTTGTTACACCTTGCTTTGTTACACCTTGCTTTGTTACACCTTGCTTTATTACACCTTGCATTATTACACCTTGCTTTATTACACCTTGCATTATTACACCTTGCATTATTACACCTTGCTTTATTACACCTGCTTTATTACACCTTGCATTATTACACCTTGCATTATTACACCTTGCTTTATTGCACCTTGCTTTATTACACCTTGCATTATTACACCTTGCATTATTACACCTTGCATTATTACACCTGCTTTATTGCACCTTGCTTTAGTACACCTTGCATTATTACACCTTGCATTGTTACACCTTGCATTATTAGACCTTGCTTTATTACATCTTGCATTGTTACACCTTGCATTATTACACCTTGCATTATTACACCCTGCATTATTACACCTTGCATTGTTACACCTTGCATTATTACACCTTGCTTTATTACACCTTGCTTTTTCACACCTCGTTTCTTCCTGCACCTGAACCCCATCTCTTTCCAAAAGCAAGGTGCTGTTGGTTGCTCCATCGAGCTGGCTCTGGTATCGTATAAGGACAGGCTCCTGGAGCTGTTGGTGTAATTCCTAAAGCCCATGGCCAACTAATTTCCAGTCCCTAATTAGCCATGGAGCCCTTTTTGAAAGCAAGGTAACCCCCTCAGACACACCTGGATCGTGTTGCAGTGGAGTTGCTTGAGGAGATTTGCAGCACTGCACCTCCTTTGTTATTGGAGAATTATTGAGGAATTGATAGCATTTCTAATAGCTGATATGATCAGCTTCCATTAGCAGATGATCACAAATGGGTAAGATTGGAAGGGAGCACATCTGATCCAACCTCCCTCCCCACACAGATTCAAGATCCTGATTCTTGTGCATGAACCTTTAGGGAGTGCCTTGTTCATCTGGGCCCAGGAGCAGTGACTACATTGGAATTTTCACACTTTATCTATGTTTTCTCCTTAGTTTTCTGTGTCTGTACTGAATGGCAGGGCAAGGCTGTGTTCCTAATTGTACTCTGTAATTTCCAATTTACTGTTTAAGTGGTGCAGGTGCAAGAGGGAAAAACTGAAATGGAGAGAAGCCCAGCTTTGCCTAGGGCAGTCTGCTGAAAATGAGGAAGAACGAGGCACTGAATGAAAGAAAATAAAAATTGCAGGTATTAGAAAATTGGCCAATGAAGAAGTCTTGAATTCCAGCTGTAAAAAAAAAAAAGAGAAAGGGCTTTCATTCTTTCCAGTTTCAGTGTGCTATCCTGCAGATGAGCTCTGTGTATTATGGTATATTATCAAGTTTGAACAGTAATTCTACATGATTGTTCCTTAAAAATTGCTATTGATGCTTTTGGTTAACTCACTTTTTCACAGCTCTGCTGCTACAGAGCTTGTGGCTGTGAGGAGAATACTGAACCATTCTTATGCTGGCTGCTGATTTGAAAACTGTCTTTGTAAATCTGGAGAGATGACAGAGGACGGCCCTTCCATGAAATATTTGTAGGGATCCAGGAAACACATTTGAAATTGTCATACAATTCCTAAAAACATGTAAAATTCAGAGAGTAGAATTGTTTTCACTCCACAGCAAAGGTGTGGGGGTTTTCTGATGGTGCCAAGGTCACACAGTGCCAGGCACTGATGTAAAGGGAGTTTTCCTTGTGCTCTGAGTAGGGTGGATGGGATCAATGTCATTGCAGGTGTTGGGGGGAGGAGAGAACACATCGTTATCTACTGGAAATGAGACTTTTGTTATGAGGAATAGTGTTTGTTCCAACCAGCACATCAGACTCAACCTTAGGCTGACCCAGGTTATGTGGGTGAAACCAGATTTTGCATTTCTGGGATTTTTTGGAGCTGACACCTTTAATATCAAAAGGTCCAAAGATAGTCTGACCATATAAAGCCTGATAATATCAATATTTTCAAATGCTCTTTGGGAAATATGAAGTGCCTAATCCCCTACTTTCTTCATTAATTGTAAATTTAATTTGTAAACAGCTGCATGAGTTCAAAATTCCATCTCCTCTGATGAATACCGAACAATTAAGGTTATAAGTAGAAATAATTTATAGGATATGTCAAAATCAAAAATAGATTTACATAAAACTGTATTGATTGAAATGTAATTTCATCAATCTGGAGGATGCTCTGGACAGTATTCAAGGAACCTGGAGATGAAAAAGATGGGAAGACAACATAATAAACTGAACATCTTCATTTGTGAGGCAACTAAAACATATCACTGAATCTCAGCTGCTGTAATAATTCCCTCCCTTCTCACACTGCTCCACAATACTGACAAATCTAAATATGAAGAAGAAAAATGTCTGTAGAAAGCTGTTATTTTGCTGCCTGAATTGTGTCAAGGAAGTGTAAATATAATCACATTTTATCCTCCAATCTGAAATGGATTTCAGTTGCAGAGATCACAATGCAGCTTGCCTTGATTGATAACAGCTCCCTTGTTCCCATCAGTGACATGGTGAGGTGGGGAGGAAAGAGAAAGGAGATCAGCTCATGACAGAATTATTGGGTAATTCACTCAAAATCCTGTGTCTGTTTGTGCCAGGAAGGGAGAACACACCCCAAAAGTTTGTGGTGAGAACCAGACCATTCTAAAGGAAATTCTTCCTGCAATTATTCAGCTGCAGAGGCCCAGGTGGTGCCCCAGGATCCAGGCAGCAGGGTTACCTCTCTCTGAGTGATCCATAAGAAATTTGTGATTTTCTTGGACTTGTTATGCACAAACTGATTGTTTGTGATAATTTGTGGGTGATTCTTGGTGCTTTCAGAAACAGATGACCAGGGGTTGGTAGAGATTCAAAGCACAGGGTGCCTTGGTCAGCTCTGGAAGGGATTCTTGCTCCTTCTGGCTCCTTCTGAAGCTGAGCTGTTCCTCCCCTGCCTCCTGCACCCTTCCAGCACAGCTGTGCTCCCAGAGTGGAAGTTTTGTGGATTTGTTGTATTAGGAACAGCAAAGCACCACACAGACTCTCTCAGCTTTGGTTGCACAAGAGGGAAAGTTTTCTTATTCCAGATCTTCTTTTATAGACAGGTCTGAGAGGTAAAACTCTTGTTGGTCACTGAACCAACACATCCCCATTGTTGGTCAGCTGGGAACAACAGCCCTTGACTGTTTCTTGCAAGTAAACAACAAACAACACCTGCCAAGGTTGTTTTCCTTCTCCAAGGACTGTTTGGGTTCCTCCTTATGATTTCCCAGGCCAGTCTGAGAAGGTTTTGTGACTTGGTTTCACACAGGCTCAAGCTCTAATGCCTGAAGCCTAAAAATCTGTGATTTGACCATTCCCAGCCCTGTTCCGAGCCTGGTTGTGTGAGCTGCATCCCTGCTCTGCTCTCGTGCCACCTCCCCAGTGGGAACAGCCCTGTCCCTGTCCCACGGTGCCAGCAGACACCAGCTCTGCTGAGCAGCACTTGGGGCACTGCTGGGAGCAAACTGGGTGGGCTTTGGCCTCCTCTGGCCGCTCACTTGATTTATTTGGCAGCTGGAAACAGCGTGGCTGACAGCTCAGGGGAACAGTGGAAGAGAGATGGAGGGAGGAATTGCTGGTGCTGTCTGTGCTCTTGTCCAGCCTCCTCCGTGCGTGGTCATCCAGGGAAGGAATGGCTGATGTTTGGCACATCCACAGCTTTGGAATCTTAAATGAGTCCACAGGGAGCCTCAAGGATTGTAAATTAAATCCCAGACTGGAGCTGTCTCCTGGTTTTCTCTCATTCCAGTTCTTCAGAAAATGAATTCCTAAGCTGATCATCTGGCCAGCAACTGCATTTTATCCTTGTGCTTCCTGCTCACACAGCTCCATCCATTTCCTCTGCCTTCCCCAGGCGTGACTCTGCAGTAGCTGGCAGGGCTGAGAGGGAGCAGAGTGTGTCTGAGCTCCTGTGACTTGGGAGCCAGCCAAAAATGACGCATGTGGAGACTCCCCTCCACAGCTGTATCCTTTTCAAAGTGATGTTTGTAGCAGAGAGCTACAAAAGTGCTATTATGTTGTCTTGAGTGGCTATGTGGGTTGCATTCTAAGAGCAGGGATTAAATTTTGCCATCACTGCCCATGAGCAATTTGCCATTGTGCAGAGAGCAGCTTTCAGAGCAGGTTATTATTGCTGTCTGCATGGCATGAAACCTGAAACAGCACTCCCAGCCTTGGAAGAAAAAAGATAATCCCTTTTCCTCTGTTGTTGGCATTACTGTCTTGGAAGTCAGAGAAATGCAGCCCCCCCTTCTCCTGTGCTAATGATCCTTTGCACAGTGGTGCTGCTGTTTGCTCCTGCTGCATCCCAGGAAATGCTGGGATGGATTTGGCTGTTCCCTCTGGAGGGTTCCAGCTGATGGAAGGCTCTGTCTGCCCAGAGATCCCATCTGTGCACAAATGAGCAGTGGCAGCCACTTCTGGGGCTGGGAAGTTACCCAGCAGGTTACAGAGAGCAGAGCAAGAGGTAAACCCCTTAAAGCTGTATTTATTTTTGTTACATTAGGGGTCAGGCATAAGAGACTGGCTTGCTAGAACAGAAATTTCTAAATCAAAGAGATATTTATCACCTAGGGCTGTTTTTTCCATAATTGTTTTCTAGGCATGGCCAAAAGTTTAAAGCTCAAGATGCTTTGAATTGAAGCAAACCCCATTCCTTTCCTTTTCCCATCCCACTCCATCTCTCCCCCAGTCACAATCCAGATCACAGAAATGCTCACCACTGCCTCTCAAATTAGCTTTTTTTTTCTTTCAGACAGGCAAAAAAGCTACATTTGAGTGCACACTGTATTGGAGAGGTACTACTATATATGTTTTCACTTTTTGGTTTTCCATTTTTCTCTAACTGTTTGTAGTACTTCCAATGAACCCCAAATTTCAATCCTTTTCCTCGTTATATAACAATTCAATTGATATTCAGTTGACTCCCACAGAATAACTTCATATCTGTCTTAAGTATCAGCTTGGTATCAAAGTAAATTTACCATTAAAATGTATTCCAGTCATTTTTTCTTTGCCTGATCTCCATACTGAAGGAGAATTTGGCTCTTTGCACAACCAGTGCTCATGGAAATCAGGTGCCAGTTGTTAACCCTGTCCTCTCAGGCCTCCTGTGTGGAGATGGAGACCCCCAAAACCCCATGAACTCACACACCAGGCTCTCCCTTCAGCACCTTGCTGTGATGTTGGTCAGGGCCACAAACAGGATTGCAGAGATTGGTTTTCTCTGGGAATTCTGCCTCTGTCAAATCATCTTTAACTGGGGGAGGACATGCACTGAGCCAGCACAGGCACCTTTGCAGCTCTTCCATATGAAACAAAGCTCCAGCAGTGTGATTGGACTGACCTGATGTTTGGGGAGCTCCTGGAATTTAATTAGCACTCTGAGAAGCACTTGGTGAGTTTAGGACACAAAAACATGATTGAAGTATCTCTGTTTCCATGCTAGAAAAATCTGCCTGCAAATTAAATAACCACGTGGCTTTTCTGGTCAGCATTTGTGGGTGAGGAATGCCAGTGGTGGAGGAGGGAAAGGCACTGGTGCCTCTCTCTCAGGTGGGGCTGCCAGGCTGGTGCTGTGCCCTGCCAGCCCCATGGGCAGGACATTCCAACCAAGGGACAGCTCAGGAGGTGCTCAGAAGGGGCTCTGAGCCAGTTTCAGTGCAGGAATGAAAGAATTCCCCTTCCCTGCTGTGGGGACTGAGAGCAGGGGCTCTGCTGTGCCAGCAGAGCAAAGCTGTTTATTTATTACACCTTTGCCAGTATTTATAGGTCACTACATTTGTACAAAACTTTCCATTTTTGCCCCAGTCCCCTTAGAAACACAATCCTCTGCCCTGCCAGCCCCAGGGGCAGGACATTCCAACCAAGGGACAGCTCAGGAGGTGCTCAGAAGGAGCTCTGAGCCAGTTTCAGTGCAGGAATAATACAACCCCCCTTCCCTGCTGTGGGGATTGAGAGCAGGGACTCTGCTGTGCCAGCAGAGCAAAGCTGTTTATTTATTACACCTTTGCCAGTATTTATAGGTCATTACATTTGTACAAAATTTCCCATTTTTGCCCCAGTCCCCTTAGAAACACAATCCTCTCGATTATCCCTCTTGTGCTGATGTTCTTGTTCCATCTTCCCTCGTCAGACCGCTCAGAGTGACCAGACAGAACATTTTCACTTCTGTTCTTGCCTGGAGTTTCTCTCTCCCATGCTTTGCACGGCACCAGGGCCAGGTTTGCAGTGTTACCCAGCTCTGTAGCTGGCTGGGTTTCCACACACTGCCCCTCCTGCCAGATGTGGGGCTCTCACTGTGTTTTGGGGGGCTGGAGTGTAGGAATCTGCTCTGTGCTGTCCCGAGATAAGAGGCAGCAGTGGGGGATGTAAATACTGAAGGTATTGCAGTGGCTGGACACAGCTCTGCCTCTGACTGACACCAGGGACAGGCTGTGGCTGCCCTGCCTGGCACAGGAGATTCCCGTGGGTTTTCCATCATAAATTTCTCTTTCTTTACCTTTTTCCCCCTCTTCCCTTTCTGCGAGCAGATGAAACATGCACTTAATTTTCAGGAAAGTGACTGCTGTGGTAGCAGCTGTGGGAAATCAAATGCACAGCAGGCCCCCGTAATTCACAATAATTTTGTGTAGCAGTTTCTGATGATGTGATATCAGGTGAAAATTATCCCTGCTACTTTCTCGTGTCCTACATCTTTGAACTCCAGCCTTCTTTTCCACTGGCATGTGTGCCTAAGGCTACCAGATTATTGACAGGGGAGAAGAAGTAATATCATAGATTTAGTTCCTAAATCTTCCTTGTAAACGTATTGCTGGGGATGCACACAGGGTGCTGCTGGAGACTCAGCAGCAAAGACCATTGCTGTTAGCCCTTTAATCTCCACTGGTTTTATTTATACACACTCTTTTGCTAAGAAGCATCCATTTTGAGCTATTACATTTACCCTCAAATGGGTTAGTTACTTGTGACGAGATAAAAATGATAATGATATCTCTGTGTCACAGGATTTTATTTCAAATGAAAGATCTAACGTAGCATATCATGTTTTATTATTGCTCTAAGTTCAGTTATTAGTATCTGAGGAGAGGCATCCTTCCTCCCCTGTCTCCATTCAGGCTGTGCAGCTGGAGCTGGGCTCAGGGCACAGGAGGGGATCCAGCTGAATTTACCACTTAAATTTAAAAGATTCTGGGAAATGAGCTTGGAAAAATGGGTCCAGGATGCTTATCCCCCATCAGCCAGTGCACACCTGGAAGACATGAGACCCAAAGCTCCACATCCCAGGAAGGAGAAGGCCTCCAGGAGGGGATTTGGAGCTGTTGTGATGGGAGCAGAAAAGCCCTGAGGCTTCTCTGAGGGACCCTAAGAGGCCAAGAGGATGTGCAGTTTCTTGACATCACATCAAAGGGAGTTTCTTGCCATCACATCCTCTGCCTTCTGCTGGCAGAGGAGCAGGATTCTGGGATCAGAGTGTGGGCAGTAACATCAAACTCCTGAGCGAGGGGGGCTCAGGAAGGGAGGGAGCACGGGGTTGTAGGTACAGAAGATATTGAAGGGTGAAACCTCTTGCAATCTGAGACATCATTTCCATTGCAGGCTATCAAATGGGGCTGTTACAGCTTGGTTTGAAAGAACCTTTAAATATTGATGATGATTCTGCTCAGCAGAGCATTGCATCTACCGAGAGGACCCTGTGAATCTGGAATATTTAATGCAATCAGCTGGGATGTAATGCACAATATGCACCACCTTGTTCAGCCTGTGCATTTAATCACTGCTCTCAAAAGGCTGTTACCTGCAGTAATGCTATGCCAAGTCTAAAGTGGGGAACAAAAACTCTGTTTCTCAAGGGAATAGCACAGGAGCTCCTTCTGTGGTTCTGGCTCCCTCTCAGATGTATCGTCAGAAATAAAGTTGTACTAAATAGTACAGAGTTCATTTGCAAATAAAAGCACTAAATACTATTTATCTGTACTTACTGTTGGGAAGGCATTGTGTTTATCAACTTAGGAACTAACAAAAAGGTTACTTATTTGGAGACATACAGGAATTCTCACTGCTTTTACAATTAATTCAAAATATTGCCCCATTAATATACTTTTCCCCCCTCCTTTTCACTTGGAAATTCCCCTCCTACCAGGACCTTCCAGCCACCCTAGAAGACCACATGAGCAAAGCTAAGAGTGAGCACAAAATGGGTCAAATTAGAAGATCAATGATTGATGGATTCAGGAAACAAAGACACCAGCAGTGCACTCCCAATCTGTTACTTGGAAAGAGAGGTGTGTTCCTGACACATCAGATGTGTCCAGAGCTTCTGCAGGGTTCTAACAGCTGCTGTATCCTGTTAGTGGAGACAGGGACAATAAATAGAATTCTCCACTGATAAAATGAACACAACCTGAACAGACAAACCTGTGGACTCGTGGCTTGCTGTACACAGGTGCCTGTGACCATTCCAAGAGCATCAGACCTTGCAGAAAGCTGTTTCAGTGGCTGGGTAAAACCCCCTCCTCCCTTCCCCTCAGCAAATCCACCCCCAGGAGCATCCCCCAGCCCTCCCAGTTCAGTCAGCAACTGGGCTGCCATGACCCCAGCTCAGAGCACTGGGGCTGGGCCAGTGGGAGATGTTGTCCTGCCCACACCTGGCAAAGGTAGGCTCAGGTGCAGCTTTCTTTTCTTCCAGCCAAAATTAAAAGAGCTGCATTTAGGAAGAAGAAGCTCTAAGATAAAAAAAAAAAAATAAAGCAAATAATCCAGAAATGGGGGGGAGGGGGGAATATAAAAGGCTCTGGTTTTAATCAGGAAAAGCAATTTAGTTGCAGTTTTCTGCATAATTCTGCTGAAGAAATAAATTATGCAGAAGAATGTGCTTTTCTCCTGAGGCTAAAAAAAGAACAAGTGGGGCTCAGGGAAATGCCTGGGACTTACATGTGTTTGCTATTTAGCTGCCTTTTTTGACAATTCCTTGTAGGTTGAATGGTTTATCCTGTAAGCTTCAGCTCTGAAATGGACTCCTGACAGGCGTGCAGCAGCAGCCTCCTCTCACACGGGAGAAATCCGCTTTTTCTGTGGCATGGCAGCACCTGGGAAAAGCCTTTTCTGTTCTTTCTGGGGCTGTCAGAGCCCCTCACATCCCTGCTGGGGCAGCTCTGCCCCTCCTCCTCCTCCCTTGGGCAGATGTTCCTCGGGAATAACTCGCAGGATATGGAAACCCTGTCAAAAATAGGTGATGATGATGATGGAGGCAAGGTTGGCTTTGCTGCTGCTAAAAAAAAAAAAGTTTTTATTTCTTGGATGTTTTGTGCAGCAGTTTCCAAACTCATGAGATGAAGAAGTGCTTTTCCTGAAAAGGAGAAAAATCCAGGTGCAGGACACTGAAATTCTGGGTTCCTTAACTGTAAGAACCTAAATTTTGAAATGACTTATTTTCCACTGAAATGCTTAGGATTGGGACTTGAGAGCTCAGAACACTTAGATATATTGGAAAGCTTTTATTCTAAGCTTTAAAATACTAATTTAGAAATCCTTAAATGCAAGATCCTCGCCAACTACCCTATCAAAAGTTGGTTGATATTTTTTTTTCCCAGCTGATTAAACATGAGCACAAAACTTGTGGTTTTTGCAGGAGGGAAGTTCATGTTGAGAGGCAACGTGTTGAGAGGCTCGTGTGTCTTTAGTTGAAGCGATGAAGAACACTTTTACCCATCGATTCTGAGATGGAAATGAGTTCTGTGACACACTGAAGGTGTTTTCTCTGTCAGGGCAGTGAGAGCTGTGTGCTCTCTGGTTTGGGACAGCACCTCCAGCCCAGCTCTCTCTGGCAGTGGCTGTGTGCACAAAGCCAGGATTGTGCTGAATCAGCTCATTTTTAGGGCAATTTCCCCCCTGTCCTTCCCCCATCCCCAGCCTGGCTGATTTGCCTGATGGAAGCTGACAGTAAACCTCAGCCCTGATTGTCAGATTTCTCTGGAAACCTCAGGGGAAAGAGAGGAAGGCAGGCATTTGAGGAACAAAAATAGCACACATAATGAGCTCCCTTATTTAGCCAAACTGCTTTTTTAATAACCTCTCTTTTCTCTGTCGCCCTGGCACCGACAGAGTCGCTGAACAGGATCTGCTTTGGGGCTGGGATGGACAGGGGGTAGTGGATGCTTGATCCCTCTGTGGAGATTCAGCTTGGAAAAACCATTTGGGAAGAGTCTAAAAAGTGATCTTTTCCTTCCTAATACTTTAGTTTAACTCCATCACACCCTGGAGGTGCTGCATTTTAAGGGGTATGAATGCATTTCTCTCTACTGATCTGGGGGGATATAACTACAACTCATGTAATCTCCTTTAAAGAGCAGAAATGTATCTGTGAGTCACTTTTGTGGCCCAAGAAGGTTGATTTTACTGAAGAATATTAGGAGGAAAAAGGCCTCTTTGGAATCTAGGCAATAAACAAATATCAAACCTGATTGTTACCTCCTTTCAGAAGTTGACACAAAGATTGATGGTTAATAAGCATGTGTTCTTAATTTGCATTGCAAAA
Source organism: Poecile atricapillus (assembly GCF_030490865.1). NCBI lineage: Eukaryota > Metazoa > Chordata > Aves > Passeriformes > Paridae > Poecile > Poecile atricapillus. The sequence goes on from NC_081269.1 coordinate 9,043,388, forward strand.
TTTTTAACACAAATAACAGACAGTCATCAAAATAATCAGTTTGTTATTTTGTGAGTCTTCCTTTTTCCTACTGCCTACCCATGGGAGAGGAGCTATATTTCTATAAGGGAACAGTTCTATAAGATAACAGATTGCAGTAGGCATCCTCAGCTCCCTGAGTGGGTGCCAGGTTAATGTCTCTCACCAGCTCAGAAAATCAATGGACACTTTTTTCTGGACTGGAAATATTTTCCCTCCTTTCTTCATTTTTTTTTTTTTTTTGTGCTAGCAGTGTATTTACACACACACAAAGTGAATTTTGGATTCAACAGATGGACAGGATTATAAAGAAAAGACAGGCTGCTAAAGGAAGCCAAGAAGCTGTTGTCTTTGATTTATTGATTTGTTCCAGTCTGAGAAGCTCAGAGCATTCTTTGATAAGGGCCATAAGTGATTAGGAAATAATGAACTAAGGAGATGGGTCAGGAGATGTTGAGATTAACTCTTCATGGCTGAACAGGTCATGAAGATGAACCACTCTGCCTGAAATGCTGCCTCTGTGTCAGCTCCTCAAAACTGTTGATTTATTCCTTTATATCTTCATCTTTAATATAAACTATTATATATTATAATATAATATATAAAATATCTTTACAGTTTGCTCCCAAGGAACAAGGTATGGGGGGTTAAGTAGCCAGAGGTAGGGACATTTTCACTTAATGTTTCATTAGCTTCTGTATGTTCCTGGTTTACTTAAAACCTGTGCAGATGACTGTTTTCACCTTGTTCACCTTGTCAGAGATTTGTATTTAAAAGAAGATTTATAAAATGTTTCCAAATGGGGAAAAAATTCTTGGGTTAAATTCAAAGTCTCTTGTTCTCCCTGAGACTTAATCATTGACAATTCTCAGTTAAAGGGGAAACCCATTATATCTACATTAGCCCAAAGAAATAATATTGCAGCTCTCAAAAGTCTTCAAAAGTTTTCCCTTGTAAAGTATAGAAGATCTTACATTAAAGGCTGTTTCTGTTTCTGTTTATTTCAATATCTCCACAGCCAAAAGTTTCTTATTTCACTTGTAATTTTATCACAAGGATTTCAAGGCAAGGCTCATTTTACCCCTGATGATCTTGGGGTAGAAGTGAGGCAGGATTAGGAGCAGTGCCTTGCAGCTAATCATCTTCTGCACTCTTCCATGAAAAGATAAATTTAAACAGCCTGGGATGTCTTTGGTTATAACTGTGATGAATATATGGCAACTCTAGCAGTTACCTTAGGGTGGGGAGTGAAATGTTATGTAATGACATCAGAAGGCACTGTGCAAGCCCTCATTACTTTTGTTTTTAACTAAAAATAGATGAAGAGGAATTTTTATCCCTGTTTTCTGTTGGGAACACAGTTAGACTGCAGTGTTCTTGCTCTTTACTCAGGGAATTTGTACAAGAGAGACCAGTTGTGTCTCAGTTGCTCAAATCTCACTCTGGTTGCCCCAGGGCCATCTTCTGGCATTTTGATTTCTGCAATTATTTTTAAGTAATGTCTTATTCTAGCTTTCCAAATTCCTTAGACTAGCAGAACTTTGACACTTCTCAGTGTCATTTGGTCAGACACCAACTTCTGTTACAGGATAAATTTATTTGCCCCAGCAATTGTATATTCAGTGAGTTGTGTAGAAGATTTCTGTGCTGGACAGACAACATCCTTGTGGATGTACTGGAAGCTCTGTGTTTGTGGTATTGAGGAGTTCAAATTGATAATCCTTGAAATGATTTGTGAAAACAAGTCTTCCTCTCTCTCTTCCAGTCCCAAACCCAGGACTCTCAGAGCTACCACTTTTCCTTGTCCTGCAAGCCTTCATGGATTTATTTCAGGAGTTATTTCATCCTTTCAGCTTTGATCCAGCTACAACAGGCAGTGCATGTTCTTTTCCAGGTAGGGGGAGTATGCATCTGTTTAAATAAGAAAATACCCTGTCTATTCTTTATTGAAAACAAAAAATTCTTTATTGTCAGGTGAACCTATTTGTGTTTGTGCCTCCTGTAGCTTTGTTCCATCAGATTAAGCTGGGATTCTTTGCAGCTGAAGCATCTTGGTGCAAGAATTGTCATTATTTGTCTAAAGCTAGCACATGTGCTGTGAACTTTAACTCAGAGCAGAGCTCTCTGTGTTCTTACAGGGCTGAAAAATGATCATGAGGTTTTATGGGCTGGTTTTGCTTACCAGGCTTCTGCAGAAGGAATTACTCAGGAGCACTGGTTTTTAGTGAATGAATGGAACAGGACATTGGACTGGACACATAAAACTTGCTCTAATTCTTGGGCAAAGATTGCACAGATTTGAAGGAAACTTGTAGGAATTTCACCAACCCATATCTATTAAATCACAGTGAATTAATATGAGTTGTCTGGTTTGTAATGGGTCCTCAAAGACATCAAAAGTAGTTTCAGGTATGAGATGCAAAATGGGTTATCAAAGAAAGAAGTCTGTTTGCATAATAATTAAGTTAGTTTAAGTCCAGACTAAAAGCCCTAACAGCTTTCTTTATCCCTCAAATTGTTGAGATAGATTGATGACTGGATTAAGTTGAAAAGGTCGTTTTGAGTTGTGATTTTAATTCCTGTCCTTAGCAGAGAACTTGGGCAGATTTGGGTGGGGATTTGTTTCAGTGAAATGCTGGGTGTGTGTTTGGATTTGGTATCTGGTCACTGGGAGCTGCTCCCATCCAGCTGCCTCAGGGGTGTTGGTGAGATCCTGGCTGCCTGTTGGGTCAAACAGGGGCTCCAAAATTCCCCAAACACCCTTCCAGGTAGAGCAGGAATATCATTATTTACTGCTCTTTGGTTTACTTCAGTCTCTGATGAGACAAATTACCAACATCACAGCCCCAAATCAGCCATTTTTAATCTTTTCAGGCTCCTCTTCCCCAATGGCACAATAGAAAAAATACTTCAGTAATTACACAGCCACTCATCTTCAGCAGCAGAGCTCGGCCAGCCTTCCTCCTCCCTGTTCCCCAGCCAAGTTTCCTTTAGAAGTCCTTTTAATTGGCTCGTTAGTGTAACCTGGGGCTACCTGTCCTGCTTGGCTGCCTCACTAATGAGACTCAGCTGCCTTTTCTTGGAGCCAGGCAGGCTGGAGAAGGATCTCTAAAAGCTGGGCATGTGGCATGTGGGTCTCAGGGCTGTTCTAGCCAGCCCCTGGTAGCCCAGGCTCTGTGGCACCAATGTCACTGGTGGTTTTTGCACAGGCAGGTGCTTCATGCACTGCTGCTCCTCTTCCAGACAAGGATTCTGTGCCCAAAAACCCATCATGTAAATACACAGAGCACTGGGAGTGGAGATGGCTGTGTGCAACCAAAGAAAAGGCCTTTCTGTGAATTCCTGGGATACAAATGCTGCTGGGAAGGTTTTCCCTGGACATCAGTGAGAACACAAGTTCAAAGCAGTAGTGAGTTGGGATTTCTAGCACCAAACCCCACCCTGGTCCTCTCAGACTTTGGCACCAAAGATCATTTTATCGTTGATGCCACATGCCTGGTGTGGCCCAGAGCTGTTCCAAAGGCTTGGCTTTGATCAGCCTTGTGCCAAAAGTGCTCAGCAGCTCCATCACTGCCCTGGACACACTCCTCAGGTCCTGGGCTGTGCAGTGAGGAGCTCACCTGACGTGGGCAAAGCCAGAGCTCTGCATCTCCTTCTCTCTGACAGCTGCTCATGGAGAGCAGCTCCTTTGTTCATCCAAGATCAACAGAGGCTGGCAGAGTCCTGGGAGCTGTGTGCCAAACCTGTGAGAAGAGCTGGAGCAAGCAGGCTCAGAGCAGTTGTAATGAAACCATCTTTTGTTGGAAAAATTTTATCCCATGCACAGTGTTAAACAGTTTGCAGCGTTCATTTCTAAAATTTAAAAACACAAAGAGAGAGGTCATGTGCTTGCTTGGACTGAAAGCAAAACTTTTTCAAAGTAGAGTTACAGACAGCAGTTAAGAACAAATGAGATGATTTCCTTTTGTGTTGGTTGATGATGGGAAGTGCCCCTGTGCTGCAGCTGTGGAAATGCTGTGGTGTTGGGGTTTGTCACAGGAAGGTTGCCTTCAAAGGAAGGGGAAGTATCTGTGCCAGCTGTGTCTGGAACAGCAGCACTCCAGGCAGAGCCATCCAGGAAAGGTGAACTTGAACCCAGAGATTAAAGGAAAGTGGAATGTTCTGTAGGAAATGGGGCTGGAAGAGTTTGGCTTGTTTAGTCTGGCAAATCACAGACCAAGAGCTGATTGCTGTCTAAAAATACCATCTGGGAGTAGAGAGCAGTGAGAGAGGAGTGCATTGGCTAGGAGCAAAACACAGATTAACCATGAATTAATCTAGCCTGGAAATAAGACATTATTTAGCCATTAAAGTAAGAAGATTTGGGAACACAGCAGCATTAATGCCAGAGTACCAGAGACAAATATACTGCCAGTTTAAAGATACATCTGGAAGCACGTGTGGAAGGGATGATGGGATGCAGTGGCTCTGTTGTCAGGGACTCTGTGATCCTGTGCTCCCACAGAGCCATTGCTGTCACCATCCCTGAGGAAACGTGCACTGAAGAGTGCTGGAACACTGAGACTCTGGTTAATCACTGCCCTGGGACCAGGTGCTTTCAACCAGAGAGTCAAGGGGGTTTGCTAGAGAAAGGAAGTTTTTCCAAAGCCTTGGTGTGCCTGTGTTATTAATGGTCAATTCCTACAAGGGGCCAGAATTTAGGGAAGTGCAAAGAGTCACTGGATGTTTCAATGCAGAATTAACCTAGTTAATAAAAAGCCTTGTAGGGGGTATAAATTCCCACCTACACAGGTGAAGCAGTGCTAAATTAGGATTAGGCTGGAGCCTTGAGTAGAGGTGGTGGAGTTACATTATCCCTTGTTTAGCTCTTGTAAGGCTGAGTACATCTTCAGTGAAGCACCTGATCCTGGGCATTGGCAGAAAGAAGTTTTTGGATTAGATTTCTTGAGCAGCATCAAAATCCCCAGGGTCCTGTTATTTCCAGCTCTCACTCTCTAGCAACCTGGAAGTTACACAAGGCAGGAATTTCATCAGCTTTTGAGTTCCTGAGGATGATCCTGTATTGCTCCTAAGGAAGCTAGAGCCTATCATTTGACAAAAAAAAGTAATTCTTTCTTCTCCCACCTGCCCTCTGGGGCAGAGGTTTTGGTTCTCAGTGTTAGAGAAATGTGCACCAGCCAGATCTGCCCAGTTCAACAGAGCTGCCCAGGCAGGAGCAGCTCACACAGCAGGGAGCAGGGGCTGGCCTGTGCATTGACAGCAGGAATTATCATCCCATGGCCTTCAGGAGTCTCAGGAACAGCAGCCTGAGCCACATCCCACGAGCAAAGAGCATCCCCCAGCTGCTGGAGGCAGAGCTGGTGTCCCCAGCTGGTCACCAAGGTGTGTCCTGTGCCAGGGGAGTTCCTGGCTGCCAGGCAGCATCTGCTGGGCCTCTGTGCTGAATGACATGCAGATCATGGCTAAAAGCACCACCACCCCTCTGGGCTTGATTTTTGGGAGTTCTGAGCAGATCTGATGCCCCAAAGGCTAAAGCTGCTGCTGCTGCTGCCTTTTGGGAAGCTCTAGTGAAAAGTAATATCTCATCTCCAGGAGAAGACAGCAGTCACACAGCACAGCAGGCACTGGCTTTCATCATTTCAGCAGACACCACTAAATCACACAGCACATCATTTAAAACAAACACTGTATAAGGGCTTGGAAAATAACAATACAAAGCAGCTCTTAAATTTCCCTGGTGTCACACCAAGCCAGTTATGCTGGCAGGACTCCAGCTTTTCAGGTGCACACCGTGTGAAAGTGTCTCACTGTGGACAAGACTGGAAATACAGTCCCAGCATTTCATTCCTCCCATATCCTAAGGAGACAAGGTTTCCCTGTGTTGCAGACAGGAGTCACACTGAGATCATGGAACTGTTTACTACACAGCCAGGTCGTGATTTCAAGCTGAGAGGCATGGTCCTCACCTCTAGCAATCCCTCAGCTCGATTTTCTGAACAGTTCATGGAACAGGGAAGGTGAAAATCCATAGGGAAATTGCCTGAGTGATCCACAGTGGCTGGTGTTGCCTTTTCTGTTCACGAAGTATTGAACTCCAATAGCACTGTTTGGCTGTGGAGGGAAGTGCTGTTGGCTGCAAATACAGTGTCTGGGATATAAACTCCTCTAGTTTCTAATAAGGATTAATTACAGTCATTTTCAGCTGGATAGAATATCCTCATTTCTATCCTCATCTGTTCACCAGCATTGCTGCTAAGCCTTGTGTGCCTGGCACCTTTGTCTGATGGATGACTCGCTTCTTCCACACGTAGAAATCACCCTGAAGCCACAGGAACAATGACATTATTAAATTACAGCAAACCTCCTGCCCTGGACTTCCAGCCCTAGAGGGTGAGGTTTCCTCTGTGGTGTCCCTGTGTGCCCTGGACACTGCTCCAGTCTGGTGTGTCCCAGCCTCACACAGCTCTTCCCCCTTTGCTCTTACTGACTCCCACTGGAAAGATTTTGGGGCTCTTGCTAAGCAGGGATTGACTTTTGTGAGCAGCTGCTGCTGCAGAGAGGTGAAATCTGTAAGGTCAGAGCTTCCACACCCACAGTTACTCCATCACCTTTGATAGTTTGCATTTATTATTAGAAAGTTCCTCTCTTTGGAATGATGCTGAACAATTTACTGTTCCAGACCTGGTCTGTTGTCTGGTAATCTGAATCTGGTCCTTATGCTGCTTTTCTCACCTTGAAATGGATTTTGCTGTTGGCATACTGGGATGTTAGGTGGACACAGATGCTTTGGAATAGCAGCATTTGAAAAATCATGTGCACTTATTACTTGGTGGCATGTTTCTGTTCATTCCTGTTCCTTACAGGTGGTGCAGTAGCACTCAGGGATGGCTGGAGAGTGTATGAGAAGATCCTGAGATGTTCAAATGAAAAAGCAGCCCTAGCCAAGGCAGTATGACTTGGGAATTCTGCTTTTCTTAAAGAAAAAATAGGTGATTTTTAGATTGTTTACCTACAGCAATTAATCCTGTATTGATAGAAGATTAATCAACTCTTTTTAGTGACTCTTCAGTAAGTTTTGTTGTTTTCCAGTAGAGTTTGATGGCTGGAATGGACTTACCCCACGTTAATCAAGAAGACCCATCGCTGTGCAGTCACTGATAAGCAATTATCATGTAAAATCACAGCAATGAACTCAAATTGCCCTCACTGCCCATCACTGCTCTGCTTTTTATTGTAATAATATAGTCCATTAAAACCTACAATCACTGTAATGTTTATGCATTATTGGGGAGATAAATTGCATAATTCTCATTTTACAATTTAAATGTAATTAGTAGCTTACTAATGATTAAAACCTGAATTTCCTAGACTATCAGTTTTTCTAACACTTGCCAAAATTATAGGTAATTACTTAGAGCTTGCAATAATTATAAGTCCATCTTTTAAATAATTAATGTGCACTTTCATGGTACAAAACAGCCAGTAATCAAACGACCTCTGGCTTTTACAGCAAGCCCATGCAATTAGTCTTATTGTGTAGGTCTATAGAAATGTTCCCATCATAAGAGTCTCTTAAGTTGGCAGCTCTGATGGTGCTGGCTGTTGTATTTTGTGGTCCCAGACAATGATTAACACCCACCAGCCTTTGGAGATCGGGGGTGAGGACAAAATCTGAGTGCATTTCCTGAGCCATGGGATGCAAACCCAGAAAAAGTAATTACAGGTGAGAGGAGTTGGAAGTTTTGTTGTCTCTTGGGCTGTCAGATATTCTGCTGAGGGGATTTTTCCAGTCCATTCATCTTTTGTATTTTGTGACTTGAATCATTAGCTCAGGAAGGAACTCCCTGTCCTGGGGGGGCTTATGTGGTATAAATTTATTTTTTTTTTTATTTTTAAGTGGTTGTATCTTTCACTGCTGCTCTAAGGTAGATGCTGCAGAATCACAGAACCATGAACAGAGCTACCAGCTCATCCAGCCTCTCACCCAGCACCGCCTCTGGAGCCCTGAACTGCTAAACCACATCAGCAGATGCCAACACACCCAAGGTTGGTGACTGCACCACTCCCCACTGGAACAGTGCCTTGAACCCCCTTCCAACAGTGACACCCACTTTTTACAGCCCAATTTTTCTTTCTAGTATTTAACCTGAATCTCCCCTGGCTCAGGTAAAGATCATTTCCTCTCATCCTCTCACTGCAGGCACAGCAGAAGAGATCAGCCCCTCCTCACTACAACTTTCCAGGCAGCTGTAAAAAACAGAGAGGTCCCCCCTGAGCCTCCTCAAGACTAAACAAACCTGGTTCTCTTGGCTGTTCCTCATCAGACTTGTTTTCCACACCCTCCAGGAGCTTTGTTTCCCTTCTCTGGACATGCCCAAATATCTCAGTGTCCTTTTTAAAGTGAGGGCCCCAGAACTGCTGCAGCATTCGAGGTGTGGCCTCACCAGTGTCCAGCACAGGGGATGGTGACTGTCTGCTCCTGCTGACTGCATTACAGCCCAAGGTGTCACAAACCTTACATAAATGGGTTTTTTTTTTCCTCCATAGTCTCAAAATTGAATGGAGTCTCAGTGGGAAATAGATCCCTGACTTGTGAAGCCCAGAGGTGTCTGCTCACCAGATGCATCTGGCCCAAATCTTTAACCCCTGTGCTTGCCATCATCAAGTAGAGAAGAATTCTTGAGGCCTGGAGGCTCTGTGCAGAAATCAGAATGCACAGGACTGGTTTGGTTGGTTTAATTAGAGCCCAGGTGCCTGAAAAGCTTTGTGAATCCAGCCCTGTTTCCCACAGATACACCACATCCTCTCACTTTGCATTTTCAAAATCCAGAAGAAGTGATCTTTATTAGCCAACAGCAATTAGCAACCAGTGATTCTGGTATTTGCTGTCTTCTCTTCAAACCTGTCTCCAAGACAAATTTCTGTGGTACTGCTTTCTGTGAATAAACAAAAAAAAAAAATAATAAAATAAAATAAAGCAACTCTACAGAAGGTAAAATCAAACCTTAAAATTACTGTCAATGCTTCTAGGGTCAGTGCATCGATCTCAGCAGTGGAACCAGCACACTGTGGTGGGCTGTAAACACATTCCTGTCTTTGTGGCAGTGTAAGTGAAGTGTTTTTGTCCAAGAATCTGCCCTTTGCCTCAATGCCCTGCACCCTTCTCCTCCTCCCATACCCAGCACCTGCTCCCAGCGTGGTGAGGGGTGATCAGTGCACCTGCCCTGCCAAAATGGAACAACAAGCAAAGCACTTAACATCTGAAACCCAGCTTACCTGTCCCTAAAATGAGAATTATGGTGCTGGTTACCACAGCAGGGCGATGGGATTAATTAATGTTTATAAAGACTTGGAGGTCTTCAGATGAAAATTGCTACAGTATATAAGTGCAAAGTAATTATGATTATCGTTACTTTCACTTGCATGTATAGACTGTAATTAGCTGTGGATTGCATTGCATTGACTGTGAATAATTTAAAAGCTCTCTTCAGGAAGTTGTCACTTTAAATGTTTTTACATTTTGCATTTAATAATACCATGATTTGGCTTCTTTTTCCCTTTCCTTACCCTCTGATAGTGATATATCCTACTGTGTTGGAGCCCTGAACGTGAAGCAGTCTGTTTCTTACCCTGCTTTCCTTCATTTGAGGAGAGGAGAAGAGATGATAGAATAGAATTCTGTGCTGATTAATGAGTTTATTTAACTCTGCAGGATGCCCTGGCAGGTCCTTGCTGTGCAAACTGCTGGGGAGAGCCTGGGGCTCACCCTCCCTGTACTGGGGGCTCCTCTTGCTCCTCCAGACTCCTGCACAGTGATGCTGAGGATGGGACAGGGCTCAGGTGATCCCACAGCTCTTGTGACAGCTCTGTTGAGCACCCCCTGCATTTTCACCTCATGGCTCCACTCTGTATTGAACAGAGAAAATCCTCATTTCTCTGCAACATAAAGGAGTAAGGAACAATAGCTAGAGACTCCTTCTCTGGGCTTGTGTCTTTTGAAATGCTTCCCAAGTGTCTCTCTGAGCCTTGTTTTGCAAGCCCACGTGTGGCAGCAGGCTCGAGTGTAGGAACTGAAAGAAATCAAGAGTTGTTTACTGTATCTGTAAATGTGGATCAATGGCTTGTTAATCCATGCCAGCCTCACTGAAATTAACAGCGTCTGAAAGAATAAATGACTTTATGGTGATGGATAATCCAGCTAGAGTAAGGCATTATTAGAGGAGATGTAGAACCTGGGAAGGCAGGGGAAGCAGCTCATTTGAGAGGAGAAGGCTGCTGTCAGCAAATGCTTTTGCAGGCAGTTATGCATGTTGAATTACTGTGGAGAGAAAGGGCAGGAGCATCAGCTGGCCTCACCTGGCACAGTGGAGATGCAGGATTTACACCTGCTGAAGATCCAGCTCTGATCTAAAGACGAGATCAAATCCATGAAGAGGCTTCTGGTGATCTCAGTGGATTGAGATTTGCAGTCTGTAAACACCCACATCTCAGCCTCCTGACCCCCAGGTATTCCTGAGGTGGGAATGTTGCTCTCCTGGCCACTGGAGACTGCAGTGCCCCTCCTGGAACAGCTGAGCCCCTCACCTCCCTGCAGGTGCTTTATTCATGTGCTCTGCCTCCCAATGCTTGCTGTTATTACCTGATATTGAGGTAAATCAGGGCCAAAAGAATTAAGACTAAAAGGTGGGGGAAAGAAGAAAGCTCTTCCTCAGTTCTCTCTATTAGAATTCCTTACTGGCCCATCTCCTGGAGATGTTAATCCTCCCCACATAAACTTAATTTTGCAAGAATGACCACACCAGATCAGACATTCTCCTCTACAAAATCATGGCTTGGGGTGTGACACATGAGTATATTTGGACTTTCTTTTCACCCTGTGCTTTTTCTCTGTGGGGTTTCAGGATGCTGGATTGGGCTGTGGCTGTGAAAAGAGTGCAGTGCCATTCCTGGCCAGTCCTGTAGGAGACAAGTTGTTGTGTTGGATTTGGTAAAGAGGGGCTGGGAACCCCTCCGAGTTCCTGGCAGAAGTTATGAGAGAAGAAGAATTTGTACAAGGAATTTTTTTTTTAGAAGTTGCACTCCCAAGAAGAGTAAATGAGAGTTATTCTTCAGGCTCTCAGTATTCAGATCACAACTTCTTGCAGGCAGGTCTGTTGTTGCTGTAATTAGGCTTAGTTTACAAAATCTTTCACTTAGCATTTTACAAACTGCCTGGTGATTTTTTAAGTGCCCAGTTACCCTTAAGACAAAACCATTAGAGGCTGTGATGCTGGAGCCTTGAGTAATTGTAAGGTAAAAATCTTAGGTAAGAGTACTTAGCCTCAGCCAGACCCCAATTGTGGCTTGTGATTAGCAGTGAGAAGCTGTGGCTGCTCTCTCCACCTCCAAAACCTGCCACAACCTCTCCACCAAAAGCCACTGGAACAGTAGATCTGTCCCTTTAATTAGAAGTGTATTAATAAATCCATCCTGTTCTCTAATCCCCACACACATAGTGCAGTGATTCATTAGCACAGGAAGAGACAATTTAGATTTTCTCAGATAATAGCAGCTGTCACTAATGAAATTAAAGGAGGAAATGCAAATCTGCAGTTGGACAAGCTGGTCTGGCAGGGAGGAAGGTGACAGGCTGGTGTCAAGGGCCTTCTGCACAGCTGAGAGGAGGACAGGGGCAATTCCAGGGGCATCAGCAGCTCCTCAACAGAGATTCCTGGTTCTGGAATACCAAACTTAACTTTTTTCAGAAAGAAACGTTTTCACAACAGCCGTGGAGGTTTGGTTTTTTCCACTTATCCTAATAAGAAAACTTATTGGAAACAATAATGCACTGGGAGAAGTAATGCTGATTATGTCAATAATCTGCATGTAAAAATGTTTAATCACTTTCCCTCAGCTCCATTACTGATTATTTTAATTTATAAGTGTAGCTGTCAGTAAAGATCCAATGCAGTTTCCACTGACATGTGAAAGCTTTTTAACTGTAGCTGCTGCTGAATTAGTTCCTAAATAAACCTCTAGTCATCACTTGAAAGGACTGTGCTAAGTGTGTCATAATGGAACTCATAATAAACACATTTCCCTGAACTAATGCTAGAGGATCAAATGCATCAGGTTCCTGTGTTAGCCACTGAGCCAAGAGAGGGAAATGGAATTGAAACATCTCTTCTGTCATTTACACATGGGAGTGAGAGACATGCTTTCTCATTATAGGTACTTCAGGGCTATTTTTAATAAAACACCTTCTGTTGGCTTGCCCTTGAACTCTGTCCCCTCCATCCAATTTAAGCAGAACTCTGTGAGGGAGAAATGTAACTCCAAGCTCGCCCTGCAAACTGTTCAGACTCAGCTCTAATCCTGCCATCAGGAGGGGTTTGAAAAGTTTGAATCAATTGCCTGTGGAAAATCAATTATGAAGCAGACAAGTTTGCCCTTGTGGCAAGTGGAGCTGATTTGGCTGTGGAATGCTTTTTCTTTAGAAAGTTATATTTGAGGTCTAGACCTCAACAGGCAGCAAATACTGGGAGAGAAACCAAACAACTTTGTAGTTCGTGGTGAGCAAAGGACCAGGCAGAGCTGCTTCCAGCCCAGTGAGTCGATGCTCCCTTGCTGCCATGGTTCATGTGCTGATGTGCTCCAGGTAAATCACTGCTCCTCCTTCACTCTTATTTCTGTCACAACTTGTGTTTGGTTGACAGTGCAAGCTACTGCAGCACATACAATAACCCAGCAAATCCCCAGCTGGCAGTGATTTCACTGGAGTCCTTGTTTAATAATGTAAAAATGTTATTCACCATTTAGAAGTGGTCCCTGACACCACAGGATGTCGGCTGTCATTGATGGGAGAACATCATTAACTTCAGTAACTGCAGAGTTAGGCCTTAGGTAAGGTCTAACTGTGTAAAACTTAACTCATCTGAGGATGTGAGCGCTGGACCTGCTTATTACAGAATATTGCACCATCTTGCTGCTGTCAGGGGTCTCCACACAGCTGGATTCCAGCTCTACCTCTGCTAGGAGAAAACAAATCCAGTGTTCAGTGCAGGAAGCTGCAGTGATACAGGGAGACATTTTCAGATATGGAACCATTCTGGATATATCTTTGCAGATATTAAGAAAGCAGTGTCATCATGAGAGTGATAAACACAACCAGGGGACCAGAGAGGTTCTGGGATCTCTGCCAGTGGAGATGTTGAAGCCCCATCAGGTGCTTGGCAGTCTATTCCAGCTCAGCTTTGAGCAGTAGGTTCCTAAAAGCTTCCAAGGTCCCTTCCCACCTGAATTATTCACTGCTTTTGTTTCTATCCCACAGACAATCAGCAGTGGGAGAATATATGACAAATAACTATCATCACAAACATTTTCTGGTGGATGGCAGACATTGAACACTCTCCAGAGCTTGAAGATCATTCAGAACAAATAAGAATCCTCAGTGAAACAAGTGAGTGTCAACAGTAAGTAATTTGGTTTCCTGTGCATCAGGTATCACCAAGGGAGCAGGGGCAATGCAGTATTTCAGATCATTAAATCTCAGCTTGGAACTGTGTGTGTTTTTCTCTGAAAGCCAAGCATTGACTCAGTGTCTGACAATCTCTGAGTGTCCTGGCATGACAAATAAAAGGTGGAAATGTGAATTGCTCTGGAAGACCACCTTGGCTCTAAGCATGTACCAGTCACCTCATCAGCTCCACTGAGCTGTGCCCAGTCTTAGGGAAGAGATGAACCTTTTAAAACCAAACTTCAGAAAGCAGTTTCTGGCTTCTTCTTTCACTAGTTTTCCTTCCTTCCTCCATTATTTCTTCTTCTTTTTTTTTTTCTTTTTATTTCCCTTCTTCTGGGGATATTTTTCAGGTCTGTGGTTGATGCTTGATAGGGCACAACTGAGCAATAAAGCAGATATTGTTGCAGAGTCATTTTAGTGAAGTGACATTAAAATTGTAATTTATTTGTTATCATTTAATTGACAGCTTGAGTTAGGGGAATGTGTCAATGGATTTCTCCTGCTGGGTGTGGGGAAAGGACATCACATCATGTGGTGATGGGGAAAGGAAGCACTTTTTTCTCCATTGTTGTTGCCATAATGTCCCACTGAGGCTGTGAGCAGACCTTGGCTCTACAGAAGAGGAGGAAAAGACTCTGTTTGTTGTTAAATCTGCCTTAGTAACAGCACAAATCTTCAAGAAGCCTTTTACTAAGAAATCTGTTCAGAAGGGAAGGGTGGCTAAGGAGCTGAAGAACTCGGTGGCATTTCTCATTCTTGTTGCAGCCTGAATAGTGATGGAGAAAGGGGAAAGGCAGAAGTGGGTGAAACTCCACTTTTGAATGGCCAAGCAGCTGCAACAAAGAGAGATTTTTTCCTACAGAACCATCTGGTCCAGGCAAATGAGAGGTGAGACTGAAAAGCAGGGAACACAGCTCATCAGGGGAGTCACTGGTCAGACACTGGGAGCAATGGGATGAGTGAGCATTGATGGAGAACATTGCAGGTTTCAATTTCCCACATCTTCCATTTCATTATTAGATAAATCAGTACTGAGATGATTTTTAAACAACGCAGGAATCACACTAAAACTCACCACAAGTGATTTACTCTGAGGTTTTTCAGAGCTGCACCAGAAAAATCCCAGAGAAGCCTCTCCCCTCCCACCACCTGTATTTGTAGAGCTGTACAGCAAATGTTGTAATTACAAGTTGGTACAAGTAAAATTAATTGACCACTAGTCTGTTTTTAATTAGAATCAGGCAAGCTTGGTAATCTTCTAACATGTCCAGGAAAGCTGGATGAGCGTGTAAGTGCACCCATGCATTTTATTGATTTGAGTTAAAAATTCAACTCCTGAAATGAAACCCATAAAAACCAAAGCACGTTCTGGGATCTGAGAGTCTCTTCCACACACAGAGTACCAATGTTTCTACATTTCCTTTTCTCTGGATACAGATTAAAACCAAGAATATTTAACAGTTAATACCCAGTATCTTATTTTAGAGAACTTTCATCTTAATAATAGTTAGAGACATTGTTTTATAATTGCATATTTCATACCAGGGATGTAACAGTCACCACCATGAGAGCATCTCTGAGACACAGAGGGTGAAATACATCCCTCCTCCAACTCAGAATGAAATCTATCCCACCAAATTTGCAGCCTGGCACAGCAATAAATGTCATCTAGTGGCTTCGGTGGTGTTTGCAACGTGTCTCACATTTTCTGTCACAGTTACTGGAAAATACCAAGGTATCTCAGAAATGCTGGCAGGGGATATTGATTGGGAAACACTGGAGGAGGGCTGAGTTTTAATGCCAGCAGTGTGTATCAGAGGAGCTGCTGGTGGTTCCAGCAGGGATGGGGCACAGTGTGAGGAAATAACTCTGAAACAGAGCCAAAGAACGACAGAGCCAGCCAGGAGCTCCCAGGAAGATTTGATGAAAATCTGGGGCTGGATTCTGGGCTCCCTGCAGATGTCTCACGTGAGATGACAGCCATCCCAAGAGTCATGTCCAGCTGAACTGCCTCAGAGCCAAGCTTTTTGCTGTCATGCCCCCCAAATTTTTCACTGGGACAAGTAAACACCTTAATATGGATTTATGTGCCTATCTTTTCAGCACCTAAGATCAAAAATCAGGCTGCAGGTTTGATGTGTCTCTGCTGTGATGAGTGACGCCTCTTTCTGTGTCCCTGGAGGAGGAGATGGATTCAGTGCCTCTGAAATCCAGCTGAGCTAAGGTCAGAGCTGGCCTTTGTGGCACAGAGCCTGGGATCTGCTGGGGTTCATCATTACAGGGAGGAGTAGGGAGCAGGAAAGCTGGACTGGCACTGGCATCTCCTTCCCTTGGTTCTTCTGAGACCAATCTACCCTTAACCTGCAGTTCTGGGGACAGGCTGTTCTCAGCTTTGTGAGGTGACAGCACACAGGAGGGCAGGAGAAAGCAATTCTTAGAGGGTGAAATCTGGGGGACAGCTCTGTTTGACTTGCAGGGCGTTTTTGCAGGGTGTGATCAAGTCCTGAGCATTGTGTCTCCTCCTTGTGGCACTGAATGCCCTCAGAGCACCCCTGGCATTCCCTAAATACACAGGGATGCCCTGGGAGCCATCACTGCTGCTCTCTCCTGTCCCAGCTCTTGGAAAGCTTAACTTCAATTCTCCTGTTTCTCCTTTATGCATCAAACTTTTCAGCAGATTTCTTCTGTTTCCGTGGTGCCTCTGCTTGGAGGAAGCATTTTCCTCTTTCCAGGTTTCTTGTGCTTTTTTTAAGTGCATTTCCCACTCTGCTCTGCCATATTGCACCTGCCAGGCTGAGGGGTTTTTTCCTTCCTTTTTAATACTGTAAATGTGTCTTACTCTCATTAACCTCCTGGTTGGTAAAATAGGAAACACAGCACAGCCATGTTTATATGAAGCTGACTTATTATCCAGGACTGGAATAACAAGTGTTTCTATGGGATGAGACTGTGGGAACAAGCATGAAGGACAGGCACTAATTGCCCTTTAAGGAACTCAAGCCTAATACTCTCCTGCTGTTAATTCCTCATTTTCCTGATCTCCACAGTCACGGTGGCGGAGCAGTTTGAGGAGGTCAGGGCTATATTGGCTAAAAAATGAGAAATGCTTTAATTTATCTGCAGAGCCGGTGTCAAAGTGGCACAAAGAGGAGCCAGGCAGCCGGAGGTGCTGGGACAAAGAGCCAGGAGACAGCCCCGTTTCATCCTCCAGCCAAAGGCCCTGATGCTCAGGTATCTCTTCTTGCCTAATTAAATTGTCTGTGTGCCCAGGTGGGGAGAGATGCAGAGTGCAGTGTACAGCACTTCCATGAGCTGAGTGATTTCTGCAGCAATCACTGGAGGAGTTAGCTAATGGCAGGCTACGGCAGCATCCCGCTGAGTTTCCATTACCTTGTAATTTTCAGCTTGTTCACTGTTGCAAGAATGCCCCTGTCTTGTAATTCCTCCAGCATTCATGTCTCATCTTCTCCGGGCTTGAAGTACATAAGATGCTTTCTGCAGGGGGATTTATTGAGATAAGTTATTGAAGTCGAGCTCTGAGGCAAGCATCCAATATTGTGCTATTCATCTCTGAATTTATGTTCCTTCTTTCTTTTGAAGGTCTAATGTAATCACAAACAATTTGTTTTGTATATGTTTAAAAATTCATCATTTTCTTGTACAATGGAAAAAAACAGCACTTGTAGCTCATTAGTGGTGGGATTCACAAAACATCTGGCTTTTCCTTTTGATGTAATTTCTGTTGACTAAAATTCTGCCTTCATTTTGAGTGGTTCAAGTGAGGAGGCAAAATCACTCTGCCAGAAACTCATTGCATGTGCCCATGAGTCAACCTGTGCAATCTTACAGTTTGAGATAATTATATATATATATATATTTATTAATTTTTTTCACCCTTCTGGCATATTCTGATCATCTTCCTGGGATCTGGCAGAAACCCCTTCTGCTGACCCTCTCACAGGGAGGGTCTCTGTTCCTTCTCTTTCTTCTGTTGGAGTTCCCTGTGCTCAGTGCAACATTTTGGAGCCCAGAGCCTGGTACTGAGCTTCCAGCATGCAGTAAGTGAGAAAAAGGTGGTGGGATTGTCCCTGCCCTGCAGCTGTGGGTGTTAGTAGAGGTCTTAAGGGCCAAGAACATAAAAATTCCACTGGGGAGCAACTGAATTCATTTCAGGAATAAACCAGACTCAAAGCAATCTGGCCAAGCTCACTTGGGATACCTGTGGTGGAGCTGGGATTTAACCAAGCCCTCTTCTTCCCATTCCTTAACCACAAGCCACCACTTATTTTTGAGCAGCTGACATTTGACTGTAAGCTGAATGTTCAGAAAGAATAAAGAGACCCCAGGAGCCTCAGCAGATGAAGAGTCAAGCACTGATCACAAGGAGGACCACTGGGGTAAAGCATGGGCAAGGTCTTTAGAGCTTACTCCAAAGCACACCAGAGTCAGGAAAAGTCTCTTCAAAATGTCAGGTCAGGAACTTACTGCTGCTGTGTCAGATGTTAGAACTGTTGCTGCTGTGTGCTGCTAACATAATAGTGGTTTTCTTCTAGGGCAACAAATCAGGTTGATAGGGAGGAAAATGTGACCAGACAGCAAAATTTCCAAATTTACAGAAATGGTGAAATATCCTGGGTCTGCAGAATCTGCTTTAGGCAGGATGTATTTTCCTTTGCACAGGGTTAACAATATTGTTGAACTATTCAGTTGCTCCTGAGAAGAGAGGTGAGAAAGCAGATGTAAGCTCCACAAAGCCACACATAAAACTTCAGAGAAGGGTTTTCTGCCCCAGAGACTCAGCAGCAGCTGACAGCTCCTGATCCCACCTCCTGCCATGTCCATCAGTCTGGGCAGATTTGTTCATTTGCAGGGCTTAATCCACTTCCAGCCTAGTGGAAATGTCAGAAATTCCGTGGAGATCTGTACCTGCCTGGCATGGCTGCTGCAGGGCTCAGGATGCAACTGATCTCTTTCCATGAAGGTGTTTGTTTCCAGATAAATGCACAGAACAGTGTGAGGGTCACTGGGAGATGCTCACACTCATCATCCTGGGATCAGCTGCATCCAGCGGTACCTGAGGCACCTGCTGGAGCACCTCTGCCTCCAGTTACTCCTTTCTCATGACCTCCTCTCTCCATCCTGCTGGTCTGGCAGGCTGCAGTTTCCATTCCTGAGGCAAAAGGTGTATCTTTATTTCCAAGGTGTATCTGCTAACTACAGTAACCTGAGAACAGGTTTTGCTGGCATGGTCTGTCACTTGCAGTCTCCAGCTGTTTGATCTCCCCCGTGGCAATCATGTCAGACAGAAAAACAGTGAATTTCACAGAGGAATCTGTCTTTCCAGAAGGGATTTACAGGCAGTGGAAAGTCAAGCTGCCATGAAGCTGTGTGCAGGTTGCTGCTGGGGGCCGTGTCACAAATGAGGTTTTTAAGGTCACTTCAAGCATCACCAACAAAGGTGTTGTTGGCAAAAGCAGGTTCAGTATAAAAGAGAAAGCAGGACAAAGCTCATGGACAAGGTTCTACAGTAACTCACAGGCCTAACTTACAAATCTAAAGTATTTAGTGGTGAGGAGAGCAATATTCACATTTGCTGTGGCACGTTCCCCTTGCACACACACAGACTTAAAGAGTCTGGACAAGGGACCAAGCTGTGAAAGAATTCCCCTGGAATTCCATGAAGTGCTGACATCAAAAGCCTTTGGATCTTCCCAAGGGGCCAAGGCTTGAGCCTCAGGGCATGGGGGATCACACATTGAGTGGCAGGAGAAGGCTTCTTCCCCAGGGACAGGGATTTTGTGTAGTGCCATGTTTCTCAGAGATGTGTTTTCATTTATACAGCTCAGGCTATTTTTAAGATAACCCCACCTGCCTCCTGCACAGCTTCTGGTTTGTCTGGGGCTTACCTGAGAACTTAAGCTAAAGGAACTGCATTTGCAAAGGGAAATAATGTGTTATTTAATCTGTGTCAACTGTTTAACTTGAGGGGTTTCATTCATTTATTTAATTCATCCATCCATTTATTTTTTTACACCTTCCTGTAAACACATGGCTGTAATCACTGTGAGGTGCTGCAGTTTGAAGCACTACCCTGGTAAAACATGACAGCTTTTGTCTTTCCTCAGAGCTCCCAGAGCTTCAGATGGAAGAAGATGGAGAATTAGAAAGTGATCTCATTATCCTCTATTGTGCATTAACAAAACCCTGCCACTAACACACTGAATACATATGAACGTGAAAATAATTGCTTAGTGCAAGTCAGATTTGGATTTTTCCTCTCACTTTATTATCTGGATGCTGAAGGGAATATTAGTGAATTGTGGCATGGGAAAGTAGGTCAACATCAAAGCTGGATGGAGGGGAAATGTGGTCAAAAAGTACAAGACTGACCCTCTTATATTGGACAATTGAAAGATACACTGAAATTACAGCCAGAATGATCCAACAGCTCTTCCTCTGCTTGTACTTTTGAAGAGCTTGGCAGTGAAACTGTTGTGTAGGCATGTCCTTAAAAAAAAAAAAAGGAAAAGAGAAAGAACCCTGTATTGATTTAGACAGAAAAGTCAAAACGTTTCTGTTGCTGCAACTGTGATAATAAATTCAAAAATATTTCAGAAACTTCTGGCTCTCCACATGCCAAGCCAAGGGGATGAGTGTCCTGGAGGAGAAGCTCCCCAGGGTGGCAGGGAGAGGATTGATGATTGTGCTGCTGAGCCATGCACAATGCTCAGCACTGGGAGAACTTTGCTCTAATGAAACCTCCAGCCCTCTGCTCCCTCCCAGCCCCTGAACAGCAGCTGCCAGCACTGAGGAGAAGCTGGGCACAACAGAAGAAGGGTCAGACTGAAAAAGTGGAGCTGGACTTAAAAAGTGGTAGAGATAAAGGGACAGAAAGAGTGTAAGAGAAAAAAAAATTGTGGGTTTAGTTGTTTGGTTTTTTTTTGCCTTTGGTACCAGCAGATTGCAGCATTCCTTGTTGGGAAAGGCTCATTGTGGGAGATGAGGTTTGCACACAGGATTTCAGTGCAGTCTCCCAGGGCCAGAGCTAATCCATCCTCCTGTTTGGCTCATTGTCCTTTCTGGGATGGAGCAGAGCCTCATTTCCTGAGGTGCCATCACCAGCAGAGACTGAACACACTCCTCCTGCCCCATCTAAGAGAAAAGGCAAAGTTTCTGTAAAGCAAAGGAAAGCAGGTGGAGGAAATGAGGTGAAGTACTGCTGTACCACCTGTCTTAATGTGGAGGGGAAGATGGGCTTAAAACACATCAAACTCAACACTTCCTCTAAACTTCACTGTTCTACAGCTAAATGGGCTAAAAAAGGATAAAAGTGTGATTTCTTCTCACAGGTGGTGCAAGGAGTGTTGACTCAGTTGGCTGTAATTTGGAAGAGTCTTGGTCTGATTTAGCTCTGGGGAGCACAGAAGTGCCAGTTATGGCACAAGGGAAGTTTTGGATTAATCTGCTGTGAACTACTTGAGCCTAGTCAGCAAACTGCAAAATAATTTTCCCATTTCCAGCCTGATAAATGACCTAATGCTCAGATGGAGCCACAGAGATCCAAAGTCTGTTTCATTACAGGTGCATTGACATGCAAAACACCAGGGTGATGAGGAATTTTTACACAAAAGGAAAACCAAAAATTTTAATTGAAAGGGCTCATGGTTCTAACATTTGCTAATCACAACTCTTCGTTAACAATTGTCACAAACTTCCCCAGCACTGGGGCAGGGACACAGTTTAATGTAAAAAAAAATAATGGGGAAAATATTGCAGACAGACTTCTCTAAAAGAGAGAGGTGGAGCCTGGGCAGCTCATGGTTTCAGTCAGGGAAATGCAGTCAGGAAACACAAGGTTTCCCTGACCTTAAATGCTTTCATTGGACTGATTTTTTAAAGGAATAACCATTAATACAGCACATCTGCTGCAGTGCCCTGCAGAATCTCTGGGGGTTTTAGGCTAATATAAATTCTGCTTTTGAGGAGTCACAGTTTTGTCTGCCTTTTAAATACCTGTTTATTTTTCCCCTTGAGTAGGCACTGGCTGTGAGCCAGAACCCCCCTGTGGCCCTGGGCACATCTCTGACCTTCTTCAGCTCCTCTGCTTTGGGCTGGGAGCAGCAGCACACATCCAGGTGTTGGTGTGCTCTGAGGATTTGGCCACACATGGCCAGAGTGAAGCAACCCAAAGTGCAGGAGGCTGGTGTGTTGTTCATCCTGTAAAGCCAACACTCATTTCATTTTATTTCCTTCACGTGGATTCCAGCACTGGTTGAAGTTTCACTAAACTGAAATGGAGAGGGGTAAAACTGGGGCAGTGGTGCTGCAGATCCCCCTGACACTGGGACCAGGACATGTTCTGCACTCCAGAGAGGAGTGGGATCAAGAGGAGAGCAGGCTGCAGGGGCTGGCTTTGCCTTGGGTGGGAATTCCTCCCAGCAATTCCCAACAAAGGCAGCTCCAGACACTTCCATCCCTCAGCAACGCTGGAATTTGATTTTATGGATTGACACGGATTTCATTCAACACAGGGATTTGCATAAAATGGCTAATGGTTTATGCTGTGATAATACCAAAGTCAATAACGGTGTCGAGGGGAAAAAAGGACAGATCAGTGCAGAATGAAAATGCCTACCAGGAATCTCAGCACCTAGAGAGGTGAAAGTTCCTGCTGCTGGCACAGGGCAGAACCTCAAATGCCACAGCAGAAAGGTGAGCAGTGACTGTGTGCCACCCCAAGGAAAGGGTGTGGCACGTGGGGAAAAAGGAACCATGTTGAAAAGAAAGAGGATTTATCTGAATAATAAGGCAGGAAGCTAGGGCTTATTTATCTGCTTTTGAATTTTAATGATCAGTTCGAGTGATAATTACAGAATTTCTATATTTATATAAAACCAGCACATAAAATAGCACAATTTGATATTTATGAAGTGCCAGTTTTCCATAAATACAGAGATTTGTTAATGAGCGCTGGGAACTATTCATTAAAATTCAGAAGTAGATAAATAATGAATAGGAATTGCTGTTTATTCATTAAAATCTTTAAAAAAAAAAAAAAAAAGAGGCAAAGAAAAAATATCTCCTCACTTATTGTTGATGAATCCAGCCTGTTTTATAAGCGATTTGTTTTAATTAATGCCATTTGACAATAGTAGTGCCAAAATAGCAGAGTCACTCACACATTGCAGGCTGTAAGGAGGCCTGCATAAATCTGAGGCCCTGGAATAAACAAATCTGGGCCCAATATGAACATTCCTGGCTGTCTCAGCCATCAGAGCATCCTCACTTGGGGAGGAAGGGTCAGTCTGGGTGCCCTGTGGACTGGGGCTCCTGCAGGTATTTCTGGAGGATTTCTCCTTCCTCAAAGGAGGGTGAAATATCAACAGAGCAGTAGATTTCAAAGGAAAGGCACAGTTTGAATTTGGTACAAGCCATAGGTTTTGTCAGCCTATCTGCAAACCCAGCCAAAGGTAAATATTGGTTACATTTGGGTCTTTAGCTTTCAAATCTCAGTGCTGAAGCTCAGGAGCAGAAGCTGTTGCTCTCAGGAGATGAAACCTTGGCCCAGATTTGAGGTTTTTTGTGGCATTGCTCTTTGGGACCTTCTGCCCTGCTTTGTGAAGGGTGGGGACCATGTCAGCCCTGGGTGCCTCCATGTGGAGATGGACAAGAGGCAGCTGAGGGAGCTGGGGGTGTTTAACCTGGAGAAAAGGAAGCTCAGGAGAGACCTGAACACTCTCTACAACCCCCTGAAAGGAGGTTGTAGCAAGGTAGGAGTTGTTCTCCCAAGGAAGGAACAACTGGACAAGAGGAAATGGCCTCAGGCTGTGCTGGGGGAGGTTGAAGTTGGATACCAGGAAAAATTTCTTCATTCAGTCAAGGATTGGAACAGTCTGCCCTGGGGAGTGGGGAGTGATTGAGTCACCATCCCTGGTGGTATTTAAGACATGTAGATGTAGGCACTTAGAAACATGGCTTAGTTAATGGTGAACTTAGCAATGTTGGGTTAATGGGTGATCTTAAATGTCTTTTCCAAGGTAAATGAAGCCCTCAGCTGCAGGGGCTCAGCACCTTTGTGCTGTGAGCCCTGGGCACTTCAGGCTGTCCACGAGCATTTCTGGTGGAAAGGTGTTGGAAGGAAGATGGGCATGTGTGGAACATCCCTTCACAGCACACAGATGCACCCCTGGAAGAGTTACTGTGAGTGACTAACAGGCTGATTTAGGTTTTGTGTAACTGCAGGATGAGGAATGGTTCTGCTGGAAACCTGGATGTTTATATCATGCAGCTGACCACCAGCTCAGCATTCAGACCACTGAAAAATCCAGAGCAACCTGATATTGCAACCAGGGCACAGAGGAAGCAAACTTCCAGACAAAGCCCTTTGTTTGTAGCAGTCCTTTTCTTCCTCCACCTGTTTTCTTCCCTTTTATTGCTCTGGCCCATCCATACCCTCGTGCTTTTACACTCTCGGAAGTGTTCTGCACGGTGTGCAGCTGGCAGCTCTGAACTCTGCTGAGTCTCTGGAAGCCTCAACAGCATTTTGTTGGTTTGGGGGTCTTTGGGAGAGCTCACCCCCTTCCCCACAGCCAGCCCAGGAGTGTGGGGCAGAGCCAGGGGGGTTTTCCCCCTGGATTTGGGGATGCTGGGGCACAGGCTGCCTGGTTTCTGGCTCTTGCTGTGGAGTATAAGGGGAAAAGTAATGCTGTGAGTGGTGTAGCTGTCAAGAACACAAAGTAAAGGGCTGGCAGGGATTGGAAATGAGGATATAGGAGCCCCTTTAAAAGAGTTTCTTGTCTCTTTTTGAAACCAAGACAGACAAAATGGGGCTTAGGATATAAAAAAGGGTCTTAACGGCATTTGTGCTGTAATAGGTCCCCTCTCCACTTTTCATTCCTTCTGTCTCTCCTTGACCTCTTGTCTTTTCCCTAAAGTTGGATTTAAAACAATAAAAATTGGGGTGAGGGGGTATGTAAAATACCAAATTGACTCCTGTGGGGAACAGAATTACTTCTACTCAGGAGCAGAAAACGAAACCCAGAAGCATCAAAGCATAGACATCAATTCAATATCCCACTGAGCCCATCACTTAGGATACTTCACCCTCTTGTGCATGTCTGTCTTTCACTCAAATGTAGACATAGGGAAAGGGTGTAGACATAGGGAAAGGGTTTGTTTTAGTTTAGCCTGGTGCTACAAAAGCAGAAGGGAAAGAGCAGCAGCAGTTGCTGTCTGTTTGCTGCGTGAGGTTTATAATTTCACAAATGACAGATGCATTAATCCAAGCTGTCATGTTGCAGCTCTGTTTGTAGATCAAATGGGATTAAAAGATTTAGGTGAAGCTTTCCTGATACATTTAAATAATATGGCTAGAAACGTAATATTTGGGAAAATGAGTATTTTAGAGGTACAGTTTGAGGCACCTGATAAATTAACACCTGCTATAATAAAAAGGAACAGAAAAGAGATGGTTGAAATTCTGCAGAACACGCCACTAATTCACTCTGTGTTGGCACCAGGAATGTGGCCTGAGCCTGGCTGTGGCATGGCTGGGTGTGCTCACCTATGGAAATCCAACCAAGATGCTTTAGTGCAATTATTCCTGTGCAGGGCTCAGTGTTAGGGATACACTTACACACTTTGCTGGAAGGGATTTTTAAATTCCTGCAGTACTATGCCTGTTTCTTCCCTTTTTTTTCTTCCCCCCCAGCATACCCACTGCTGATTACCTCATATGTGGGAGAGCCAGCTTTAACCTGTTGTCCCTTTTTGCCCAGTGAAATCTGTTTAACAAAAAAATCCTCTTTTTAGTGGTGGAATTTGCAGAAGTAGGACATCCAGTGCATAAGTTTTGTTGAGTAGGAGCAGCATGGACCATGAATAAAGAGCTGGTATAAAATACCTGTTTGGGACCCAGGACTTGTGGTTGCAGCACCAACAGGGGCATCCAGAGCTGCTCTGGTTTTGGTCTGGTGCAGGTGAGTGGGACAGCAGGGAGGAGATTTCTGCTCTGTGGCTGTGGGAGCCTGCAGTGGTCAGTGCAATGAATTGCAGCATCTTGGCTGTTTGACACTAAAATGGCAGCAAAATAATTTCAAGCATGTTTTTATAAAATCATGAAATTGGATTTGATGGGAGATGGGATGGAAGGACCCACAGGGGATCAGTGGGGTCTGTTCCTGGTCCTACAGACACCCCAAAAATCCCACCCTGAACATCCCTGGCAGCTCCTGCAGCTCTGGCAGCCTCTGGGACCATTCCCTGGGCAGTGCCAGCACCTCTGGGGAAAGAACTTCCCCTGATCTCCAACCCAAACCTCCCTGACACATCTCCAGCCTTTCCTTTGGACATTACAACGTGAGAAGGGCAGAGTGATGATGATTTGGAGAGAAAGAAAAGAAAGAAAAGGAAGGAAAGGAAAGGAAAGGAAAGGAAAGGAAAGGAAAGGAAAGGAAAGGAAAGGAAAGGAAAGGAAAGGAAAGGAAAGGAAAGGAAAGGAAAGGAAAGGAAAGGAAAGGAAAGGAAAGGAAAGGAAAGGAAAGGAAAGGAAAGGAAAGGAAAGGAAAGGAAAGGAAAGGAAAGGAAGAAAGAAAAATGTGGCTCTGCCTGTTGTGGGTACAGCTTGCAGCAGTTCTCCTTGGTGAGGCAGCTGTGGGGATGGGCTGCTGGGGGTGATCAAGGAGACAGAAAACAAAGAAAGCTTTGGCAATGTGGGCAGAGACATGATTGCTCTTTCTAAGCCCACAGGGAGGGAGGGAGTTGAAGCTGCGATGGTGAAGAGAACAAATAGGTACAGACTGGCCATCGATAAACTGGAAACCACAGGAAGGAGGTTCTGGAGCAGCAGGAGTGTGGGATGTGCATTTTCCCAGTCTCACAACAAAGCTGCTGTTTCTGGGAGGGCTTGGGCTCCTTCCTGCAGTGGCACAGGCACAGGAGGCTGGGGTTAATCAGCCCCAGCCCAGCTGGGGAGGGCTCACAGTGCCTGGGGCAGAAATTTGCCAAGCAGTGCCTGGAAGGATAAATCAAGGCAGGCTGTAGGGCTGAGGTTTCTGCAGAGATAAGCACAGAGCTGCAAGAAAAACAGGTTTGTTTAGCATTTCTGGCTATTGTGGGAGTAGCATATTGTATGAAATTCAGTGTTTTTCTGGGTCTTAGAGTTAAGTATCAGGAGCAAAGGCACACACTCTGTGTCTCAGACCCCAACAGGCACCTCCGTGTTCATGGCTGTGTGTTCAGGAACGTCTGAAGGTGTCAGCGTGGTCTTCATGAGGGTCTGAGTGCAATTAAGTGTTAATTTAATGATAATTAATGATGTCAATATTACTCTCTTTGAAAGAACCTTCCTCTTTTGGCTCTTCACCCTGCCTGTCTCCCATTTGAGACAGTCCAGCAGAGAATGAAATGAGGGTTACAAAGCTTGTTTGCTTTCATTTGAGGAAAGAACTTGTGAAGCTTTGGGCAGAAAACCTTTTCCATTTTTACATCTGCTTTTCCCTTTGTCAGTATGTGGTGTGGGAATTCATAAAAATGTGGCATTTATATTTTCCCAATCAAGAGTCAGCTTAGCAAGGGCCAGATTCTTGATCATTTTGAGGTTTGGATGACGTTTTCCTCCTCTTTCCCACACCATCCCAACCTCTCCTCCCAGGCAGAGGCAGTCACCAGGTCATTTTATGTCCCACTGTGCTGTTTAATACTTTATAAACCACCTGTCTCTTAAAGTACATCATACATATGAAATGGAAATTCCCTTCTGACTTCTGTTCTTAACAAAACAGAGAAAATAAATCTGAAACAAGCTTATAGGCCCCATATCTTGCATGGCACAAAATTCTTCCATCTCATACCTTCTGATTTTTTTCCCCACCTCTTTGAAATTCTCTTACCTACTGCCACAGTGAGAACTACAAGCTGTGAAAAATCAGTGTCTATGTTATATATTTCTGACAAGCCCTGGTATTATCCAGGGAACAATCCATTACTTACATACCGAGAGATGAGAGCATGTGCCTTTAACTCATGTTAACTCACCATGATTTCAAAGATAAACACTTCACAGAAGTGGGTGAGGAGAATTGAAGGCATTAGGATTCTGTCATGTCCAGTTACAGTCAACCTTCACATGGTAGTCTACTTCTGAAAATAAGGAACAGTGGGGTTTTCATCCAATCATTTTTGGCTGAGCTAAGCAGCTGTTTTGCTATTGAAATATTTCAAAGAAACAGCTTTTTTTTTTTGCTTTTTTTTTTTTTTTGCAAAATATTTTCCAGGAGGGAGATATCCTCCCAATTTTTTAAGAAACTGCTAGATCCTAAGTTAGGTCCAATTATAATAGCATCTGGTTACCTGGGAGCAGATTTGGATCAGCTGTTAGGACAGAAGCCTGGATGGATTTCTGGACACATTTAGCCAGGTCTCTGGTGAGATTAGGGTTTGTTTTCTCAGGATGTCCAGCTGGGTGATGGAGTGGGGTTTCCATCACCAGTTTTCAGCCCCAGAATTAGCCAGGCTGAGGTGACAGGAGTGCTGAGGACCTTGCCAAGTGTTGCAGTGATGGTCTGGGTGAAGAGCCAGAGCTGCAGCTGGGTCCCCTCCCCTGCCAGGACCCACCTGGGGCAGGCTGATCCAGCATTAACCTCTCCTGGATCCATCACTCACAGCCCTTCCAAGGGCACCACTCTGGGGTCAAGGCACTGGTGGGATCCCCTTGACCTCCCAGAACAGCCAGGCTGTGTTTGGAGCCCCCCTGAGCTGCTGCCACAAAGCAGAATTGCAAACTGGAGCAGTCACCCAGCTCAGAGCTTGGCTTGGGCTTTGTGACCAGGGCTGATGGATCCTCCCTGCTGTTCCCTCTCTGCATGTCAGCCTAGCATCTTTATTTTCCTGAGAATCCCTCATCTTTTCCCTCTTGTCTTCACATCTCTGAGGACAGAATGGCTGTCTGAGGAGACAATCACCACTTTGGGGCAGCAAGCCCCGTCCCTGCCTGGCTCAGCTCCTAAATCCTGCACGGTTCCATGAGCTGCTCACACACACAAAGTTCCTGATGTGTCTGTGCTCGCAGGAGAAAGACCCAAAGCAAATCAAGTTATCCATGGCATCAAGACACACTTGCAAAAACAATTTTAATCAATTACAACTACAATTGCATGCTGAACAAGCTGCAACTGGGTTGTCTTATGTAGCAGCCGATGGTATTGGGCATGTAAGATTAAATTAAAGTTTTCTAATTGCGTTTAGGAACATACAAAATACTACAGTCTAAAGTGTATCAAATTAATTCTTCAGGCGTAGCCTAATTGGATGGAAATTGATTTATCATGTTTGGACCAAATGAGGCAGTAAGGCATGACTAGCACAGGCGAGGTGAGGAGAACAACGTCTGTGTCAGTAATGCTTAGAGAAAAGAGAATGTCTGGAAGAAATGAAGGGTGTTATGTTGAAAAGTCTCTCTGAAGAGGGAAGAAAGGATACATTCAGAATCTCCATTGTTCACACATACAAAGTGGCTGAAAAGCCTTTGGTTATTTGTGAAACTCCAGGAGATAGTTAGGTCAGCAAGAGAGGGAGAAAATTACTTTTTTAGGCTTTGTAAATATTATTGTTCTGTAAAAGGAGATTATCTGCTGATCAAGCCATTATACTAATGCATTGTCAAAATGGGGATAAAATTGCTCCTTTGTAAGAGTTGTGCAGAATCTTTAGGCAGCCAGGCACTCAGGCCAGGCTGGAAGGCATCACAGGAAAGGGCAGGTTCTCCATAGGAAACAGCGTATTTTACACTAGTTTCCATATCTTTTTAAGTTCTCTATAGACCTGATTAAACCCTGCAGCACTTGCCTATAGTAATGGCACAGAAAGCTTTTGAATTTACCTCCCTGATTCACCTTTTGCATAAGGAGAATTTTCCCTCTCATGAACACACTATTCAGCCTTGCTCTGGCTGCCAGCCTGAGGGTTGCACTGAGTGCTGATCTGCAGGTGTGGTGGCCCAAAAAACACTTGAAAGGAAAAATGTGAGGCTGTGAGTGGCCAACAGGGACCATTTCTGTGTTACCTGGGCAGAGCAAAGATGGAGATGTGGTGCAGCCCATATCTGATTGAATGTTTTGTGAGAAAGTGCAAAACATTAAGGTTGAACACCAAATTCAGATTTTTTTGCAGTTTACTACTGCGTTGTGAGGACAAAGCCTGTACCTGGGATGTGGGAGCAGGGAGCTGAGGGTTTTGAGGGGACCCCTCCCTAGCTCAGACAGAGGCAGGGCAGAAGTGTTTGCAAATAACATTTAACATTTGTGAATTCAGGACACAGCCTTTTTTATTCAGCAGTTCCCTTTTTGGAGGCAAAGGAAATGTCAGCAATGAGAGAAACGAGTGGTTCTGCTGTGCTCCCCCCTCCTAAGGGTTGGAATTACCTTCTGGGTGTATCTTCCCTCTGTCTCAACATCCACTTATGAGGGACTGAATATTTTCCATTTACCCAAATATTGTATCCTCAGAAAAGAGGATTTCCATACTGAACAAACTGATTCAGATTGCCTATTGTACATTTTCAAGAGATGCTTAATACTATTAATAATATGAGTAAAATTAAATTTACTTATCACAATGAGAGGAAGAAGAATGAAGTTTATTAAATCTCCCCACCAAAAGCACTGACTTACTGCAAATAACAAGTCTTCATTAAGAAGAAGCTGATTTGCTCTAAGGAATTGCTTTGCTCGTGTGAACGGGGTGATTGCTCTGGCAGCACACAGAATCTCTCCTGGAGAAGAGCAGAGCTGTGTTTCTTGAATTTTATCCACATAGATTCCTGTTCTGGTCTCCCCAGAGTGAAGTGAAAGCTTTAAACATCTGGAAAATTTGGGGTGGGCACCAGATCTGAGGGGAGATCCTGCTGCCCTTTGTGCTCACATTGTCCAAAAGCCAGGGAGGGTCTGAAGGATTCAAGGACTTTCTGTTTGCTCCCTTCCTCCCAAAGAGGACACAACATTTCCTGGGCAGGTTATTCTCAGCATAGCCATTAAACAGCTGTGGAAAATTCACTTACTCCCAAAGTTGGCCCTGACCTTGCAGTTCATGGCAGGGTACCTTGTGAACCTTGTCAAGCAAATATTGTGCAGGAAAAGGGCATGGGTCGGCTTTACTTCTATTTCTTGTTTGGTTTTCCCTCTGTCTGTGGGTTTCCAGAGGAAATTTAGGCAAAGCAAGTCTTGTCTGCTGGCTTGTTGAGCACAGAGTGAAGGAGGATGTCTCACGTGCAATGCCTTCACAGCACTGCTGTGTCTGTCCAAGCTTTGGAAAGGTCACAGGCAACCCAAACCATCCAGATGTACAGAGAAAAAAGTGGGATATTCCCCCTTTTACCTTTGTGGCCTATTGGCACCCTGTCTGAATGATATTTTGCAGCCAAATACGGTGGGGAGGCTGTGGCACACAGCAGTGCTGGCAGCTGCAGTGCCACAACCTGCTCTGACAAAATTTCAGTCAGTAGATGGACACTTTCACACCCAGTTTCTTTTCAGAAAATCATCTTTGATATTCAGGGTATTATTTTCCTTTGCTTAATAGCCTTTAACTATTTGTAAGGATTTCATTTAAATATTTTTAGTCAGCACTGTCAAACACACAAAATCAATTGGTGATATGGGTTTATGTTATAGATATATGTGGCCAGAGCCCAAAGTGTGCCATGCCATGGGAATGGGACATTTCCTGTGCTTTGTGGTTTTTGGGAAGGCAGTATCAGTGCAACTTTGCAAGCTGAAGATGCACCACTGGTGTGACTGTGCAAAACCACTGGATCTGCTGGGCTTTACATCAGCTGTGGATCCTCCTCAGAGCCTTGAAATGTTCCTCTCAATGACTTTGAGCCCATCCTCTCCCCAAGTGAAGCTGGGCCAGAATAGAAATTGAAGGAAAAGGCCAGAGACAGACACAGCCAGAGCAATCTGATGCTGTAAAAGTAAATCCCTGTGGAGGCTTCTGGGATTATTTAAAGGAGGTGGTAAATGACTCAGAATAAAAACATAACCTAGTTCAGAATCACCAGCTGTGTTTTCCTTCCTACGATCTGACAGTGCTTGTGTGCTGTGTCTGACAAGGAAAACAGAGCAAAATTCTGCTGCTGGAGTTCACAGGTCACCAGATTTCTGGGCAATGAGCCACCCTTGAGAGAGAAGCTATCCCTCAGACAAGGGACCTCCAAGCTGATTCCTCTGCCTGTTTTGGGGTCAGTGAGTCCCAGCCTCATGGATTCACTGACTTTGTAAGGAGATCCACGTAAATGCTGCTGTTACAAATACTAATAAATGTTACTAATAGCTGTTCCAGAGGTGACTAATACATGTATCAAGTTCTTCTGTGCATAATGGGAGCTGACACTGTAAGGCATTCATAAGCAGCCTGTGCCTCTGCTGTTCTCATTAATCTGTGCAAATTGATTAGCTACTTATCCAAACACCCTTTAGAAGCTGTTCATAAATACACCTCTAACACAAACCACTCTCCCTCAGCTGCTTTTCTGGCCCTGGACACAGTGCAAGGGGAACCAAGTGCATGATTCCTTGGAAGTGCTGATAAGCACAATGCAGAGTGTGCTGTGGATCCTGTATGGTTCAGATGGGATCAGGAGCTGGCTCCTTGTGCAGTTTTCCCTGCTCCCATCACCAGCACAGGGCTGGCACAGAACACAGGGCAGGATGTGCCCAGGATTTCTCCCAGTAGCTCCCCATCCATTGCCTTTGGCAGCTCCCTGTGTTTTCCAGCTGTTTCACTGCCTGCTTCAGGCTGAGCAGGAATCAGCTTGGAGCAGCAGCATTTAGCACTGAAGGGAGCATATGCAGAGCTAAATCTTCTGTTGGTGGCAATCAGTCCAGCCCCACTGCTTCCTGGAGCTCCTGTCATTCACAGCAGCTGAAAATCTGTTCTGGAAGCTGCCCTGAAGGCTCTGCAAGGTGTGGTTTCCAGTCACAGTGTGCTTTTCTCTTTGCTGAGACAGATAAATGTCCTAGTTTTCCATAGGATGATGATCATGGCTAGTAGGGACTAAATTATTATTATTATTATTATTATTATTATTATTATTATTATTATCCTTCTTCTCCTTCTTCTCCTTCTTCTCCTTCTTCTCCTTCTTCTCCTTCTTCTCCTTCTTCTCCTTCTTCTCCTTCTTCTCCTTCTTCTTCTTCTTCTTCTTCTTCTTCTTCTTCTTCTTCTTCTTCTTCTTATTCTTATTCTTATTCTTATTCTTATTCTTATTCTTTATCTTCTAAATTCTTCTAGTTACCATGAACCACACATTAATATCATACACCATGATTGAATATCATGACTGGGATTTGGCAAAGTGTGCAGCATGAATATGGTGACTGTATTATGAAAAAAAAGCACAAGGTGGGAGAAGAAGGAAGGGAAAGTATTTCCATTAGGAAGGATGATGTTGAAAAAAAAACCCCAACAAACCCACACTTTAATTAAAAGAAAATTATCCACAAATTTTAGCCACCTCTAGAAATTGCTCCTTGCAAAGCAACATGAAGATTTCACGAACAACAAGTGATCTTCATCAATTCAGGGAAATTTTCTCATTTCAAGTTTTTTAATAATTCTGCTGATGCAGGTGGCTCATGTAAAAACAGGCCATAACAAAGCTGTTCATTTGAAACAATTTCAAGATGGATTACTGCAAAAAAATCCCATCTAATACTCACTGAAACTCTTTTTAAATATCTATCTATATTTTTTGGTGAGATGCTTCAAACTTGTGAATAGAGTGGTCTCCATGATGTCAGTGGTAGATCTTGCCCATCAAGGTTAATTCATTTTTTTATTTTTTAAATTTTTTTTCTGCCTCATTTCTCTTTTCCTGTGTCTCTCAGCAGGCCCTACACAGGTATTGATCCCTCCTTTTTACTCTCAGGACTTATCTAAACAAACCAGGGTTGTCTTGACTCCTTGACATTTGTTTCCCCTCTTGCAGGAATATCTACACAGTGGCAAAACCATCTGTGATCAGGCAAGATTTATCGTTCCACTGATTCCTGGAACTGAAAATATTAATGATGTAAAATATTGATTTGAAAAAACAAACCTCTGAGTTGCTCAATGAGCCTCTCATCCAGGCACAATGCTAAGATGTCCATCCATATTCCATTTTCATATTTATTGGTAAGTGAAAAATCAGGCATGTCAAGCTGTTCAATTTCTAAAGTGAAGTACTTCTCTCCCTCAGATGCACATGAATAATTCTCATTAACCTTCAAGGGATTAATGCAGTTTCTTGCAAATGGCTGCAATATACAGTATTTAATATTTATGCTTTCCATATGGCTAGTGCTGTCATACATTCTTGTCAAACACGCTGCACAGTTAATGATATTTTAACTAAATGTGCTCCGGAAGCCCTGGATGTTTGAGGGACACTTGTGCCCATCTCCATTTTTATGGATGCTCTTTGAGCCTCATAAAAAAAATTCCTAAAGAGATTAAATCAGCTGCTCTACCTAAACATAATGTTCAGCTGCCCTTAAAGCAGGGCTAAATGTGATGTTGGCAGATAACACCCAGCTCTGTGATATCCATGCAGACCCCAGAGTGCTATATATTTATATATATGTATTTATATATCTATATTTATTTATTTTTATTTATTTTTATTTATTTATTTATATTTATATATTTATATATTTATATTTATATTTATATTTATATTTATATTTATATTTATATTTATATTTATGATTATATTTATATTTATATTTATATTTTAGTTATATTTATATTTATATTTTAGTTATATTTATATTCATTGTTATTTTTATTTTTATTTTTATCTTTTATATATATATTTATATATATATATATATTATTAGCATTTTTCCTCCTTAAATTAAGTCTGATGCATTTAAAAAAAAAATACACGGATACAGATTTGATCACAACGATTTTCCTGGAAGTATTCAAAAATAAAGTAGGAGCTTTATTGCAATCTTTGCATTCCAATTTCCCTGTAAGCCACTGCATGTTCCCTCACTTGATTTTCATTCCCTTCTTTCCCACCCCTTACCTCAGAAATGAAGACATTCAGAATTTCTCTTCGATGTCAAGGAAAACACCAAGATTTTCACAGCTGATTTTGAGAGCCTTGCACAGCTCTTCAGTGCAGAATCACAGTGGGGAAACACTGGCTGTTTGTTGTTTATCTGTTTTATTTGTTATTTATCCTGCACGAGGAGAGATGGGCACAGGCTGCAGGCAGGAGAGCTCCAGCTCCTGGCAGCTCAGACACTCCTGGAGCAGCTTTACCCCAGAGCTCAGCCTGGTAAAGCCATCAGGAGAGCCAGCAAACACCTTGCTACAGCTGTTCCATGGACTAAAAACCCTCTATTCAAGCATTTCTTCCAGAAAAAATCCCTTGCTTTCCTGCTGAAGGGAAAGGAGCTGTAAAACACTGCTGATGCTCGTGGTTTGGGGAGCAGGGTGATGGGTTGTGATGATGAATGAGACAGAGAGAGAGAGGACAACCTGCCAGCTGCCAATTGTCATGACAGGGCTGCCACCACAGGTGAGGATGTGACCTGTTTTAAAACATCTAAACCATTCATCTGTCAAACCTAAAGCAGAAGGAGTTAAACCAAATAGATTTGAATAGGCAAGAAGGTGAAGCACTGCCTTGAGATGAGATCTGTAACAGAGGCTGGAGAGAGAGGCAGGGCTCTGGACTTGAATTGCCAGCACTGTTGGATGCTGATAATTTCTGGCCCACTCAAAGCATCTAGAGTGGGTTTTTTTCTTTGTTATAATTACAGACACACTTGCATTTTAGGGTCATCCAGTGCCAAGTGGGGTCATCACAATTCATTAAAGTAAAATTAGCCTCTGCATCTTTGCCCTTCTTGCACCAAACAACAAAAAAAAAGCTGCCTGTGATGGTACAGGATGTGGCCTGTGAGTGTGCCCATAATTAAAAGGTTGAGCTACTCTTGTAAACAAATTACCATGAACAAAGGGGTTTACAAATGCTGGCTAATTAGTTTGGATTCCCTAAAGCTTTTAGCTGTTTTTTAATTCAATAACACAGTGTAAATTCTCTAGCCTGGAAAGTCTAATAGGAATTGGCAGAAAACTAAATAATTGATATTGTCAGCGATTGCAGCCCTCCGATGTTATTGTCTGCCAGTAAGCAGGACTGCCCTTATTTCCTGAGAGGATAAAGAACTGCTTTTAATGAATTAACAATAGAAATGGTAGACAGCTGGCTTGCAGCAGCAGCTCAGGGGGAAATGTTTCAAGTTGAGGCTCTAGGACCAGTGAAAAAAACCCCTTCAGAGAGGGACTTGATGAGAGAAGTGCTCATCACACCTCATGCTGAGGGCCCAAATCCCTTTCGCTTTATTCCCAAAGACCCCAGGGAAGGCTTCAGGCTCATTCCTGAGGCTGGAGGGAGCAGGAGCCAGCTGCAATAGAGAATGAATATATAGAATATATAGAATGAATATATAGAATATATAGAATATAGAATGAATATATAGAATATAGAATGAATATATAGAATATATAGAATGAATATATAGAATATATAGAATATAGAATGAATATATAGAATATAGAATGAATATATAGAATATATAGAATATAGAATGAATATATAGAATATAGAATGAATATATAGAATATATAGAATATAGAATGAATATATAGAATATAGAATGAACATCAGGATCCGCGAGAACCGCGGGAACCTCGGGAACCTCGGGAACCGCAAGAACCTCCGGAACCTCTAGAACCTCTAGAACCTCTAGAACCTCTAGAACCTCCGGAACCTCTGGAACCTCCGGAACCTCTAGAACCTCTAGAACCTCTAGAACCTCTAGAACCTCCGGAACCTCTGGAACCTCCGGAACCTCTAGAACCTCTAGAACCTCCGGAACCTCTAGAACCTCTAGAACCTCTAGAACCTCTAGAACCTCTAGAACCTCTAGAACCTCTAGAACCTCTAGAACCTCCGGAACCTCCAGAACCTCTAGAACCTCCGGAACCTCCGGAACCTCCAGAACCTCTAGAACCTCTAGAACCTCTAGAACCTCTAGAACCTCCGGAACCTCTAGAACCTCTAGAACCTCTAGAACCTCCGGAACCTCTAGAACCTCTAGAACCTCTAGAACCTCCGGAACCTCTAGAACCTCTAGAACCTCTAGAACCTCTAGAACCTCCGGAACCTCTAGAACCTCTAGAACCTCTAGAACCTCTAGAACCTCCGGAACCTCTAGAACCTCTAGAACCTCTAGAACCTCTAGAACCTCCGGAACCTCCGGAACCTCTAGAACCTCTAGAACCTCCGGAACCTCCGGAACCTCTAGAACCTCCAGAACCTCTAGAACCTCTAGAACCTCTAGAACCTCCGGAACCTCCGGAACCTCTAGAACCTCTAGAACCTCCGGAACCTCTAGAACCTCTAGAACCTCTAGAACCTCTAGAACCTCCGGAACCTCTAGAACCTCCGGAACCTCCGGAACCTCCGGAACCTCTAGAACCTCCGGAACCTCTAGAACCTCCGGAACCTCCGGAACCTCCGGAACCTCTAGAACCTCCGGAACCTCTAGAACCTCCGGAACCTCCGGAACCTCTAGAACCTCTGGAACCTCTGGAACCTCCGGAACCTCTGAGCTGGTGGGGAAGAGGAGGATGTCTCAACCCCCAGCTGCTGGGAGGGTGGTGGGGAGCAGGTTGAGTGGGGAGCAGGTTGAGTGGGGAGCAGGTTGAATGAATGGGGAGCAGGGCACTGCAGACAAACAGCCCGAGGTTTGGGATGTCTTCTGGCACCAGAGAAGTCGTGTGGGCGCTTCCTGAGAGCCCCTGACCAGTCACAAAGTGTCCTGTGCCTGCTGGGCAAACTGGTTTGGGAAAGCAGTCTGGGCTGTCCCTCGGCAGCGTGATGGCCTTGAGGTTTGGACCATGACTCTGCTGAGCTCCTCCTGCTCCAGGGGGTTTCTCCTGAGGTTTTTGGGTTGTCTGGGTTTGTTTATACTTCGGTTAAAGCATAATTATCTAAGTCCCCTAAGTGGAATTTGGTCACATCACAAGTTAATGTGTGTTTAAATTCACTTTGCCCAGCTGTATCTTCACTGTGCCTGTGGGTCCATCCTGGAGCAGCCTTGTCACTGCTAGCAACAATGGCAGAAAGAAAAGAGGACTCTTTTTCTCTTTTTTTCTCTTTTTTTTTTTTCTCTGTTTGTTGAAAAGGCATTGGTTTCCTCTGAAGAAAACGAAAATAGCTTCACACAAGGACTTGGCAGCCTGGAATATTTCTCAATAGCCAGAGTGGAGCACAGCAGAGCTGCACCTCATTCTCTCCACAGCATAATGCACAGAAATGCCACTCAGAGACCACAGGAACAAAAGTAATGAGTTTCACAGTTTTTTAAGGACACAAACCTTTCTGCTCTCACAACCATTTCCCTTTGGTACTCCCATCTCATACATGGCCTGAGACCAGTCCTTCCCTCCTGCCCTTTCTTGGCTGTAGCAGAAAGGGCAGGATGAATTTCCTTCATCCTCAGGAGAGGACAGGAACTTTTCATCTCTGCTTCTCCCTCCCAGGTATCCTGATTTTACCCCAGGCTGCTTTTCTAGTGCAGGGCTGGGATGAGTGGGAAGAGAAGGAATAAATCTGTGTAGGTTGCTCAGCTTGCAGGTGATGGTACATTTTCTCTGCCAGCCTTTTCCCTCCAAACCCCAAAAGAGTGATCAAACTAATGACTGCATTTTCTAGCAATAGGAGCACCTAAAATGCATTTAGATCCTGCAGAATGCTGAAATCACTGCTTGTTATTGTTTGTTGTTGCCAGTGCTGCTGCTCTGGAGGATGTGTGGTGTAGTCCAGGAGCTGTGTGCAGGGACACTCTGCCTCCTGCAAGGCACAATTAGGTGCAAATAATGTCTTCAGGTGAATTCAGTGAGTTTTCGACCTGAAGCTGGGGATGTTTGTGTTTCCAGTGCACAGCACTTGGGAGAAGGAGAAGCTGGGGGTGTGAGAACTGGCATGACTTGGGGGTGTGTGGTTGATCAGAGAAGATTTGGAGCTGCCTGTGGGCAGAAAGCTGGGACAAACCTTGAGTGTTGGTGATGTTGAAACCCAACTCTTGTCAGGCCATCCCCTCATCAGCACAGCCCATGGTTTAATGCAGAGCAGAGACAGTGTGGCACCTAGGCTGGATTTATGATGGAAATGGGGCAGATTGTCATTCAGAATGAAGGCTCAAGAGCTGAATTCTGAAGGTTCTCTAACTGAAGAAAAAAGTGCTTTCTCAATTAGGAAGCTCAGCTTACAGTCAGATGAGGTTTGCACAGAACACTGAGTTTTTGTTAATTCATGCAAAAGTACAGCTTTGGGGCCTGCAGGATACCCTCTGCTCCCATTGCAGGAATTCACCACGCTCTGTGGAATTGCAGCCTAGTGGAACAGAGATTAAACTGAACTGTATTAATTCAGAAAACAAATACACCTTTTTTCTTTATCTTGACAAGATGTAGATTTATTTCCCTTGTCTAGACTTAGGGGCTTTGGTTCCCCACCAGTGCTCCCGAGCCACCCCAAATGCTGAAGAACAAAAATACTTTCTCCACCACAGGACAGAGGATGTTTGTTTCAGGCTTTGAGCTGTTTGTGCTCTCATCCAAGTGTTATCAGCTGGGAAAAAAAGCAGTTCTGATTCAGATTCTCATCTTGGAGTAAACCGTGTATTCAGTGGAGTCAGGTGTGAGTTCCTGCAGATTTGAGTCTGCCCAGGATGTCTGGCTCCTGTGGCTCTCCCTGCTCATTTTGAGGTGTCCTTGTGCCCCATCTGTCTATCCTGAAATGGGCATTACTAATTCCAAATGCCCCTGGATGCAACTCACAGCTTCTCGCAGAAGTCTCTGGGTGCAGCAGCATGAAAATGTGTGGTGTGAGCAGGAGAGTTACTGAACACCTGTAATTTAACACTCTGGTGCTGTGAATCCTCTCTTATGGAGCCTGGCCCTTCTGCTGGGGACAAATGCCTTCATTTCCCTCCCTTACTCACCCTGCAGGACTGTCCTGACCTTGCCCAGTTTCAGGGTTTGTGCACCTGAGTGCTCCAGGGGAGGCTGAAATGATTCAGCCACGCTCAAGGGGCTCCTGTGGGGCTGCAGCTCCTTCCCTTCCCCCTGGGCGAGCTTCTCTCACACTCTGCTGGCCAGCACGGCTGGGCTAGCAGCTCCTGGGGCCACAGCTGCACTTGGCAGGTGAGCAGAGCTAAAAGTGGTGTTCGTGCAGTGCTTCTGCAGGGAGAGGATGGCTCAGGAGGGTTTTCAGCAGCACTGGGCTGTCAGCCTGTCCCCATGGCTTTAGATTGCAGGGATGGCTTTAATGGGTTTTCTCAGAGGTATTTGCCAAGCAGGATGGTCTTTCTGCTTGCTCTTGTGGAGACAGAAATTGTGAATCTAGGGGCAAATATACAAAATGTTTAGGCTGAGCAGTGGCTGGACTATGATCTCCATGTTCAGTTGTGTGGCAGTGACATTTAAAGGGTGCCCAGCTGTGTCTGGTCACTGAGCTGAGCAGATAAAGCAGAGCTTTCCCCATCCCACAGAACGTGGAGTTCACTGATCTCTAATCTCCTGCCAAAGGTGATGCAGAGAGATCGTCTCAGGACCAGAACTGAGCTTCCCAAAGCTGTGCTTTAAACAGAGCAGATATCAGGTTGAGATGGTGGCTCTGATGACATGGCAGGACACAGCCTCCCAGGCCCAACACTCAACATTCAGAGAAGTGTTTGTGAGAGTGGAGGGCACCCCAAAGAGCCCTGGAGCCAGCCTGGCTGAGCCCACACCGCTGCTTCTGGTTCTTGCACAGTTGTCCTGGAGATTTTTTTCCCTGAGAAAATAGAACAGAAATCAGCCTGGCTCAAACCAATCCTTCTAGCAGCATTCCCCCTGCTCCTGAGATTGTATTACTTTTATGGGTGCACTGGTGTGCTTCCAGCTAAGAAACACTGCAGCTCACAAGTGAAATGTCTCCTCAGACACATGATTGAGCCTGTGGATTGAGCTGCAGGCAAAATCCTGCTGCTACAGTGAGTCTGTGACTGCAAACAGCCCACCCAGGCATGGGAAGGGGATTTGGCAAGGGCTGGAGTTTTAGGGAGAATCCATCTCCTGGCATCCCTCAAACTGCCTGGAGGCAGCAGGAGCAGGGATCTGCCTGTGCTGGGGTCCCCTCCTGCCCCATCCCTCCCTCTCAGTGCTGGGTGTCAGCAGATTGCTCAGGTTAGAGGGAAATATCACAGAACCTCACACTGCTCTGCCTGGGGACAGCCATCAGAGCTCAGCTGGTTCTGTGTCCTGCAGGGCCAGGATCTCCTTCCACTGCTCCATTCTGACCCAGAACACCTCCAGGGGCTTACTGAAGCGAGCTCCTGGTTTTGCTGTGCACTGCTTGGGGAGGGAGCATGGAAAGGAGATTCTGGGATTAGATCCCATCCCTGCAGCCCCTTCCATGACCTGCAGGGTCCTTGCAGGGACACTGGTGATGGGGAGGAAGAGGAGCAGGGGTTAGGGAAGGGTGAGGGGTGCACATCTCACACAGGAGAGAGGACAGGAGGCTGCAGGGGAGCCTGCAAGGC
The DNA here is from genome assembly GCF_030490865.1 of Poecile atricapillus. Taxonomy (NCBI): domain Eukaryota; kingdom Metazoa; phylum Chordata; class Aves; order Passeriformes; family Paridae; genus Poecile; species Poecile atricapillus. The sequence goes on from NC_081269.1 coordinate 9,084,551, forward strand.
CAAAGCTGCTGCCACTGTCACTCCAAACTGCCTCAGGGACCAAATCTGGCCCTGCATTCATCATGGGGAATCACCTCTTATTCCAAAAGACATCCCAGGCCACTTTCTCTTGACATTTATTTCTTTCAAATGAAATGGGCAGGGAGGAGCCAGAGTCCTCTGTTATAATTCATGAAACTCCCTTGAGTCTTGCCCATGCCAGACATATGAATTTACAAGTTATTTGATAAATTGAGTAGTCTTTTCTTTCAGGAAGCAGTTTCTGACAGATTTTGATGTGTGATGTCATCTGGGGACTCGTTAAGATTTTCTTTTTCTCAAGGAAATAGAGATTTTAGTTCTTTTCTCTTTTTGAAATTTGGGCTTATTGCTTTGCCCAGGAACTTGGACTCCAAATCAAAATTAATTTTCAGTAATAGTTCAGTGCAAAAAGGAAGAAAGTTTTGTGTTTCAGTGGATTCAGAGTGAGGTCTGAATTTGGGAGGTCAGTTTGCAAGCTGAAGAGAAACTAATTAATAAAATGAAACATCAGATTTTCCTATCAATAATTTTTTAAGTTCTTGTGCGCTTCTTTTGGGGCATTAAAGAACCACAGAATTCCTCCAAATGAACACTTTGCTTTACCAAAAATACAATTTTCAGGTTTTTTGGTTTGGTTTTTTTTTCCCACCTTTGAGGCTTTTTTTTTCCCACCTTTCTGGCTTTGAGGGTGCCTCAGCAGGCAGGGGTGGCAGCCCTTGCTATCACAAGCTGTCCTGGTTCAATGTTTTATCTCCAAAGGTGACTGATGTGTCAGCAAGCATGATGGCTATCATGAATATTCACAGCAAGAGATGGAGCTGCTCCAAGCAGCTCAAAGTCAAAATGCTAGCCAGGTTTAAAAAGAAAAAATAAAACAGCTCCTCCCCCAAGAAATTCAAATTGAGCAGGGTCCCTCTCCCCTTGCTGCACAGAGAGGGGCAGAGCCATCTCCAGGTGGGGTGGGACGGTCACCACCTTCATCCTGCAAATGCCACTGCAAGGGGATTGCCTCTGTTTGGATTTATCTGGACTTGGATGTGCAATTTCCACCCTGGGGTTGCTTTGCTGCTCCGTTCACGGGGGTTCTGTGGCCAGAAAGAGGTGAGCAGAGGCTTCCCTGCAGCCCAGCCACCAGCAGCTCTGCAGGAAGGGGTTTCCTGAGGAATTCTGCCCTGTGGGATCCTGTCTGGCACTGTCCTGATGTTTGCATCTGGCAGCCCACTGGGGAGTGTCAGCTTCATGTTCAGGGGAGCAAGGGAAGAGCCTCTGGGGTGTGGGCTGGCAACCACGGAGGAGACAGCTCCATCCTCTGCCATGAAAAACCCATTTTCACTCCAATTACCCAGGAAATGTGGGTTTAAAAGGCAGTTTCTCTGTGGGGAAAAAGCTAAGAGATTGAGTGAGTGGAAAATTCCTCTGGAAATCTAATGTGAGGCAAATTCCCATAGAGATATGAAGTTATTTTTGTAAAGAAATGGGTTGATTGTTTTTTCCTGCGGATTTTTCCAAGGGGCTCTGCCTGTGTTCTGGAGAACTATTGTATCTCCCAGTGAGCTTTATCAGAAAGGACATGAGAAGCAGTCATAATGAGAATTAGTACGTTTCTGCTGATTAGTAAGGAATTGTGGAACACGGTGGAATTAGTAACAAGTTAATCCATCAAATCTGAGGCCAGCACCAGTAACTGACTCTTCCAGATGGGGACACATAAAGATGAAGAATAATTTGCCACTGAAAAGAGCGGAGCTGGGATTCCCCTGTAGGAATCAGAGGACCTTCAAAACATTTCCCTTTGCTGTAGAACAGGAATAATCCCTTGTGTCCCTCCTGAAACTGTGCCACGGAGAAAGAAGGGCTCTAAACCATATCCCACACCATGCTCTGAGTTTGCTGGTGCTCTGTGTGCTTGAGATGCAGCTTTTCTTCAGCAGGACATCCTTGTCTGGAGTGCCTGGCTCTCTGGGGAGGGCGAGCAGTACCTGGGGATGCCAGAGCAGCAGAGAACAGCCCCTGGGAGCTGCTGTCCTGGGCAGGCACGGCCCCCAGGGCATCCATCCAGCACATCCCAGGGCTCTGGAGGTGTCAGTGTGCAGTGTTGGACAGTCTGGATGAGCCCCCTGGGCATGTGTGTGTTTTTCCCAGGTGTTTCAGAGCTCCACTCCAGCTGATTTCCAAGGGCAGTAGGAACTCGAGTGCCTTTTGAGAACAGGAGACTGTGCCCCTCTTTCCTTGTGTGTGGAATGGAAGCAAGAGCACTTCATCACACTCCTGTGTGAGGGCTGCATTAAAGACATCAGATACTCCAGGAACAGAGGACTGTAAATAACAGCTTTGCTTTTTTGCCACAGCCACCAGCAGGTACCAGCAGCAGGAACTTGCTGTGTGTTCCAGCCATCCCCATCCAGGGATTTCTGGCTTATTTCATCTTTCAGCAGTAATTATTTGGTCGGTTTTACCTCTTTGGCCTTTTGTGGGTGTTTGATGGGACAAACAGAGGACTCTCACTCCTTTTTGTTGTGAGCTTATGGGTAAGCCATGCTTGATCAGCACAGCATCCCTGTGCACACACTCCTGCCCTTTAACCAAAGCCAAAACCTCGTCTTGCTCCACACTGCTGCTGTGGCCACGTCTTGTCTAAGCAAGCAACAGCAGCAGAACTTCTCAGTTCTTGGTATTTCCTGCTCTGTTCTTTGTGAAGAATATCAGGTGTGCTTTGGCTGGGCTGGGTTTGAGGCAGCATCAGGCTGGATACAAGCCAGGAGTTAGAGAAGTGCATGCAAAACAATTATGATATAATGACATGATCAAGCAGGAGGACAGAGTTAGAGAGAAGCATGACAAGTGCAGCTGGAGTCTGTGGTTGGAGAGCTTTGGTTTCCTTGCAGAGGATTCAAGGATATTCCAGCTGGTGTTACAGTAATAACCTGAGCAATTTCTCCTTGGGGCAGGACTGTGAAGAGGGGTTTGGGGAATTCCTGCCTGAACAGCTCTCAGCTGATAGAGAAAAGCCTGGCCCAGGGCTGCAGCTGGGGACAGGCAGGGAGCTCTGTGCTTCTGACTGAAGGTGTAGCCCTGGCACTGCCTGGCCCAGCACTGCAGCAATTAAACACTAAAGAGCATCCAATAAGAGAGGTACAAAACCCTCTTTGTCCCCCTGCAACTCTGCTCCAGGCACCTGCTTGATATCAAAGAAAGCTTCCAAAAATGGAAGCTAGCAAAAGAGGTGAAAGCAGGAAGAAAAGAAGCATTATTGTTAAAGCTGACATTAATTTGCATTCTCAATTCAGTCTCACAAATGGCTCTTGGGGGTAATGAGTTACCTGAATCAAACCCTATTGAGGATAGAAATTGTTTTTAATTATAATGCATAATAGCCTGAATGGCTTTGAGAAGGTGCCTTTTTACTTTGTGCCTGCTGGAAGCAAAGCAGAATTCCTGGTGGCATCTTTCTAAATAATGTGATTTGCAGTAATGATGTCAGGCTGTAGGGAGGTTCCTTTCATTCATGAGCAGGAGCCATCAGTCTTCATTTGACAATTCCTCACCTCCAGCCCTTTTCTCCCTCTCCCCACTTTTCTACAGAAGAGATTCTTGATGGCACTTGGTATTTAACACCAATGCAGAGCAGATGTGAGCAGAGAGACAGCGAATGAGCCAGGTTTAGCACCAGTGGTAAAGGTTGTGCCCCTTGGAAGATGTTCCTAATTTGGACACAGAATTGGCCTTTTGTCAGAGACAGGACCAGCAGAGTTCTCTGATCCCCTGGGAAAGAGGCAGGAAAATGCAAGGAAATCAATATTTCACCATCAGGGAAGTAAGGACATTCCAATCTTTACAGGATAGGTTTGAGCTTTCTGGAGAAAATGTGGTCCTTAAGGATTGAGGGGCCTCTTGTGGCCCTGGGAGTGCAGCCACAGGAGCTGAGGGCCACAGGGACCATGTGCCACCAGCACACAACCCAAGCAACTCAGCACAGCCACACCTCCCTGTGCAGAAAGAATGGAAGAGCAGAGCTGGCTCAGAGAAAGGGAAACTACCAAGGACAACTTTCTAATTAAACAAAGACAGTTAATTCTTTTCTGCTGTCTCTTCTTCCCAGAGTCTGGCAGATGTACAGAGAGACTCCCATCCTCCACGGTGCTCCCTGCCCAGGGAGACTGAACACTTGTGAGTGTTTCTGCTCCTCAAGAGCTGTGTCTGTTGGAGATGTGCTGGCAGATCCTGCTGGGTTCCCAGTGCTGGTTAAGGGGATTCAGGTCTCCATGGGGTCAGTGTCATGTCTGTACATTCAGGACCTCAAATCTCACCCCTTTGTGTGGTTAAGGATGTCCCCTCACCCTGACCCCACCAGGTCTGTACTTTGTTCTCAAAACCATTCCTGACCAAGTGCTAATGAGTTTCCAGTCTGGTGTTTGGGAGAGTCACATTTTCCCTGTCCCCAAAGAGGGGAGGAAAGGATTGGGGTTCCTCAGCACAGAGAAATGCAGCTGCAGTCCTGGGATAACGGTGGAGAGGAGCTCCCTGTGTGCACAATATCAGAGAATTTTGTGGTCTTTCATAACCTCCTGCAGCAAGTGAAACATTTCATCGAGTTATTTTAATCCATTAGCAATAGATTTCAGGAAAACACCAGTTATGTATGTAACATGCACCCAGGAGAAACAACAAATGGTTAGTTAGAGAATTTAGATTTTAATTAAGTAGATAATGTATGCTTGCGTTTAGTCTTATAAATGAAAATGTATTCACTGTAGAGTAGCTGGGTTCTACTAGATTTCCCTGAGCATAAAGAGAAGGGTTGATTATTACTGATTACTGAACTATTAAGGGTTTGTACCTTGGGCTGCTTGATTGTAGCTCTGTTTGCTTCTGTTGCTAAAAGGGCTCTTGTCTGCTACCCAGATATGTGTGAAACAGGCAGCGTTTGGACTCAATGTGAAAATTAATTCTAGGTTACAAACCTCAGCAAATGATCCAAATAACAGTGCTGGTTGCATCCCTCTGGCCATAACAGCAGGTTTCCATGGCTCAGGGAAGCTGCTGGTGGGGATCACTGCACATCACTCCCACTCATGAGAGGCAGAGGTGAACGTGCTGCCAAGCCAAGGGGTCACTGAGAAAAGAGCTGGTGGCACTGAAGAGCAGATCAGAGCTTGCCCAGGGTAATTCCCCTGCTCTGTGACATCTCTTTGGCATGGGAACATCAAGAGATTACAAGATACACAATGCACTTAAGAAAGTGCTTTCTCTCTGGAGGTCTCATGAGCGTTAATTAGATAAGCCCAGAGATGATTTAGGAGGTGACCAAACATGAGCAGTGATTTAGCAGCAGGGAGACTGAGGCACAGGCCTCAGTGATTTACCTTTGAGGAAAGCTATGGGAGATCCCAGCCTGGGATGCAAATCTCCCACCTCCAGCTGCTGCCTCTGCCTCCTTGGTGCTCTCTTTATCCCTGCTCTGGTATTTGCAGCACACCATGGACTGGAATTACTTCCAAAGCCAATGCTGGAGCTTTACATAAACTGCAAGACTTCAGGGACTCCTGCAATGCACAGGAGCCAGGTTTCAGAGCTGTCCCAGGCACCTTCTCACTGCAGAGCAGCTGCAAAGGCTCAGCTTCACACCTGGAGTGATCTTTTGATGGGTCAATGCCTGGGGAGGGGGTTTGCCCAGCAGCAAGTACAGCCAGATGACCCCCAGTGCTCCAGCTGGCATCATCAGATGGAAATGATGGAATCTGATGGAGCTGGGCTCCATCAGATGGAAACAAGCTGGGAAAGCTTCACATTGCCCTGATTTACTGAAGACCAGACAGTGCCTTCTTGCCTCAGAGGACAGGGAAGGAAAATACATCAGAAACCTCACTTTCTTGTCTTGGCTCTAGTTCAGCATTGCTTCCCAGACCACAGCCTCTAGACCAGCATTCTTTGTGTACACACACACAGTTCTGGCCTTTCTTGAGCTCTTGTCATTTATCCCCATCATCTTAAAATGCCTCCCAGTTTTTTGAGTCCTGTCTTGGCTGTGCTTCCCCCAGCACCCAAGGAGGACATCAATTCCAGCCATTTACCCCATAAAATGCTTCTCCCAAAGTGTTACCTCCAGCACAGACCAGAGAATTGCCCTGATAGAAAAGCTTATTCAGGTTAGTTTGATGGTAAAACCTGAAGGAACTGACCATGGAAGAGTAGAGAGTTCAAGACTTCTCGCATTTGTGTTCCTGGCACTATGTCTGAATACCTGGAAGAAGGACTTTTTAACAATTTCAATTAGTGGAAGAGAAACTTAACTAAACTGCCTTTGTTTCTGGTGGAACTCTGCTTAATTATGCTTTGTTGGAATTACCTTTGGAGAGCAGTGATCTGTTTGGGGCTGTGGGTATTGATAAGAGCTTTGGGAGGGCTGGGGCTGCTCTCTTGCTCTGTTTCAGATTTACTGTGTGTCTCTGAAATGCCTGCATGCAACCTCTTGGGAACCATCAAGGCTGCAATTGGCAGAGCTGAATTTGATTTATTTTTTGGCACCTATAAAGTTGGAGATAAACACCTCCACAAAGGCAACAGTAAAGGAGCAGGTCTAATGGGATGGGCATCCCTTAGAATGCACCCTAAAATGAAGATTTCTATAGAAAATTAATACATGTGAGATGCATTGGAAAGTATTTTGCTTTCTGTCTTCTGCCTGAGTGTCCTAACAGTAATGGGATGTATTATTTGGGATTTTAGCTTCTCATAACAATGGGACCTTCCTTCTCCCCTTCTCATTCCTTTAATGCTGGCCCATGTGTCAAATCCAGTTAAATAAACCAGGAAAGTAACCATTAATGTCAAAGTTCCGTAATTAAATGCTGACTGAATCACTGCTCAGGCTTGCAACACTGTACTGTAATTTTTAAAGAATATCCAAGTTGACATTAGACTTTTTAAACAGATTAATTAGTCACATTTCATTTAAAGTGGGGCTGACTTAATAGGTACTGCAAATGTACAGTATGTATTTACTTAAAGCCATTATAACATAATATTTACAAGATATTAACATGTATTAATTACTGTATAATGAACCTCGTGACTACAATATTGCCATTCTTGCATGGCAGTAAAAGTTTTATCATCTTGTGAGGGGGAAGGGAAATTAAAATAAATTGCATGCACATTGAAAGCTTATTTTTCAGAGGAAATGTGCAAGTTACAAGAAAATGTAAAACAGGGGACCCAGTAAATCACAAACAGCTAACAAATGCTCCAAGACATGCTATAATGTTTTTATGAGCGTGTTTTACAACCCATTCATTACGCTGTCTGTCCTTCTGAAAGCCGGTTATTAGCCTGACTGTGCAAAGTAACACATGAATATCTGTGCAACTAGCCATGAAATCACAACTGAGCTGATCACTTTTCTTTAGCCTGCCTCGTCCTGGAAGATATCCTAAAGCATTTTCCCCTCCTGCTGTGACTCCCTGGCACGGGGCAGCAAGAGAGGTGTGAGGTTGGTGCAGAGCTGCTCCTGTGCCCTGCTCAGCCTCCTCTTCCTGGGGACAGATCCTTCTGGAGCTGGAATGAACCCTGCTGCTCAGCTCCCTTGGGGCTTTACCCACGTTTTGGGCACATCCAGCTGTGGTTTGATGCCAGTGAGGATGGGCTCCTGTGGGTCACTCCTGCAGAGAGCTGGAATTGCAGCTGCCAGGTGGCTCCGTGTGCCTCCCCTTCCATCTGGGATTTGCCTGCTGGAAACAAGGAGGACAATAATGCTTCAGACACTTTTCTTTAGCCTGCCTCGTCCTGGAAGATATCCTAAAGCATTTTCCCCTCCTGCTGTGACTCCCTGGCACCAGGCAGCAAGAGAGGAAACAAGGAGGACGATGATGCTTGAGGCAAGGGGACACCCAAGTTTGTCAGCCACAGAGGGAGGATATTGAGTCAGCTGTGTGGGGGATGCTGCACTTGGGCTGTCAGGGGGGTTAAAGGTGTGCTGAAACTTGGATGCTGGAGGATGTGAATGCTCCAGGACCTCTCTACCTGCTCCTTTTTCATGATGTGCAAAATAATGGAAGCAGATAACCCTGGAGACCCCGCAGGCTCCTGTGAAGTGAGCTCAGTACACAAAGGGAGGGTGAGAGCCAGGCAGCGCTGGCATTCTGTAATTTCCCTTCCACTGCCACATTACAAACGGCTTCATATTCAAATGGCTGCCTGTCTATGATTGTCCAATTATTCACTGCATTCTTTCTTTGATGGCACAGATGTTCTCAATTTCTTGGAGTAGAGGGTTTTTTTCATCTAAAAAGTCATTCTGCCTCAGAAATGCAAAATTCTCCACAGTTCACCAGGTTCTCTGATGGGTTTGCATAATTGGTCTTCAATTTGCCTATTGTTTTGTAATAGAAAGCCTATGTTTAATTTCATTTTTGTAAACCTGTAGAAAGAGCAGAACATTCTGCCATTTATGTCATTCTCCTCATTAGGATCCGAGCGGATTGTGAGCATTTAGGCTTGATTATAAGGCACAGATTGTGCTGAAAGAAACACATGCTTTCCTCTTCCATTGTTTTAAACACTTCAGGAGGCTGATCCAGCAAGATGTTAAACATGCTTAACTCTCTTTGTACCTCTGTGAGAGGTGTTTTTTCTCCTGGAGAGGCCAGGCTGATTTCTTTGGGTGTACTGGCATGCCAGGTAGGGCAAACAGGAATTGTTCAAGGCTGTATAATTTCCTGGGAAAGGATATTTTGATTTGTTCTAAGTGATGGCTGCAAGCTGCCCTTGCAACAAGGGGGTACCACACTTTCCTGGGGCCTGTTTCCTCTTGGGTGCTGGATGTAGCTATAAAAACACCTTGTTCTTGTTGTTTGTGTTTTTAAACTGTCAAACAGCATTCATGAAATAACCCAGACTTCTCATTTATAAAATTATTTGATGCTCATTTATATCTTATTCTTACATGGCACGGCAAGGTAGAGATACCTGTGTGATACAAATATTTTAAACAGAAGAGAGAAGGGCATTTCTCAATCCTCATCATGAAATTTCAGCAAAATCCCACACCAGCTAAAGGCAGCTCTTGGGGTGAGAGGGAACTCAGTAGATTGGATCCTGGGAAATAAAAAAAAAAGAAATTGTAAAAGATTAGAGGCTTGCTAGGATAATTCAAAAGAGATAAAGGGATGACCCAGGGAATTAAAACCCCACAGTAATCCTATATAAAAGGATCAGGTTAGAGCCCCAGCAACAAAGGAGGGGCCAGCACTGAAGGTGTGCTGGTCACCCCAGGACATGGCCAGGTGTGCTGGTCCCCTTCCCTGTTCCAGAGAAATGCCCTAAGCTCGGTTTTCCCCAAGGAATTCAGTACAGCACCTTTCAAAGCTACTGGAAAAGCTGCTGGTGTCTCTGTGGCATGGACAGAAGTGCAGGGATGGTGTGGAAAGGACGTTCTGCAGCATCATGTGCTGCTCACCACGCTGCATTAACGCTCCTAAGAGGCTCATGGCAGTGTCCCAAAACAGCTTTAGAGAGGCTTAGCTCCCTGAGCTTACAGAAGAACAGTCAAGTGTGGCTTTTTCCTTGCACAGCAAAGGGGGAGCCTGGCAGAGGCTGAGAAAAACCTTCTGCAGGTGAATGCTGGCAGAAAAAGAGTCAGGTTCATCCTGTGCTGGCTGGATTGGAGAGTCCATGGGTGTGGATCAGCCTTTATGTGCTAGAAATGAGATTGTGATTTGCATGAAAGGAGCTTCTGGAGGGAAAAGGCCCAGACTCCACCTCTCTTCTGCTGCTGGAAGATTTTAGCATCCCCTGACACGTTGTGGAGAGGTTTTGCTCAGTTGATTAGAGTTTGTCATCTAATTATGACACCTTAAGTTTTCCTTCCCAACTGCAAGGCCAGTAACAGAGCAGGTTGGAGCATGGGTTACACTTAGAGTAACTTCCACCAAGTCTTTGTGTCCCCAAGGGTTGGGAGACAACAGCAATTTGCCATCTAATGACAATACTCAGCACCAGCCCCAAAAAATGTCAACTGTAATTAAAATTTGTTTGTATTTTCAAGGGTAATATTGCTTATTCTCTTGTTGACAATTGCTGCTTCAAGCTTCTAGGCTTAACTGAATAGGAACAGTTTGTCTTTAAATGGCAAGTTTCTCCTTTCCCTAGTCACTGATTTGTGGCTGCTTTTAGGAATGGCACTGTTTTAATTGCATGCTCCTTTTGCATTGCAAAAAAAAATGCAAAAGAAAATTGCATTTTTTCCCTTTAATAACCAGCATTTACTGAAAATTCTGAGAGCTCAGGGGGAAAAGAAAAAAATCTATTTTTTTCTCACTCTATTATTCTTGTAGCAGACACAACCCAAAAGCCCTTTTCTGTGACAGGGTCAATAATTGTTTAATCCATGTAAAACAAGCTGCTTTCCACACTCACTCTGTTGAGAAAACAGCTCTGGTTTTGTTTTTCAGCTCTGTTCTGTGGCCACCAAAGCCAACACAAACCTGCTGGGTGTGTGCTCACAGCTCAGCCAGGGGGACACGGCCACTGAGGCTTCGTCTGAGCCAGGAATCCACCAGAAAAAAAACCCAAAAAACGAGACCAAAGTGCTGGGTTGAACATTTGGGAGCGTTTGTTTTGGGTGTCCAGGGAAATGTGACTGCTAGGGGTGTGCTGGGGATATTGGGAGCACACTGGCAGATCCCAGAGCTTTTGGGGTGAGGGTTTGTAAGGGATGGAGCTGTTTGTGCCTGGTTTTGGGTGAGTTTATAAAGGATAAACCTGTTTCTGCCTGGTTTTGGGTGAGTTTATAAAGGATGGAGCCATTTGTGCCTGGTTTTGGGTGAGTTTATAAGGGATGGAGCTGTTTGTGCCTGGTTTTGGGTGAGTTTATAAGGGATGGAGCTGTTTGTGACTGGTTTTGGGTGAGTTTATAAAGGATAAACCTGTTTCTGCCTGGTTTGGGGTGAGTTTATAAGAGATTCATCCATTTGTACCCGGTTTTGGGTGAGTTTATAAGGGATTCATCTGTTTGTGCCTGGTTTTGGGTGAGTTTATAAGGGCTGGAGCTGTTTGTGCCTGGTTTTGGGTGAGTTTATAAGGGCTGGAGCTCTTTGTACCTGGTTTTGGGTGAGTTTATAAGGGATTCATCCGTTTGTGCCTGGTTTTGGGTGAGTTTATAAGGGATGGAGCTGTTTGTGACTGGTTTTGGGTGAGTTTATAAGGGATTCATCCATTTGTACCTGGTTTTGGGTGAGTTTATAAGGGATGGAGCTCTTTGTGCCTGGTTTTGGGTGAGTTTATAAGGGCTGGAGCTGTTTGTGCCTGGTTTTGGGTGAGTTTATAAGGGATGGAGCTGTTTGTGCCTGGTTTTGGGTGAGTTTATAAGGGATGGAGCTGTTTGTGCCTGGTTTTGGGTGAGTTTATAAGGGATAGAGCTGTTTGTGCCAGCTGAAAAAAAGGAAATGGAACTGCTGGATTTTCTTTGGCCTTCTTCAAGCCAAACTTCAAGAGTTTTGTGCTTGTGGAGGGATAAAGCAGCACATGCAGGTGCAGTGGGATTATAAATCATTTTCCTTGCACCAGAAGTCCTGGACAGTTGTGATTTGGGTGGCTCATGACCAATCCACTGTTCCCCACACCAACCAACCATCAAAATCCTTCAGAGGCACAAAACAACCTTTGCATGGGCTGTGCTGAGGGACAGCACATGTTTCACTGAGATTTTGCTAGTGTTCATTCTCTTTCTGCTTCCTGGGTAGTCTTGGCCAAATCAATTCATCCCCTCAGCCTGTTTTCTATTTGTAGAGAGGATTAGCAGTATGTCCCTTCCCTGTTCTGCCTGTAGGCTCAAAAAAACATAAATTACTTATTTTGCATACAAATGCATGCATTTTGCATGCAGTCTCTGGTACAGTCAGACCTTATCTTACATGAGACATCTGATGTATCAGATTATAAATGATAAACACCCCTAACCACAAGGACAAGTTCCCTTGAAGTCTGTGTGCATGCTGATGGGGCTAACAGGGCTGCTCAGTGCTCACTCAAAGATCATTTCTGCAGTTTCCAGTGGCTCCCAAATGATTTCTTCTGTCTCAGAGCTCCTGGTGTGGGGCATCAAGCACAAAAAATATGCAGCCTAAACTGAATAACCTTGCTTCTGCTGATTTCATGTAATCAAGAGATGCCACACTTGCAATTCAGGAGTAAAAGAGAGAGACTGTTTTCCTTTGTAAGAGTGTTGTGAGCTTTATTGTTTGATATTAAAGCTGTGTTGTGCAAAGTGGCCCATAAATGGCTAATAAAATCAGTGTTTACAGCTTGTAAAGTGCATCAAGACTTTACCCTGGCTTGCCTAGGGAGATTTATATTTGTGTTTGCTATCTGGGGTTTAAGAACTGCCCATGGTATTTTTTTTCAGGGTCCATTATAAATGATGTTCTGGACAAACACCTTTCCCTGTTAACTCGGTTGGGTCCTGCTGAAGGATTGCCAAGGGGAGGAAGAGCAGCTCTCCAGCACTGCTCCTCTTCCTCAGCACCAGGGTGAGGACTGGGGCACACCAGGCTGTGCCACAGGGTGTGGAAAGCTCCAGAACAACCAAACTCCTGGGAAGACCTGACAGTGAAATGAGCTCATCAAACTCCTGTGAGTGTGGGCAGCACAAATACCAATTTTATCCTTGGATCTTTCCCTTGCCTCCATTTCCCTCAGTGCTGTCTTCTATGATGTTACACAGATTTTTTATTTTTTTTCTTTTCATTGCTTTTGGGGTCTTTTTCTTCTTCTTTGAATGAAAATTAAGGGAAAAAGGCTGAGCCTGCAGTCTGCTTTTTATACTGGAGCTGCATTTATCAGTTTTAATCTTCTTTCATAATTGTGAACAATTCTATATACAAAAATAGATAAAAACATGGGTCATTTCCTCTGACCAATGGTACCCGTGAAAACTCTTTGTTTTCTTCTAACTTTGGAGAAAAGGGTTGAGTGTGTAGGTAGCTGTTCTATGTAAAATTTTCCAGCCCTTTTGCACTTTGATTTGGAGCTTTGATGAAAGCTTTTCCTGCTCTGGACACTTGGAGCTTTAAATCTCCCTGTTCTTGGTCTCTGCTAGACCTGTAGGAGCTCCCTGCAAGTAAAGGGATGGGGCAGGAATTGCCCTTGGGATAATTTTGTAGCAGCAGGGTTTTAAGTAAATGCTGGGCTGTGATGTTATACCCATTCAGGTCCACTGAATTTAGTATGTAAGGCTATCAGATATACCTGGAATTACTGCATGCTCTTAAATTACAAAATCTGCCTGAAAGGTGGCTGTTCCTTTGGCTGTCTGGGGGTGTGTGCAGGGCCATGCAGGTCTGAGCACACAGCCAGAACACAAATGCTGCCAGCTCAGGTGATCCTGTCCTCTGCCTTTGGCCTCGTAACACTTCATTACATTGTCCAGCATTTCAGAGTGAGATTTATAGGTTGTCCAGGGATAATCATTTCAAGAAGAAAGATCAATGATAGGCAAGTCAGTGGAAAGAAGAGCAAGTTCCAGTATCTGCCTTGTTAGAAGACATCAAACATCTTCATAAACTATTTAAAGGTAGAAATGATCATTAACCTTTGCTGGAGCAAATTACATTCAGAGTGGTCAGTGCCATTTAATGTGAGACAGGGTGACACCCCATTAGGGATGTTAGTGCTTTGAAGTCATCCTCACCCTGATTCTGTCCTGGAGGACACACTGGACAAGCAAAATGAACAACATGATGTGCCCTGACCCACCTCAGAGGAGCTCTCTGGCCTTGCCTGCAGCTGAACAGCAACTGCATCATTTTGTATCCACCTCAGACAAACAGCCATGGGTTCTTTTCCTACCTCCTTTAGTTAATTATTACTATTTTTAATATGATGTGAAAGCATCCCATTTTTCCTGTGGGGGAAATCACAGCCCAGGTTGTTCCTTGCAGAGGCAGGAGAAGAACAGATTGTCCAGGCTTGGCTTGCTCCTTTGAAACCACCTTGAGGAGCTGATGGCCCCATCCCTCTTTGAGACACAGCTCCACAGCAATCCATCCCTTGGCTGCTTTTCTTTAAACGCTGTAGTCATGCTGCTGTGATTTAAGTGTGATGTGCTGTTGATAATCTCAGTCCTGCCTCCTCTCCTCCTGGCCCCACTGATGCTGAATCAATGACATTTTTTTCCAAGCTGCCTACATCTGGTGTTTTACTGATGGCTGTATGTGGCCCTCTCACTTTAATTACTTCTGCTGTGTCTAGCACTATATGCTCTATAATGTTTCAGAGCCTGCTTGCAATTAAAATAAAAAATAAGTGATTCATTACAGGTTACAACCCTGCAGCTTTACACACTGAGCTGCCCAAGAGGCTCAAAGCCCACGGAGCAGGAGCAAAAGCCTGGGACACAGGAACAGCCAGGAGGAGTCCTGTCATTCTGGGCTCCTGAAAGGCATCATTTCCTGAACATTGCTTATTTTTGCAGTTCCTTTGCTCTTGAAAGAAGATGTCAACATAACTTTCCATCCCCTGGTTTCCAGGGGGCTCAGTGTAATCGTTCTCCTCGCTGGGGAGGGGTTGTGTTCATACCAAGTGAGCTCAGCTGATGGTTGGGGCACTTCAGTTTTGTAACTGCTTTAACAGCAGGTTGGGAGGGACTAATCAGATGCAGTTTTGAGTATTCTGGCTTCAGATCAACAAAATGCTTAAGCATGTGCCTAATTTTAAGCCCTGCAATGGTTTTGCCCATGAAAAACAGGGACAAAATGTCATCCAGCCATCCTGCTGAGTAATCCTAACAATTATTTCTCATTCTTGGTTTTTTTCCTCAGTGCTTCTTTGCCCCCACAAAATATTTTAGGCATTCTAGAAGTGAGAGCACAGAAAAGCTGAAATGAAACAGCTCATGCAGGGAAGCACAAGCAACGTGGGGAATTTTCGTTTAGCAATCCAAGCAACAGATTTTTGTTATTATAAATACTGGCTGAATTCACTTGTGAAAATACACAACAGTTAATTTGCATGTAAAGTGACAAATTAAAATCTAAAATTCCCCATTTTGTTCTCTGAGTGGAATATAGCATGACAAGCTTTGAAAAACGCCTGAGCTCTGCTCCAGTGGCACCCCCAGTCTGGTGCTGCAGGCATCCCATTGAACCTGAGTGTGACAGAGGATATCAGCACATGGAAACAAACTCCACCCAAATCCTCAGAGGTGTTGGGTGCCTGAAACTCATCTCAGCTGGGTGATTTTTAGCCCCTGGTCCCTCAAAACCAGGAACTGGGTTGAAGTACAGCCACTCTTTGCATGAAGATCAGAAAAGTGCCATTTATTAGTAAGGGATACAAGTATTTGTCAATTCCATGTGGTGGGACACCACAGGAGTGGCTGCATTTTGTTTTGGCTGAAGGCAGAACCTGTCTGAGCAGGGGCTGGGTGTTCAAAGGGCACATCCAGCAGCCCAGTTTTACCTTTCCAGCAGTAAGGAGGGGGTTAAACACAAGCTGATCCAGAGGTTTTGTCAAGCCTGCAGCCTTTCCTGGTATCTTTATCTGATTTTGTGAATTGGAAAGGTCATAGTGGCAGAGGGTGTTCAGCACAGGCATGAGTGGTGCTATCTGCATTTTGTGGTAGCTGAAGGGAAGCTGTTCACCAAAGAAACTCAACAACTCCTCCCTTCCTCATCATCTCCCCTGGGCTGTAGAACTTCCCCTGGTCCACTGATCATTGCCACCCTCACTACCAACCTCCCAATTGTTGCAATGTCAGAGAATCCTCTCATGCTGCAGTAGAAAACCAGCCAGAACGTGGGTAATGCCCATACCTGCACCAGCCTGCTTTTTGCCCTGGAACCATCTCTCTTTTCTGCTCCCTTGTTTTTTCTCCTGCTGTGTGGAGGCTCTGTATAATTCCCCATCTCTCTTTTCTGCTCCCTTGTTTTTTCTCCTGCTGTGTGGAGGCTCTGTATAATTCCCCATCTCTCTTTTCTGCTCCCTTGTGTTTTCTCCTGCTGTGTGGAGGCTCTGTATAATTCCCCATCTCTCTTTTCTGCTCCCTTGTTTTTTCTCCTGCTGTGTGGAGGCTCTCTATAATTCCCCATCATTGCTGGAGCAGCTCAGCTCCCACTGTGGCAGGTTCAGGGCATGGGTAGGTGCCACTGTTCATCTGTTCCACTGGCAAACAGCATCAGCCCAGCTGACACTCGCATCCGTGAGCGCTTTCCCCTCTAGAAATTCACTTAATCTTTTCTGACACGCTTTTGGTGTTTAAAGACACAAAAGGCAGCGGTTTGTTCCCATTCCCAGGCATTGATGTAGAGACCTGGAGAATTCAAGTGTTGATGAACTCTTTTGTTGTAAATGATTGCAGTAGAATGTAACAGAGAGTGGTTTTAACAAGGCTAAATGAAACCTAAGTTTTCTGAGTGATGCTGATGTCTTTTCTTAAGGGACATCAGTGGCAGCTGCTTGCTGCCCTCCAAGGCAAGCTGAACTTCTCACAGTGGCAGAAAACACGAGTGAGGTTTCTGCTCAACTAAAATCTGCTTCCTCTGGGCTCAGCTCCTTCTCCTGATCCCTGGCCCACTGAATCCAGTAGAAAATATTCCCATGACACGGGATGGGGTGTCCTGAATTTCCCCTGGAGGGAAGGAGGCAGGCAGGAGCTGGCTGTGGCACAAACTGCAGGGGCTCCTGGTGGTCCCCACAGCCCTGGCAGCGCTGCTTGGCTGCAGCCCCACTGCAATTAGCCCTGATTGAAACTGCTGCCGAGGTGCTGGGAGATGTTATTAACCTGCAGCAGCCTTGCTGCAGCGTGTGTGGATGATAGAAAAGGCCGGGATAAAGCTGTGTTAATCAGGGATATTCAGAGAGCTAACACATCCCTCCCAGCGTGGGTGGGGATGTTGGATGTGTTACCCTCTGAGGTTCATGGAATAGCAGCAGTGGCAGCGTGCTGCTCCTGCTCTGCTGAGAGGCTGTGGGTTTAATTTCTGCTCCTGAGCAGTGCTATTTGCAAATCTGTGGAGGGTACAGAGCAGATTCCTAGGACGTGGAATTGTATATATTCATCCTTTTATCTGACACTCTTGACCTTGGGGTATAATGTATGCTTGTGTACCTTTGTAGAGTGCCCTTTGCTAGACAAGTGAGGCGAGAAGAGGAGCCAAAGGTTGTGCTACTGATCTGGATTTGGGAAGACACAGGTTTAATTCCCTATCCTTATGCAGTCTCCTTGTGACAAAATCTCGCATAATAAAGACCTTCAGGAGGTGAGGTTCAGCAAGTGACACAGAAACTGCAAAAGGAAAAAAAAAAAGCATTTGTTAAAAGGTAGAAAACATCCTAAGGCCCTTGGTTCTTAATGGCCAAGTGTTGTGTCTTGCCTGGAGGTCTGAGACCTTGTGTGTGTGTGTGCTCTGCTCAGCTGCAAACAGCTGGAATAATGAAAATGGACATTTCTGGCTCTCTGGATCAAATAGTGATGGTTGTGACTGCAAATTAATAGAAGAGAGGGAAAGTAAGAACATAAAAGACAGTTTTTCAAGCCCTGGCTGCCAGGATCTCTTCACAGGGCAAAGGTGGGTCAGGCAGGGCAGCTGCCTGATAAATCCTCCTGGGGTGTCTCTGTTTCCACCCTGCTGCAGAAGAGTTCACGTGATGGCTGCAGCCAGAACATGGTGGGAACCCTCAGCAGACAAGTCCTGGTAATTCATTAATTTATTTATTTTCCCAAACTGCAGAGACTCTTTAAAAGTCTTCCTAATGTGACTGTAATAATTTCTACCTGCAGACAGCTCTGCCTTAAGTTTCAAGGATGATCTCCTCCTCAGGGGTGGCAGAAGGATTATTTTAATGACACAAGTAGGCAGCAGCTTAGATGCATCTGTTTTAAGTCCAGCACAGCTGAGATGTCCTGGACTTTTTCTGTTTATCTCTGAGAGGAGCCAAGGCTGAGAGTCAAGCAGTCTGAAGTTATTGTTTGGGGAACATTATGTCCACAGCAGTTCCTCGGCTCTCCTGTGCCCTCTGAAGAAATACCACGAGTTTCCCTGGGGAGTATTTGCTTTCTGCACTGCCCAGGGTGCAGCCACCCTCGTGGTGTGTGTGATGGGATCCAGCCACAGGAGGGGGACAAAGATGCACTTGGTGAGGAAGTTTTATCATGACAGAGATTTAACCTGCCCTCCCTCTGGCAGAGGGGCTCCCCTGCTGCAGGGAGAGGATCAGAGCACACCCTTCCACTCCTGTGGGTTTGGGTTTCAGTCTTGCCATGTACACACACCAGATCCTGAGGGTAGGGGCTGTGCTGTCTGCTGTGCAAAGGTTTTTTTGACCTGTTATCATTGCAGGGAACAGGAGT
Organism: Poecile atricapillus; assembly: GCF_030490865.1. Taxonomy (NCBI): domain Eukaryota; kingdom Metazoa; phylum Chordata; class Aves; order Passeriformes; family Paridae; genus Poecile; species Poecile atricapillus. The sequence continues at coordinate 9,102,915 of NC_081269.1, forward strand.
GAGATGTAACCCAGCAGATGCTGGGAAATGGTTGGAGAGGGAGGTTTTTTCCAGTGGGAGATGCTCACCCTGCCCTTGGTGTTGGCAGGCAGGGAGGCTCCTGTGTCAGAGATGATCTCCCTGAGCTTCCCCATGTGCAGGGGCTGCTCCATCCCCTCTGCAATGTCCAGTGTGGAGTGGTGACCATCAAAACACACCTGGGATTCCCAGTGTGAGCCAGCAAACCCTGCCCAGCCTGGGAGGGATTCCCAGCAAACCCTGCCCAGCCTGGGAGGCCTTGGCTGGAAGATGCTCATGGAAAAGCCCTTTGCCAGAGGCAGCCGGAGCAGCTGGGGCTGGAGATGGAGCTCTCTTAGCAGGAGGGAGAGCAGGTGGCCGAGCAGCAGGGAGGAAGACTTGCCAACCACACACATCACCAGGAGCCTGAAAGGAAACAATTTGTTTAACTAGTTTGCCAAATAATATCTATATTATGAATGCACCAAACGTTGCTTATTCCTCCTCGCTGGAGGGTTCTTGCTTCCAGGATGGAGCTGTTGTTTCCTCCAGGGAAAGGTTGGGAAATGCTGCTGCAGTCCCAGGGGGTCTCTGTTGCAGGTCAGTGAAGGTGGAAGGAGGGTTTGTGCTCCTGTGGATCACTCCAGATTTCCCTGGGGAGAGTTTGCTCAGTGTGTTCAAGACTCTTCCTTCACCTGCTGTCAGCTCAGGGTTCCCAGCTGTTGATCCCAGTTTTGGGGAGCTCCAGGGTGCATGGCAAAAAGAGCTGCATCACACCTCGTCCCTGGCTCCTACTGGAGCCTGATGTTCTCCTAACCAGCCTAAAAGATGGAGTTTCAAGTGCTCACAATCCACATCTAAGGCCAGCTTTTCCCAAGAGCCAGGTTAGGATCCAAATTCCTGTTTTTTTGTCTGGAGCTGTTCAATAAAGCTGTTCAGAGCCATGCTCAAAGCTTTGTAGCTAATAAATAATGACAGGGGAGCTGTTTGAACTGAGGCCTCACTACATCAGAGGAGCAGGGAACATCCAGAAAGCAGCAGAGGGAGGGTGACAATAAGTGTGCAAAGGAGTGTGCAAGGGCTGCAGACTGTTCAGTGTCACAACCTTGTGCCACACTAAATGAGCACTGCACTCCTAATCCTCCATAAAACCGGACAGGGAAGTGTCCAAAAGCTGGAAATGTTCAAGCTGTGACCAAATTCCCTGATTTTCCCTAAGTGTCAGGGCTTGAAAGGAAAATTGATGAGGAGAGGGATGTGACATATGACTTACAAGGGCATTAATGGAACTCCAGAAAACATTCATAGCAGCATAAGAAAAATAAACACAGTGGAAAGGTATTTATGGATCTACACTGACTTAAATGGTCACCAGAACAATTTCTATCTCCCACAGAAACAAAAAATGAAAGCAGGGAATGTAATTAAAACACAAACTTCAGCACTGCCTGTTGCCTGGCATTTATGGAGCTTGCAAAACACAGCATGTGCCTGGATGTAGGCAGTGCCACACAAACACACTTGCTGATCTTTGCAAGAGCTGAGGTGCTTTTCCTGCTCTCTCAGAAGGCATTTGGGGCTGGTGGTTGGCAGGAGAGGAAGGCAGAGAGAAGGGCTGGAGGGTTTGAAAGTGGCATAACCAGGCAGGCAGCTTCTCCTCTGCTCCCAGTCGTGCTTTCCCATCGTGACTGCAGAAATATTTTCCTCTAGTGCTTCAGCTTCACTTAACTCTGCCTTTGATCAGTGTTTATAGTAATGGAGCTTGGTATAAGCTCTAATATCCCTAAATGCTGTAAATATATATCTATAAACACTAAACAAAACATTCCCTATATAATAAACAGAGACCAGAACTGTGAATAAGGGCCCCAGACAAGACAGAAGCACAGCAACAATTCTCAAGGACTTTGAAGTTAAAAGCCTGGCTGTGTAAATGTAAGAGCTTTTCTAAGTCAAACTAAAAGTCTCATTAACGCAAAAGTTTCATGATCAGAAACCTGACAAGTTCAACGAGACTCCCCAAGGACACGAGTATTTAGCACACTTTCTAATTAAAAGGAGAGAATTATGGTAGAGCAGTTAAAATATGGTTTATTCTCATCTAGGAAATATTCAGTAGATTGTGTGTGAAATAGGACACGAGAAAACCAAGGTGCAGCCAGGGCTGAGATCCTCCTGGGGTGCTGTCACCTTGGGTAAGGAAGCCTGATCTTCTGGGGCACTGCAGAAAGGTCACCTTTACTGGACTCCCCTCCAGACCTGAGCTGCAAGGGGTAATTAAAAAGTGAGAAAGCAGATGGAGCCAGTTGGTGACAGGAGTTGAGCTGCAGGTGTTTGTGGGATGAAGGGATATCCAGGTTTATCCTGGGTGTTCCCACCATCCTCTCTCAGATGCCTTCCATGCCCCCTCCAAGCTCCTGTATTTCTACAGAACAACCAGGGCAAGTAAAACTATGTGGAATTTTGTTATTCTTTCCTAGCAGTATTATTATTTTAATGAGCAGTTTATTCCTGGTTGTCTCTGCTCTGGTTTATCAGTCTGTGCTGCCATTTGTGTAAGAGCAGTGAGCTGCACTGAGTCTGGCTTCAGTTTACACTGGGGGCAATCAGAGAGCTGACCAGCTTGATGATCTCAGTGAAATTGGCACAATTAGGGGTTTTTGAACATGTAGAAGCTGCCTAGGTGGTATGAAAGGTGTTTTTGCAGTGTATTCCCCTTGAGTTTGGCAGGGAACAGGTTTTTCTGCTATCAGTTCGACTGGGTCTCTTAATGAACAGCTGTTCCTCATTGGCAGCCACCAGTTTCTTGTGGATTATTTCAGAAACAGCAAGAGACAGCAGCAATCATTTCTGTTACCCTTGACTAAAGGCTGCCTGTCAAAATGTTTCTTCAATCTCTGTAGCGAGGATTGGGGTGTTTTTCCCAGCTCATGCAAAGTTAGGTGGTTTCAAAGAATTTCCCAATCTGCTTCAGGATTCCTCCAAAAAGTCTGATTTGTGAAGTTTGTGACCACAGAAAAGAAATGTCTATCAGATCAACAGCTACCTTCTCTTCAAGTGAGTCAAAATGCTGTATCTGCCCTTTGACATCCTTTAAACAGCTTCTTATTTTGGTCTAAAATGAAGGAGACAATGTTTTTAAAAATACTGTTTCAATGCCAAAATTAGGAAGTCAGAGAATTTAATTTTGAAAACACAGAACAAAGAGTTTTCCACAGCTTTGAAACTCTTGAGACACATTAAGTGAAATTTTTATCAGACCAGGCTTTTCTAGAGTTAACTTTGCAAGAATGACAGTGAGCATCTTTCATTTAAAACTGCTTTTAAATGGTAGTGATGCAAAAGCAGAGCTATTTTGGGAAGGTCCCCTCTGTGAGAGCTGCTGCTGAAATTAGCAACTCCTGGTGCCTGCCATGTGTTTGTACTTTTAATGTAGGTAACCCTGAGCCAAGGTTGGAGACTGATGTCCCACTTAGTTTCTCACTGGTGAGTGTTGCAGTTTGCCCTTTTCTCCTTCGTCCAGGTCAGTAATTGTGCTGAGAAGGGAGGAAGAAAACAGACTCCACAGGAGTGGGGGAAATATGAGCACAAGAGACACCCCCGTGTTCAGGCTCATCTGGCAGGGAGGGAAGAAGGCAAGGGCTCACCTGGATCAGTCTAGAAGCTTCCTCAGGATTTTTTTTGGGTAAATAATGGCATGTTTCTAGCAGCATTTCCACCTCTGGTGCTGAGGAAGGTGTTTGCACCATACCTGGTTGGTGCTGTCAGGAGTTTATCCACTGGAGTCCTCCCCACCCTGGGTAATTCTCTGGGAAGGATCAGAGGTGTTTGGGATGTTGAGGCTCCTCTGTTTTTCATTTGATCCCTTCCAAGCTCCTGAATGCCTTCAGCAACCAGGATCAGCCTCCTTCTCCAATCTCTTTCTCCTTTGCTTTGCCCCAGTATGCTCTACCTCAGACTAAGACAGTTTTCTTTCTGCTAACTTTTTCACAATATATATGAAAATGCCAACATAATTAAATAAAGCAGGGGTGAAACCCTCTAAAGAACAATTACCTTTTGTTTGAAATAGTCCTGGCAGAAATATTGGAAAACTGACATGTAATTAGTATATTGAGCCCTGCTGCAGTGTTAAATACAATGCATTAGGGCTCCTCACTCTGACTTCTCCAGGATTCCAATTGACCAACAATAGCAAATTTGTGAACTGGCTTTATACATTTGCACACTGTTAGTCCAATGATTTTAAATGCTGTTTCAAGCCTATACTCTCCCAGTCTCCACTTTGCTTGTCAGGCTCTTCTCCTCCCTATCCAGAAATCTTCACCTTTAAATGGCTTTTCTCTGCCATCTGTGTGCTCAGGGAGAAAGAGCAGTGTTGGATATTAGCCCCAAACCAGACTGAAGCAGGACTGGATTAATTGCCTGACTCCCAGTGGATGAATCCTGTAGGGTCAGACCTAAAAAAGTACCTGGCCCCCCCAGAATGGCAGACAGGGTGATTCCACAATACTTGCACATCCAACCCTCCTTGATTCCAGCTGTCTTAGGTGCCTGAACACATCAAAAGTTGCCTGAAAAGACAGAGGCTTGAACCCAGGATGAAGTCTACAGGAAGATGGAAGGAAACCAGTGGTTTCTGAGGTGTTTGTTGGACACAGAGCCTGCACACGGGGCTCAGGTGCAGAGGCAGAAGCTGTCAGGCCTGGCAGGACCAGTGCTGGAGGAGCTGGCAGCTCCAAAAGGAAAAGATCTGCCAGAAGGGAACATGGCCCTAGAAGCTGTTTGTTCTTCTAACAGCAGGTTGAGTCGGCTTTTATGTTTCCAAATGTGTGTATGTGCACCTCCCCACTGATTCAGAGCAGCTGAGATGCCAAGAGACAGGGAGGATGAGTCCTGGGGAAAAAATAATAATTGCTGATAGAAAGAGAAATCTCATACTTAGATATCTGGAGTCATTTTTATCATAAAAGAGGAAGAGCAAGCTGTGCATGACAGGTATCAGCCATGTTATGCAATTCAGTGCTGGGAAGTGCACAAGGGCTGCGATGAGAAGGGACTTGTGTGAGAGCTGATGTAAAACTGTTTATACAAAAAGTGCTTTAGCATTTCTGTGAGCACTTTATCTTGAGAGTGCCCCATATAAATATTTTCAGAGGTAAGAGATGATGTGAATCTGCAGGGTACTAAAATCTGGAGGGGAGGACTAGTGTGAAAGCAGGTTTTTCAAGGAAGCTGCTCCTCAGGGACAGAGGAGAGGCTTGGGGCATGCTGTGAGCAGAGCTCAAGGCACAAACCTGCCAGCAGTCAGGCTCCTTGTGCTCCCTTCCAGCTTCCCTGCAGATCCAGATTTGTTTCTTGTGGCAAATGTTGAATGACTCCTCATGGGAGAGCTGTTGTGTTTGGTTTGGGCTGTCACTGGTTTCTGTCCTCCCCTGAGCATCATCCTAGGGGGATGTCAGAGGAATTGGGGATTTGGTGCTGCAGTTTTTCCCATCCTAAGTGGTTTGCCATCGCTGGAGTGGTGATGTATTCACTCCTGGGGTAGAATTTGCTAGAAAAACGTGTGGTGACCTTCTAAGGGGAGCTGTGTAACCCCCCCACGCTGTCCTATAGGGGTTTATAACAGGAGGGGCTGGGCAGTGCAGAATCTGAAATCCCCAAGGAAACCTGGGCAGCTCCCCCTGCTCAGCACAGGGACAAGGACAGGTCCTGGAAGGAAGAGGAAGAGCAGAGAGCTGGGAGAGGGCACAGCCAGACCTGCAGGGACATGGGGCCACTTCAGCTGTGACAGAAAACACCTACCAGGAGGTGACCACCTACCAGCAGGTGTCACAGCAGAGATTTTGTCATCAGAAAACCTAGAAGAGATGGGGAGCACTCCTGGCAGCAATCAGAGGACTAATTAAACAATTAATTACTACACAGAAAGGTGAAGTTAATGGTTAAACAAAGTCAAATATTGGTGGTAGTAATTCCATAGTGCCTTCTCAACCTGCCGAGCACAAGGTGACAGCAGTGCAGGATGTTAAAGGAAATATCAAGTCCTACAGACAAAAACAAGTTTATTTTGTGGCTGAGGGCCACCTCTGTGTCTTCTCTTCAAGAAGGAGTCACCACAACCTCCACCAGTGGACAGAAGGTGGGATTACTGTGCTGTGGCTCCAGGGGGAAGCTGGGTGCCACCTCCTGCTCCACTTCAGGACAATTCCATGTGTGGACATGGAATTCCAGGCAGGAGATCCCCGGCTAAGCCTCCACCTGAGCAGCTGGAACATCTCCTGGGCTCTCTTTGGGCCTCTGATGTGTGAACACAGATCCAGCTCTCCCAAGCCCTTAACAGCGTGGATGAAAATACACATTTCTGCCCTTGAAGAAGTGGAATCAGAGGAGTCTGTGATAGGGGAGCGTGGCATGGATGAAAGAAGAATGTGAAGGACTTTGAACATGTAAGAGAATGTGAACAGTGGCGATCCCAGAAGGGAAATTCTTCAGGGAATTAGAAGGAAAATAGATGTTAGGGAGGCAGGATTAAAACTGTTTGAAGCCAGAGGGGGGAAGCTGGATCTGAGTTTTGATCATGAAAAGGCTGAGAGGAGGGAGAGTAATCTGAAATCAAAGCACAGATGGAAATCAAACCTGAACATTAAACAACCTGCAAATCTCTCTCTGGAAGAGATGAGATCCAGGGACCCAATAAAGTGAGGTGAGGGGTTTTCTTAGATCCTTGCAGAGTGACAGCCTGAAAAAGGGTCCAAAACTCCCCTGGCCTGGCAGGAAAGGGGAGAAGGAGAGTGCTTGTCACGACTGAGGAGGAAGGAAGAACCAGCAGGGCTACACCCATACCCCCACCCAGTAAACACGGCTTTAACTTGTCATTTCCACCAGCAATGGTGTTTTCTCTCCTCTTAAGTGTCTGTTTCTGGCACTGTGCAAAGGGCTGAACTGTTTCTGTGTGTGCTGAGGCCCTCAGATGATGGCCCTGAGTGGGGCTGGCTGGGAGCCAGAGGGAAAACCACGGCTTCTGCAGCCAGATCCCTCCTTAAGCTGCTGCTGAGCCCTGTGCATGCGTGTGTCAAGTGTCCTGCCAAGCTGATGGGCTGGAGCTGCAGAATTAACAGTGTTGACTCAGGCCTGAAGACTTTAGAAGAATTTATATCAACAGATTTTAGAGATCTTAAAATATACAGCTTGAGTAGCCTTAGGTTTCTCAGGCAGCTGCCAAGTCAAACTGAATAATAAAATAAAACTGAATAATAAAGTGATCACACAGAGTAAGATCAAGATAGGGCCAAGTAGAGGCACCTCCAGTAATTACTGGATTGGGAGCAGCCTCCTGACAAGGCTCGAGTTTCTGCTGACACGCTGGGAACCAAAAACAGCAACAGAATAATTCCTCCAAGTGAGAGCAGCTCTTCCCTCGCCTGCGGATTTACTCCCTGTTTATTCCTTTTGCTCTTTCCTGTCAGCAGGACCCGGCATGGGGAGGTGCCAGGCAGGGCAGGTGAGGCCAGCGGGAGCTGCTGCTGGTCCAGAGCAGGGAGGAGGATGAGGAGGAGGATGAGGATGATGAGGAGGATGAGGAGGATGAAGGCTGGAGTGACCCAGGGCCTGCCTGTGGCTGTCACAGGAGGAACAGAGAGGATGATGCTGATGGAGACGTGAACCTGGCACCAAAAAAGCACCAATTTCTGCTCCTGGGCTGCTGCCCACCCCTGGGACAGCTGTCTCCTCCTGCCCTCTCCCCAAGGGCTGCCAGGGTTTTTTTTTGAGGAAAACCAAAGTGCTTTTCCAGGTGCTTTTTTGAGGAACTCTTTTTGGAGTCTCCCTCGTAGAGCCCAGCCCTGGGTGCAGGAATGGATCAGCCTTTCTCTGCTTTTTATTATTTACTTGAAGTCTGGAAAAGATCAATATTAAAAGCCAAGTGAGGGGTTTAAAAAAAAAAAAAAAAAAAGAATGGTGTTGAGATGCTCGTTTTTCATTATTTACATTGCAATTGTGCCTCAAAGCTGTAAAAAGCCCAACTAAGAACCCTCCATTTGCTCTAAAGCTACATGTTTTGTTTGGGGGGCACATTTAGAGGCTTTTTGAGGGAAAGATTTCATTTTTTGATAAAAGCATCCTGGAAAAAATGAAGCTATTGAGGAAGGGGAACCAATTTTTGTTCCTTTTTGGTGACATTTTTCATGAGATAAAATGTAATTCCTGAGAAGCTCTAACTTTGGTCCTTTTTCATCCTTAAAAGGTTTTTTCTCTCTCTAGACTCGTGGCATCCATTTCCCATTGTCCTATCAGAGTGCCAGGGCAAATATATCTTTCTATTTTGGTATTGTCAAGGGGTAAGGTTTGAAGAGAAAGGTAATATCTTTTCTTAGAGGGACTGATAGAACTGGGAAAAAAGTGACTTATTTTTGGGCATAGAAGCCTTGTCTGACTCTTTTGTTTATAAATTACCCCTCTGTTCTCCCAGAGACCTTCCTGGCTCTGCACTGAACTCTTTTAACTCTCGCATAGACACTCAAAAAGCACAGTCATCATTTATCTTTACTGATCCTGCAATCTCCTCGTCACCTCTGCTTTCTCTCCTCCTTCAGCTACTCACTCTTCTCTGCTTTGCAATCTTCTCAAGTGGCATCTGCAGCTGATATTTTATTACTGGTGTGTGCCTTTTTCTAATCCTCCATTATTTGGGACATACCCTTTGTTATCTGTGCCAGACTTTCTGTGCCCTGGGGATATTTATCACTAATTGATTCACATAAATGGGAAGGTAAACATTCATTTCTCTTAGAATACACATTTTACTTGCAGCAGGACAGTCCCTGGAGCTTTTATTCTTTATTTCTTGGCTTTGTGGTGTTATGCATGGCTGGTTGGAGCTAAAATGGAATAAAGGTGATGTCTGCATCAGGATTTGCAGCATGGTCAGGATTTGTGTCAGAAAATTTCAGAAGTCAGTGATGTATTTCCACCCTTCTGTGGGGAAAACATCCCCTGCAAGCCCTCAGAAGGGGAGAGAGGCTGCCTGAGGCTTGGGGAGAACATTGGTTCTGTTCAACATTGCCATTAACAACCTGGATGATGGAAATGACACTTAGGGAACCTAGAGGTGGCACCGAGCTAGGAGGGACTGTAAATGTATTGGACATGAATTCATTGTCCAGTGTGAACACAAGAATGAGAGTTCAAAGGAGTTCCACAAACTGCAGAAATCGTTTGGGGGAGGAAAAAAAAATAAAAAAAGCATTAAATTAGAGACAAGTGCAAGGCACAAAACTTGGAATAATCAGTGCAGGGTATGAGGAAGAGGCAGGGGTTCTGCTGTTGCCGCTGAAGATGAACAGATCACACAGACACAGGTCGAGGTGTGGTGAAAAGAAGAGAGAGGTTTATTTTTCCCTCCAGGATTTATAGGCTCCTGACCACAGCCAGGGATTGGATGGTCAGGATAACACTTTCTCACTGCACTGGCCATGAGAGATGCCCATCACAAGACGTGGAACAGAAAGAATGGACACATATCTATGTTTATAGTTACTGTCCTGGGAAAGTCTTTAGAAAACCATGTCAGCAAGCTCAGAAGCTGAGTTTTCAGGGCGACATTCTGCAGAGAGGGAACTGGTGAGGAAAGGAAAATAAAGGCTGGACAAGGAGTTCAGCAAGTCTCAGTGTCACCTTGGTGGGAGTACAGGCAGGACAAGGCTCCTTTGGCAGCAGGAGAGATGCAGAGGGTGCAGCAGAGAAGGTTTTTGATGGTGAGCAGTGTTGAGGCTGAGGGTGCTGAGGAAGAGCATCTCCCAGGGATGGGACAGGCACAGGGGGAGGCAGCAGCTTTGTCTCAGGATCCTTCAGCCCTGCTGCCTCAGGGATGGGAGCTCCAGGGTCCTCCCTGCTCCCACCCCCTCTGCCCTGCCCAGCCTGTGAGCTCAGCAGGTTTTGTTCTGGGATGTCAGCATCACTTTGCTGTTTGTCATGTGTGGAACACGGGCTTTTCCATCATTTTTCTCTCTCTCTTCACCAGACAGAACTCTGGTAGGAGGAGGAGGATATGAGTTTAACTGTGCTGTTGGCCTTGAGGCTTTAGGTATCAAGGAGAGATTATTTCAGAGATCAAACTGAATGCTGATTTGAGGGAGTAGCTCATCCCTTTGGAGTGCTCCAAAAGGAAAAGGGAACATTGTCAGTTCAATCTACTGTGGAATTTATAATATTAATGATCTGAAGAACACTTTAGGGATTTCTGTCAGATGTCTATTTTAATTTAAACTCTTGGGTGTTTAACTACCCAAAATATTGAGTTCTAGTCATTATAAAAACTAATAACTGGCTTATTTTGCTGCTAATTCAGAAACTGAGGTTAATTATCTATAGTGAAGGGATATGGTAGTAATCTAAAGTCTACCTGAATAAGACACTGTGGTTAATTGATTCCCCATGAAATGACAAAAGATTCCTTCAGAGAGAAAAGGTGTTTAGTATTCATGCCTTTCTCAAAGGTACTAGTTTTGCTTCTCAGAAAAGGGTTTTTTTTTTTTTTTGTTTGGCAAGTTCAGCTATACTTTATCCTTTCCTTATCATCATTACTGATTTATTTTCATGAAGAAACCCCCCAAACCCAGGAGCAGTGGCTGATGATGAATTTCCCAGGTGAGAGCCCATGTGCTGTGCTTGGCTGTGAGCACAGCCAGGGTTTGGCCCAGCTGACTTTTCCAAAAGCCCAGAGCTGAAATTGCTTCACTGCTCTCTGTCCTCTTTGCTCTGCCATTCCCCTTCTCAAGGGCTCTGAAATCTGCCCACTCTCCCACCAGTTTATTCAATAAAAATTACTTCCTAAACCAACCACGAGCAGCCGAAAAAATTAATTTAAACTTCCCCCAAAGTGTATTTGTCAACGTCCAGCGCTGTAATTCATTGCATTGTATCCTAGCATCCCCTGAACATGGCAGTGTCAGAACTCTGGTGATGTACTGCAGTCTCCATGTATAATATATCATGAGAACAGTTCCAACTTGGATGATATATGAAGCCAGCCTGGGAGGATTTTTAAAATAGACCTAAATTTTGAGAATATTTTGTTTAGCTTTGAGTTTTTGAAGGCTTCACCTGAAGCATTTATTGAACATCTAAATATTTTTTTTTTCCTTGCCAGGTAGGAGTTAGCAATGGCAATTAACATCTCAGGGCTTTGTAGGCTGCCCAAATTGTAAAGGTGAAGTGTGTGCATCACTATTTACCTGGGTTATCCTGCAATGCTGGCTGTGTTTGAAACAAAATGCTGGAGGTGATTGCACCCAAAATTGGGCATTTTGGGAGGGCTTTTGGGCAATGGGGTGGTTTATGGGGGTATGATGGGCGTGGGGGTCCTGCACTCCCATCTGAGTCCTGGTTCTTCTCATAAGAAATGTTTTGGAAGGAATGTGTTGGTTCTAACTGAATGCTGAGAGGGCAGGAGAGAAGAAACAGCTGAGAACAAAAGCTGGAATGGGTGAGCCAAGAGCAGATAAATATGAGGGCAAAAATGGCAGGAAAAGGGAAGAAGAACTGGAAATGAAAATTGGAATGACCATTCATCTTTGTTTACAGACACATTCTGTTACCAGGGCAGGTCAGGACATCCTCTTGAAACATCTTCAGTGCAAACTTTAGAAAAAACAAAATAGAGACATGAGCAGAGACCAGCTACCTCCTCTTCTTCCCACTTCATATAAAAATATAACTCTTCTTGTCCCTCACCTTCTCTTTTGGAGTTTGCTGTTCTTTTTTAGCAAAGAGGCCCCAGATTCCAGCCAGATTTCTTCTCACTTGTGAAAGGTGAGTGTGAAATGCACTTTGTGCTGCTGTGCCCATCAGTGGGAAGCAATTCCTGCACCTTTTGAAGAACCTGCCTTTGGTTGTCAGGGCTGTGGTAGAAAGAAACCCAGCCCTCCTCTGGCTCCTGGGTGAGAGGATCATTTCTGATGCCTCCTGTGGTGGGTATTCCAAGGCTTTACATGGTGTGTAAGTCAGATTTCCTGAGTCAGTGATAAATCATTGATTCTCATTCCCATCCCTGTGGCCCCAGCAGGGAACTGTTCCAGCAGTGCTGCTTAAATTGGCCCCAGTGCTGCACCCACTGCAGGTCAGCAAACTCATGCTTGAAGAACCTCTGCAACAGAACAAAGCAGCAGCCAGAGCTGCATTAGCAATGAATTCATTAAACATTTGCATTTTCATGGAAATCTGATGCTATTCCATCTAATCAAAGATTGTACTTGGTTTCCCTAAAGTCTTACATCTCAATCTATAACTGACACACTGTGAAATATCTGAAATCCACTTGAAAGCCCATGGGATCATTGCTGAATTCCACAGCCTTTTAACATATGCAATTACACTGAGATACACAGAAATTACTGTCGTTTTTTTCACAGCCTTTTTTGCTGGTTCTGTACAAGGCATATTTTGCACCAAGTGGAGAATTTTAATTCTCACCCATAAGACTCTTTGTTCCTTTCTGCCAGTAACTTTTACGACTGTCTGCAGTTTCATGGGCTATGTATACATCCAATACTGTGACTTAAATGCTTCCAGATTTTCTAGCTGATTACTCAAAAAAAAAAGAGTAAAAAATACCTTTGTGAAAGATCTGTTACGGTTGCTTCTAACATTTTTTAGTTAGCACAAGTCTGCAGAATGTGGCTTGTGAAATGTGTGTTTCTGAGATACTCTAAGCCATGGAACAGCCCTTTCTGTTGAACTCTGGTCTCCAAAGCTCAACATCAGCCTTTGCAGGCAGAGCTGGCACTGGGTGCTGCTGCTCACCCCCTTGTTCCTCCTTTGTTCTTTGCTTTTTCACCTCCACTGATGGGAATTGTGGGCTGGGAGTTGTGGGGCTGCTCCTGGGCCAGCAGGTCAGCTGTGCCCCCCCAGGTGAAATGGGCCCAAACAAGTTGGGAGAGACTGCTGAGAGCTGCACACTGAGAGGAACAAAGAGGGAAGCCAGCATTCATCATTCAGAAGATAAACATTTGACAGCACAGCTTGACTATGTCAGGAACACTTCTGTTTTAATAGTATGCCTGCAAGCTTTCAAAACAAGTGTTTACCTGTCACAATAAACATTTATGAGTGAAGTACACAAAACACACTAAACTTGGAGCTGGCAAGCTTCCAGAAGTGCCATGTGCAGTTAAACTCTTGAGCTTGTCATTCCATCCAGCATAAATCTCTTCAGTTGTCTTCTCTCTTCCTCAGTGTGTAGTGTGGGACTCTCCTGGCTGCTTTGGAGACATCTGTCTTGGATGCATCCCGAATCCTGGGAAGTGCAGCGAGTGCCTGGAGCTGACAGGCACCTTAAGACCTAACTCTCAAAAAGCTGCAATGAATTCACTGCTGGCTCCTGGTGAGAGTGGGTGTCTGACTGGTAAATAGGAGCTCACAGTGGAAATGTGGAGCAGAGCACACAGGGCTTCACTCAGGTGTTGGATCAGACCTCAAATTTGGATTTTCTGGTGACTTAAGAGGGATGAAGAGTCTGATCTGGTGCTTGGCCTGGCCTGGATTTGAGTCTGACACAAGAGAAGGTCATAAGTTTGCTTGGCTGGAGTTTCCTGTGACCATGCCAAACAATGAGAATTCCCACTTTATCAGAGATGTTATTTCACTTTGTAGGACTTCTTGCCAAGTCTAACACTGTGCAGCATACTGGAAAAATAGCTAAAGTCAATAAATACAGCCCATAAAAATAAAGTCTGGCACGAGGTTTGCACAGGAAACAATTACGTCTTGCTTTTTTTTTTTTTTCCAAGGCCATTTCACATTTCAAGAGCTTAAGGAAAAGCTGGGAGAGCAAGGGGAATTTCCTCCTGTATATACATTTTACTGTATATACAAGTGCATTTAATGTTTTGGGTTTGTTTTTTTTTTTTTTTACATTTTAATGTTTTGCTTTTTTTGTTGCAGAGTGAAGTACAGGCCAGTTTCAGCTGGTCAGATAGTGTGGTCTGACCAGAATGGACAGGTGAAAATGTCCCCATAATGCTGTGGGAACAGCTGAAATGGGAATTAGGAACCTCAGCCTTGGGGTTCCTGGGTTTGGATTCGGTCTCTCGTATTCTGTAAAACATTCTGAAATCAAGACAATGCTGTTTATACAGGAAGAGATGGCACAGTTGAGATGGCACAGTCAGTTCTGCAGCTCTTTTTAAGTCTGAGTAGGGTGGTTTTGGGCTTTAAGGAGCCCCTGGCCTGCTGTGGAATTGTTCACATCACGCCTCCCCCCTGGGCACCCACTGGTGCTCAGGTCCTCATGGCTCCTGCCTTGCAGGTGAGCTCCAGGCAGATTTCTCCCTGGAAAAAACTGGGAGTGAGTTATGAGAAGCCCTGTGGCCTCTCATAAAAGCAATCCTCCATTCCCCAAGTCCTTGGGTGCTTTCCTGACCCAAAGGATGCCCAAGGCTGAGCAGCCCCTTGCTCTCTCCTCTCCCACAGTCAGCGTGGGTGGCCTCCTGCCTTGACTCCCATGCAACATTTCAAAAGGCTTCATTTTTGTTCTAGTGCAGAATGTGAAAGGCTTTCAACATCTCCATTTAAAGAAAAAAACAAAACTTCCAGTGTTTGTACGCTCCATTTTCCTTCGGAGAGCACAGTGAGAAAAGGGAAGGTCTGCCCTTGTTCAGTCCTGGCAAGTCCAATCCAGAGCTGTGTAAAAATGCATCTAAAAAAAGGACCTTTCTTCCAATAAATGCCCATTTAATGAATAAAAGAGAAACAATTGAAGTCTGCAGTAATAGAACAATTATGTGCTGTTGTGCATTCCAGCTGGCTACACATTGAACAGCTCTTACAAATCGCTGGAAACACAGCGGCACACGGATCCGATACATTTCAGGACGGTCATTATTACAGGGAAATACCATGTGTCAATCTGCTGATGCCCTCTGAGGGCATTCTGCTCCTAAAATCCCTTAATTACTGCTCTGGGGCTCACGTGTGCCCCTGGCCCACCGCGTGTGAGCGCTGGGAGCAGAGCCCTGGGTGATGCTCATTAATGCCCGCAGCATCAGCTCCCTCCTCTCCAAAGAGAGCCCCAGCTTGGACAGTGGAACAGTTCAGGAATCCAGGGGAGATCTGAATGCAGATGTGAGGTGGGAGAGGGACACACAGAATGGATAAAAAAAAGTAAGGAAGGTAAAACAAGGCAGAGGATGCTGAGCCTGTGAGCCCCACACGCTCTCTCATCACGCCTCCCTTGGATGTTTGCTTGTGTTGGGATTCCAGAGGCAGTGAGGAGGATGAGGTGGCCCTGGAAGGTCTCTGTGAGTGCAGCCCACACCAGTTAGCAAAGCACATCACCTGCCAGTGTCATCAGTCAGAGTTTTGGGGTCTGGAGCCTCCAAACAGAGTAACTGGATCCAATCTGCACCCTAAAACAGCATCAAACCTCAAGACAACATCAAACAGCAAGCTGCTCATTCACTGCCTTCCCACTTGTCCTCCAGGTTCAGGATTTTAATCAATGTTTCGATGGCAATGGAACCATCTGATGGACGTTTCTGGATGCAAAATGTGTCAGAAGGATTGTGGTTTGGTGAGGGCACAAGGGCTTGGGGCTCCCACAAGGTCCTGGCTTGGTTGATTCCATAATGATCTCTGGTCACTCAGTCACTGAAAAGGTCACCAGGGGTGTTCAGAGCT
Organism: Poecile atricapillus; assembly: GCF_030490865.1. Lineage (NCBI taxonomy): Eukaryota > Metazoa > Chordata > Aves > Passeriformes > Paridae > Poecile > Poecile atricapillus. The sequence goes on from NC_081269.1 coordinate 9,118,587, forward strand.
GCTGAGTGCTGATTAAACATGATATAAACACCTCTTCTGCCTTAGATCTGTGGAAAGAATTTAAATGTTTGAAGTGCAGAGGAGTAGGGATTAACGAGCTGTGAAGGAAGGAGATGTATTTAAGGTGTTTGTGAATAGGGAGAGGATGAAGTTCCTACTCCATATTTAAGACATTAAAACTACTTTGCAGGTCTTTTCCTTTCAAAAGAAAGCCTGAAAGCCCCCGCAGTTCTGAGTACTTGTCAGGAATGTAATGATGGAAATTTTGTCAGCCTTGCTTTGCATAATAGGGATCATTATGTGATGGTAAATTTCTCTGTATGTTCTGTACGTTCCTAATGTGGGAGGAATAAAATATTCCTGAGGTTTCTTTTGCAGAGCTTGTCAATGAACAGGCTGGGTCAGATTGTCTTCCCATTTATTAGCAGGAAAAGCTAAGATGACTTTATGCAAGCACAACAGCAGGAAATCAGTGTGCTGGGGGAATCAGGCTTATTGGTTCAAACCCTCCCAGCCTGACAGCTCTTTTAAATTCACGTTGAAGCTCATTTTGGGAAGCTCTGCTTCCTCCTCAAGCTCTGCTGGGACAGTCCAGGAGCAGGTGGACCTGGCATTGCAGCTGTGGCAGCTCCCTGCCTGTCCCTGTGTCAGAGCTGGGAGTCTGAATCCTCCTGAAACTGCAGCTCCTTCTTCCAGTGCTGCTGCTTTAGGAGCTCCCAGACACTGCAGAATTCCCTCCTGGAACACAATTGTATTCCCTCCTGGAAACTGAAGCCATGGGCTTTTCCTCAGAGGCTCCTCTGAGGCTTTTTAAGGGCTCGAGAGCGTGATGTGCCTGTGAAGAGCAGACCACTGAGTCCTGACTTGGGCTCACACAAACCACAGCTGCCTGCTGGAGTGAAAATATTCCCAATCTGGCTGCTAATAGCAGGTCTGGATTTCAGAGAGGTTTATCTGACCCAGCTCCTGTCTCTTCCACTGAAATCCCAGTGGGAAATTTCCACAGGGAGGAGAATTAGCCAGGACTTTGCAAAGGAAGGAGAAGTTGATTTATTCTGCTGAGGGCAAATGAGCCCCAAGGGGCTGTGGGGACCATCTGGAGCTGCAGGGGGACAGGACACAAACCCTGACAAGCTCCTGCTTTCATCTGAGCTCTTCAGGTCCTTTTGCAGCCTGCAAGAGCCTTCTGTGGTGTCCACAGGACGCATTTGGTTACCTGGAGCTGAGAATGGCAGACTAAATTTTCAGGGCTAAAAATAAATAAATAAAATAAATATTATAAAATTAATATTATAAAATAAATTATATAAAATTATAAAATTAATTATATAAAATAAATAAAATAAAATAAATAAAATAAATAAAATTTTGATTTTCAGGGCTAAAATCAGTAGCTGCTGGAATAAATTGAGTTTTCCAACAGGCAAGGCAATGTCCTTTCACAGGCTGTAAATAGGTATTTGTTCAAAACAATTAGACTCCATAGCCTAGTTTAGTACTTAATCAATTTATGTGGTTGGTTAAAGTACCTGCATATGCCCTTAATAAGTACTGACACCCTTTTTCTAGAGCTCTGCTGTGTGCTTACAGAGAAATTACACTTTTAATTATGCCACACAAGCCTAATGGAAAATCTAATTATGACAGCAGTATTTTTCAACTTTTGTACAAATAGTGTATTTTCTGTAATGCAGTTGCAAGTGTTGGCTTTGCTGTAGAGCTTTGGGACAGGAAATTGATTCAGTGCAGAGTTTGGGCTGTGTTTCATGGATTATTTATTAATCACTGCTATGTATTATTTGTATGCTGTCACAAGTGTCCTGGTAGTTGATGCAGTAAAAGAGGCAGATGGGAGTCCTTGCTCAAAGGATTCTCACTGCTCTGAACCAACATTTATCCAGTAGTGGAAATGCTGAAGCTGCTCCTCAGGGATTTGTGTCCTGACTTTGGATTCTCTGGTGTCTAATGTGGTGTGAACTCTGAAATGTTTGGCATGGATTAGGATCTTCTTTGTGTCTAATTAAGGTTCGACTCATCTTGGAGCCTCTTTTTTCTTGGGGACAATGTATAAATAATTCAGATCAGGACATCACCCTTCTCCTTCTGGAGTGACCTGTTGCTCACTTGCTCTCCATGGTCATGAGGAACAGATTGTGTGGAATAAAAGACTCTGCTTTCCTCAGGTTTTTCCCCTCTGTGAGCTCCAGGCATTCCCAGGGATTTTCTTGGAGCTTGCCAGTACTTTCTGCAAACTCAGCAGCGCTGTTGGTGCTTTGAACCCACGTGAGCTGTCTTGGTTTGGTATTTCCCAGAGAAAAGATGTGTTTTTCAGTGGAATTCAGAGTTCAGAGTGGGTCTGAGCCTGTTCCTGCTCAGTACCCAGCATGAGCATCAGCAGGGACAACAAAGCTCTCCTGCACATCCCATTCCTTCTGCAGATGGACTTGCCTTGAGGAAGAGGAGCCCCACAGCTGCTCCTCCCAAGCCTCACAGCACCCATCAATTCCATTGATTACAGCACACCAAACCCCTGAGCTTTTCAAAATACTTTCCTTCAGCATCTAAAAAGTCAATCAGGTTCTTAATTACCTTGCAGTTCATGGACAAAGGGCTACAGCCAACCTGCTGATGAAAGGAGGGCAAACTCTCTCTGTGCTGTCTGTCCCCAGCCTGAGCTGTGGGATGCAGGGATTGTCCCTCTGTGTCTGTCCTGACTCTGCAGCTGCTGCTCTGGGTTCTTTGGAGCTCCTGGACACTTGGGGAGGTGCTCTGCTACAGCAGGGACACCAGGCATGGCTGAACACAGACTGAAATCGTCCCAATCCCCAAAAACCTGTGAAGTGCAGGGAAGTGGGATGCCCTGCTGATGGGAGCTCTCTGAGCATGGAGCTGAGCTGCTCAGGACAAATCCTTGGTTCCTTTGAGTGGCTCCTCCTCTGCTTCCTCCCAGAGAAGTGCCTGGACAAAAGGTTTGTGACACTTGGTGCTGGTTTAAAACCTGCTCAAGCTGCTCCCTTTTTCCCTTGTCCCTTCTGATATGGAGGAGTACCAGGAGGAATTATAAATTGGAATCACAAATTACTGAAAAATTGCAATAAGCACAACAATATTACAAAAAGAGAGGGAGAGTTTTACCCACAGAAGTGCATTAACCACTGAATAAGCAAAAATGCTTCCTCAAGACAGCCCAGTGCAGTTTCCCAAAGGCAAAATGGCAACTGGTCCAGGCCTGGGGCCAAGTGTTATCTGGGAGAACAAAACCAATATATTTCAGGGAGCCTCTTATAAATTCTCCACCCCCAGCCCCAAAGCAACAGCAAGCAGGGACAAAACAAAGCTTGAAACCTGCCTTGGTTGGGTGAGTCCCTCTGTGTGTCACTGGGGTGATGCATTGAACAGGGCCCATCTCCCTTTTCTGCTTTACTGGCTGATAGATCAGAAGACAAGTTGTTGCTCTGAGCTCATATTTTCTCTTGGTTGCTTTAAACCCATTAGTTCTGCTTGGGTGCTTTGTGGCTACTAATAGATAATGTTATGGGAAAGGCTGTAAAACCTGATCACTGGAGAGTGCTGGAAATGTGGATGTGTGTTAGGGTGCAGAGAGTCTTTTTCTGCAAACTCTAAAGCAGATTGCAGAAGTGTAACCTCTCCTGCCACCACGAGTCCTCTGCCTGCAGCAGATGTGATCACCTGGTGTTTTGTGTTGCCATATGAGCTGGAAAGCAGTTAAAGCATCCTGTTGGCTCCCCTCTTCACATTGCTTTAATCACAGACATCTTCATTTTTCCAGACATTCCCAGTGTGGGGTATTAAGGGTGGTAGATGAAAAATGAATGAAAGGAAAAGGGAAGGTGAGAGGGACAGTGCCAAGCTAAAGCTGACCATCTGTCCTCTGTCCCTGAAAATGAAAAGCCAGTTTTGGAAGGGACCTAAGGGGACCTTGATGGCTGGAGTGGCTTCAGATCTAATGGCAGTGCCCACTGCCCTGCAGGCAGGACATTGTCAGGCAGAAATCTAGCTGGAAATGATTTCAGTATTTCCCAGGCTGGTGTGGTTTGCTTTGGCCTGATCCACCTTTTGTGTTTTTATTCTTTGTCTCGTGGAGGGCCCTGAATTATCTTGCTGAAGGTACTGGTGCCAGGATGAGGCAATTTTATTTCAGCAGGTCCATCCCCAAAGCTTTCAAAGTGCCTGAGATTATGGAAGTTACCCTGCCTGTGCAACTTAATTACACTGCTGGGCTAAGGCTGCTGTAAAGATATCCCTGTTAAATTATTAACTGATATCAGCTCACACAGATTAAATTTTATTTCTTGAATTATGATGATCAGAGCAGTCCCACCAGGTAAAACTGCAGAGAACAGGTTTACTAATAAATAGTGCAGAGCAATCCCTCATTTCTCATGTCTGTGAGCAGCCTGGAGCACAACAGATTGCTGCTGCAGGGTCCTGCCTGAGAGGCTAGCAAGCAGCAGCCTGAAATTCCATTTCAGCATTTGTTAAACTGCAGGGCAGCATTAGGCTGGGCCTGCCATTTCCATCAGTGAGAGGTTAAAACACTGCCGAGTGCTTCAAAGGCCTGCTGGGGAAGAACTGAAAAATGCCTTGGAAATAATGGCCTCCCCAAAAGCCTCATTTTCACAGTGCTTGCAGAGTAAATCTTTCTCTCCACGAGGATTCAGACCTGGACTCTCACAGAATCACCTAATGCCTTTCAGATGAATATCATCCCAATTTTAAGCCCATTAGGTGACAAGAATATTCATTGTTGATGGAGGAGATGAGGTGGCAGATAGAGGGGGAGGCACAGGCACACAGCCAGGACCACAGACACACTCAAACTCCCTGAGCTCCAAGTTCAGACCTTCCTCTTTCACTTCCAAAACCTCCTGGCCTGCTAATGCCCACTTTGCTTCGAGGAAAAAGAACCTCAAATATATCCAAAGCGTTAGGACTCTCTGGTATGTCGATTTAATTTTGGCACCCTTGAGATAAAAGTGGCATTTGTGTGGATGAGAGCAAAGTCAGGTTAAGGAGAGATTTCTGAAGCTGGGCAGGGGCAGCCCAGCTGGGAGACCCAGAAGCAGCTCTGGACTGGCCCCTTCTAATGGCCATGGAGATCTGGCAGATCCTGAGTGATTTTCCTGCTTCAGCAGCAGCAGGAGTTGTTGTGGCAGAGGAGCAGGGCTGGTGTGTGCCAGGTCAGCTTCTCTCAGCCTCAACACTGCTGCTTTTCTGTGCCACAACCTCACCACTCTGTGCCACAAACTCACCACTCCTTCTCCTCTGTGCCACAACCTCACCACTCCTGCTCTCTGTGCCACACTCACCACTGCTGCTCCTCTGTGCCACAAACTCACCCCTCCTTCTCCTCTGTGCCACAAACTCACCACTGCTGCTCCTCTGTGCCACAAACTCACTACTCCTGCTCTCTGTGCCACACTCACCACTTCTGCTCCTCTGTGCCACCAACTCACCACTCCTGCTCTCTGTGCCACCAACTCACCACTGCTGCTCTCTGTGCCACAAACTCACCACTGCTGCTCTCTGTGCCACAAACTCACCACTGCTGCTCTCTGTGCCACAAACTCACCACTGCTGCTCTCTGTGCCACAAACTCACCACTGCTGCTCTCTGTGCCACAAACTCACCACTGCTGCTCCTCTGTGCCACAACCTCACCACTGCTGCTCTCTGTGCCACACTCACCACTGCTGCTCCTCTGTGCCACAAACTCACCCCTCCTTCTCCTCTGTGCCACAAACTCACCCCTCCTTCTCCTCTGTGCCACAAACTCACCACTCCTACTCCTCTGTGCCACACTCACCCCTCCTGCTCCTCTGTGCCACAACCTCACCACTGCTGCTCTCTGTGCCACAAACTCACCATTCCTGCTCTCTGTGCCACAACCTCACCACTCCTGCTCTTCTGTGCCACAACCTCACCACTCCTTCTCCTCTGTGCCACAAACTCACCACTGCTGCTCTCTGTGCCACAAACTCACCACTCTGTGCCACAAACTCACCCCTCCTGCTCTCTGTGCCACCAACTCACCACTCCTGCTCTTCTGTGCCACACTCACCACTTCTGCTCTCTGTGCCACAAACTCACCACTCCTCACTCACAGTGCTCCTGGCTCAGAGGTGACACCCAGAGCCTCCCTGTGCTCTGACCCTGCTGGACATCCCAGCACAGTCTGCAGCAGTGTAGGATGGGATGCAGCTTTGGGCAGGGCCACAGCACCTAGCTGGCAGGAAAAAATCACAGAATTGGTGATTGGGGGAGTTGCTGTTGCTTTTTGTGCAGATACAGCTTTTTTTCTTATTCTTGATGGCATGTGAAGAGCGATGGGGTCATTCTTGAATCTGGAAAGGAGCCTGAGCAAACAGCCTCATCCCAGGGAGGAATGCCAGGAGGGTTTCTGAGCAGGGAAATGGAATCCTTGTGTGCCACACTGCAGAGCTGCTCCTCTCTGCTGGGATGGGCAGGAGCCCCAGAGGCGCTTCAGGCATCCCACAGCTGGGAGCTGAAGGGAGACAGCAGGAATCACCCCAGCTCTGCTGCAGGAAACCCAATTTATGAGCAATTGATGACACTCTGAATCAGTGTGTTTATGAAAAGTGACTGTACTATGTTAGCACAGCTCTTGGATGAAAGTGGGGCAGAAATCCTCCAGGAGAGGGAAGGGGGATGCACCAAAAACCTTGGATGAAGTCCAATATTCAGGCAATAAGGCCTTAAGAAGCAGGCATCATTATAAGATAATTGACTGTGGAGAGCAGTCACACATCCCAAGGTGAAGCATAGGGCACTTAACATATCAATAAGGTCAATTATCTGATTATGTCAGCTGCCTTAGTGCTGTTATTAACCTATATTGCTCTTATTAACCTTTCTGATGAAGAATCTTTCAAAAATAATTATATTAAAGTACAAATCTCTCAAGTTTAAAATATGTGAATGTTTCATTTCAGTAGTCATGTGTCATAGGATAATGAACAGCTGATTGCCTGGCTGACACAATGAGGTTTTTAATCAGGCTGCTTTCCCTAGGATCAGCGTGTTCACTCTGACAGCCTTCCCTGGGCCCAGGCAGGCTCATGAAAGCACTGCTGTCATGTTACCAATGGCAGGATTTAAAATTGAAATGTGAGTAAATAAGACAAGAAATGTAACTGATATGCTGAGGAGAGGGGTCCTGAGAAAATCCCCACTGAAAGCTCTGCAGTCAATGCCGATTATTGAGGCATTCAGCTGATTCAATTAGTGCCCATGTACTCGTGCATATAGGATTTACTGCCTCACACAGCTGATCAAAGGGAACACACTGCTCAGGAAAATTTGTCCATATTCTTTTTGTCCTTTTTTTCCCCCTACTGCAGAGTGTTTTGAAGTAGGAAGGCATTTTGCCACAACTTTCAGCCATTCTTTCATCTCTCGGGGAACGTGTGTGTTCTGATTTCTGCTGTGGATTACTAATTCATGACATGCTTTTAGCAAAGCCCATGCAAATTCTGCTCACTACAAGTGTTGATCACTGTCCTGTTTCTGTGTGTATCTGTGCAATAGGTGAAACATTCATTTCATGCAGTGATCAAAACCAGGGGCTTTATTTTTACCTCTGATGACCTGTCACGCTTACACCTTGATGTGGTTTGATTTTAGATGACTACACTGAGCATCCATTAAAGATGCCTTTTTTAACTCTGGAATTCGTCACTAATTTGAAATCACTGTGCATTTGGAAAAGTTTAGGTTAAGATTTCTTATGTCCATTTTAGGCTGACATGTTCTCCAGTTGGAAGTGCCTGCTCTCCCTCTTTGATGTCCAGGTGAATTCCTTGGCTAGTCAAAAATGAGAGGCAGGGACACGTGGAAAGCTAAAGCAGAAAAATCATCCTTCCATGAAATTTCCATCCAGTATCTTCCCTATTTTGCTGCCTCTGCCAAGATCTCCACTGTCAGCACAAGATATCTGGTGCTGGGGAAGGGCAGGTGTTTCTGTAGTCACTCCACATCTTCTCTTCCCTCTTTTATAACAGATAACAGACGATGAAAGTTAATTTCCTTGTTTCCAGGTCCTACTCAGGAGACCCTGATATACTTCTTGTTGCATGTTGGGAATACCAAAGTTGAGTCTTATTATTCAGGATGAACCCTACAAAGTCACCTCCCTGCTCCATCCACCAGTGGGAGGATATTCCCCCCAAACCACTGCAAAATCCACTTTTGTGACCATCACAAGCCACAGCTTCTGGCTCAGGCAGTTTGGTGCTAATGAACATTTCTTCCTTTTGTACACACACCTTTTGTACTTCTTCCAGTGGCATTAGGTGCATCTGTCTGTGCCACACACACATTCTTGGTCTTTCCTGCTGGAAATGTTTGTGCCTGGAGTGGGGCTCTGCTGATTTCTTGCAGAATTCTTTGTACAGTCTGCTGCCAAGAACTGTCTCTGCAATGGGAGTGAAATGATCTATTGGGGCTGCATTGGAAATCAAAGTCTGCTGGGAATATTTGGAGGTAAAGAGAGGGCAGCTAACAGAAATGAAGACTCAATGAACACTCTGTCTTGGTAAGTGATGCCTCTGAGCCATGTCAGAGTATCTGAAAAAGCCCACAGGAGCAAATGTACATCCCTTCAGGAAAACAAGATCTGCTTTTACCTCCCTCTAAGGTGTCAAAGCTGCAGCAAGACCAAATGTTTGGGTGGATTTTACTCATTAGCCTTCTGCTGGGACTGGAATTGGCTTAGCCAGACCATGCCATTATGAAATTTATTATTTATCTGGGATCTGGGGGATTTTTGCCTTGTGGAGGGTGGTTTTTTCTGGGTTACCTTGAAGACTGGAGCGTTATCATGGTTTCAGAAGTGGTTCCTCTGCCCTGGGCCAGCTTTGTCAGTTCTCACAGCCTGGTAAAACTGGCTGAAGGTTGATGCCATCATCCCCTAGACACTGGCAAACTCTCTCCCTTTTCATCTCTCTGTGTTTTTGAAGACATCTGGGAGATGCTGGGGCTGCTGTCAGGACAAGTTCAACATCCACTGTGATATCTCCTTCTGAAGATTTTTCTTCCTCTTTTAATCACTGCTTTTGACATTTGTATTTAGGTGCTCTCTCTTGTTTGTCAGTAGTGTCAAAAGAAAGCTCTACCAGACAAGAGGTGAAATCTTTGATTAAAAAGCAGATATCCAGTGGTGTGAAACCTGCTCCTGCTGCTGTGGGATCGAGTTTGCTTCCAAGGTAAAATCCAAGAGGAAATATTTGAAACCTTTTCTAACTTCATTTCCCATAGAGCTTCTTGTTTCCTTGAGGGTGAGAGTGGTCTGTCAAAAACCTGCTGCTGCTCATCCTTTTGAGGATATTTGATGGCCAAGGACCACGGACTGTGTAGGAACTGGCCACTTGGAGGGAATCTGTACAGAGGAATTGTTAAACTCCAGGAGATATTTGCAAAGTTAGAGCTGGATATTGCCACATTTGTGTACCAATTTATGCTTCCCTGTTTCTAGAGAAAATCTTTCAAACATTTCTTCTTTTGCATTTACCAGCAAGAACAGAAGGCTGTAGCAAGGTGAGGGGAAATAGGCGGAGGAAGATGCTGAAAGCCAGATTTTATTGAGGGGAAATAGGCAGAGGAAGATGCTGAAAGACAGATTTTATTTCATATGTTCCCAGTCCTGGGAAAATCTGTGCAAGAACTATCAAAGGAGTATTTTTCTTCTTTTATTTTTTTTTTTTCCTCCAGTGCTGAACTTCACTTTGAAATTCTTGAATTTCTTCACTTTGAATTCTTGAAATTCTTTTGTCTCAATATTATTCAGTTATTTGGTGAAAACCTTCCTGTTCCATTTTCAGTTTTTCACTTGAAGCATCGTAGGATGACTCTTGGAGACTCTGATTTTTTTTAAATTTTTGTCTCATTTTTCTTTTTCCTGTTTCTTTCTCATCCTCTTGAGGAGCTGAGAAGGACCACAAACACTGTAATGGCTTCACAGGGTGACCAGTCACTCTGGTTTGTGGTGGATTTTGTCTGTATTGAGTTAGTAATCTGTAAAATTCCCACAAAACAGGAACAGCTGAACAGACATAAAAACTTCTTCTAAACAATTAATCAGATTTTAAACAAACAATGGAATTTTAAGACAGCTGTTTGAGGTGACAGGGAACTGTTGAATTTTTACCTGAAGCAAAGCAAATCAACAGTAATTATATTTGTCTTGTCAAAGGAGGGAGGGAGTTTCAGAGGTGGAAAACTCTGATACTTGAAACCTCTTTGAAAGACATTGGTCTTGGCTGGTTGCCATGGTTTGTAGAATCTGCAAGTAATTGTCCACACTCTTAATTAAATAGAAGTCTGTGAATTTTATTCTACTGGGAATTTGCCACAAAAGTAATGTTTTGAGGCTTTGTAATGATGTCCCAGTTGGATAGTGCTTCCATGAGACTCATGACTCATGAGAAAATGAAATCCCACATAGTTCAAGGGAAGGCAGAGATGAAGAGCCCTGTTCAGCAGAAGAAACACAACAGCAGAGAGACAGAATTTTTCCCAGAGGAATTCTCTAAACAGCTGCATCTGCTCAGAATTGTTTACTCTGGTTCATGTGGTTTTGTCCTGGCTACCAGAGATGCCACCACCAGCACTGCAGTCAGGGATATACAGCAGCAGATGAGCTCTGAACAAACCATTTCAACAGGATTCAGTTCAGTTCTGCCTTCCCTTGGATGGCAATGTTTCCCTGGACTTCTCAGCAGAAGAACCAGGAGCAGAAGCATGAGCCAGCTCTCCAGCAGCTCATCTGTGGGCATTTCTGCTCCCAGTCAGCAGCAGGGAATGCAAAGGCACGTGGAAATGAGATCTGGTGTGATTGCACCACCTCCATTTGCTCTGGAGTCAGCTCTTGCTTTCTCTGACACCCCAGCTTTGCTGTGCCATGCCAACAGTGACAAAGTAATGCTTGAAATGATTATTTGTCTGTCAAAGCCCTGCTCAGTGGCCAGCATCAGTCCCAAAGCCTGCTCTGCTCTCTCTTGGCTGAGCTCAGGCTCAGAGCTGGGGGCTCTGGCAGAGGTGTCACACCTCTGCTCCTCGTGAGATGGGCTCACACAGAGCCTGCCTCTGGCTCCTGAGCCTGGAGAGCAGATGTGGGGTGTTGTGGGGCAATGGGAAACCCTAGAGAACAGGATTTCCTGCAGGACTGGTCAGCAGGGCCAGGCCAGTGCCCCCTGTGCTGGGCACCTCAAATCCTGGGCTCAGTTTTGGGCCCCTCAGGACATTAGAGACAGCAAGGGGCTGGAGCATGTCCAGAGCTGGGAAGGGGCTGAGGGAGCTGGGAAGGGGCTCAGCCTGGAGAAAAGGAGGCTCAGAGGGGACCTTGTGGCTCTGCACAAGTCCCTGGCAGGAGGGGACAGCCGGGGGGTCAGGCTCTGCTCCCAGGAACAGAGACAGGAGGAGAATAAATGGCCTCAAGCTGCACAAGGGCAGGTTAAATTGGGAAAATTTCTTCACTGAAAGAGTTGTAAAGCATTGGACCAGGCTGCCCAGGGCAGTGGTGCTGTCACTGTCCCGGGAAGTGCTCAGAAGCTCTGTGGATGTAGCACCTGGGGACAGGGTTTAGTCTTGGCCTTGGCATTGCTGGTTGGACTCAGTGATCTTAGAGGGCTTTCCCAACATAAATGATGCTGTGATTCCATACAGGGAGAAAGGAGCAAATGGAAATGTGTGTGTAGAAGCCTCCAGTACCGTGCTCTGGAGCATTTCTCCTGTCAGCCCATCTCTAGCCATGGCTCAGCTGCCGTGGCCACTCATTAGAGATCCCTGGGCAGGGAATGAATCGTGAGCCATACGAGTATTTGGAGCTGTTAACATCCACAAACTGCTATTTTTTCATTGTAACAAGGACCCCAGGGAGGCCAAACTCTGACTGTGGGGAATCTTGACAGAAAGTTCACAGCTTGGCGTTGTGGGCTGGTTTTATTTCCCCAGCACTGCAGTGAAAACAATTGATCTGGTGGGGAGATGGCAGGAGCAGGGCAGAGCTGCTGCTCACAGCTCTGTCAGAACAGCTGCCCTGTGGGTCCCTGAAGAAGGTGAGCTATTCCTGGGCTTCCTCATCTCCTCAGGGGATGGATCCAGGCACTGCTGGGGCTCCTGGGGCGAGGGGAAGGGCACCAGACCTGCCCTGAGTGCTGGGCTGGGGGCTAAACCCTCCTGCCTTGGAGCACTGGCAGGTGTTAAATAGTACCAGATGTTAATATTGACAAACTGAAGTGGCTAAATGTGGAAATACAGCCCTGCTGAGACGTGTGAAGTGAGGCAATGACCTTCACACGTTACAGATGGAGTCAATAAAAGGAGTTTGGAGTGAGAAGATGTGCGTGGGGCTGGCTGGGATGACTCCTGTCTCCTGGGCACAGCATGGAGAGCCTGTCCTGATGTGACAAACAGCAGCACCCCAGACTCCAGCACACCTATTTCCATCACCCAGTGACTGTGTGAACCCTGTGTGTGTCCCCCAGTGTCCCCCAGCCCCATTTCAGGGGAAGAGGCAGCTCTGTCAAACCCTGGGTCCCTCTGTGGCTTTAGCCCCTTTTATCCACATTTTCCCTTTTGTCTGTCCAGATCAAGGGCCCAGGTGTACACTCTGTTCATGCTGCCACAGAAGCTTTTCTGCTAACGTGTTTTACATCAGACCTCAACGTTTTTAGGGTCACAGCCTGCTTTTTGTGAGCTTAGCCAGGAAATTCAGTGGGCCAAGGATTTGATCTCTCTTGTCCCAGGGAACAACAGCAATCTGCTGCTCTGTGTGATATTATTCTGCAATTTGGGAGAGATGAAGGAGCTGCAGAAGGAGATGCTGCATTAAAGGGAGGTGGGGTTTTTTAGGAGCTCCCCTGTATCCAGTACCACGCTCTGCTTCAGCAGCTCTTTATCCTTGAATGACCCTGACCCTGACAGGAGCCTCCAACCAGCCTGTGCTGGGTACAGCCCCCCTGAGATCTGGAGAGGCAGCCCCGTGATGAAACCCTCTGCATTCTCCTTTCTTCCACCTCACAGACCCAAACCCACTGAGGGGAAGATTTCCTGACTGAAGGGATGCTCCAAGTGCCAGGTTTTTCCTAACACATGCCTTTGACATTGAAACTGTTGGTTTAAATGTGCTGGGTTTTGTTTTTGTTTTTGTTTTTTCCTCTCTTCTGGGCATTCAGCAATATTTTCACCAATCCCTGGCAGGGCAGTGCTGCACTGGGGGATTCATAACTCAAGGCATCTCTTGGGCCCAGCAGCCTGAGATGTTTTGAAGTGGCAGCAGCTCCCATGGCACAGCAGGCACAGAGATCACAGCCAGGAGACAGCATGCTGATGTTCAGTGACAATATTAGTGGGGGGAATCAGCTTTAATTTTTTTCACTTTCCATTTCTCTGCAGATCAAAAGTGAATATGCACCACCTTCATTAGCAAGGCAAATACCTCCACATGTGAGCAGGGGCAATTCCCTTTCCTTCTGCAGGAGATAAGCACACATCAAAGGGGGAACTGGTGGTTTCTGTGAAAGGATCCCAGTCTGAACTGGAAGGCTCCTGCACAGGGCCCAATCCCACCTGACACAAATGGAAATCATGAGTTTTGCTGAGGTCAGTGGGATGCTTTGTGTTAGCGTTGCTCAGACCCAACAACTGCAGTTTTGATTTGTAGATGAAATAATAACTATGATAACCAGAGCTCAGCCTTATCCTGCATAATTCCACTCTAAAAATCCTTCTTGCAGGCTCCCTTGAGAGCTTGGCAGGCTCAGGGTGTGACTCATCCCCTCCCAAAATACATCGTGGGGAGGATGTCTGGCACTGAGATGTCAGCGGTAGGTGACCTCAGAATTCTCTTTGCTCCTTGGTGAGCCAGGCTTGTTTTAGGACATCCTTGAGGTTCCCTTTCCTAAATCAGTGGCAGATTAGAGCAGCAAACTGCAGCGTTTTGAGCTGACAGAGCCCCTGTGGGCAGACTCTGGTCAGGGAGGAGATTTTCTGTGAGTGGTCCCAGTCCTCCACCTGCTCCAAAGCACCCAGAACTCAGCCAGGGCTTGGAGTGGGACCTGCCTGTGGGCAGGGGCTGCACTGGGAGCAGAGCAGGGTGATGGTTTCTAAATCCTGGTTTTGAAAGCCCATTTACCTGAACCTTTCATTCCTGCCACAGGCGGATTCACATTTGCAGTTGTGATACCCAGAGCTGATCAGCTGCTTGTTTCCCTTCCTGAGATCTTCCAACACTGACTTTGCAGGAAGGCTCAGCCTGTTGGCAGGGATGGAAGCTCCAGCACATTAATAAGTTTTCCAGCATGCCCTCACCTGTGAGGTGAGGCAGGGCAAGGCATGGGGCAGCTTTTTTCCACCATCTCTTCTCCTGTACGAGGCTGCAGGGAGAAGAAAGGTTTGCACCAGGTCAGAGGCACCAGCAGCCCCTGGGCACTCCCCTACCAAGTTTCCAAGTCAAGGAGTCCCCCACATTTGCTCTGTTTGAACTCAGAATTGCTGAGATTGCTGGAAATAAGACCCCCAAAGGATGAAAGCCTGTGGACCTCAGGACAGGCAGGAGTTCAAAAGGGCTGCACTTTTTTCCCCAAGAATTCTGCAGAATCTGAACTTCAATTAGCTGGCTTTGTATTTCCAGAGCACTAAAAGCAAGGTGAATTCTGGTTTGGTAATTTTTAAGCTTATTTGTTCTCATCAGAGGGTTTTAGCATTAACCTATAAGCAATGCAACTTTTAATGTGATGACACAGACAGCTTCAGGTTGGTAGAGGTCAGGTCTCAAGGATTTTAGCCTGCAGGAACCTCCTGATTTTTAATGGGAGTCACACAGCTAAATCCCTGCATATGGTCTTGAAATTCATTCCATAAAGCCAGAGTCTTTCCAAGCCTTCCTTTCAGCTAACATCATTATAAATACTTGAATGACTTTTGGAGATCATAGAGGATATATCACCAGCCCAAGTGAGTTAGAAACAAATTGACATGCTCTTGCATCTGGGGAAGGACTGGTTTTTCTTTGGGGTTTGTTGTTTCCTTTAATTTGCAATTTAATTATTTGCTCTGAAAGTTGATTGGTATTGACAAAGAGCACATTTTCTTTCCACTGAATGCAGTTTTTTTCCTTTACTTTGTGAATCAGAGATGAAAAATTTACCACTTCGATACTCAGGTGAAAAAACCTGCAGGTTTAAAGTTAGTGAGCTTGAAGCTTTTAAAGAGTGGAGTGTTGTGGTCAGCACCTCTGGACCTTGCACAGAGTTTCAGGGAAAGCTTGACTTCCAGAGGAGACCCTAAATAGAGGGGTTTTATTGGGGAACTTTTCATAGGAAATCCTCCCTCAAATGCATCACCTCGCTCTGACAGCTGCAGCATAACCTGCTCAAAGCTCCTAAGTGACCAAGGAGCCCAAGATCTATCAGCTCGATGTTTGAAATGGTTATCCAGCCTCACTGCCAAAATGTAGGGCATTCATTTTTCCTGGATCACTGAGTTAAATGATTTTTCTTAGCTCAGACCTAGGGGCAGAAACACAGGCTCTTGGCTCCCAGTCCAGTGCTCTAAATATTTCTCCTTTGTCAGAGAGATGAGCAGCAAATCAATTCACACAAGCCCTTGACAGGAAGAGCATGTGTGGTGGGAGGAGGTACTGCCAGATACTGCATACTTAATTAAATTAAGGAGTTAGTGTCTGTTTACAGTTAATGGGGATTTAAGGATACATTCCTCAAATGTGCTCTGAATTACCCCCTGGAGAAGCCCTTCCCTCTCCTAATCTGGGACTGAGGTGTCTAAAACCTTGTCCATCTTTTCTGAGCCCACAAATCAGCCTGGACAGTCTCTTCTCTGGTGAGATTATCTGTGCCAGAGCAAACTGTTTCACTGACAGCTTTTGTCCAGGGGGGCATGGATTACTTCCAGCTGTAGGTATTTCCTTCTGCAGAAATTGCACCCTACTTCTAGCCACAAGGTTGACATCTTTCACTACTGACATCTGCTAAAATGCAATTTTGGGAGGTTAAGACCAAGCTCACAGTGCACAGGGAGCTCTCCTGGCCCTGGCCAGGCCAGGTTTTCCCTTCCATGCAGAGAAATGACCCATATTGTGATTGTGCTTCAGCTGGGAGAGCACAGGGGATGGACTGGGGCAAGGAGGGGCAGCAGATAAAACCCAAGGGAGTCTCCAGCTTTGTTTTGCCACAGTGAGAGATAGTGTCTGCAGGGGGTTTTGTCTGGTGAGTACATCAAGGGATCTGTGCCCTTCCTAGTTAGGGGTTATGCACCTTGAGCTTCTACAATTGTGGCCTAACTTTTGGCTAGTAGATTATCTGTTTATTTCTCTGCATTTGAAAAGTAAATTTATCTGTACTGATGTGAAGTGGCA
Organism: Poecile atricapillus; assembly: GCF_030490865.1. Lineage (NCBI taxonomy): Eukaryota > Metazoa > Chordata > Aves > Passeriformes > Paridae > Poecile > Poecile atricapillus. The sequence continues at coordinate 9,135,000 of NC_081269.1, forward strand.
TTGTTTTTGCTGAGCTGAGCATTGTTTCCTCTCATGGTCAGTGTTTCTGAAGGCTGCAAGGCTGAGTTTTCTGTCTGGGCTGTGCAGAAGGTTGGGTTGTTTGCCTGGCTCGTGGCTCTCATGGACACATTGCCATTAGCCTGGTGCTGCCTTTAATCTCTGCCTTTGCTGAACCCAGCAGCAGCAGCGCTGCTCAGCTGCCTGCCCTGCTTTCTGTGTCCCCTGATGCTAATGGAGCTCTAATTAATTTGTGCTCTGAGAGCCTGTGTGGTGTCCTGGGTGCTGCTGCTGTGGGGTTTGTTGGTGCTGGGGAGGCAGCTGTGGCTCAGAGCAGCCCTTTGAGGTTCTGCATCACCTGCACCAAGCCCTGCAGTTACTTTTCCAAGCAAGGCTTTTTAGGATGAAAGGAGTTTAGGATTTTTTTGGGGTTTTTTTTTCATCCCAAGAAATTAACTTTTCTGTGAATAAGGAAAATACTTCTTTAGAAGTTCTATTTTTCAGCTCCCAAATTTTTTATATCTGTTCACATAACAGCTGAGCTGCTCTTCTGTGCTAACGTCTGCTTCACTGTGCCTGTTTCTCAGGGGCACCAAATCTGTCTTGCATTAAGCTCTAGTTCTTGTATTATTTTAACTCAGCCTTTTAGAAGGTGATTCATTTCTAGTGGCAGGTGTAACAAGTCTGTGTTTGCTGCCAGCTCTGGCCCATGTTTGCTGATGATGCTGGGCTGGATCAGGCTCTCCTCCTGCCTTCCTTGGGGCTGGTTCTGCTCCTTCCTCCCCTGTGAGAGCCAATCTTTCCCTGTGCTCATTTCAAAGTGACCCTCCCTGGGATCTGCAGGCAGCAGCCACTGACATTGATAAACCACAACATATTGTTTAACATATTGTTCCCAGTCCAACATATTGTTCACATTCATCATGGAAGCAATCAGTACAGACCATTTTATTGCAAACCTGTTTCCTGGTGCTCATCATTAGGTCATTAACCTTAACAATGTCAACATGTTCTCAGTGTGCAGTTTAATTGGAGAGCAGTGCAGAGCATCACAGGGGCTGTGCCATGTACAGGGTTTAGGAGGAACAGAAATGCTGCACCAGCGTGGCACTGCCGAGAAATAAAGTCACATTTGGACAGGAGAGGCAAGTGAAAGAATAATGTAGCTGTACCTTAGGGGACTCAAAGAATCTCTGAGCAGAATTGTAATTTCCTGTGAGCACCTGTGCCAGGTGAAGGATTTCATTTTACACTATCCAATTCCAAGTAGTGTTTTTGTAGATTTTTTTTTTTTTTTCCTGTGGTGCCTTTGGCAGTTTCAAGGAAAAGAGATGGGCAGTGCAGTGACTTTTGCTCCTCTAACTGCAAACACTGCTCTTGGCAAGGCTTTCCTCTGAAAGTGCTTGCTAAAGCACCAAAGCTCATGTCTCCTGGGGCTGTGTGACAGAAATTCAACAAACAGCTTGCATGTGGAAGAGTCCTGTATGAGCAAGTGAATTCTTCAAGAAAATATCCTGATTGTGTACTAAACTCTGGGGGAAAATTTACTTTTCTTACTTTTCCTACAAGACTTGTGTAGTCAGTTAGAAAGTGTTATGCTCTCAGTATGAGCTCTGCTTGGTTCTCATGGCCATTATCAGGACACCACCACATTTCTCAGTGTAGATGGTCAAACTCACAACCTCCTACAAGTGGGGCCAGGTCTTGGCAGTGTCATTTAAATCTTCTCATAATGCTGTTGAGAGCTGATAACCTCTGGTTTGGGTATTAAGGTTGAAATTTAGGGTATCTGTGGGAGGTCATCTTCCATTTTCTGTTGATTTTTATTGGCAATTAGGTAGATTAGATGTGAACATTTCAGCCTCCAGTTCTGCTGTGTTTTGATTACCCTGCAGCAGTACTTAGGTGGGGTCTAATTAACTGCTGTGCATAGGACTGAGAAAATGCATCACTTTCCCCTCCCTGCTCCAGGTGAAAGCACAAATTGCTCAGCATTGCAAAGCCAAGGGCCAGGTTTGTGTGGCAGGGAGAGAAGGAGGGAATGGCAGGACTTTAGGGGATCCTCTTTTGTTGCCTCCTCCTTTCCTACACAGCTTTTTCCCACCAGCCTGGCCTATTTCTGCTGTCTCATATTTTTGTACTTTAGCACGGAGCACTGCTGTGCCTCGACAAGAGGGTTCAGAGGTCTGATTGACACCCTGTTTCTTCCCCATTACAAAATAAACTAATTTCTTCAGCTTTGCACAATATTCTTTTGAAAGCAGGTATTGATCTATGCGAGTCTGTAGATTGAGCAATCAGTATCCACCAGTTTGGGGAGAATAAATAAACCAAGGGACAGGAAATGATGGATGAGAATACCATTGAGTGCTTTTAGAACTGATGCTTTATTCTGACTGCTCAGCTCCTGAAAGGGTGGGCTGGATTTTGTAGCAGCAAACTGATGGGAAAGCTTTGCCAACTTCAAATTAACCCAGTTGTTAGATGTTACTGAGTGATTTTGAGCTAGTGATGCTTTCTAGGCTGACTCTTATCCAGTTGAAGACAATAGAAGTGAAGAAGGAGAGGCTTCCCCTTCTCTCATGGTGGCATTTATAAAGCATAATCAAGCTTAGTGGTTTGACATTTGTCTCTACCTGAGCCTGTCTTCATGGAGGGCAACAGGAAAGGCTTTACCAGCGTGGTAACACTGGAGTGCTCCAGTCCTATAAACCCAGAGAAGCTGCTCCCCTTACCTGTGTCTAAATTCTCCCTACTTCTCGCACAGAACTTGCACAAGTCCAGCCCAAAGCAGAGCCTGAGTGGGAAGCAGGAGCTGTCTCTGTGTGCTCTGTGCAAGCATCCAGCTGCAGGGCTGTGGGAACAGCTCAGGAATCTCCCTTTTGGCTTGCAGGGCCAGAATCAGCGATCTTCCCCCGGTAGCTCCCAGCCCAGCCTGTTCTCTGCAGGCTGGATCCAGCCCCAGAGCACACCCAGCTGCTCCTGCTGAGCTCTGAAACCTGAGAGAGCCTCTGGGTGAGGGCAAGAGCTGCTCCCACCCACAACACAGCAAGCCCTCTTCATCCTCAGCCCACTTCCCTACGCCTTTGGGGTGCTAAAACCTTCTTGGGAGCCAGCTACCGTTATTTAATCTATAATTAAAAGGCCAAATAACAATCTTGCAGACAACATGGCCTGTCCAAGGTGGCCTGAGCTTTCTCTGGAGCAGTGGCACAGGGAAGCAGTTGTCCTCTGAATGCAGACAGGTCACCAGAGGGATGGAGGGGAAACAGGTCCCATTCAAGTGCAGTTTCAAGCAAATAGAACAGCCCAGGAGAGGTGGGGAGGAGGGGCAGCCTATTGATCAGGCTGCACTGAAATCCAGCACGGCTGCTTCAAGGATTGACCTTGTTTCCAAAGCAGAAGAGGGTGGAAAAGTCTGTTTGATGGGAATGGAGAGGAAATGAGGCCACGCTTTCAAAGCAACGTGTTCTTTCTCTCCCCATCCAGTGAATGTAGCTTCTTGAATAGACTTTGGCTGTGTTTTCCTCAAGCTCAGGGAGCAGCTGGATGAGGTTTTATAGCAGAGATCAAATAAAGTGTAGCTGTGGCATGGCTGGGGCCAGCAGAAGGGCTGGAACAGCATCATCCCCACAGACAGGGGAATCTGATGGTTTATTTATTTCTGTGGGGCAGCTTCGGGGTGCTGGTTCTGTGAAGCTGGAATTAGCTGGAGTATCTGGAGGCTGCAGGTACAGGGGAAGCACAGCTGGCCGTTTTGATTTGTATATGTTTATGTAAATGCCTCATAAAATATCCCCCATTGGGACAAGCCAAAGTCACGCATCATAAAGATCAGCTCCTCTAATGGCTTATTTACAACTGCATTTGCCAAGGTACTGAAAAAAAATATGCCTGTGTTTATAGGAAATTAATTTCTGCCCCTTCAGTGATCAGCCCAGAGCAAGCAAAAGACCTGAATTATCCCAGTTGCTTCACTCTGGCAGAGAACTGCTCTTCAGAGCCTCCTGCAGTGTAATCTGGGGGGGATGTTTAATCAGAAAACCTTAAAGCAGCAAGGTCCCAATGCAGCCAACTCAGAGCTCCTGCAGCAAGCAGTCCTTCCTCAGCAAAGCACTAAATCACACCTTCATTTTACACCTGTGCAAAGCCCAGCTACCAGGCTGGGTTAAAGAAGGGGTGTAGGGCTTTTGCTGAAGAAGAATGGATTTTTGCCTTGGGCTGGAATTAGCATACAAAGAATGAAATGCCTTACGAGGCAGATCAGCAAGGTTATTTAAAACATAAAAACAAACCGAGCACGAGGGGTCCCAGCAAGGGAGGAGCAGTTTTTAGTGCCTGTAGATGGTGCTCTGCCAGCTCCCTGTGTGGGTCAATCCCCCCTCACCCCAGATTTACACAGCACCCCAAAATTCAAAATTCTCATGGCTCCTTACAAAATTCTCATGGCTCCTTACAAAATTCTCATGGCTCATTACAAAATTCTCATGGCTTAGTGCTCCTCCCATGGCAGAGGAGGTGGTGGCTTTGCTGGGAGTGAACCTTGAGCACCTTTCTTTGTGTAGATGTTCTGCAGAAAGCAGCTGGATTTTGTAAGAATCTTTAGGTAAGACTCGCCCTTCAGGTAAGATTTTTGTACCAAGAATGCAACTGCTGAGTGCTGTGGGTAAATCAAACCTGAACTATTTAACTCTGCAGGTCTTCTCGAGAGTTAAGAAAGAGTAGGTGGAAATCTTGCTCGAACTGAAGCCAGCTATTAATTTGTCTATAATTCATTAATCATAGGTTTTGTCCTGAAATCTGTTGTAAGATAAGACTGACACATTTTTTGCTATTTTTTTTTTTTAAGATTCCGGCAGAGTAGATGTTTTTTTTCTGGACAAAACCATCCTGACACTTCTCCTGCCCCAGCTGACAGTCCTGCTCCCCAGCCAAGATGCTCCCTCACAATTTGGTGCCATCAGAGGCTCCTCTGCAGCTGGAGCAGGGGTTGTGAGATCTGTTTGGCAACAGAGGCAAACCCCTGTGCAGAGCTCCCATCTGTCCCTTTTAGATTAGATTTTTGACCAAAGATTAATCCCATGAGAGCTAAAGAGCAGCAGAGATGGGCAGATGCTCAAATTAAGTGTTTTATCTCTATGTATCACCCCACCCTGTGTGTTAAATCTCGCCCTAGCACAGTCGATAAAAGAGAAGTCTGTTTTCTTGCATGTTCCCCTTAAAATTTGAGGAGTTTCCCTGACAAAGTGATGCATAGTTATGGGCTCAGTAAATGGTAGAGTGATTTATGGCTTACACACTGTAAATCAATAAAAAGAATCACAGACATTGACAGCACGTTCACAGCCCATTTCTTTAAATGGAAGGCACTTTTCTGTCCTTCCCATTTCAGACTGGTTGGCCCACAGGGAGGTTCCTGCCACTCACAAGGGTCTGTAAAGCTTCTAAAACCTACATCTTATATAATAATTTTCCTTCTATGCCCGTTCTTGTTGTATCATCCCTTGCAGCCATAGCATGACTGCATGTCCTGCACCCTGGTTTATGTGATTTCCTTCTCCTGGAAGAGACATGGAAAATCCTCCTGGGTTTTCAGCCCCTCCAGAGCAGACCCTCTGCCTTCCCAGGGTCGGTATAAAGCCTGGGTAATGTGTTTTTCATTGGTGTGAGGTTGGGTGTGTGCTGCAGGGGGGATGCAGGAGGTGAGGGCATTTCCCCTGGGGCTCACTGGGTTTTGAAGGGTGGAGGGAGCCTCATCCTCTCCCCTCTGTCAGGAGTGTGTGGGCTCAGGAGCCTGGGTGCCAGCCAAGCACCATTTCCTTTATTTACATATAGATACCAGTCCTGGAACGTGTTTAACTGCTCTGTTGAAATGGGCCATAAATGGGCCATAAAAGTCAGACATTTAAGTCTGGAGAAGCATTAAGAGACTCTTCAGTGTTGGATGGGTTATAAATAGTCCACATCTCAGCCAGCTTCCACAAATGTTGGGATCCTGGTTGCTCTGGAAGACCCCTCTCCGAATGCTCAATCAGCAACTTGTTAAAGGTTACAGGCTAAAAGATAACGTCTTATAGAAATTCAGGGTTTTTATTAAAGCTTCTGCTGCCTTTAAAGACAGCAGGTATTACATGTAAGGTGTTACAGGTGTGCTTTTGCCTTGGGAACACAGCCTGTGCTTGGACATTCTTTGGGTAAGGGGGAGACTTCCCAGAGGGTGCTGGTTTTAACACCAGAAGGGAACTAAACTCCAAATAAACCCTGAGGGATAAAAAAGGAGGGACTGTAGGTTGAAATTACAATTTCTGTCCCGTCCTCCCTGCCCAAAGCACAGCCCTGCAGGGGTGTGGGTGGTGTAAAATAAACACTTGGCTGGTGCTGAACTGCACCATCCTCTGCAAGCAGGACACTGAGGCCACAAGGGAAATTTGAGCAGCTTGAGGAAACTTGGTGTGTCTCCCTCGTGTCTTTTGATGAGAGAGAAGGGTACAGGCTTTGCATGATGGCCATTATCCATTGGATTGCAGCCCCAGATACTGCAACCCTCACCTCTTCCTCGTGTGCAAAAGTAAATGAAAAATCAGCCGTGATTCTAATTACTCTATGCTAATTGGGCTGCATTCAGGCTTCATTGATGATGCTATTATGCTGCAAGAAAACAAGGGCAGCATATGTACTTACCTTGCTCTACTTATCCTATGATTATTCTCTGTTAGTACAGAAACATCCTAAAATCCCAGCCTGCACACAAATTAGCCCATGCAATGGACCACTGGAAGTTCAGCCCTGGAGCACGTTCACTCTCTCTTTTTCAGCATCAAATGCAATATCAGGGATGCCACAGCAGCTCCAAGCACTTTTATCTTGTAACAGCATTTGCAGTCGTGTGTTTCCTCACAAGACAACACTTTTGTATTCCCACTCAATCCATCCTGATGTCCTTATCTAATGACATCTCCAATGCAGAGTTTCACCGTGGCCTCTGGAAATCCAGGGAAGCATCTCCATGTGCCTGGCTCCTGTGCCCCTGCCTGCCAATTAACTCTGGCTCTTGACGAGGGAGGAGGGCATTCCATGCATTGCTCACTCCTGCTTTGGTAACTTGAGCAGAGCTTTTTTTCCTCCTGTAAACTGGACTGGGATATTTGCATATTGTTTTTTGCAGTAGTATCTAATATGCCGAGAGCTCCTGGAGTCGTTACAAAATCATCGGTGCTTGTTCCAGTGTGATATATTCTGTTTGTCTAGCTGGCTGTTTTCCTACCATATGTATTTATTGAAGCTGGCTGAGTATCTTATTCTGTGATATTTTGCTTATTTATTCAAGAATGAGTTCGTCAAAATTCAGCCAAGCTTTCTGTCCTCAGCGTACAGAGATCTAATGGAGCATTTGAACACACCCATCACAATAGCAACTGAATGCAAAATTCCATGTGACTCAGAAACTGAATGCAAACTTGATAGGAGCAATGAAAAAAGTCTGCCTGCCCCCAAATCCATCCCTTTTATGTTAATGTATCCCTTGGATTACTCTGTGAGACTGTAATGACCTCGAGAGGTAAAGGAGGAAATTGCCTCAAGTTGCACCAGGTTCAAATTGGATATTTGGGAAAATAATAATTCCATGGGAAGGGTTGTCAAGCACTGTGAGAGGCTGCCATGGGAATGGGGGAGTCACCACTCCTAGGAGTGCTCAGGATTTGTGTAGATGTGGCTCTTGGGGTTTAGTGATGAGCACGACGGTGGTGCCACCTTGGCAATCGGACTTCATGATCCTAAAAGCCTTCTCCAACCTTGAAAATTCTGATTTCTCCCTCCAAGGCACCTGGTAATTCAAACCACACTCCACTGGGAGTCTCTGGGGGGTTTCCAGCAGGTGCCTGTCTCAGGACCCATCAATGAGTAAAGTGGCCATGATATCATGTTCAATATTGTGGTCTCATCAGGGAGACTGATTTGTGTTGCATTAAGCAAGACAGGGTTGCTAATATCCACTGAGGTTTACATGGGAAAATTTAAAGCCTATTCCAGTATATTAAATGAGGCTGAAAAGCTTCGATCAATAATTTCCCTTGTATGAAAAATAAGAGATGAAAATGAAGGTAGATTGATTCAAAATACTTAATGCCAGATAGCAGCTGATGGAAGTACCTTGTAAATAGCATTTTGTACAGTTGCCAATGAATTAGTCTAAATTGTGAGGGTGATTGAAATGTGTTTTATAATGTTCATGTCCAGTTTAGTGGCCATTTACAAAATTTAGAAGAATATGAAATCCCCAAAGAGTAAGTGAGCAGCCAGCAAACCCCAGAGTAGCAAGAGTGGTAGAGCTTGCAAATAAGATCTTGGAGTAGTTTATTAGACAAAAAAGCCAGAGTTCTTTACAAGCAAGCAGAATCAGTGCTAGTAGTGTTTTAAATTTTAAAACGTGTTTTCTAAGTACTTCCTTTTTCATCAACCCTCTATTTTACATGGAGATTATGATCTTTGATGTGGAAAGTGAACTGGATGTGGTTTTTAAAGTTAATTTGGTAATAAAAGAACAGTTCCTTCTCTGAACAGCCCCATGCTCCACAGGGCGGTTCTTGTGGGACTATTTTGTATCTCCTCACACTGATTTCTGCAGGGATCCAGGAGAATTGTGTTCCTTCTGTGGCTCCCTGGGGTAATTGGTGACCTTGGGCAGTGGTGTGGTGGCTCCTGGGGACAGCCCATGGTCCCAGCTACAAGAGGATGCCCGAAGGGACTCAGGATTGAGAGCAGTCACATCACATCCTGTGTGTGTAAAAGTCTTGCAGCTTTTCTCTCCTTTATCAAAGGTTTTTCTGCTTCCCTCTTGCTCTCTGAGCTGTCCCAGGGCTTTTCCCAGCACTGCTGGGAAAGGCTGCAGTGTGGATCTGCTCCATGTCCTGGGACCACCGGTCAAACCAGCAGGAGATCCAGAAAGTTCCATCCACGCTGCATCCCCTGGGGGCTTGGCTTTCAATTAGAAACAGCAGGGAGCACCAATTTTTGCTTGTGTGGGTGTAGTCACAAGGGAAAGGGCTCTGCTCTCTGCCAATTTGGGTCTTAACCATTCCGAGAACTTTATTTTGTGCTGATTTTTTTTTTTCTGCTTTAGTGCATTGTGGCAGTGCACTGCTGGCACTGGAGCTGAAGCCAAAACTTCCTGCAGGCACATCCCACTCGAGCAGTTCTCTGACAAGTGAGTGACAGCCAGGCCCTGCACAGGGGTCACTTGCACTTTTCCAGTGAGCCCTGAGGTATTTTGGTTTTCCTTATCCTCTTAATGAATTTAGTAGGAAAGGCTCTGCTTCAAAGTAGAAGTTTCTGGGGACAGCTCATTGCAGCTTTCCCAAGAGGTGTTAAAGGAAAAAGAGGAATAGTGACTTTTTACACAGCTAACAGGGATGGGACAAGGGGAAATGGTTTCAGACTGAAACAGGGGAGATTTAAATTGGCTGTTAGGATGATGTTCTTCCCTGTAAGGGTGGGGAGGCCCTGCCACAGATTTCCCAGAGCAGCTGGGGCTGTCCCTGGATCCCTGAATCCCTGAATCCCCTGGATCCCTGGCAGTGCCCAAGGCCAGGCTGGATGGGGCTGGGAGCAACCTGGGACAGAGCAAAGTGTCCCTGCCCATGGCAGGGGTGGCACTGGATGGGCTTTAAGGTCCTAACCCAAACCATTTTATCATTCTAGGAATATCTTCTTGGGTGGAGCTGGCATTTGTAATAAAGCATTTTAGGTGCACTGACACCTTCCTGCTCCACGCTCCTGTAATCAGGAGGAAAAAGACACTGTGCAGCTGCTGGTGCTATAAAAGCAATGGCTAATGATGAGTTTTGTCCTTACTTCAGGGTATTTTACTGGAATAGGAAGAAAATGCACCAAGGAGGGGCTGTGGAGTGCCCACAGGGTTATGCTGATCACCAGTGCCAAAAGAGAAGTGCTAGAAAAGTACTATCTCCTCCTGAGTAACAGGAAAACAGCTTTTTTCCTGGTGATTCAGTCCACTAATTAGTTTCCAATGCTCAGTACACAGGATTTTTGCAGGAAATAGGTCTTTCTATTTATAAATTGTTGTTCTATCAAGTCACAATTTTTAATTTGTGGCCTTGAGGATTTTAATTTCCTCCCTGTGAGGTGCATTTTAACTAAACCATGTTCCATTGGTGCTGTACAAGCTGATGCCAAAACTCAGCCCAGGCCTTTGTGGGGCAGAGAGAAGCTGGAATGGGGCTGAGAGATATCTCTTGATAGAAATGACCAGGGGAAGGGACCTTTCCTCACTTTCTGGCTCTTCTGTCTGCCCTTGGAGCACTTTAGGCTGATCTCTGTGGCCAGGATTTGCTGTGGTGGCTTTCCCTCAATTCCTGTTCGATGTGCAATCAGGAAAATCCATATAATCCAAAGAACTGGCTGGTTCTGCACAGCTGATCATAGATATCTTGGGTTGGAAGGGACCCACAAGGATCATCAAAGTCCAGCTTCTGGCTCTGCACAAAATGAGGTTTAGAATCAGGATCTATATTGTAAATCCTTTCCAGCTTTGGGCTGCTGTGGGATTTTCATTTTAAATTGTTGTAAAAAAGTGGCAAGCTCTTTTATCCAGTGTTGATGGTGTAAGTACAAAAATTCAGAGGATATTTCTTCAAAGATCTCATCTTGACTTAAAAAACACAGTCAGGTTCTGCGTCATTCCTCCATATGTTTTTCTTGATACAAGAAACTTGTGATGAAAGTGAAGAGACTTGTATTTTTTTCTCTGGCACTGCTTGCTGTGTTTCAAAATCCATCTTTGGTATTTGCACACTCAAAATAGGCCCTTTCTGTTCATTCATACTTTTCCTTGGAGTTATTAAGGGTAATAAAGGGTAGAGCAATGCCTTTCTGAAAGCTAGGTGCACTGTAGGAGTGTTTGAAATGCTTTTTAATGCTCCTACTCTCTACTTGCCAAGGAGAAACAGGTGAGGATTAAAGTGCATTACCTGGGGCATCTGCCTGGCTGAACACATTTAATTCACAGCCTCACAGGCTGGTTTGGGTTGGAAGGGACCTGACAGCTCATCTTCTTCCATCACCTGCCCTGGGGACACCTTCCAGCACCCATCTGACCTGGCCTTGGGCACTGCCAGAGATGGAGCAGCCACAGCTCCTCTGGGAAACAAGAGAAGTCCTTCACCTGAAGGCTGAGCCACATCCTTGGTATTTCCCAGGACTTGGGATGCTGATTCCAGGTTTTTCTGAAGCCTCTTGGGCAGCAGTGGAGGTGTCACTGTGAATCTCCCTGGCTCTGGCCTTGAAGAGGAGCAGCAGAGCATTCAGGAGGCAGTGGGATGGTGAATGCTGCTGTGGCTCCACCTGCAGAGCCCCTGGCAATAAAACCCCCAGGTGAATTTACAAACTGAGCTGTGGGAGTGCAGCAGGAGAAATGCAACAGAGGGTTTCCCTTGTTGGTTTTCCCTTTCCCATCAAGTGCTGAGACTTTGAAAGGTGATGGGGGTCAGGAGGATGGAGCCAGGCTCTTGGCAGTGGTGCCAAGCAATGGCACAAGAGCAAAGGGGCAGGAACTGATGCCCAGGGAGTTCCACATCATCATGAAGAGGAATTTCTCTGTGCAGTGCCCGAGCCCTGAACAGGCTGCCCGGAGAGGGTGTGGAGTTTTCCTCACTGGAGATATTCCAGAGCCCTCTGGACAGTCCTGAGCAGGGAGGTGGGACCCAGTGACCCCCTTGGTCCCGTTCTGTGATGCTGTGAGTGTCTGGCACTGCTTCCCACATTTCCCAGGAAACACAAGGGTAACTGCAGATGTTCCTGTCTGGAGGAAGCAGGGCAGGAGAGGGAGGAATTACAGATAATGCTTCACTGCCATTGCTCTAAACAGCAAACAAGCACTAATCAGTAAATAAGCCCATAACATTTTCCCCCAGACACTGTCCTCAGATGGCCTGTTTGTGCTAATCCTCCTCAGCACTGAATGCAAGGCAAAAAAAAAACCCCAAACCTCTGAGTGAGAGATTTTAAACTCACTGTCTGGGAGAAAACTCCCCCCCAAGGCTGGTTTGGAGCTCGTACCAAACAACCCCAGGCCCTGGGCTGGAGGCTGAGGCTGCATTTCAAATCTGCTGCTAATTCATAAACATCACAAGCAGTTGATTTCAGCTGAACCCCTTGATTTAATTACACTCTTGTATACAATGGGGACCTTGTGTTTTCCTATATGTAATGAATATTAAGCTGATAGCCCTGTAATTTCCTGTGCCAGGCTTGCTCTCATTTTTTGCATATTGATACCACATTTGGTTTGTTATTTTCCAATTTTCCAGTCTTCTAGACTTGTGCTCAGCGAGTTCTCCATAGTAATTGCTGTTGGCACACACATTTCCTTCCTCAAATCTGCTCTAACACGCTGCAACGAATTTTGTCTCATCCTAGAGGTTTGCTTGGGTTTCAATTTCTCTTATTTATTCATTGTCTTGAACTCGGCAGCCCTGGAATCACGCAGGACTCTGGGATATAATTTCATATTCCACAGTTTTAATTTCCTCCTTTGTCCCAAGCATCTCCTCTTCCCCACCATGTGCACATCTGGATGGTTTTTGGGTGGTTTTCACTGACCCTGTGACTTTCTGCTGTTCATAAGCCACTTTCCAGTGTTGCTTCCTCAGAAACTCCTACCCAAATCTGAACTAAAATGGATTTAAGTGTGGCAGCATCAAAACTAAAGCCGATATTTACTCAGTTTTCTTGGCCTCTGGGTGCATTTGGTGTTTGTCCAGCTTTTTCTGTCTTTGAGGTGCTCTGGGTGTGCCCTACCTTGCTTTTGGAGGTGAATAAACCTCTTTTCTGGATGGGATTTGGGCACTGGAAGGGTGTGGGGTGAGGACAATGTACTTGGGGCAGGATGTGGGCTGCTTTTGTAGGACTCGGATGAATTTGAACCAAGAAAGAAGTTGACAACTTATTCAGGCTTGAATTTGGACTAGAAAACAGACTAGAAAGAAGTGTTAATCATGCAAGGTATTTCATCTGAGTGAAGGCCAGGTTTGGGATTTGTTCATCTGACTGTGCTGCTGGCAGGGAGGGGGGGAAGCTGGCTGTGCTTACCCCAGGCAAGCACCTAGCATTTGTATAAATATATTCCACTCTTGCTGACTCATTTTTGAAAGTGGAGTTGTATGAAGGCCAGGTTCTTCATCAGGACTTAGCATACAGTGAGTTTTATTTACATTATATATAGATATATGAGTTTTTAATCTCAATTCTTGTGTTCTCCACCCATCCCTCAGAGGATTGACCAGTATATTTTAACCAGGTTTTTAACCAGAATAATTTAACCAGTAGCTTTTGGACCAGTCTATTTTTTGTACTCTAGCTTCCAGCCTTTGAAATCTCTTTCCAGTTTGGTCATCACTGTGGTGCCAGAGCCTGAGGCAGGGCTCAGTGGATGAAGCAGTCACGTTGATGGTGGTGTTGCCACGTGATGATGCAAATTTTTCTATTTTTATCAGAAATGAGAGCCTTGGTGAACCAGAGTCTAGATCAAAGACACCGTAGTTGGAATTCTGCTTATTTTGTCACCTCTTTCTGCAGAGTAACCTACTTCTGGTGCTACCTCATGTAATCAGAAGCAACTTGTGCAATTAAGAAACTGAGAGACATCTTTAGATGGCAAAACTGTCAGATTCCTGTCTTTCCCAGTTGACTTTTATTTTCCTTAGTGCTCTTGAGGTCTCTTAGTTCCTTTCAAGAGACAATTCCTACTCGCAGGCTCAGCAATTATTGATGGCTTCCTTTGTCAGACTAGCAGGGTATGTGAGCATGTGTGTAGCACTCACAAGGTACACACCACTGGCCTAAATGCATCACTGAACAGCTTAAAATTAGAAGCATAAACAACATTCCTTACTGAAAACTCCATTTTTATGGAGCTAATTGCACCAGCTCCTCATCCACACATATAAAAAGGGAAATAGCCTATATATAGATATATTTATTAATTTTTTTCCTTGACTGGTTCTTATTCCTGCTGGTTGTGGGTATCACAGCAGGACATCCCAGGCACTGTTAGCTGTAAAGGTACCTGTGGCAAAGAGTTTTGGGTCAGGAAAGGGGAGATTTTTCTGAGACAGCTTTGTGATGAGGACATCACTTGTGCTCTGTAGATTTCTAAGTGTATTTTGAATGGTGGGACTTGCTGGCTCTGGATGATCCTCACTTGGATTCAGTTTGATACCTCAGAGTTGACTTAATGGTTTGTATTTTACATTTGTGCAGAGCCCAAATCATCCTCCTGGCTGTAGCTGATTTAAATAATGGCTGTTTCAGGGTGAAACTGTCTCTCCTGTTCTTCTCTCCCCGAGAAGAGAGCAGAAAGTGGCTGAGCAAGTGGCACATATGGTTGAAATAGTCTTGGAGCAGCAGCTTCAGAGTTATTCATAACAGCTGAGCACGTAATTGTGCATAATGCAGCAGAAACATTTCTCTTCTTGTGATTGAAAGGCATTTGCTTTTGATTGGTGTGCAACTGTTGTACCTGGGAATATCAAGGGGCTGTGAATCTGCATCATTTCAGGCACGAGTGCTTATCAGTCACATCTGAAAACACTGGAGCGAAATGGGCTCGTGACAAACACGAGCAGGGCCAGTAACGACCTTTACAAGACAGTTTTATAGAGCAGGATAAACAAGAGGGGCTGGATCCTCAGCTGCATAAAGCACCCTGTCTGTGCTGCTGCTGCTGCTGCTGCTGCTGCTGCCAGGGAGGAGCTGATGCTCAGACATCCAGGGAAATGTCAGGCAGCAGCAGCTGCCTCTGCTCTGAGGCTGTGCTGAAGCTGGGCTGGTGAGGAACAGCAAAGCTTTCTGTGGAATATTTGTGGAGCAGGTGGGCTTGGACACTGACCCAGCCATGCAGTGGCAGTTTGATGGCAAACTCAAATCCAGGCTCTGCTCACTTCCTTTAATTCTCCCCCTTGGACAAAATATTGGCCCAGCAGGCTGGGGGTGCCTGTTTTGGGGCAGTGGGACAAGAAAGGGCTGTGGGTGCACTTGGACACAGTCCTGGGGGACAGGAGACTGTAGGTGCAGTGTCCCATTAGCTCCTACACCTTCTCCATCCTCCCAGTATCAAACTGGGATCTGGGGCAGATTACCTTCAACTGGACTGGGAGCAGATTTTGATCACAGGAAAACATGCTTGTACTCAGGAGAGGAGTCCAGCCCACAAAGCTGCTGATTTGAGACTTTCATCTGTGTGAAATTCACTTTGGAAGAGTAATATCACCAAAAAGGAAAGCTGGCTGGCTCTCCTAAATTAAGCAATTACTCTTAGACACAGTCCTGTCTGTGAAGTACTTGGAAGTTCATCCTCAGGCTGAGATGGAAGGTGGTTTAACAAGGTGTTTTACAAAGTGTAGGTGGATAAATTCCTGGAGCATATCTGTATAAACCCGCTGTAAAGGCTGCACAGAGGTTAAACAGATAGATAACTTCATGGAAGCTGAGTAATCGCACTATTACTCTGTATAATGTTGCTGGAAGGCATATTTTTCTACAGAGCAATGATACAGAAGATATTTGTGTGTAGTGATTACAGCAGCAGAAATCAATTGCACACAGCAAATAATTTGTTAGCGCGGGGATGCACATTATGTCATCAATAAAGGGATTAGTTTGTTGAACTGTAATGAGGGTGAGAAGAAAGCAAACTTCATACTGGTGTAACCAGTCCAGTCATAATATTGGCAACAAATCCATCTGGTATCCATACATCCTTCTGGAGACCGAGTGTGGGAGCTTTCCTTAACGCCCACAAGCTCTGTATGTTCTTTGCATCTTCAGTATACACCATAAGTACTCACTGATTTCTTAAAAATAATATTTAACCTGATTTTAGGGAATATACACAAGCACTCTGCTACATTTATCATTACAAAGGACAAAGGCATCACCCTAATGACACTGCATCTATTAAGATGCTTTCTGCCAAGGTACAGGCAGGGTAATCAGCTTCTTTTTTTCTGTTCATTAGGAGCTGTGTGGTCTAGAATTAGATATTCCCAGAGGCAGGCACAGTCCCTTATCCATTGCTTGGATGGGGCCCCAGCAGTGCTAATCTCAGCTGAGCTCCTCTTACACAAAGCCTGGTCCCTCGTGGCACGTCCACTGTGCTCTGACAGTCACAAATCACCGTGGAGGAGAAGCCTCCCCAACACCTGCCAGGTGCCTTGGTTTAATTATCCTCAGTGCAGAGTGGATTTTCCAAGAGTGCTGCTGGTGGCACATGTTCAAGGTCACACGAAGAGAGTGGAGCTGCTTGGCTGAGGAACAGATGTTGGGCTCTGCCTCTTCTCCCAGCCCCTCGCAGCCTCACATCCCCACACTTGTTGTGAGCTGCAGAAAATCCCTCCTTGAGCCCCTGCTAAGGCTGTGTTTAAAGCCTGTGTGCAGCTCCCTGCTGCTGTGGCTCCTTGACAAGGTGTGGTGGCTTCTCTTGGAGAGGTGTTTTGGTTTCTCAGCAAGCACCAGGGTCAGCTGCAGGGAATGATAGTGCTGAAGGCTGGGATTTGTCTTGCTACAAATCCTACACCTTAGGTAGGTATGAGTCTTTCCTTATCCCAGGTTTGAAGATGAATTTAAAGCTGGCCACTTTGGAGAAGAGCCAGAAAATAAAGAGGAAGCTGAAAAGGCAAATTGGGAATCAGCAGGGGAAAATAATCCCTCCTGATTCCTGCAGGTAGCCAAACGCTACCTGCAAAAGTCCCAAAGTGTGGGATTGATGTATATAAATAAGGTCTAAACAAATTCAGTGGCAGGAGAATGCCTAAATCCTTCAGCCCTCCTGCAAATCAAACCTGTTCTTGAAGGGCTCAATTATTTCTGAGATCCCATCTTAGCTAGGGATTAACTGACAGCAGAGATCAGGAAACCCATTATACTGGGATCTGTGCACAGATTTCCTGGCCTTGGTTTTTGCTGCAAATGGTGTAAAGAAGGGGCATGAGCTGCAGGGTTACCACGAGGCGAGGCCCATCCAGTTTTTATAGCCAGCCAATGGTCCCTTTGGATTTTGATAGAGCAGCTGGAGGCAATATTTTCTTGGCCAGGAAAAAAAGGGAATGTGACACATCCTGGCATGTACTGGGAGCTGGGAAAGTAGTGAAAAATAGCTGATGTTGCCTTGAACTGTGTAGAGAGGTTTCTGCAAGCTGCTTAGTCATCCTCAGGATCTTTCTCTACAAGAGAACTGGAGAGGGATTTTGACAAGAGCCTGGAATGAGAGGAAGACTGGGAATTGCTTCCCCCTGCCAGAGAACAGGATTAGATGGGATATTGGGAAGAAATTCTTCCTTGGGAGGGTGGTGAGCCCTGGCACAGGTGCCCAGAGCAGCTGTGGCACCCCTGGATCCCTGGAATGCCCAAGGCCAGGCTGGACAGGGCTGGGAGCTCCTGGGACAGGGGAAGGTGTCCCTGCCATGGTAGGGGTGGAACCAGAGGGGTATCGAGGTCCCCTCCAGCCCAAAGCATTCTGTCATTTTGTGATCAGACAGAAGGTGTTGCTTGGCCCATTTCTGTGTTGGCTGAAGTAAAAAATTTGTTTATCAAGGGAATTTTGGGAACTGTTTTCCTTCCCATGTCTTGCACCACGAGCCAAATTGTCATGGGCACGTCAAAACCCGGGGACTGTTTCCCCCAGCTGCAGATTGTGTGACATGGGGCAGCAAGGCAAGAGGGGCTACAGCAAAGTCTCCAACCTAAACAGGAGGAGAGGAAGGGAAAATCACATGGGAGTTATTACTGAAAACAGAATCACATGGAAATTGTAAATTGTAAATTCACAATGTAAATTTAAATTGTAAACTGTAGCTCTGCTGGTGTATTCTGAGGAGCTTCCAGCCATTTAATTGGTTAAGACAGATATATAGCAGTATCACTATCTGCTAGGGACCCACATAAATCATAGGGATGGTTTCTGTTGCCATTACTTGTAGCCAGGCCCGGTGGCCTGAGCACTACAGAAAAGGAAGCAAAGTACAACTCATCCTGTCAAGAGCTGCTCCGTGTTGTAATTGCAGTATCTGTAAGGAATGCCAGGCTTGGATTATTGGAGATGTCAGAAACAAAATGGGAGAGATTAAATGGCCACAAAGAGCTGCAAAATGAGGAGGTAATTGCACTTCATATGAGTGCAAAGATAACACAGGGAATGTAGCTCTTGACCGGGGCTGTGTGGAGCTGAGAGTGCAGCCGTGTGTCCCTGCTCTCCTGGGAGCACCTGTGCTGAGCCTGGAGGAGCCAGGAGAGCCCTGCTGGACTCACTGAGGCAAAACACCCCGTCATTCTTGCAAGAGATGGCACAGAACATCTGCTGCATCGGTAATGCCCTTTAGCAGCAGCCCTTGGAACGAGGGAACCAGCTCCCTGCTGAATACAGATGCAGGGAATACTCACCAGGGAGTCTCCACGGCAGGTCTGGGCAGGCAGAGCATCTCCAAACTTAGTGACAAGTGTGGTGTCTGCTGTGGTGTGTCCCCTGCACCTCACATGGGGCCAGCCCTGGGCTCTCTGCCACCTTCACCATCCCTGGGGCTGCCACCATCATCATCCCTGGGGCAGCCACCTTCACCAGCCCTGGGCTGCCACCATCGTCATCCCTGGGGCTGCCACCTTCACCATCCCTGGGGCTGCCACCTTCACCATCCCTGGGCTTCCCTGCCACCTTCACCATCCCTGGGCTTCCCTGCCACCATCATCATCCCTGGGGCTGCCACCATCATCATCCCTGGGGCAGCCACCTTCATCATCCTTGGGGCTGCCACCATCACCATCCCTGGGGCTGCCACCATCACCATCCCTGGGCTGCCACCTTCACCATCCCTGGGCTTCCCTGCCACCTTCACCATCGCTGGGGCTGCCACCTTCTCCATCCCTGGGGCTGCCACCTTCACCATCCCTGGGGCTGCCACCTTCACCATCCCTGGGGCTGCCACCTTCACCATCCCTGGGGCTGCCACCTTCTCCATCCCTGGGGCTGATGACCTGCAGTGTCCCACTTCCCCTGGAGCACAGGTGGAGGAGTTGGAGTGGAGCTAATGGCTGTTTCTAGCATCCCTGCATGATCCTCTTCTCTCAGAATTTAAGGGATGTATTTTATTTCCCTGGAGCAAGGAGATCAGCATAGCTTTTTTTTACACGTAGAGGAGGATGTGCACTGCCTTTTTGTGCCCTTATGAAATGTAATTTGGGGTTTTCTCCCCAAGAAGCTTCATGTTTGATAGAGGAATGATGTGCCACACCGGGTGAGATTGTTTACTGGCAGTTAATTAGAATATGTGTGGGTCCAGTAACCAATTTTTTATGGTGTCTGATTTCCTGCTAGCCCAAACTCAGGATATCTCCCCTGGCTTAAGTGGAATGGGCTATTGGAGGATCTAGTCCAATTAGTCTAAGTGGCATGGGCTCTCCTTTGCATCACTCTTCAAATCCTGTAGAGCTGAGCTTTGCAGGAGAGAGGGAATTTGGCCACATGCCTTTCATGTGGTGCCAATTTGGATGAATTGATATTTGATGTATGTAGGTAGCACCACCAAGTCAACTCAAGTGGACAAAGGTTAAGTGTGCACTGCAGGCAATTATCCATTAGTATAAAAGCTCCTTGGGATAATATTTATACATTGAAATGCCAAAAAAAAATCTGGACATGATGATAGCTTTTGCAGCACTGTATAATTCACACATTAGAGATCTGCTTTGCATGTTTGGTATTTCAGAAATAAGGGAACTGTTTTTGTCAGGAAATGCAACATGTGAAATGCAGTGGGTGTAAGAGAAACAGCAGCATCCAGTGCTTGCTGTAAACCTTTTCCTGGCTTTATAAATGTCCTGGGATGTTTGATGGAAGAAAGTCTCTGAAATGGTAACCCTGAGACGTCCAGCTGGTAGAAATCTCTGCAGGTTACGTGGAGTTGTGGAATTGTGTCCAATTCCACAGAGCTCCCTGCACTGCTGTGAGAGCAGGATTTCTCCTGCAGTCTCTACAGTCAGGCTTCAGTGACTTCCCTGTCAATGATGTCTGTGGTACCTGGAAAATCCAATTTACAGTTGAGGGGATTAATGACTGGCTATTATCAGGCATTACCTTAGAAAACAAGTCTGTCCTGTGTATATTAAACAAGTTATTCTCTGGCATCACTGTGCCTGGTGCTGGAAAAATTCTCCCCGAGGATCCTCTGGTTCTTGTAGTCAGTATGATTTTTTCCACCAGAGGCAGTAATTTGGGACATACCCACCTAGAAGGTTCCACATTCAGGTGTTCCACACCTTCAGAAAATCTGAGTCTTTGGGACTTCAATCTCCAATTTCCTTATTTTTTTTTTTTAACAGTATCACAAGGATATTGTGAAGGTTCATCCTCATCCTATGTTTTGATCCACAGGCAGATTGGGAGCAATTCAATTTTTAAATGTATTTTTAAATGTCTGCTTTCCCTGATCCACCTTAGAGCTGTGGTCTGTGGCTGGCTGATTTACCTTCATGTGATTGTGTCCCAGTTACCTTAAGAACCACTGTGAAAGCATTTGAATAATCACAACAGTCCAGGAGCTCCAGTTTTATGCATAAGGAAGCCAAAAAAAAGCACTGGACCACCTGGGACCTCCTGTGTGGATCATATCCCTGTGCTTTGGACACTGTTGTCATCTCAGGTGGGATTCACCTCATCTAATCTACAAGTCTGACCCTCCTATTTCTCATTAAAGCTCAGCTCCTGAAGTTATCTGAGCACATCAGAATATCAGATTTCAGTTTTTCCTGTGAAAGTAGTGGTTTGCATTTAAAAAAATTGCAAGCAGTAAATCCTAAATGTGAGGAAACACCGGGGACACGCCGTAATTCTGGGAATGAGATTTTAAATTGTGTCTGCTCTTCAAACCTGTATCACGGTTTTTGGGGACTGTGGTGTTTGGTGAGGGTGTAGTGAGAAATTTTGGATGCTGAGACAAATTTTCACTGCTCTGTGAGTATAACAATGATGTAGTGTGAGAATTAGCTTTTCCAGACTCGAATATCTGTCAGTGTTTACTGGTCGATCTATGATCCTTCCATCATCTTTGGAAAGTTAAGGACCCTGATAAAATATCCATTAAAGTCAGAGTTGTTTTGTACACGGCCCCAGGCACTGGATGAGATCCAGCCTAAATACTCAATCTACATTTTCATGAGTCATTGCAGGAGCAGGGCACACACTATGACAGGTACAATTACCAGTTTCAGTGGGAATTTTGCTGCCTCCACTCCGACTCCAGCCCGGTCAATCTACATTTCCATTATGGACAAGGCTGATTTTATATTCCTACGGCACTCTGATCAAAATATGTGGACACAGAGTAGTTATAAAGCATTTTCCAATGACCTGGGCCTTGATATTAAAGCATGTATGGCTCATGCATCTGCTCTTTTGTAAATCTGCTGGTGCTTCCACACAGCCTGCATAAGGAACAGGAAAGACACAGAAACATCTGGTTGGAGTTTTAAGCAGCTTGTAAGATGAATTCAGCACCTGGGTTTCCTGCAGTGAGTCAGCTCTTGTCTCCTCAGTATGGGTGAGAAATGGAGAAACACAGCACTCCTTGGGATCCCTGTTCTCCTGGTGGATTGCTCAAGGTAATTCCTGCTGCTACAAGTGGGAACTGCCTGTGCAAAACCCCCAGAAGTAAAAAGGGGAATAGCACTCTGAGGGGGGAGAGTTTACTCTGCTAAATCTGCTGGATCCTACAAGAAATCTGGAGAGGAACTGTTTACATGGCTCTGAGTGACAGGATAAGGGGAGATGGCCTCAAAGTGATAGAGTGGGTTTAGATGATGTAGCTGGAAGAAATTCTTCCCTGTGAAGGTGGAGAGGCCCTGGCACAGATGCCCAGAGCAGCTGTGGTTGTCTCTGGATCCCTGGCAGTGTCCAAGGCCAGGCTGGACAGGGCTTGGAGCAACCTGGGATAGTGGAAGGTGCCCATGGTGGGAGGGTGGGAATGATCTTGAAGGTCCTTTCCAGCACAAACCATTCTGTGATCTCTATGATTTCCATAATCTGTGATTTCTGTGAGTGTGGTGCTGCTACACACAGGTTCTGGTGTTTCCATCTTACTATCCCAGCTAATTCCTTGGCACTATCCACTACTGGGCAGTGGTCCTGATAAAAATCCCTGTGTCTGGTTCTAAAGTCCCAGTGCTGGGCCAGTTTTCTTTCTGCTCCCTTTTTCCCCCCTTCCCCACAACTGGAAAGGATCTCTCTGGTGTTGGTGACCATTACACAGCCAAAAGGAAATCTCATTTTGCTGGGAGCTCCTGTGAAAGCAGCACAAGGGAATTGGCTGCACAAGGAGGTGCAGAGCAGCTGCATGATGACAAGTTACTTCTGCTTGGTAACCTTCTCTTTTCCTGTCTGTGTGTAAGGTGTAAGACACGAGTTGATATCGAGAGCTAATTTGCCACAGCAAGGAGAAATTCCATTTAAATAAATTCATTTTTAGCCTACTCAGGGAGCCCAGGAGTGCCTCCCCTCCTCCCTCTTGTGTTTGTGAGCAGCAGGAGTGAGCTTGTGAGACAAACTGTTAGGTTGTAATAGCATTTTGTTCCTTGCAGCTCTGGAACCAGCCTGCCTAAACACTGTGTTTGTGTCATGGCCACAGGAGCAGAATCATTTTGGCTGTGCCCAGAGCACTCTGCACCTCTCTCGAAGGTGTCCAGCAAACTGGCTCAAGACCCAGTGCAGAGGCTCTGGACTCATCAGGAGCCCCCAGTTTTAATCCTTTATGACCTGAAGTCCTTGTATCCCTTTGGGCTCATCTGTTCCAAAATTCGGGTGGGGAAAGAGCTGTGGTTGCCTGGTGCCTCCCCACCCTGCATGAACAGCACTGGCCTGTGGTAACCTGGACATAAAATGTTTTGTCTGATGTAGTTACAATGATCACTGAGCTATTTCTCCCTCTTTTCTGAGTGATTTTGATTATTATGTATAACAGCACATAGTCTCCAGTGGATAAAAGCCTCTAATTCTATTTTATCCAACTCAGAGAGCAATCTCAGCAACTGGCTGTTGCCTGTATTATTCAGCAGCAGCTATGGCATGTATGAAGGACTTTGTAATAAATATTTAGTGTTCCTTTAATCTGTCTGTTCTTATATCATGTTCTGCAGATAATCCCCTACTCCAGCATGTACAATTTAATAATTCTTCTTCTGCCAATCTGCTCTTCTCCCTCATCCAGGCACCCCTGCCCACCTGCCCTGGGAATGTGCTTTCCATCAGTCTCTCTTCTGAGCAGTCTTCAAAGTTCTGGGGTTTTGTGACTCTGTCATTAAGAGGAATTTGTCTCTTGTGTGGATTTGTGAGTAACAATAAACTGTTTTGTGCTTAGATCCCAGCATAATGCTGAACCAGAGAAGACATGAAAAGAGTTCTGATCATCTATTAATAGTGTTGCAGTTCTATTTTGAAAAGATCCCCCAAATTCGTGTGTGGTGGCATTAAACACTAACCTCCTTAAAGAACACTTAGTGCACCTTAGTAAGTATCTATTATAGTATATGGGATTTTAATTGCTTTATTATAAAAGAAAGCAATATTCACCCTTTTATGAATTTTGATTTAATGACTTTAGCACATTCATTATTAGTTCATTATGGTTCTGTGGAATTGAGGCCTCCTGAGTTAAAAGGATGTCCCCACACTAAGCTGGCCTCAATTAAATTGTAATCATGTTGTGGTTAATCTCAAGGACTTGCTCTATGAGGGCAGGGGTATGAGAGAGAGAGAGGCAGTGGGGGGCATGAGGAAGAAACAGGAATACAAAGAAGCAGGATTTGTGTTGATGAAAAGCTGTTTAAGTCCACCTCTGACAATGTCCTGGGCTAGAACCTGTGATATTATGGGTCCTTAGCTTGACCCATAATATCACATATTTAAAGCCCCAACTAGGGCTTCTTGAAGTAAACAAAACACTACTGGTCTTTAGGAATAGAGGAAAATCCTATTTAGGGAGGTTTGGCAAGTTTCTCCTCAAGCCTGGAGCCAGCAAAGGTCCATGGGAACATTCCAGTGACGGATCTCAGTGGGACTGGAGGGCACTGGAGGTACATTCTGCCACTCAGGATTTCACTGGGGCTGTTTGTGTGCAAATGGCAAGAGAAGGGCAGCCCCTTGCAGAGGAAGGTGTTGGAGATGCTGCAGGGCACAGGGCTGTGTGCTGGGAGGGGAACAGCAGCTCTGTGGGCAAGGACAGCTGGAGATCTCTGCCTCGTGCCCCTGCAGCCAGGCTGGGAGCACAAAAAAACCTTCTCCACTTGAACCTTCCCCTGCCATGCTTGGCCACGGGACCACATTAAGGAAACCAGCAGCTTGGGATGATCTGGAAGAAGATTAGAAATTCAGCTCACAAGTAATTTGGTTGAAATATTCCCTCTTTGATGTTTTGCCATACTGAACAGTATAATAACTCTTCCAGAAGA
The DNA here is from genome assembly GCF_030490865.1 of Poecile atricapillus. Taxonomy (NCBI): domain Eukaryota; kingdom Metazoa; phylum Chordata; class Aves; order Passeriformes; family Paridae; genus Poecile; species Poecile atricapillus. The sequence continues at coordinate 9,159,501 of NC_081269.1, forward strand.
GCACTCCAAACAGAGCTATTTTGGGATTGCATTTTTTCCTTTAGCTTTTATCCTGTGGTTTTCCTGAATCTTCTTTTTATCTCCCACATTTCACTGAAAACGTCTCAAGCTCTCACCAACTCTTTCTGATGTTTTAAGATCCCTTCAAGCTTAGATCCTGGGTATAAATAAGAGTTCTTGTTCGTAAAGCTGGAGTGCTTTGCAATGACTGTTTGAAAGGCTCTATGTTATATTTTTTTTGCTCTACTGTGGAGCCAAATCTGGAATCCATGAGGCCCAAAATTGAGGAGAATGGGGTGAGGCCAGATTCCTGTGTGTTGCAAAGCAAACATTTGTAGTGCTGGGGTCAGGGAAGATTTCCACAACAACTTCCCATTCTGAAGCCAGATCCTCAACAAGAGCAGAATTAAGTACAATCTTCAATTTTAGTTCATCATCTGATGTCATTTGAGCTAGAAAAATAGTCAAAAGGAAAAAAAACCCTAAGCCCCAGAGAAGCTAGAATCCTGCTTTCACATAATGTCCTTGTTAATATAAAGCCTGGTGAAAATTGTGAAGAACAGAAATTTTTAGGCTCTAAAAGATGTTTGACTCTGTAAAAGCAGAAGGTAAATTAAGTCTAGAAAGTTGTTATCAGGAACAAGCCTCACCAGATTTTGTGCCACGTTGTTTAATAATTATGAGCAATAATTACTGTGAGAATATTGGTGATGTCAATATTTCATAAAGTTTTCTCTATTTAAGGAATTAATTGGAAATTGTTGTGTTTCATGAAGTAAAAAGAGCTGTTGGGGGAAAATGATGTTTTTATGGCAGTGACTTTTGTGTGAAGTTTTACAGCATCTTTTCAGTCTGTCTTCCAGCAATCTTTCAGCTCATGCTGATCTGGTGGGTGCTACCCCTGCCCATGTCACGGGCTTGGAACCTGCTGATTTTAAAGGTGCTTTGCAACCCAAACCATTTGTGATTCTGTGGATCTGTGTATTCTGTGATTCATTTCAGTGGAGGCCAGCACCTTCTGAGTGCCACTGAGTGACCACCAAAGTTCTCCAAAGAGAATTCAGGCTCTCACTCTGTGTGTGTTGGGATGGGTACAGCCTGAGCCTCCCATGGGATGGATCTGGAAGAGCAGGTGGAAAAGGAGGTGCTGGTGACAGATGAACACTGTCAAGCACTATCTCTGCTTCTGATTAATTTGCAAAGATGAGTAATTAAATCCCAACAATCTTCCTTCAAAATATGAGGAAGTCATCTTCATCTTTTGTCTTTCCCTGGGCTTCCCTTCCCAAGCATATGCAGACCTGAGTTTTGATCAGGAGTGCACAGCAATTCCTGGAGAGAGATTCTGCTGCCTTTTCCCTCAGTAAGCTTGAGAAAGGTAAAAATTATTGTATTATGGGTGCTTTGGCCATGAAGAGAAAATGATGCTAGATATGAAGAGAAAGAAGTTCCTCTTATCCCTGGGAATTTTTAAGCATTAAATTAATTCCCCTATCTCTTGGTGTGTTAATGGGAAGGCTTTCAGCTCTGTGTTAGACAGAGGCCCGCATTTGCATTTAGATGGAGCTATTTTAAGGACTGTAGTATATACATAGGGGCCTGTATCCCATTTACAATAGAATCTGTAAGATAAAATTAATATCTAGTAAGTGGTTGTTTTTGCAGTTTTGTTATAATCTGAACCCGTAACTGAAGTGCCATAATCTGACATAATAAATACCAGAGTCTTTCACTTGAGAGAGATCTTATCCACCCACAGGAAGAATACTCTCCTTAACCAGTGAAGTGGTATTATTTTTTCCCTTTCACAAGATAATCACACAGTGCTGCATCCAGGGCGATTCCTGACAGTGATACCCAGATGCCTTTTCCTTTTACTCACGTAAAACAATGTTCTGCCTTGGGAGGAGAAATGTTTTTGCCCAACCACCCAGGGCAGCACAGCAGGGACTTTAAATCCTGCTTTTTATCTCTGCTTGTCTCTGAGATGGGCTCTCATGGGAATTTCTCATACATGCCAGGCTCTGTGCTGGTTGTTTGCAAATTTCTGATTTCCAGGAACACCTTGAAACTTCAGTTTTGGTAGAACTCTGACCTTGTGAGATCCCACCTAGAGTACTGCATCTAGACCTGGGGTCCTCTGCACAAGAGAGAAATGTGCCTGTTGGAGAGGCTCCAGAGGAGGCCATGCAGATGCTCCAAGGGCTGGAACCCCTCTGCTCAAGTGGATTAAAACACTTTTCTTTAAAAAGCTGAAATGTCTTATACTGGTGTGACTCTGTGTTTCTTAGGCTAAGTTATAATGGGTCTGCATTGAGAATATTTTTAACGAATTTACTCCAATAGTACATGTTTCTGCAGCATTGAAAGCTCTTTTCACTTTTCTCTAAAAATGAACTTCTGATAAATTTACAGAACCAGTGCAAGAAATTCCCCATACAGCAAGGGAGCATTGCCCCATGGAAAACCCTTGTGGGAAAGATTTGGAGTGTTGTAGGGCTCTGTGCTCTCTCTCACCAGAAATTACTCATCTGATGGGGAGAAATAAAAACTTATCTCCCAAGAACACATTATCAGCATTCCCAGGAGCTGCACCTGGCAGAAGCCTGCTTGCCAGCTCCTGTTGTTCCTTCTCCTGCTGACAGCTATGAGAGAGCTTCTATTTTCGGGAGGAGCAAGCTCTCCTGTTTCCCAGCCTTTCCAGCTGCCCCGTGCCTGCCTGCTGCCTGCTCAGCCCCTGATGAGTGTTTGTGGCCCCAGAGACCAGGTCTGAGATTGAAACTCAAGATCAAAAGCCTATTTATTTATTTTTTTTTTTCAAGTGAATCCCTATCTATTAAGAATTGGACTAGTGAGCAGTAATCCTCAAGTCTTACATGAAAGATCAAATGAATGGATGGGAAAAGAAAGATAACAGGGGAAAAGCTTGATTTGGACTAGTTTCCCTAACAAGAATGGAAGAATAGTGAGACATGTCAATTTGACTTTTACAGAGCAGGTTAATGCCAGATACTTGTTTATCCTCAGAGATTCCTCAAATCCAGCAGATTTCAGCACTGCCTAATGAAAGCTTAGGGAAGAGCGGGAAATGGAGCATGTACAGTTCAGAGGAGGGGAAGATGCAGATGAAAACAAATGCAAAGTCTCTCCCCTTCATGTTTCAAGTGCCAAATTATGCTTGACATTTCAATTTCCCCAAGGCGTGCTTCTGTAAAATCGTCTTGAACTCTCCTCGAAGTGTTAAGGCTTCCATCAGCTCCTCATGGCATCAGACAGGTCAGGCTGAGCTGTCTGGGGTGTGAAATGCAATCAGTGCAATCGTTCCCTGTGCCAGAAGCCAGCCAAGGGAGCTGCTTTGGTTGGCACGTGGCTCATTTTGTACCTTTTGTGGGAATTCGGGATGTTTATCACTCGTGTGTGGGATGTTTCACACCAGGAGCTCTGCGCTGTGTCCGTAGCCAGAAGGTCTCGAGTCCTTCAGAGATCTGTAGGAGAAATCTGTAACCACTAAAATTCTCATTAGTTCTCAACGTTCTGACGTTTTTAGGAAGTTTGAATTTTTGAAGTGTTTTGACCATGTCCCCAGTGAAAAATACCATGATTAGGGAAATGGCAGAAACAGTGTGTTTTTCCCCAATCTGTTCCATTGATGTTGTTTTTCTTTTTCTTGTTTTCTTCTAAAGGTCAGTGAAATTTTCTGTTGCATAAATTTTATTGACTTTACTCATTGCACTCAGGCTTGTGAGGGAGATGCTGAGACTCTGGGCACCGTCAGTGCCAGAAAGTCAGAAGAAACCCTCCTCCCACATGAGTGGGAATAATGGTGACCCAGCTTTTGAGAGACCTCACTGAATTCCTTGGAAAATATACCCTTGGGCTGTGGTTGCTGAGCACTTGACAACACATCTGATTGATGACATGGTGTGATTAAGAGCAGCCAGGATTTACATTTACCACCTTGGCCTTTTGCAGCGGCCGAGGCCTGCTCTGAGGCCTGCTCTGAGGCCTGCTCTCAGGACCACCACTGCTGTGCACAATGGGTGTGAGGGGCCTGGGAGCTGTGATTAATTCAGCTGCCAACATGATGCTGCCTCTCTTCTTTGATTGCTGCTGATGAATAGTATTTTAAAAGCTAAGAATGCATTAAGCACTTTGCTATAGCTCCTCTGCAGTCTGAGGGCCAGCAGCACAGCTGTGCTCCGTTCACAGTGGGTGCAGCTCAAGAACCAAGAGGAAGGAAGCGAGACAGCTTTTAGCTTGACTTGAACTGTGGATTCTGCTTATTTTGGGAAGTGGCTGTGGGCACAGGCACCAGTCTCCCTGTGCTGAGAGCAGGGAGGGAGCTGCTGATGGGGTTTTGGGCCTCAGCAGGAATCACATTCTCCTGTTCTGGCTGCTTTGGCATGTTAAAATAACAAATTGTTGCTCAAGCAGGTAATTGTGTTCCCTGTCCTCCCTCACACTTTGCTCTTGCTCTGTGCCTGGAAGGCCTTTTCCCTCCTTACAAAGCTCCCTGTGGCTGTCTGGGGGTGCCAGGGTGGGCAGGGTGAGCTCCCTGGCCCCAGGCACTGCACACATCCCTGGGCTCATCATGGTGCTGCTGTGCAGGGATCCTCTGGGGGCCTTTCCATTATCCAAACTCCCCCCAGATCTGCACAAGCTCCATGCTTAACTCCTGCCTTTGCCAGATTGGGTTGAGATTGACTGTCTGGCTGAAACTGTCTGGGGGAAGAGGCGGTGGAAAGCTCAGGCTGCCATGCCCTGTGTCCCTGGGGAAGCAGAGCTGTGCCAGGTGGGGAGCAGCAGCTCCACGGGCACAGGGAGCAGGGCAGCATCCATCAAGTTACCTGGGCAGAGAAGTGAGCCACGACTGGATCCCTTTTGGTATAACACAGCAACACTTCTCTAACATCCATTTTTCTGCTAATAACAACTAAAACTTTGCTCACAGGACCCCTGACTCGGTGCTTATGCCAGGACTATTGCCCTGGTTTGATAGCAGCTATTGAAGGAAATAAAAAGGACAGCTTTGGAGCAGTCTCGTCAGGCAGCATGATGACTCCTGGCAGCAGGAGAATCATTTTGCCTTTCTGGAAACTGCTGGTCAGACCCAGGGTCTCAACAAACAAGGTACCAATTATTTATTTTCCCTCAGAGCTGGCTGCCAGGGCCTCGTGGGAGGGGTCCCCTCAGGTGAGAGGCTCCATCCTCACAGCTCAAGGTGTTCCCTGCTTGCTCGCTTCCACCATAAAATCAGAGGGAAGTTTGTGTGTGGGAGATGGGGAATTTGCTGCTTGCAGGAAAGAGTGGGATATTGCTTCCCCTGCTTCCCACCTATGCACCCTCCATTCTTTTCAGCTGCAGCATCCTTTGCTCCCTCCAGCCACCCCTCCTGCTCCCCAAGGGTTTCTCTAGACAGGCTGCCTTGGCACAGGACAGCCATGACAAATGGTTCAACTACGGTGATAAATTATGTTCCGTTGCCCAGTCCTTCTGGAAAGTGATTTTAATGTGGATGAAAATAAAAGAGGTTTTGATAGATGCTGGAAATGTCTCCCTTTGGCTGTTAAGAAAAAAATCTGAATGCCTGTAATATTTCTGCCGAGAATTACAATAATTGGTATTTAAATAGTATTCTGAGCAGAGCTGCAATTGCCTAGGAAAGCCAACCCCAGGAGCAAGATCTGTTGTCTTTAAGAGCTCAGCCAGGCTTGGTAACTTAAAAAGAAACTTGAATTATTGGGAATTTAAAACATGCCCTTGCTTTGGCTTGAATGCAACATCAAAGCAGGAGCCTGTGTGTTCCTGAAAAAACAAAGTTTCCCTCCCCTCCCAGCTGCTAAATGCTGTTTCTCTGCTGATTTTATTAGTGCCACTATCCCAGCATCATCTTCATCTACAAATGTCTTTTTAATGTGCTCACAGGAGGGAGTCAATTTTGTCCTCTCAGAGGAAGAATTACCCACAGCCCCAACAAGAAGTGGCAGTAGGTAAAGAGGGCTGGTGATTTTAGGAGCAGCTCTGTTCCCTTTGGAAGCGGAGGGCACAGTGTTGAGAGGGCCTCTGGCATCCCAGGTGGGTTCAATCCATCACACACCTTGTGCTCACCCTGGATCCCATCACTGTCATGGTCCTTGTGCTCAGGAGCCACTGCCCAAGCTCTGTCACCTCCCCAGGACACAGCAGCTTCAGATGGAGGGTGTTTCCTCCTCTACCTTCTGCTGTCACCTGGTCATTCTGTGCTCAGAAAGCCACTGCTCATCTGGGACCTCCACCTCTCAAAATCACTGTTCCATAGAAAGCCACACAAAATTTGTTTTGTAATGACAGAGTTTCTCTTGAGGCCAGCCCCACTATATTTGTATTTGTAAGATGCTGCTGCTGTCTTTCCTGCAACTTGCCAAACCCAACATCCTTTAGTTGTACACCCTGCCCCTGTTTCCCATGAAGATCTAGTACTTATTTCAGACCAACACTGACACTGATTGTCTCATATTTTTTCTCTTCCTACCAAAACCTCCATTACCTGTAAAAGATATATATAATTTAATTAATTAAAATAACATAGATAGTTGTCTGAGAATCCCACAACACGTGTGACAGTGTGGACATTCCCAAATTAGTGCTTCAGGCACAGTAGATACAGTAGATACGGGAGCTGCACTAAATTTTGGGTTGTGTTTGCATCCTCTAATTTTAAAGAGCATTTAAAGGTGAGAGGAAAAGTGCTTAACCTCATAGAGGTTAATATATATCAAAAATAGAGGATAATATATGTTGAATATATTTTATACATTATTTATGGATTAAACCTAGTAATTACAAGTTAAATTCATTGCTAGTTCAAATGGAAAATAATTTGACTGAAGACAGTGGAAATTATTAACTCAAGGAAGCAGTTAGTTATCTAACATTTCCTCTTTAAGGAATAAAGAAATAAACCTCATGTGACATCCACTGCTTTTTTCCCCAGTGTAATTCTAGTGATTTCTGCAGGGTTATTTCTGGGACTGAAACACTGGAAATGCACAAATGCTCCATTCATGGTGAAGTGGTTTGGATAAACTCAGACTAGAGTCAAGTGAACACACAGAGGGGAAAAAACGATAAATAGTCCTGAAGAGGAAATGCCAGTGAAGAGGTTTGTGAAAGCAGGAGCACAAGGCTTCCTAAAGCCATTCAGCTCTAGGAGATGCTTCAGTTTCTCTGAGTGGTGAATCGACCAGAGCCAGGGGTTGTTGAGGAGGAATGGCAACCAGCCTGTGCTTAATAATATGAACAGATCTCTTTTCAAATCTGAAAGATTACTGCAGGTATTTCACCATGCACAGTCATTACCTGATCCCTAACTCACACCTAGAGAAGTGTACTTGCATGCCAATGAGAGTCCCAGATTTGGTTCTTGATAACTGAAAAGATTGTATTTTTAGATTTTTGGTAGCCCTCGGAGAGCAAGGTGAGCAGCTTGGGAGATTGAATCACAGAGCCTTGCTGAAGGTGTTGGGAGTTGCCACATCAGGCAGCCCAAGTGTGGCTGGAGACCCAAGGCAGTCTGGTTCTGTCCTTTACCTCCCAATATCTGATGGCTTCAGGCTCCTGAAACTTTCTCCTGGTGGGCATTGCTGCCCATGGGCTCTTATTGACCCAGGCTTCTCCCATTTTGATGTAGAGCATCCTTGTCACAGGGTATCAAGCAAAAAGAGGCAGAAACCACCACCACCAGCTCCCTGCCCTTTCCTGAGTGCCCTGCCCTGCCCCAGAGCCAAAATCTGTCACCCAAAGAGGCTTCAGATGCTGGCAGAGCAGGAGGGATCATTCCAACTGAACAGAGCTGTTCACAGAGGTGGGAAGATCCTCTTAGCACTCATTAATTGTAATTTTCAGGATTAATGCAAAAGATTTGGCAGCTTGACAGAAGAGAGTTTTAGCACAGATAATTTGCTGCTTCTGGCTGGAGCCAAGGAAAGGGTCAGTGGCTCCCCCAGCCCCTCCAGCAACAGGTGGAGAGAGGGACAGGAGTAAGCAGGCAGGGAACAGGGGTATAAAACACCTGAGAGGTGACAAGATGCTTCTTACACAAGTCAGTGTAAATATTCATGTGATTTATGAGAGTAGCAGACTTTTCATTGATGATTATATTGAATGGAGGGTTATTTAGAAGCTGAGGGGATCAATACAGCAGCTGGGAGTCAAAGCAGCAGAGGGAAAAGTGTAATTTACAGTGCCAGCTTCAGTGTGAAGTGCTTTCACCGCCCCTGGATCCATATCTATGAGTCCAGCTCCTTCCAGGGCTGTGCAGAGCCCCACTTGGGACAGGTTTGGGGCAGGTGAACTGCTCTGGTGCAGGGGAAGGCCAGCCCTGCACACAGCACCAAACCTCGGTGATGTTCTGCCAGAGATGCAGCTCAGAGCTGGATCATGATTGAAGCTCAAATCACCACCCTCACTGCCATCCTCAGCAGCCTGGCTTTGGGCAGGTGGGGATCAGAGGGCAGGGTGAATGAGGCAGCACAGCCTTTGCTGAGCAAGGCTGAGGTCTCCAGCTGGTCTAAGTGAGGACTTGTCCTGCTTTTGGCTGGCATAGAATTCATTATTCCTCTTATGTTGGGTTCAGTGTGAGAATAATTCTGATCACACACTGATCTTTTTGTTGTTGCTGAGCTGCTTCCCATAAATCAAGGACTTTTCAGTGCCTCATGCTCTGCCCATGAGAAGATGCACCAGAAGCAGGAGGGAGCATGGCCAGGAGAGCTGACCCAGGCTGGACAGAGAGCTGTTCCATACCATGAAAAATCATGTCCTGAGAGAGGCTGGGAGGAGCTGCCTGGGACCCTCTGATGCTGCTGGGGGAGGGTCTGGCCATCAGGCAGCAGGTGAATTGAGAATCACTTGTTTCTCTTGCATTTCTCTCTCTTTCTCCCCATTTAATTACAATAATTAATAGTAGTAGTAGTAGTATTTCTACTATTTTATTTTTCTTGGCTTCAATTATTAAATTGTTCTTATCTCAACTAAAAAGTTTTGCCTTTTCCCCCGATTCTCCTCCCCATCCCACTGAAGAGGCAGCTGCATGGTCCTTGATTTCTGGCTGGGGTTAAAGCATGACAGGAGCATTTATCTCCTCCCTGACCCATCCCAGCCCTGCCTGCACCTTTGGAGCCAGGGGAGGATCAGAGAATCATAAAATGGTTTGTGCTGGAAGCAACCTTAAAGCCCATCTCATTCCAACAAGATCTGTGACAAAGGCTTTATAAATATGATGTCTTTGTGATGGGGAGCAGAAAAAGACAAGGAAAATGATTCCTTGTGTGAAACAGGTTATTGTGAAGCTTTTCACCACAGTCTAGCCAGTGTCGATCTTGTGAGCGTTGGGTTTTACTCCCTATCACTCTTTGTTACATTTATTCCTTCAGAAGAAATATAACTCAGAAGTCCCTAATCTTTTTAGCATGGAATTTTAGATTTTAATGGGTTTGTTTTAATTTGCACGTATTCTTGTTAATAAGGAAATCTTTTTAACAGGACTTAAACCAAAAAGCCTGTAATGGTAATTCAAAACATAAAACTCCAGTGCATTTCTGTAAGAATTCCCTGTTAATATTCTTAAGGCTCTTCAATGGGTATTGGTATTAGCAGAAACATCACACAAATTAAAATTAGGCTCTTTGTGAATATTTTAAAATGAATATTCACAGACTCTTCAGCATGAAATTAAATCTAGTTACATTTGATGCTGCTGGTATTTTTAAGGAAGTATACTTGACTGAAAAAAGATTGTGTTGCCTCTGAACTTATTACTGATAGTTCATTTAATTTATTACAGGCCATTGAATGTAACAATCAAATTTTATATAGCATAGCCTTAGGAGCCAGTGTGAGGTTTTAAATTTGCAGAGATGGAACCTGAGCCAGTAAATCACTGATGGAATTAGGAACAGGGCCTTCCTGCTCTGGCCAGCACTCTTGTGTCTCTTTGCTGGGTGATAAATCTGCCCCACTGCGCTCAGCTGGGTGCTCTAAAATGGGAAATCTGACTTTGGGGATTTGGGGTTGCCCTACGATTGGGCCTCTAAGAAATCTTAGACATTTTTTTTTCCCCACTATTTTCCCTAGTTTAAAGCCCGTACTTTGCATTGGGGTCACCTGTTTCACGAGCACATTTGGGCCTTGCAGAGGTTTGTGGCTCCCTGTGTTCTCTTTGTCACTGGCTCTGCTCCACCTGCTGCTGAGGGCTGGTGGAACCACTCCAGCTCCGTGCCTCTTGCTTAACCTGTGCTGGAATTAGCTCCTCTGATGCCAGGGGATGTATAAAGGAACGGTGAGTGGGCAATTGTGTCCTTTCTTCACATATCTTTGCTGCTTTTTTGCTGAATTATTTCCCTATTCTGTTTTTCTCCTGACCATACAGAACTAAGGTCAGCCTTACAAAATCCAGATTATCACCCCCAGGCAGCACGGCAGCAAAGCAGGTGCTTAAAATTAAACATGTGCAAATCCACTGGAAGTCCAGTGGAGTGAAGCTTGTAGTAAAATTTAAGCAAATGTGAATTCTGAACTGGTAGCTTTAGGAACACACTCTTGGACTGATAAAGTGATGAGGAAACATCCCAATCTGCCACAAGAAAATGCCTCCATCACCCCCTGCCTGTTGCTATCATCACAGGATGGTCAGATTCAAGACCTTTCCCGGTTTATCTCTTTTATTTTGACATTAACACCTTGTGCCTGCCTCTAGGTCCCAGGAATCAGACAGCACTTTCCATGATATATCCTGTAGCCCTTAAAACACAAGAGTGGAGTGTCATCTTCCTGCTGATGTACACCACCAGAACCTGTCATTTCCTTGACACAGTACAGCAGCAGAATGGTCTCCCTTCAAAATACATCACTTGGGATAGTGGCATTTTGAATTACATGGTGCCAGGATGGCAAGTGTTTGAACCATCCACAAATGTAGACAAGACAGGGTCAAAATATATCTCCAGTTTTCATGTGGGCAGCTGGACTATCTGAGGTGATAAAAATCACATCAATGTCATTGCCATTTAGACAGCGAGGAAGTGAAATTGGATTAAAGCACTTGAGTAGTTTGGGTTCCTAATTCCCATTTAATCCCCAGCAGATGCAGAGTGGCTGAGGAGGGCACAGGCTGCAGAGGGAGAGCAGAGCAGGATGAGGTGCACACCCCAGGAGTGCTGGAGGATCAAAGCCAGCAGGAAGGCACAGTGGGCTCTGTGTGAATCCACTGCCTGTTTCTCTGCCCTTGGGACACTGCTGACTGCACCTGAGCAATGTGCTGCACATTCCCATATTGTTTAAAAAACAAATGGTGAAAGTCTTTGCTCTGTAAGGTCCCATTTTGAAAACCCTGCTGTTCCTGACAGCTGAAAATCCAGCCATAGTTATGGAAGTGGGGCAGGTCACCCCTTAGCTCCAGATAGAATTAGCACAAGGATAGGTTATTTTCAAATACAGCAGACCAGCTTATTTTGCATAGTCTCCACACAATTTATTGAAATTTCTCAGAATCTCAACCAGGGGGTCACATTAGCAGAAGGAATATTAACCTGGAAACCTCCACAAAAAACTACCATGGCTTTCTTCTATCTATATATTTTTTCTCTCAATATTGTCACTGGGCAATTTAATTCTCTTCTGGGCACAACAGTCAACTTGTTTTCCAGAAGGGACACATGCCACAGGATTTATTTTATTCCCTTTAAGTAACTATGACCAGTTGTCATAAATTGAGGAGTGGAAATTGCTCATTCCCTAAGGCTCTCTAACAAATGAGATCAGAAATCCGATGAATATGTCTTGCAGAGCTTTTCAGTTCAATTACAGATGTCCATGTGCTACTGGTAATGCCATGATCAGTTCAAATAGTATCATTGCAGGTGTGAAAGACCTGCAAATTGAAATCTGTTTCACATCAGTATCCAACATGTGACTGGAGAGATTAAAAGGAAAATTTTCAAGGGACAAAGGATGAACAATTAATGAGCCCTGGAGTGGCTCTGTAACAGGTAGCAAAGCAAAACAAGTGTAAAAGGAGAAGCCGTCAGAAATGAGCAGTTTGGTGCTAAGTTTCAGGAGGAGATTAGTGGAGAGTTTCACTGGATCCATTAGTGTTTGCGAAGTACTTGTAGACTGGATCAATGAGCATCACAGAAACTCCCAAGAGGAAGTGAATTAAAAGCTTTTTCTTTTTTTTTTTTTTTCTTTTTTTTTTTGTAGTGGGAAGCAAATAAAGCAGAGCTCACACGCCAGCTGAGACTAAGACAAGGCACTGCATGGATCTCTGGTCAAGTGAGTGCTGCCTGTGCCTGCCTGTGCCAGGGTGAGGTCAGCTGGAGGAGCGTGTGGCCATGATAAAACGTGGTGATGGCCAGCAGAGGCTGGAGCAGAGGTTTTTTCGTGACCTTAAGTCAATCTATTTTGAGCTTTGGCTTTTTGATCTTCAGTTCTGAGCATTTGGTGGGAGGTGGGCAGTAAACTCTGACTTGGTTTTAGTGGAAACAATAAGAAGGTACTAAAATCCTGAGAGCCACCTTAAAGATGCAGCACCAGAGCTTCAAATGAAGCCAGCACAGCACCACTGAAGCCTCCCTGGTGCTGTTGATTTACACCAGTTGAACATCTGGCTCGTATGCTTTGTATTATTAAATACTTCTGTGATTATTATGTGAACAATTAAGATGCATGGAAATGAAAAAGCAGGCTATGAATTGTGCCTTCCCTGCAATCCAGGAGTAGGAGTGGGAATGCTCTGCTCTGCCTTGTACTGAAGCTCTGCAGTTTATCTGTGGGTTTTTCTAGAAACCAGAAAGTGAAAGGGATCTTGGGAGATTTTCCAGGTTCTTCTTCCTCCAGGGCAGCATCATCACAGAATCACAGAATGCTTTGGGTTGGGCTGGAAGAGACCTTAAACCTCGTCTAGTTCAACCCCTGCTCTATAGCCAGGGACACCTTTCACTCTCCCAGGATGCTCCAAGCCCCCCTGAACCTGGCCTTGAACACTTCCAAGGATGGATAAACTTCAGCCCTGTCATATTTCCTTGAAATGTTCTTCAAACTCTGCCACTTGAGACCTTGCAGTGTTATCCCAGTGCTGAGCACTGGTGCTGATGTAAGAATCTTTTCCCCAGTCCAGCTGAACCTCTCTGTCTGTGCTTGAGCTCTCTTGTCTTGTCCAGCAGTGCCCTGGAGCAGAGCACAGTCCCTTCTCCTGCCCAGCAGTCCTTTGTACACAAAGCCTGTCAGTTGGTTTGTCTCTTTTGTGTAACATTCAATCTGGTCAATCATGTTGGAATTCAAAGCTGAGGAAGTCCAGACAAGCCCAAGTAAATGTTAACACTGCAGATTCTTTATTATTTCTTTCCATAAGCCTGATTCCCTTTCATGGTTTGCTGCTGAAGTGTAGAAGTACATCCAGCCATAAGAGAAAAAGATCCATCTTTCAGCATCAGGAGATTAAAGAAATAGAATGAGATAACGTTTTGCAAACCTGAAAGGATTTGAAAATCCCTCTCCTGCTATTTCTGGAAAAAAGTCAATTGCAGGGCAAGATTATCTTCATTAATAGTGTGAGAATGAGTGTTGGCTGTAGGTTTTGTTTAACCTGAAAAGCAGCATTCAGCAGCTGGGTTTCCACATCTAAAATAATATCCGGAGAATCAAAAATCCTTTGCCACACATGAAATCATCCTTTGGCTGTGTAATGGAGCTCAGCAGTGCAATGTGAGGGAGAGCAGGATAACCTTTTAACATCCCCACAATCCCCAGGGACTGCCATGTTGCTGATTAACAGATGATTGGCGATTTGAAGTTCCCCAACTTAAAGCTCTGTATGTGTTGCACAAGTCACTGGTTTTATGGAGAGCTTGGGAAAGACATAATTTTTGGCTTTCATCCTGCTTTTCAGACGTGGCATGATGTAAGTGACTGCTCTGAAGTGAAAGCAACTGTTCAGAGAGAGAGAGAGCTGAAGCAATGTTGTGGGAACTGCTCTGCAGGGTCTAGCCCATGGTGATGGGAGCCATGGACACCTTCTTCAGGAGGTGTTTGGGACCATGGAGTCACCCAGTCCACCCTCCCTGCTCAGGGATGGAGTTTGGCATGTCTGGAGTGCAGAGCTGGTACCTGGGGTTTGTGTTCATTGGTTCCATCTGGGCTCTGAGCCACGGACTCAACGTGTAACCTCTGCTTCTGTGTCCTCACTGATACGGGCTCAAGGGGAAAACATCCATTTCTGTGCCAAAGACAAGGCTGCAGGTAATTCAATTAACCAAAGTACTGTGGTTGAGTGGAGAAATTAAGAAAAGGACCCAGAAACTGCTGGAGACACCCCGCACAAAGATCGAGACCTTCTCTTGAGGCCATGTAAGGTTCTTTTCCCACTGACCCTTTGGATTCAGCAGGTCTTTCTGGAGGACTTCAATTTCTGTCTGGAAGCCAGGCAGCTCTTTTCTGTTCTCCTGCTGAAGGCATCCAACCTTTGGTTGATCTCCTGCCCCAGGAGCTGCTGGGAGAGCCAGGACTGTGTGCAGGAGGAAGGTCTAATGAACAACATCTCCACTCCAAGAATTCACTATTTTCAGGGCACTCCTCCACCTGCCAAACTGTGCTAATGTTAGCAGTGCATGGCAAGAGGAACTTTAAAACAAGTGCTGGAAAAATCCCAAACCCTGTCCCTGAACAAAATGCCACCAGCTCCCAAAAGACTTGTATGACAGACAGAGAGCCCTGTAGCTGTCAGCTCTTCATGCCTTTGGGGGCCTGATTATTATTTTTAAATACTTTATCTCTCTGGTGGTTCTTGTAGCAGTGTCACCTCTACAAGCAAAACATAATGGCAGAGCTGTCTATAATTTTTGGTATAAATAGGATAACTCTAACTTCTGTTGTTATAAAGGCAATAATAATCTGCATTTTATTTACATTTTGTAGGAACAGAAGAGCTGCATCTTGGAAGAAAGGTGTTGCTGCTCTCAGGATGTGCCCCAGCAAGGTGAGCAGATAGGGGTTGGGGCCTTTTCCAAAGTGACAGGGAGGTGAAATTATTGAAATCCAAGCAGAGGCAGAGCCAGGGCTGCAGCACAGCCCTGCCCTCCCCAGTTTCGTCACTCACGCTCGAATCTGTGACATTTCATGTGCGAAGGGCAAATAAATACAGGAAATCATGTGGAGAGGGAAGATCAGGGAGGTGTGGAGAACGAAGGAGTGAAGGTTTTGTGAACAGAATCACTGGCTGGGACTGCTTGACAGAATTATACTTCATTACTGACGCTTCACAGCCTTGATTTTCATATTTATTTGTGACTCTTCTTTTTTAAACCATGGGCTCTTTTGACATGAGAGTCATGCTGTGTAAAGCACTATTGATTAGAGTTTCTAATTTCATGCCATTACAGCATGACCATTGGGGAATGAAATGTATTTTATTTTTTCCACCACAGCTATGCCAGCAGTGTTTGGGACTCAGCCATGGCACAGCCTGTCAGCAGCAGGCATTTTCAGCTCAAGATCTTTGCTACTTGAGCCAAAAGGCGAATTTGCCCAAGGTCTAAGCCTCAGCTCAGAGTATTTTTCCTGGAATTAAAACACATCAGTTACAAAGTGTATTTTGAGGCCAGAGGTTTCCAAAAGCATGGCTGACTTGGGGATTTTCCATTTTTCAGTCAGGGCTGCAAAAGACCATTTTTCCTCCCCCACTGTTTTTTCCCCATTTTCAGTCATACCTTCTGTCTTTCCACAATCACTGGTTTGGTGCTCAAAAAGTGAATGAAATTGTTAAAGATGTGGGGCCACACCATCTGATGTGATTATGTAATGAACATAATCACCATTAGGTACAAGCTGCAAGAAGGAACCATAACTTACTCTTTTCTGTTTTTTTCCTCTCTGATTCTGCTGTGCTTCTTCTCACACTTGGATTTCTCAGTCTCCTCTGAGCTGGACTCCTTTGGAATATTCCCTCATGGGGAGTTTTGTTTATCTCAGTTCTCTGGGTCAGGAAGAAAACTCCAAAGCTCGTTAGGATCTTGTTTCTCGTGTTTATTAGGATGTTATCACAAAGCTTGGCAGGTCTCTCCAGACTTTCTGCACAAGTTTAATTCACTACAACCTGGCACATTTTGGCTCTGATGGCACAAAATGGCCCTGAACTACTCAGTTCTTTTATCTTTATACTTATTTCCTTTTATCTTTATACTTATTTTCTTTTATCTTTATACTTGTTCATATCCAATTAGCAATAGACACATATATTATTTTTCCTAATGACCCAATGACCCAACACCTGTGTGCTGCACTGTGGCATTTTTTATCCAATCACTTACCCAAAAACCTCTAGAAGAAGAAAATGAAGAAGAAAGAAGGAAAAAACACCCTAAATCCTCCATCTTGTCTCCTGCTCTCTAAACTAGTTTAAACTCTAAACTTTAACTTTTTCACCTAGTGACTTAAGAAAACTCTCTAATCTATACACTCACACTTTTAGCTTTTCTATCTAACTGTAACATTTGTTTTCATGTATCACCATGAAAACATGCCCATGAATTTCATGTTGTATGAAATCCAGTGTTCTCCTGGATCTCAGAGCCAGGCATCAGAGAGAGGGCACACACTCTGCGCCTCAGATTCCAGCAGGAACTGACTGTAAACCTGAGGAAGACCTGGAGGACCTGGTGATATCCACACCTCTGCTGCCTGCAGACCCCTCCAGACATTTCTCTACATTTCCAGAGAGCAGGGAGGTATTGCTGGGAGAGGGAAGTGTGCAGTGAATGATACAACTTGCAGCAGCAAAAGGAAGGAGGTAGTTGAGAGCTGGATCACAGTGACCTTCCTCCCCTGAGGAGTGAAGCTTCCTGTGGGAACAGAGCCTTTTCCAGGAGATGAAATGAACTTCTTCAGCATTAGCCCTGAGTAAATGCTGGTCCAGCTCATAAAACATCCTGGAGTGCAGAACTGTTTACAGACTTTATTTGTCCTGAGCCTTGTGCTTGGTGAGATCAGAGGCATTTTTATTACCCAGCTTTGTGCAATATCATTCCAGAAACAAATGCCATGTGCGTGTTTTCCATAATGAGGGGATACATTACAGCCCAAAAGGATGGCAGTGTCTAATAGAAATATACCTCTGAAGCACCTGAGAGCCAAGCCCAAGGAAGGGTTTTTCCTTGCTTTTTTTTACTCTGATTTTTACTCTCCCTGAAGCTGGGTGCTCCCCACACACAGGACAAAGAGGCAGGACTGAGCCTTCCCTCCCTGCTGAAATGCTTTGGTTTTTGGGGAGCAGTTCCTGGTAATGGGCTTTGGTTTTTGGTTTTTTGTGACATCTGAAACCTCAAAGGACACACAGACACAGGCTCATGCTGACTGAACTGTGGATAGGCTTCCTTTGCACCTGTTCTGAAAGCAAATGAAAATATTTGGAAAAGGGAAAAATGGCTATGATCTATAGCTTTTACCTTTTTTGAAATATATATAAGCATTTCAGGGTTTGGTTTTTGTTTGTTTTTTTTTTTTTTTGTGGACAAGCAGTTCTGCAATGCACAGCAGATGTCTCAGACTTCAAGATACAAGGGAATGTTTCTCCTCGGTCCTCAGATGAAATGGACTGGGCTTTGCTCCAGAAAAGAGAAACGATGAATCCATCACTGAGCGTGAACTTAAAGGAGCTAATATTGGGTATTTTGGTTCTGATGTATGTGCTAAATGAAGTAATCATTCAGGGTGTAAAAGTAACGTCTTGGGAAAATGTTATAAAACATTTTTAAATAAATAAAATGTGTCTGAGGCCCGTGGGGCTGCAGCAGCACGGAGCTGGAGCTGGCCCTGGCCATCGCTCCCACGCCAGAGCTGTGCCTGAGCTGCAGGAACCACAGACTCCAGAATGGAGTGAAATGGAGTGAAAAGGACCTTAAAAGGACCTTAAAGCTCATCTTGTTCCCTCCTGCCATGGGCAGGGACACTTTACTCTGTCCCAGCTTGCCCCAAGCCCTGTCCAAGCTGGCTTTGGACACTTCCAGGGATCCATGGGCAGCCACAGCTGCTCTGGGCACCCTGTGCCAGGGCCCCACCATTCTCAAGGTCAGAGGAAGATGAGTACACCAGGACTGAGCCCCATAGGGATACTGTGAGTATCCTCTGAGCACACAGTGAGTAAATACTGCTTAGGGGAAAGAGTTTCCTAAAGCAGTGCCAGTGTCTGGGCACATTCTGCCTGGTCCAGCCCTGCCTCTGCAGCCTTGAGCTGGAGATGCCTCTGCCTTGTGCTGTACTTGCCTCCTCCCATTATCTTCCAGCCTGGATTCTTTGCTCCTCAACTACCACTAACCACAATTATACCCTCCAGCAAGGAACAGCAATTGGTATTTTATCATTGGGATTTTTCACCGTGACTTTTACACCCACCTGGAGTGAGCAAACTATTACACAAAGTTTCATCCAATTACTTTAAGTGCATTTGGACACATGGTGCTGAGCACAGCCTCTGTTCAGTGGGAGTGAGGGACAGTCCCTTATCAGCTCGAGGCACCATCATTCATTAAAACATCGTTTGCCTCTCACTGCTGAAGCACAAATCTATGGGATGTCATAATGAGGTGTGCTAATGAAAGATAGAGCAGGATTAACAAAAGGGTCCTCTCCACACTGTACCTGCCTCTTACTACTTTGCACAGTCCCCATCTTTTATGATCCCCTAGAAATGTTTCACAAGGTGCTGGAATTGAGGCCCACAAATCCAATTAATAGCTGGTGTGGTGTGTGCCCAGAATTGCCATGCACTGCTTGCAGAAACACCTGAGTGCAGCAGAGGAGAAAAAGGAAAGTATTGGGCATACAGGACTGTAAATGAGCCTCCAATCCATCCCAGCCTCTTGTTCTCTCTCTGGCCTAGGAAAACCTTTGATAATTAGTTTAGCACCTTTCTCTCATGAGCTGGCTCGACCACCTCTGCCCTTTCTAACCAGTTAGAATCTTATTTTTACTGGAGTTCCAGAGGCTGAGTGGGAAGCAGAGCCCTCTTGTTTCCCAGGGTCCCAGCTCCCTGGGCTCAGGCATGCAGGATCAGGGATGCTGAAGGGCTGGAGAAGCCATGGCACCGCCCTTCGTGCTCCAAACCCATCCTGAGCACAGCTGGGGAGGAAAAGCAGAGCTGAAATTATGATTGCAAAGCACATTTTTGAATGCCATTCACAAATACAAAAAAAGAAAAAGAAATTGCTAAAAGTTAAAACTTCAAATAAAAAGTAGGAAAGCTGCCTGGCATTGCACGATAACACAGCACTTTATTATTCCTCTTCAATTGTTTGACGTTTATGCCTCTGTTTAGCAAGTCTGTTCGTTATCGTTCTCCAATTAACAGAGACTTTTTTCAGATTATTTTTATGAAATTCTCATTTAATTAGCAATACAGCTGAATCTCAAATGGCAGTTTTAAAAATATCCTTCTACCCATCAAGCAGCCAAATGGTCTTTGTGAATACTTGCAGAATTGTAAATCTTCATTTGTCTGCTAATTATCCCCCGTGCTTGGATGATGGGAATGGGAACACCTGACAATCAGGGGTTATTCACCGGACACTTTCATTGAGCATGGTGTGGAAAAATACAGATTTCACTTATTAAAGCCATCTCATGGGCTTTTTTAAAAGTAGAGAATGGGATTTATCAGATGATTTTCAGAATCCACACAATAGATGGGGAATTAAAATAATAGGACAAATAATAGAAAACAGGTGTGATAGGAGACATCAGGCATTCTACAAGCACAAAGCAAAATGGGAGGAAATACACTGATAATACAGAAAGGAAAAAAAGAAACTGAACAGTAAAATGTCAGTGAATGGGCCCTCCTGCCATACAGCTGGAGATCATTATGGTATTTAGCAAAGCATACACAAATAAGCTTAAAAAAATGCATATTTGCCATATATAGGTGGGTGTATGTAGTTTGGGAAGAAAAAAAAAATAAAACAAATCCTTTAATCTACCACTGGAGCACTTGCACATTTGCAGGGCCCTGCTGTGAGCCCTCCCTGTGCTCTGTGCTCGGTGATGCTGCCCCTCTGCAGCCCTTTGGGGCACTCCTGGCCCTGCCAGCTCCCAGCACCACGGGGATATTGCTTAGTGGGACAAGGGGAAAACTCAGGTTTTCCTAGCCCAGGGCCACTGGGGAAAATATTGAATTTGAGATAAAAGGAGGCAGAGTTGTAGAATGGTTTGGGCTGGTAGGGAGCTCAAAGATCATCCAGGTCCAACCCTCTGCCATGGGCAGGGACAACATTTTCTGTTCCAGGTTTTAAACCTAATTCTAGCAGGACATCAGGACACTGCTGCCTGGGCCAGAGGTGAGTTTTGGGTGGTGTTGGTTCTGCCTCTGTGGCTTTGCTGTGCTCCTGCTCTCCTTTATATCCCAAAGGTGCTCGGAATCCCAGGGGTAAGAGGAGGGCAGGTGAATGCCAGTGTGGCCATCTCTGTGATGGACATCGGGCTTGCAATTCCCACCAGCCATCCTCACTGAGTCCCACAAGCTCCTAAAGCTTCCAATCCAGTGTTTGGGGGACAGGAGAGAAGGCAGGAATGCTTCTATGCAGGCATTAAAGGGGAGTAATGGAATACTGCTGCTGCCAGGTGAGTGGAGAGGATTCCTCAGAGCCACTTTGGATCTCCAGCTGCAGCACTACCTCGTTATGAATCTCTCTCACTTGTAGTGCAGATGTCTGACATCGCCTCCAGTGACCTTTTCAATATAGTCCAAGTGCTGCAGAGCTGGTCTTTCAAGAGGAATTCAAATCGAATTTACTCAGGCAGAAAGGATTGGCCTGGGGATAGCCCTTGCTACTCACTTCGCATTTCTCCTTGTCATTCTCATGGAAATTGGAGTTCTTTATGCACGGTGCTTCTTCCTAAGAACTGCAAATGCAACAACAGGGACAGGCAGGGTTCTAAGGGAGGCTTTGGGGGTGGCAGTGGGAGGATGGAGGTGTGGAGCTGAGCACAACCTGCTGCAAGGTGAGGATGTGACCCTGGGAGCTGGCACACCCAATCAGCTGCTGCACGTGTTAAAAAATGCAACTCGGTGGGATGGAATAGCTGAGATTTGGATAAACTTCAGGTGCAGGGAGAGAAATTCATGGGAGAGAAATTCATTGAGCGTTCTGCAAGGTGAGATAGCCAAGGAGCAACATCTGGTGCTAACACTAATGGCCCTGGGGTGAAGTCTCTGCCCTTCTTGGGGCAAAGTGTGTGTGTTTGGGAGGGGGAAATGTTGATGTTTTCATGTGCTTTCCTGGCACAGTATGATTATTTCATACGTTTGTCTGAGGTGCTTTAAAATGTAATTTCTTTGATTAATTTGGTGTCTATATTTTCACTGTTTTGTTCACTCCAATTTATGACAAAATTGAACAAAGTGGGTAACAAAATATAGCCCTGTCAGGCTCCTGTCTTCACGGATATAAAGAAAAATGTGAAACTGTCAGGCACACAAATGTGCCAAACCCCAAGGAAAATTATTGCATTCTGCTTGACATTTACTTTAATTTTACAAAATTCTGTAATACTATTATAAATAATAATAATAAAAAGCAGCATGGAAATATTTTTAAATGTATTTATTTTCATTTTCTAGCTTGGTGATTTATGGGCTTGTTTTATTTTCTTTTTTTCCCCCTCTCAGAAGAGAGAATGAGCACCTTGAGCTCGAGTGCTGCCGACTGCAGGGTGGCTGGAGTTGGGTGTTCTGCTCACAGGCAGAAGAAAACCACTTCAAGACATCAAGGTGACTGTTCCTCTTACAGCTGAAGGCAAAGAAAAGTGTATGAAAATAATTAATGGGATGTAGTGAACGGGGCTGGCATCATTTTCATCCTGAACTGACAGCATGTGCCGTTCACAGGCCCTTTCCACTGTGAATAAATAAATGTAGTGACACAGGAAAAGGCTTATTTATCTGAGAAGTTAAAAAGGCACCAAGTGGACAGCCAGCTTCTGGGCTCCCCAAGAAGATGTTTATATAGGAGAGGCTGCATTTGATGAAGAACTATGTAACCTGGCTGATTTTAGCAAGGCTCTGTTGGTCAGTGAACTCCAGCCCACATTCACCATCCCAAGGGCTGATGCATCGCCTGGGACACAGCTCTAACACACTGAAAACCTCAAAGGGCTTTGAGTGGTCAATATTTGTTACTTTTTCCCCTTGTCATCCCCATAGTCTCTCATTTCCGAGGTGCTTGGGTTTCCTTATGAGCCTCCAGCTGTTCTGCATTTGGGGTTGAGTGCTCCTCACTGCCCTCCCTGCTGCTCTCAGGAAACCTCCTGCTTTAGTCCCAGGGAGCTCAGTGTAAGCTGCTGTGCCTGGAGGAGCTGCCTTGGTTTGGCAGGAGCAGGTTAGAGAGTGTTCTCTGGGTTGGGATATCCATGGGGTTGATGAGCTTTGCTGCTGAGAAAGTCCTTGCACAGCTTTCCACCTGTACCTGGTGGGGACGTGCACCTTGGCCATGACATTGCATGGGAACGTGTCACAGCTTTGGTGCTGTAAGCCCTGATGTCCTTGGGTTGCCCAGCTGGTGGGAACAGGCTTGCTGAGGAGGGGGATGCTTTTACAGGTAAAGGATTTCCTGTTGGGTGAAAGGTTTTGGTGAGCCAGACTCTCCCAGATTGTAAGGTTTAATTTGTTTTCATCTGTAAAGGATGGCTGCTGTTGGGAACTAAACCCTGGGGAAGCAGCGAGGCTCTGTCATCCCAAACACATCAGGAAGATCATTCCTGGCGTTTCCAGCAGCATCCCTGTCCTGCTGGCTCCGTGGCCAGCGAGCCTGGGCCCCTCCCTGCTCTACTCCAAGGAGCAGAGCTGCTCCTGTGTGCAAACCACAACCACCTCCTCTCCCTCTGTGGCCACCTCAGCCCCTCGGGGCTGTGCTCTGCCAGCAGGACTCCACTCAACCTCTCCTTTATAAAGCCCTTCTGGGAAGTGAAATGTGCTGCCTGCTCAGGAAAAGGCGTTATAATGGGCAGGTACCAATGGGGGAAGATGGATCACTGAGTCAGAAATCAATCGAGAGCTTGTGATGGTGTCATAAATCAGGGGATGCTGAGCGTTAAAGAAACCCAACACTTGATTTATAACTTGGCACAAGCCATTTGTCGCCAGCCAAGATTTTCAAAAAGAGAAACATTTTTGTAAGCTTAATTTAACATTATTTTTGTTCCACTGTGCTAAGTGTTTCTGTAGGGTTTATTTTTCCTCCTGCAGATGAAACTGGATTTATGGATAAAAACAGCCAAATGACATCTGAAAATTTTGTTTCCCTTTGAAATTCTTGATTCATCTCAGCATCTCTAGGAGGGCATCTCCTCTCTTGTGTTGCCAGGTGATGTGTCATTAATATATATTGATTTTTTTTTTTTTTAATGAGGAATTAAGGTATTGTTATGGTGTGAGGAGTTTTTTTGAGAACTGAAAGCATTAATTCTAAGGTGCTCTGAGCATCAGGCTTGATGCACAGTGCTGTTCCCAGCACGCTTACCTTTTTTCTGTTATTTCATAATTAGCTGTATTTTGGACTTGATTTCTTTGGGTGCCTTAAAGCAGGGTGGGAAAGCACAAAGGAGTTTTCTGTTTGCCCTGGTGACACTCTTTATATAACATATCTACAGTGGATGGGCACAGGAACAGCCTCCCCAGGGTCATGGGCACAGCTCCGAGCCTGTCTGAGCTCCTGAAGTGTTTGGATGATGCCTTAAGCACATAGTGGGATTCTTGGGGATATCTTGGAGATGCACTGAGCTAAGAGTTGAACTTGATGATCCTTGTGGGGTCCAACTCAGAATAACCTGTGGTTCTGAGGTAATTGTGCTTCTTAATTGGAAGTGTTTGTCAGTGCAAAGCATAGTGCACAAGGTCATGGTGTGCTTAGTTTGAAACTTGTCTCAGACCCATGTGTGGTTCTGGCAAATCTATTCCAGGCCAAGAAAAAAATAACAAACAACAAGAAATAAAAAAAAAAGAGTATGGAACTCAAATATCCTCCACTTACAAATAGTGCCTATGGTCCATTTAGCTTCATATACACAAAGTAATATTGTTCATAGGCAAAAATCCCGTGAGCTTCCTGGAATAGAGAGGATCGGTGTTGCTTAGTTACCAGTGGTACGCTGGCATGCTGAGATAAATCAGTACAGCTCCAAATATTAAAGCCTTTAAAATAAAATCAAAGCTGTGTCCACAGTCCCCAGCGCTCCCTCTTTACCTTGGAGCACGTGTGGCACTGGAGCTGTGCAGGAGCATGGACACAGTGCCTGCACAGGCTGCTGCTCTCCCTTCTGCTTCTGCCTTCAACTAAAAGTGAGAATAGGCTGAGCCATCCCAAAGGAGAGAGCAGGATGGAGGGGGAGGCCAGCAGGGGTTTGGATTGGTGTGGGGGTGACTTTATCTGCTCATCCCTCCTGTATCCCTGTGTCCAGCCTTGGACACACAGCTGGCAGCAGCAGCTCTTCTCCTCCAGGGCCTGGGGGAGGTTTGCCCCGGGCAAAATGTTCTGAGCTAGGCCTGAAAGGACCACAGAGCCCTGAGCAGAGCCATGGCATGGCCTGACAGTGTCTGTGAGAAATGGGGAGAGGGGAAATATCTATTAAACAATGCCAGAGCAGCTTGGTTCCCCAGGGAAGTGCCTCGGCTGCCAAGATCCCAGGTCTCTCTTCACCCTGCAGGTGGGACAGTATTGTCCTTGAAGGGGAGGTAGATAACTTTAAATGTTTGAGTCCTGCTCTTAATTAAATAAGAGTGAGAAAATAATATCCCACAGCACAGAAAAGATATAACCCTCTTTGGCTCATTTATTAGAGTGAATAAAACTGGTGGTGATTGAGCTAACTTTCCTATATAAATACAACTTAGATCATTCATTGAGACTGATTTTGCTACAGATGGTAGATCCTGCTCTGGAGTCAAATGTTGGCAATGCCCTGCACCCACAGGATCAGGTCTCTGGGCTTGGAAATGCCAGGGAACAGGAGCTGAGGTTCTGAAATTCAAATGTAAAACAATCAGAGAGCTCGGTTCATGGGTGCAGTGCTGAGATAAGTCACTTACTGGCGCCTGGGAGTGGGTTAAGCTGTCTATATAGACACAGCCCTTGGAATCTGTGTGACAGTAATACCTAGAGAAATCTACCAGGATTAGATCACTTATATTAGATTTGGTAGATATGCATGTACAGCCTCTTCTCCCAAAAGATTGTAATGTAAGTAGACAAGTCAAAATAATGGTGAGAAGAAAAGGCTGTAACTCGACTCCAGCTTGTAGAAGGCAAACTAGAGCAGAGCAAGGCTCAGTCACTTGCCCACAGAGACAAAAAAATCTGTAGCTGAGCTGGGAACTGAATCCAGATTTTGATAATTCTATCTCCAGAAGTGCTGGAAGTGCCAGACAAGTTGAGGATGCTGTGTTGATCCTTCCCTCGCACAGATCCTGGGGTCCCTGCCCACAGCAGCTGCCAGAGGGGACTTTTGTGAGGGCTGGTGGCAACATGGGAGGGTCAAACATCCCTGGTGGGGAGAGAGGCAAGGCTGGAGGCTTGCACACAGCATCTGCAGTGGCAAACACCACCCTGCTGGAGGTGAAACCCCACTGACAGCAGCTGGGCACGAGTTTATCCCCACACATCTCAGGGGCAGCACAGTGCCACCCCTCCAGGCTCTGCACCTCCAAAGACCAATGCTCCCACTTGCCAAGCAGAGGAGAAAGAGCTGCTGCTATTAATTATTAATGAAATCTCACACACAGCATAAAAGACACAGGCAATTCATTTTGGCAACTGTAATGAAAAAATTAATTGAATAATCATTCCATGTAAATAGATTTAGATAAGCTTCTTGTCTTTCTTTTTCAATTTTTTTCTCCTCCTCCTTCTCTCTCCCTGCTCACACCTTCCACTTTTCAGTAGAGAAACCCTGTGATTAATTGCTTGGAATATTGTTTTAATTCATAGCATCCTGTGGTGAGCAGTGGCTGGGGCCACCAAGTCCCTTGGGTCCAGACGATCTAACCTGGGGGATGCAGGGTAGTATTAGGGAAGAAAAGGCTGTTAAAATTTACTGCTCTTAGGAGCACTTCAAAAGAACCCAAAATGCCTGATTTATAGAGTGTTGTTTTGTTAATGGCTCAGATGCCTGATCCTGTTCATGTCTATGAGTCTTCCCAGTTTTTAGGGGGTTGTTGCCTGGTGGGTGTCCCTGGAACTGGATCCTGCCTGCTTTAGGGACTATGTGCTGGGGACCACCCCCTGCTCCTGTTTGGGAGATGCTGTCACTGCTCCCCAAGGCTGCTCAGGTGCCTCATGCCTTAAACATTCATGTTGGAGTGGGAGGAAGCATGACAAGCCTTCCAGATTTCTCTTTTCCCATTAGGGAGTTCTCAATGTTTCCCAGTTAATGAGCCCATATGTGACCCCTGGGCATCTCTGTAAGTTCCCTGCACTGCCAGGAGCTGTGGGAGGGACGTGGAGCAGCCAGGCCAGGGCAGCCCTTCCCAGCAAGGATCCAAACCCAAACAGACACAGGACCAAAGCTCTGAATGCCTCACAAATGCCAGAGCCTGGGGCTGTGCTGTCTCCTGTGAAGGCAGTGAAGAAACCCCTTGTCATGCTGTGCTATGGTTCCCACCTCCCATCAGAAGCAGTCTGGCTTTTTCCCCTCTTGTGTGTTTCACTGAAAAATGCTTTCCATTCAATTTTATCTCCCACAATCTTCTTTGGGGTCTCCAGCTCTAATTCCCTAACATGGAATGTTTGTAAAGATAGAAACCTTTTTTACCTTTACCCATGAAACTTCTCAATTCTCATTACTCTGCAAAGTGGCATAAATGTAAGGAAGAGCCAGGAGAGAATATCTTATCAGAGGAAATTCCTATGGCTTTAAAAATGAGCAATCAAAACTACACACCAAAATAACCAATGCCCCAAACCACCTTTCTCCCCTCCTACGTAGGGCCCTGAGTTCTCACAGATGCAGGGAACGTGTTCATCTTGTGCTGACCCTGTTTAGTACCAGCACAGGTTCAGCAGGACACATCCACCTTCTGGATTTTGAAGTTTAAAATGACCAAATTCCTTGAGCTGTGACCTGCCCCATCTTTAAGATGATGTAGACAAATTTCAACTCTATCTCTGCAGATTTTCCAGTATTACACCAGCATTTCCTGAAGACATATTGCCCTTTGACCTTGTGTCTTTTTCAGCTCCCCATCTCACCTGCCAACAAATTTCCATCTTTCTTGTTCCCTATAGCTACAACTATGTTCAAACAGTGTCTTATCATTCCATCAACCTACACTGAACCAGCCAGCTGCCTGGGAGAGACTGCTCTTATGGCTTTTCACACTTACTCAGCTGCTGCCTCACTCTGCAAAACAAAACAGAAAGGGGAGAAATAGAAACTGCCTGCTGAAATGAAGCAACTGCTCTGCTGCTGCTTGTCGTGCCTGTAGTTTCCATGCCTGGAGTTTCTGAATTTCTTTTGCTCTAAATGACAGCTGAGTGTGTAACTGCCCCCCAAAAGAGCCCAGCTTATTTCTGCCTTGGCATCTAACCAAAGTGAACTTTGTGGACCATGCACCCAAGGCAGCTCAGTTGGGTGTTGGAGATGAGAAAGAGGAGCTGGCTCCTCCACAGGTCTGGATAAATACCTGTAACTCCTCTCTGGGATATTTATTTCAAGTCCCAGATAGGTGTACAATTGCAACATTCATAACGTGAGTCAAGCTGAAACAATTAAGCTTGCATCAGGTTTGTGCTCACACACACAGAGCCCTGCCCACCCCTACAGCCTCTGCCCAGCTGGGATGAAGCTGCTTTGAGAGTTGGAGCAGCCCAGTTGCTCAGCAGGATTTAATCAGCAGGTCCCTTTCTCAGGGATTTTATAACCTGGGTCTCTAATTCCCAGTGGGCTGAAGCTCTGTGTGTAATTGTGTGATTCAGCACAAAATCAGCAAAACTTAGTTGCTGGAGGGGTTTTTTTCCCCCCTTTGAATACCCCTTAAGTGTCCAGGCCCTGCTGAGGCCATCTCACACTCATTACCTGTTGGGGTTTGGGGTTTCAAATGCCTGTGGAAGGGGTTAAAAGTCCCTGGCCCACAGCAAAATCAGGATATTTACTTGGGCTGGTGCTCAGCAGTGTCCAAGCACGATCTTCTTCCCACAATCAAAGCCTTGGGACTCATTTGTTCCAATTACACCAGTAACTCCAGATGAAAACCAGCAGAAACACACCAGTATAAACCAGGGTCAAAGGTGAGAGGACAGTCTGCTCCTACTGACACTGCACTTCTTTTTCCACTGATGTTTTATTGCCCTCTGGTATAAATCAGGTCTTTCATGGTTTTTAAGATTTGGTTCCCTGTGACTGCCCCCTGCTAAAGTGTCTCTTCTCAGGTTTCAGGGCTCTGTTTTGCCGCTTAATTAAAAAGAGAGTGAGTAATCTATTAACAATGTAACATTGTACTTTTTATTTTTTCTTTCTTTTCTTTCTGTTTTTTTTTTCTTCTCTCCTCCTCCCTGCAGAAGAGCCAACTGAGCCTAATCCCATTTTCCCTAGGACCTGGCAGCCATTCAGGACTGCTTCTACTGGATTTATGTGGAATTTGGTCACCTGTGGCTTCAGGCAGCCCAAATCTCTCAGGATGTGCAGGACAGGTGAGGCAGGGCCAGGCACTCATGGATCCCACCCAGAGGAGAATCAACTCTTTGGGAATCAACTCTTGCACATCCCCAGGGAAGGACAGTGGGAAAGGAGAATTCTGTGGGGAAAGGGAAAGAAAGCCTCAAATGTTGGCTGCTGGACAAAGCCTTTTTCTCATGGTAGGAGTGACCCTCACCACGCTGCCATTGTTCCTGCCTGCCTCATCTGTCCCTATGGATCTGGGGCTAACTGTGGCATGTTTAGAAGTGGAACTCAAAAGCCAAGAGTGGCTGTGGTGGTTCTGGCAGTGGCCCAGATCACCTTTATGGACTGAGAGGTGAAAGCACCAAAGCTGTGCTTGGATGGTGCATCCCTGTCTCCTCTCCGTGGTTTGGTCATGGCTTTTAGCAGCTCTGGACTGAATCTGGCAGAACTTTCCTCATCCCCCCCTTCAGGGTCAGTCAGGCAGTTTGGCAACTTCTGCTCTGTTTTCCTTTGGGAATTTGTGTCTTGGAGCTTCCCAGGGTCTGTCCTTGCTTGCAGGAATTCAGAGTGGTCAGTATCTTTCTGGCACATCCCACAGGCTCTCCCAGCTCTCCTGGGCAGAGCTGCTGGCAGCAGCAGGAGGGCAGGATGCAGGTGTGTGGCTCAGGGGTGTCTGCTGGCAGGAGGGACATGATATTTCTCCAGCATTGATTCCTGGAGGGCCATCTCCCTGACACTGATGGGAGAGGTTTAGCTTCAAATTAATCTGAACTTTGGATCAATGGGGTAAAATCAATGAGTTCAGGATAAGCCAACCTGTAACAGCTACAAGCTGGCTCATTGCACAACAAGATGAGCTTGTTTCAGCTGCCAGAGGTGTGAGAATATGGGAGGCTCTGTGGATGGTGGGGGCCCCTAGACCTGGCCTGGACACTTGAAGCAAAGAGCTCCCACAGATGGGGCAGGATGGTTGTTACAGCCATAGGAAAGTTCAGATTGGAATGGACTGAAATGGATTTAATGGACTTAAATGGACTTTAAAAACCCTGCCATGGGCAGGGACACCTTCCACTAGACCTGGTTGCTCCAAGTCTCATCCAATCTGTCCTTGATTCCAGGGATGTGTTCCTGTTTCACACGAGGCCTCACGCTGAGGCTCCACAGCTGGCATCAGTGCCCAAGAGCAGATCTACAGTATGAATGTCCTTCCTGGAGCTATTTCTGCAGATGTGGAAGAAGGACCAACCCAGTTGATTGTGGGGGATTACAGCTATTAACCAGGTTGCCATGGTGAGTAATTAAAATCTTCCCACACGTCCCGCTCCTGCACCGCAGCAGGTGCCCTGCACAGCAGATGTGCACACCACAGGCACAGGAGCAGATTTTGAGCACAGGAGAAACCCACAACATTCTTTCACCTCTTCTTCTCTTGGTCAATGAAATGGTCCCTGGCTGCAGTTTAAATAATGCTTTTAATTCTGCTTTGCACAACACAGAGGACCTGCAGGGTACAGGTTGTAATCCATGGATGCTTCCTGTCTTTGAGAGTGTCAGATATTGTTGTGACTGCTGTAAAACGTAGCAGATAATGGCATTAAAGAACTCAAACCTCTGAGGGTGGCTGTGTGCCTTGCCTGGTGCCAGGCAGAGGTCAGGAGCTGTTGGCTCTGCAGAGCAGACTCAGTTACATGAGGAGGTGTTTAACAGCTCCCAGGTCCTGCAGAATTTCAGTGCTGGGTCTCTTCTGAAACATAAATTGCATTAAGATTTCCTTCCTCTGCTTTGGGATGTCTGTGGGAAGCCCTGTGGTGAGAGGCACTGAGGTCAGAGCTGGAGCACAGAGCTGCTCTTGAGTCCATCAGCTGAGGGGGTCCCCCTGGCCTTGTTTGCAATGGGAATGGGACATCCAGAGCAGAGCTGAGAGGTGATCACTTCATCCCCAAAGAGAAAACACAAGGGCTGCCATGTCCCACTTTGGGATTTACTGTGACTCATCACACTGCTGCTTGCTGGGCTTCTCCATTTCAACCCTGAAAAAAATCAAAACTGTCTCTGACTTTGCTTTTGCACTTTGCTTTTTTCCTCCCTGGATTCCTTTGCAGTGCCTTTATTGTAATTATTGAAAGGAGTTAGGAGGAAGCATGGACAGTGTCTCCTGTGCTTCTGAAGGAAAATCTTTGTGCTGAAGCTTGTGCAGCCTCTCTGAAGATCAGGTTGTGGAAATCCCTCTCCAGTGGGTTGGCTCCTGGTGTGGCAGCCTGTGATCCCAGAATTTAGAGAGGAAAGAGCTGGTGGGACCAAGGGGAGAAAGCCACTGTCCCTTTACTCCAGCACACCCGTCCTGCTGGGCTGGGGCGAGTCCTTCCAAGGGATTGATTGTCCAAAGAACAAAAGCAAAGCAGGACTGAAGTGCAATAATCATGTGAGAGGAGAGAAACTTGAGAAGCACACCACAGGTTCACTTAACTCCTGCTTGGTCGATAAGCTGCTTATTGAAAGGCATTATTCTTGTGCTCCTGATTCCCAGAAGTGTCGGAGCTGCCTGGAAGGCCATAACCAAACGACTGCCAGCTCGGCTGCCATCGATTTTCACCGAGCAGGACCCAGCCCTGGGTAATAAAGTGTAAAAACACGATTCCCCCAAAAGGAATAGCACAATGGGATGACAAAAGGAGCGACCAGCATGGAGTTGTTTCATATTCCTTTGCATCCTTGACATCCCCACCCCATTGCATTGCAGTGCTGATTTAGGGCTACAGGCAAAGAGCCCACACTGGAGGGTGGGCTGATCACCACCCAGAGAGAAAAAATAAGTCAGTGAATGTTTGTTGCATTACTCTGATATTCTACTACTTCAGCTATTCACAGTTTATGAGCAGCTATTTCCTTTTTCACTCTGTTATTTAAAACGAGAGCTCCTGTTAAAGCTGTGTGAAATACAGATTTCCTTTGGATTTACTGCCTAAACAAAACGTAATGCTTTGGATGAATTGATTTTTTTTTGATTTTTTGGATGATTTGATTTTTTTTTTTCCACCCTGGGTGGATGGTAAAAACTTAGTTACCAAAAATCTTTCATTCAATGACAAATTAGGTGCTTTGGTTTGGGGAATGGAAGAGGACAGCAGTGAGAACAGCTCTGCTTTTAAGTTACATTCAGGTTAATATAAAAGAAAAACTAAACACATTGCACATAGGAAACATCTGAAGAGAGCAGTGATTCAGAGGGTGATGTTCCTGTAGGTGTTGGCATAAACTTTTAGGGAGGGTTCCATCCTTGAGCAGGTGTGGGTGAATACCTGACACTGCAATGCTGCTCCTGGGTCTGGAGTGCTCAGCTGGTGAAAAACATGGATCTGCTGGCTCCAGGGGAGGCCATGGAGCTGCTCCAAGGGCTGGGAGAGCTGGGGGTGCTCACCTGGAGAGGAGGAGGCTCTGGGGACACCTCACAGCCTTTCAGAATTTAACCAGGGCTCATGAGAGAGCAGGGAAAGTGACTTTTTACAAGGGTAGATAGCAATAGGACATGAGGGAATACTTTTAAACTAAGAGATGAGAGATTTAGATTAGATGTTAGGAAGAAATTCTTCACTGTGAGGATGCTGAGGACCCTGGCACAGGTGCCCAGAGCAGCTGTGGCTGTCCCTGGATCCCTGGAAGTGCCCAAGGCCAGGCTGGACAGGACTTGGAACACCCTGGTCGGGTGGAAGATGTCCCTGAACATCCAAAGCAGGGGGTGAGTATGAGATATCTTTAAGGTCCCTTTCAAGCCAGACCATTCCATGATTCTGTGACTCTGGATTTGTTGTCTGGCTCTGTCTGAGCACTGGGGACAGCTCTGCCTCCCCTGCCTGCAGCAGCTCCTGTGTCGAGAGCAGGGTCAGTCTTGTGAGTGCTGAATCCACCACAGCCCCTCCTGCCAAAGGCCAAGCCCTCCACAATCACAACAGCAGATTTTTTTCCACATTACTGTATTAAGTCAGAAGCTGATGCCAGTAACCCCCATCCTTACAACCTTCCTGGATGTTTGCTCAGCTTCTTGCTTCCCCAGCCATTTAACATCAGGTGTGCCCCATCCACATCAGCTGGGACAGCCTGGACTTGATTCTCTTCCCAGGGATGCTTCTGAAAAACACTGCTGGTCCCTTGCCAGCATTGCTGCTTGCAGCATCCTGCTTTACTGGAAATTCAGCGAGACAAAGTGTGGGGAATGGCAGAGCAGGGACTCGAGTGCCTGTCACTGCCTGCAGCAGCACTGAGAGTGCCTCAAACCCCCCTCAGCCACTGCAGCCCCCAGACTCCTGGCTTGTTTTTATTTAAGCTGGCTTCAATCAGAAGATCAGTGCTGGGAGGTCTCAGCTTCTGGCTTTGCAGTGTTTGGATGGGTGGAGGGAGGGGTGGCCCCAGCCCTGTCCCCTCCTTGCACCCAAGAGCAGCTGGGTGTCCTGAGACCTCAGTGCTGCTGGGGCACATTCAGGGCACCAATCTCTGCCTGCCAGAGGTGGGCATGGACATCTCCTGAAGGACTCTGGACAGTCCATCCTGTGTCTGTAAATGGTTTTGGAGCAGTTAAAGGCATGTGACTTAACCCAAAATCCAACTAAAGCTGGGAAGCACCGTTCACGCCTTAGAGCCATGGCCTCCCACCCTCATGTTCTTTTTGGGGCATTTTCTTGATGTTCTTTGTGATTTTCAGAGCTTTTGTAGGGTCCATCACCCTGAGAAGCCCCAAGGCAGCAGAGCACACATGCACCTTATTTTCAGCAGTAGCTGAACATCCACAGTCCCTCCTCCTCCTCCTCCTCCCAACAAGGACTCTGTGAGACCTCTTGGTTCACATGGCTTTCTAAATTCCTGAAAATTCTTCAGTCTTCTTCTTTGTTAGAGGTGACACCGATGTTTTTTCATCCTAAAACCTCACCCCATCCCAGATGCTGCTGCCCATGGCTGAGAAAAAGGTGTCAGGTGGGAGGGTGGGCAGGTAGAGAGGCTGAGCAGGATCGTGGTGAATGGAACTCTTCCTCCTCTGTGTCTCTCTCCAGGTTTGTGTCCCACCACCTCCACCTTCCTGGAGACTGGTGTCACCCACAATAGCTTAGTTTTGAAAAGAAGGTGGATAGGAAAAGGAGAGAAGGTATAATTATGGGTGGAATCTGGGAATTTTTTTATCAGATTGTGACACTGTCGAACGCTTTCTGCGCAAAGTATATTGTCAAAAAGGCAGTGATTGTGCTTTTCCCACCACCATTATCAAAGCTCCAGTCAGTCAAATCCTCCCTGTTATTAAATGCTGCTCTGCAAGTCTGCATTGTGAAGCTGAAGGATATAATCACAGGTGCCAGACATGGGGAGAGAGCTGATCCAAAGGTGTGAAAAAAAAGAAAACACAAAGATGAGCTGAATAAAAACACATAAATGAGGTGTAAAAAATCAGATTACAGGGGGCAGAGAAGGTGGGAGTAAAATGAAGCAGAAAAAAATCCATTACTTAGGCTTCTTCCCCTCTTTTTTTTAATGCAGTAGACACTGGACAAATGCAAGGCAGAGCAGGTGTATTTGTCATTATTTGCCAGCCCTGCTTGAGGTGATTCTGGCACCTCTTGGCTGCTGCATCTGTGGTGGTTTGGCAAAGCCTGGCACCAGCAGCACTCCTGGATGGCTGGTGTGATGTCCATGACTAGACAGCACAGGAATTAGGAAATCAAGTGTTTTGAAATTAAAAATATTAATACAGGCTTAGGCTCCTGGTAGAATATTTCCATTTTTTTCTGCTAGAGAGGATTGGCAAAGGGATTAGATCTACCAGAGCTCCTGTTTCAAAGGGAGGGGATGGCTGCACGCTGCCTTCAACGTGAAAAAATCTCCTTCTGGTTGTGATGCCAAAAAATCCTTTGGAAACCAACTTTGAGTGCTCCAGCCCAGGGGTTTGCTGAAGGGTTTGCTGCCACCCCCCCTGAGCTCTGTATTTCAGGGTTTTCAGATCAGCCCTTGTTGGAGTGGGCACATTCCTGCAGAAAATTTCCATTTTAATGAACCTGCATTTTTCAGAAAACTTTGGAGCAGCATTAAACGTGTCCTTTGAAGACAGCTTTGAGGAACCAAATCACCCTGATTTCCTTTAGATGTGGCTACCTCCAGCTGGTTACTCCCACCTCCCTCCATGCTGCCCTTTTTCCTTTTACAAAACCCTCTCTCTTTTACCCAAGAGCTCAGCCACAGCAGAACTGGAGCGAGTTTCCCTGCCCACATCCAGCCTTGTGCAGAGCCTCCCCCACCCCAGATTACTTACTCTGGCTTAGGCTAAACCTGTTTATTGTCCTTGTCAATTAGGACAAAACTGGTAGAAGTGCATCAGGCAGCTGTTCTGCGAGGGGTTTGCAAAATCCTTTGGAAAACAACGCTCTGAGGTCAACCAGTGTGGCTCCAAAGAGAGAAAGCTGGTTCACAGAGACATTCCTGGCTGGGAGATCTATTAGCAGCCAAAGCAATAGGTCACCTTTTCCATGTATAAAATGCCAATAATGTATTAATGGAGCTGGGAGAAGCAATCAGCCCTGCTCGCTGGGCAGGAATGCAGTCATGCTTATAACACAGAAAAACATGGATTTTTTTTTGTTCTGCCCCAAGGCACCTTGGAAATTTGGCCCTGTAGAGGTCAATAAGGTTGTGTTGTTTTTTTTTTTTTTCTGGATTTTTTCCTGACTCTTCAGAGAGGTAAAGGGAGCTCAGAGAAGGATCTGTGATCTCACTAGAGGAATTTCAGAGCAATGTTTGGCCTGGCCTGTTTTATGCATGAGGACAGGTGAAACGATCATATCCTTCTGCCCAGTCCACCCCTTCCTGCAAACATTTTTCTTTTTGTCACTCTGAATTTCAGGGGGTCAGAGCATCACTGGTAAACTGAGCAGCACATGCATTGGGTAAGGCTAATTTTGAACACGGCAGGTCATCTCTCAAGCTGGTGTGACCTTGGTTCAAATTCCACTATATTTCAATTGTTATGGATTTTCAGTGCCTCTTTTCTAAACGGGAACCTCTGAAATGAAATACTGTGAAGTGCTATAGATCTGTTTGCAAGGTTATCACAAAGGCAGGAGGGATGGTTCTGCCTCTGAGAGGATGCACTGCAAAACCTCCAAGGTCCATGAAATACTGACACTCCAGAGAGTGCAGGGGAGGGCAGAGATGTTCTGCCCAGAAATCAGGTGCCACCCTTGGGAGAAGGAAGGCAAAGGAGGTGACAGAGAGCAGCTCATGTTTCCAGCAGTGCTGGAAACCAAGCCCTGTGGAAAAGAGTGGAGAACCTGCAAACCTCCAAAGCCCGAGTCACAATAAAGTAATATTCATAGCTGGGATGGATTTTTACTTTTCAAGTGCCAAATGGGATGATATCCAAGTTTGTAATGAAAGGACATAAACCATATGCTCACCACTGACAGAACAAAATGATTGATTTTTTTTTTTTTTGTCCTGTTCCAAAATATGTTGCTTTGGGGGCATTTTCTTGATGTTATTTGCAGATTCAGCAGGTTGGTTGATGAGGTGAAAATTGTCCAGCTAGTGCTGGCTTGGCAAGATTTACCTGACCTTCTGGGAGATGCAGCCAGAGGAATCAGCAGTGTTGACATTTGTTGGTGGACATCTAAAGCCACATGGTTGAACTGTCTGGCACAGCTCAGGCTATAGCCAGGGAGAAAAATATGACAGAGTTTTTGTTTCAGGTGCAAACTTCTGCAATTTAAAACTGAAATCTTATTTTCCTACAAGCAATATAGAGCTCATTTTGGATCTTTAAGTCTGACTGTCTAGTGAGGAGCAGTAATATTCAGAAACTTTTTCATCTCAGGGTGTCCATGCTTATATACAGAAGTCAGAAGCAGGCAATATTTATGCATTTCCTTTCAGGTGTTTACAGCTGCAGATCTCAGTGAGAAAGCTCTTCAGCAGCTTTAAAAAGAACAATCAAATAGTGTAGCAAGGGGCTGATTGCTGCTCCATGGGGAACTGCTGCACACATTATAGACTATCTGCCTCACACAATAATGACAGACAAGTAGATGACCTTTCTATGCTAATGATTTGGCTCCTCAATGAATTCATCCTATGTGAAACAGGAAACTTGTCTTTGCTCAGTGATGGATCATGTCATGGGATCCCAGAGCTTTCGTGTGTTAGTTAATGTTCTGTCAACACAAACCCCTGAGAGATCGTCCCAGATGTTCTGGATGACAATTAAGCTCTCTTGAATAAAAGAGATGGTGCCTAGCAAGTTTCCAGGAGCTGATGCACTTCCTGAAACACAACTGGTCACATCCCCATGGAAATGTTCCCTCTGTCTGCTGCTCAGAGCTCGGAGCACGAGTGCAAGAGCAGG
Organism: Poecile atricapillus; assembly: GCF_030490865.1. Taxonomy (NCBI): domain Eukaryota; kingdom Metazoa; phylum Chordata; class Aves; order Passeriformes; family Paridae; genus Poecile; species Poecile atricapillus. The sequence goes on from NC_081269.1 coordinate 9,196,549, forward strand.
GTTAAAAATCTACAGTAAAATGAACTGGAAAATATTGATCCAATTTAAAGCTGCATTAGGAATGCCCAAATCATTGCATCCTAGCATTAACTAATTTTTAAATATCTGATGGTTTTATCTGCTCTGCTGCACTCCATAATGACAAATAAATGTGTTAGTGCACACAGCTCCTCCAGTGCAGATATTTTGCTTCCCTGTACCAAATACAGAGCCTGTGCCTGTCCCCACATCCTGCAGTAAAGTGCAGTGTGAGAGTGTGAGTGGGACACAGAGGTTGTTTCCAGCAGGATTTGGATGCCCAGCATTGCCCTTTTCCTGCCCAAGGGCTGCTCTCACAAGTGCTGAACACCAGGACAGCACCCCACACCTCCCCAGGGGGAAGCTGATTTAAAGCAATTGAGCCTCAGCCCTGATAATGCAGATTACTCTTGTGTTTACATATGAGTAGAAGATGAAAATCAGGATGAGGGCAGTAGAAGGTATTAGATAGAATATAATAGTTATTCCTGCCCTCTAGAGTGAGGAAGATCAGGGGCATTTGCTCCTTCTCTGGAAAGCTTGTTAGAGAAATGGGAAGGTGAAGGGCATCCTTATGGCTCTGGCAGGGGATGACACTGGGCTTTACAGGGAGGGCAGCTCCTTCTGGACCACAGGGGTTTGGGTTTGCTGCTGGAACGAGCTCATGTGGAGTTTTTGTCTCAGTGAACTGCTCAGGAAACATTTCTGACTGAGGGTTTTCAGATGTAATAACTCTTCAGGGCAGTTTGTGACGTGTCCTGTGCAAGGGCTTGGTGTTTGCAATTCAGCTTTACAGGGCTGTGACTGGACCCTCAAATCCCACAGCATCACCCCCACCTCCAGGTTGTTTTAAATTAGGGAGCAATGAATAACAGACTATGAAATTTGGGGTGAATGCTAATTTAGGCTGACTTGTGTGAAGCTTTTATGAATTGCAGACATTTCCCTAATGCCCTGTGGTTTTCCAAATGCTTGTGAGTCACAGCCAACCACTTTCATTCACAAAAATATTTACAAGATTGGGTTTTTAACTATTTAATCAGTTCTGTGAGGGCTGGAATGCTGTTTTCAGACTGAAGTTGCTGGAGATACTCACACTCATTTCACTGGGATGTGGATCTGGCCTAAATTACTCTAACAGCATGTAATTATATACAAATATAAAAAAAAAAATGCAAAGGGCATTAACTCAGAACCTTCCAAAATGAAAAGCAAATGCTCAATTAAGATGAAAAAAGACCTGGCCTGAAAATTGCCTGTGAGACCCTCTAGCCAATGTAGTCCTGGCTATGGATGTACCTTTTCCTGAGACACAGGAACATTTTATGTTAGTTCTTTTTCCCTCATCTCCAATAGGATCTGCTGGAAATTGTTCAAAGGGTTTGGACTTGGAAATACAACTCGAGGGAGATGGATTAGCAGGCAGGGGGTTGGTGAGGTCAAAAAAGACAAACTTATTTCATTACTCTGTGTATCTGCACATGTGTATCTATTGTATAGCAGGGTATTACAGGTATATGCATTTCTGCTCTAGGAAATCCTTTCTCTTGTGTGATTGTACTCATGGAATCACAGAAATCCTTTCTCTTGTGTGATTGTACTCATGGAATCACAGAAATCCTTTCTCTTGTGTGATTGTACTCATGGAATCACAGAAATCCTTTCTCTTGTGTGATTGTACTCATGGAATCACAGAAATCCTTTCTCTTGTGTGATTGTACTCATGGAATCACAGAAATCCTTTCTCTTGTGTGATTGTACTCATGGAATCACAGAAATCCTTTCTCTTGTGTGATTGTACTCATGGAATCACAGAAATCCTTTCTCTTGTGTGATTGTACTCATGGAATCACAGAAATCCTTTCTCTTGTGTGATTGTACTCATGGAATCACAGAAATCCTTTCTCTTGTGTGATTGTACTCATGGAATCACAGAAATCCTTTCTCTTGTGTGATTGTACTCATGGAATCACAGAAATCCTTTCTCTTGTGTGATTGTACTCATGGAATCACAGAAATCCTTTCTCTTGTGTGATTGTACTCATGGAATCACAGAAATCCTTTCTCTTGTGTGATTGTACTCATGGAATCACAGAAATCCTTTCTCTTGTGTGATTGTACTCATGGAATCACAGAAATCCTTTCTCTTGTGTGATTGTACTCATGGAATCACAGAAATCCTTTCTCTTGTGTGATTGTACTCATGGAATCACAGAAATCCTTTCTCTTGTGTGATTGTACTCATGGAATCACAGAATGGGTTGGGTTGGAAGAGACCACCAGGATTTTGCAGTTCCACCCCTGCCATGGCAGGGACATCTGCCACTGTCCCAGGCTGCTCCAAACCCTGTCCAGCCTGGCCTTGGACACTGCCATGGATCCAGGAGCTGCTCTGGGCACCTCTGCCAGGGCCTGCCCACCCTCACAATAAAGAATTTCTTCCTAACACCAAATCTAATACATCTGACCAGTCCCTATGAGCAGCTGTAAGTGCAGATTATCAGTAACACCGACTGATACTGATTATTTGGGAATTTTTTTGCTAAGGCAGCATACTCTAAACCTGAGCAGGCAGGTTTGGGTGCTGCTGGCGAGGCAGAGGAGGTGATTTCTGGTGAGGCAGAGGAGGGTACCCCGTGTGAGCCCCAGTGCAGGTGAGCTCTGCAGTCCCTGGACGATGCTGGGGCTCTGAGCACAGGAGGGACTGGACTGGGCTGCCTGCCCACAGGAGGGCTTTGGGATGCCTTTGGTGTAATCAGGAATTAATCAGGCCTGACACTCAGTCACAGACAGCTCAGGGAAGTGCCCTGCTTGGCACTCCAGGCTGTGCAGGGGCTGTTCTCCCCCTCCCCAGGCTCACCTGGCTCATCCCTTTCAGGCAGACAGAGAAATCACGAGCTGCTCTTTATTGAAACCATCGGGCTTGGCTAAAATCTCCGGGCTCAGAGCAAAGCCAGTGACTTCATCCTTGGAGCTGCCTCCACACAACCTTTGCTTCCACTGCTCTATTAGGAAGCTCCCCGGGAGGGAAAGCCCAGCTGCCAAATAAATCACACATTCCCAGCAGAGAGGTGTGAGCTGCTCAACAGGAACCTGGAAGGAGACTGGGGATCTTCTGCAGAGATTTTCCAAACTTGTGCAGGCACTGGCTGGGCCAGATCCTCAACATCAGCCCATGGGTGTAAATGCAGCAGTCCTGTGGAGTTCTGCTGCTCTTATCCACAGTGAGGATTTGGCCAGAGCCTGTGTGTGTGGTGGGTAGAAAAGAGACTATTGTCAACTGCAGGCCTTTTTATTTTTCTTTCTAATTAAAAGCAGATTTTTTTTTTTAATTATTTTTTAAACATTTGCAGTGGGAAACTGTAATTTAGTTTTAGAATTTCCCATTTAATACTCCCCTAATGCCTGTGAAAAGGTTTGAGTTGCAGGTCACAGTTTGAATCTTTATTGACAATTGGCTGGGGAGGGACCTTGAGAAACACAGGTACAGATTTGCAAAGCTTGGGGCAGGGATGTGGGGAAGAGAAAAACTACAGATTGAACATCTCTGCTGCAAGACAGGGTGGATAAAACCTTCATTTTCCCATTCCTTTAAAGGTGGCTGCTTGAGCATCAATGGTGCAGGATCCAGGGGTCTTGTCAGACACCCATAATTCAGATTTGGTGGGGTCAGAAACCAGATTTCCACATGTATCCCCATGTGATCCTTGCATTGCATCTGCTGGATCTGCCAGAGCTTGAAACTCCTCTCCAAGCCCTGTCTTCGTGGTCCAGCTTCAGCAAAGACAGAATCAGCTGTGAGTGTGCCAGGAGGGGCTGTCCCAGGTCTCCTTTGCAGAGGACAGAGCGTGGGTGTAAATCCCTGCTGTGAAAGAGCAAGGGCTTGGCTGGAATCACAGGGCTTGCTTTACATCTGTCTCCTCCTGAGACTGAGGGAAGAAAAATGAGATGTGAAACTTGTCTTAGTCGTGCATCATTCAAGACTTATTTCAGAGGGTTTGGACAGTGAGATGAAACTTTCAGCCTTGGGGCCTCTGTTTAAACTAGACCAGGTTTCTTTGCATAAAAGCACAGGTGTTGCTGGATTTGGTTTCTAGTCCAGGTTTTTCCCCTTGAAGACTTGCAATCTCCAGCTACTTCAGAAGAAGACACCAAAATGAATGCCATGAATTCCTGGGCTTTATATCCTTCATCCCAGCTCCAGTGAAAACTTCTTTATTTTTGTATCAAAAATGAGAAAACCTTCCATCTTCCACAATTTTCACTGACTCATATTCTTCATCTCTATGAACTGTCACTCTTAAAAATTCTCCCATCCTCTGGGCTTTCTCCATGCCTGGTTTTGCTCACTTTTCTGTGAGCCCCAGATTAACTGGGGGCTTGCATTTAATGCTCCAAGGGCAGGCATTGGAGCATTTCCAGCTGTAATGCAGAAACACCTATCTGAAGTCTTTGGGGAACAAGGGGAAGGGAAGCTTTAGCTGTACTGCTGAACATAAGGAAGATTAGTAGTTAGCTGGGCAGGTCAACACCACCTTAGTCTTGGTGTCAGGGCTTTGATGCTGGAGATACAACCTCACCCAGGGCTCTGGGCTGCCCCAGGTGACACCAAATCCACCTGAGAGGGCCCATCTGCTCTGGAGCAGCCACAGCTGTGTCACAGCAGCCAGGCACAGACCCAGGCACACCCTGGCAGCCAAAGCCCTGACTGCTCCTGCTGCTCTGCCTTTCCAGGCTGCAGCACAAAGCTCCCCATTTATGTGCTGCGGCCGTGCTGTCAAGGTATAAGTAATCACTTTCATACTTACTGAGCTGCATGGTCACCAAGGTGTAATATCTGATGGGCAACAGATGTCTGCTTTCTTCCAGGGTTTACAGCCTTGTATTATTGCTGTTATTTGCTCTGGCTCCGTGCTGCCGGGGAGTGCAGGAGGGGGAAGGTGCTGATGCTGCCTGCTGAATGAATGGCACCTCCAGTCTTCCTTTTGCTTTGGGGGGGGTCTGTTTTAAGTGCTGAATAATACCCAGCACTCACAGATTCAGCTTCTCAGAAATGAAATGGTGTCCCCTGCAGTGGAAATTCCTGGTTTATTCAGATTGCCTTTGCCCAAACACAGCTGTGTTCAGCTAAGGGAGACTTGTTGCATTTCTCAAATGTCCCTGTGCCTGCACAACACTGCTGAAGATAAAATAACCTGGGAATAAGAAGGGGATTGTGGCTCCTGAGGGAGGCTCTCATGAATATGACACAATTGAGCATTGCATGAGCTGTCTGTGTTCAGGGAGCGAGGGGAGAGGTGCCTCCCATGCTGCCAGCAGCACTTCAGGCACAGTGTCCTGCTTCATCCTGCTTGATGGAGAGACTCAGCTGCTGCCTCTGACTCTGCTCCAGTGCTGCTGCATCCTTTTTGCTTTTGAAAAACTGTTGTGCAGCCATAAAATTCCACTTGGATACCCTCCAGGAAGCCTGGCTTAATGCCTCATCTGAAGGACATGATATGAGCCATTAAAAACAATTTTTAGAAGTCTGGAGATGACCTATGGGGCTCCAGGAGACTGAGTCCTGTGCAGCAGCAAGCAGCCACCTCTGAGCACCACCCTGACAGCTCTTGGCACAGAGATTCCTCCTCTGAGAGGGGACTGGGCTAATCCTGGGCTGCTGCAGGATCTCCCAGGGGAGCTGATGGGCTGCAGGGACAGCCATGGCTCAGACTGACTAAATTCAATCCAGACCCTGAGCCAAATGCTCAGGAAGCTCTGATGAGCACTTTAAACTCTTTGCCCCACGTTTCAGGAGTGCTGAACTCCCTTCTCTGGTATCTTCTGTGCAGAAAAATGTATTTGAGCTGTCTGCAGCAGGACCCTGATCTGCAGGGAGGCTGGGGAGAGGCTGGGGACATGTGGCCCTGTCCTCCCTCACCTCTTGTGGCATCTGGTGTGATGCAGTCACATCCAGGGACATCCAGCACAGCCCCTGGGGAGCTGGCTTGGTCCCTTTCCATGGGGTAAAATTAACAGGCAGGCTTTGGCAGCTGCTCTGCCCCACACTGTGGGTGCTGTGGCACCCACCAGGGGCTGAGCTGGGGCTCCTGTCTCCCTGTGGAAGGGCTCAGACTCACCTGAGCCTCTGCCCCTTCCCAGCCCTACCACCCACAGTGTTACCAGCACGGCCCTGGTGCAAGGGATGAGTCAACATTTCCTGACAGTGCTGTATGCCAGCCACAGGCAGTTTATTCTGGCTGGCAGTTGGGTTTTAACACCCCCAGGAGGCTGGGATGATGATAAAGGCTGTATTCCCCTCCATGAGTGCATGGCTCAGGCATTACAGCTGGAGCAAGGAAAAGAAATGCCAGCTCAGGGACGTCATTTGGCTCCACTGAAATACCTAAGCCTTGTTGAGCTAATACTTGTGGTAATAGGTATTAAATTGGCTCATGTAGACATGGCCCTGAAGGGCAAGAAAACAACTTCACATCTCCTCTGTAATGTCTCTCTCTTTCCAAGTCAACCCTTTTTCCTGCTTCAGGTGTAGTGTCTTTATGGCTGTTTTGGTTTTGCTGAAGCCTGGAGGTGTTCAAGTGCCAGGAGCCATTGCATGTTTGGGAGGGAGAGCCACGAGGAAGGGTTTAAAAGCTCTGTAAACACATCAGGAAAAGAAAACATTCCCTCATTTTGTAGGGGGTTAAATTCCAGTGGCTGTGGTCCTTGGTGCTCCTCTCTGTGGGGCTCTGTTTGCTGGCAGGACTCACTGCAGAAGTGGCTCCTAAATCACAATAAGAGATCAAAGCATGCACCAACCTCCCTGCTGGTGCTGGGTTACTTCAGCACACCTGGCTATAAAATGCCTGGCCTAATCCACCCTGTGTCTGGAATAGCATCCCAGGGCAGAAAGGAGAAGCTTTGTGCTCTCAGTGGCCAGAGACAGAGTAAGAACCTCCTTCTCCTGGAGCAAAATCTGGTGTTCAGCCTCAAAAAATCTCAGGAAAGAGCTTTTCCAACCCAGTGCATTCATCTTCGCTGCAGTCTGTTCAGGGAGAGGCATCCACTGCCTGGCAGGTTGGTCTCAGCCTTCTCCAGAGCAGCAGTACTCTTTATTTTCAAGATGAAAAGGCTTTTATTTGATCTTTCTGAACAACAAGTTCCCGTGTCACAAACTCTTGTCGTTACCCTGGTTAGCTTTGAAAAGCCAAACGCTTTGCCCATTGTCTTTGTAGGTAAAACAAAGGGAAGTGGCATCTTCCTACAAGCTGTGAACAAAAGCCTCTGTGAGCTGCTGAGGTGCTGCTCCAGTGGCATCTCAGCTTTCTCTCAATCCTGGCTGGCTGCTGGCTCAGGAGCTCAGGATCCTGCAGCCTCACATGGGCACTGTCAATAAAATGATGGCAGCAGCAGGGGAGAGCTAACAGGACATGAGTGTGCCTGTCTCACCGTGCTGTTTTGGCATTTTGTGTGTCATTTATAAATGGACTGTTCAGATCCTGTTTCTTCCACTCTCAGCAGCAGAAATGGGCCCCAGCTCCTCTGGTCACATCCAGGGCTGAGTGTGCATCCACATTACAGAGGCATTTGCATCTGGACTCCTGTCCAGAACCTGAAGCAATGTTTTCATGGTTCTTCTCCAAAGAGTTCAGGAGATTCTTTGATCCCTAAAGCTGCAAGACAAATCTTTATGAGCATTTACTGGGCCAGATAAATTCCCTTCCCTTATCTCTTAGCCCTCCATGGCTTGGAGATCACTGCATAGAGGAGGAGCCTTTGTTTGAAAGGTTTTACTCACTTGGGGGTTTTTGGCAGCTCTGTTCAATATTTTTAGATTACCATGAGATCCTGGAAGTCCCTCCAGCAGCAACAGGTTTGGGCCCTTCTCCTGCAATAAGGTCTGAACAAATGATCTCTGATGTTAGTGCATATGGCATATCAAAGGCTTTTGGCCCGGTCTGTGAAATATATTCTGGATTAATCTCCCCCTTACCTGTAAACCAGATGAAAAAGCATACACAAACACACCAACTGTTTGATGTTTCTCCTCTGAATCAAAAAGACCTGTCTCCATGGTCCTATTATCTCCTCTTATTAAGTATGTTTTCATGCTGTGCTTTTTTTTTTGTGCCCACAGTCAATAACAATTTAAATGATACTCTTTGATGACCTTTGTTCACATCATTTATTTCCATCTCTTTATCTGATTTTGCCAACAGGACCTAATTTGAAAGAGGCTGCAGTTCAGCGGCAGGAGGGATTTAAACACTGTTAAGACTGACATTTTCCCTCATCTCACATCCCGTGGGGTACCTGATTGCAAATTTATAATACACCAGAGGTCTTGCCATCAGAAGATACAGACTTACAGTAACAGCAACTAATTTAAAAAAGATCTCCAGCGCATCAGTGTCTGGGGCTGGTTTACACAGACTAATTAATCCTTATTTGACCTGAATTAACTCTTAATCTGTGTGAAATGAGAGAGCTTTACTGGGATATAGAAAATTTTAAAAGATGGAAAATCCTTTCAGAACAGGAGGTTTCTGCAGCTGAGTGACTTGTGGATTAAAATACTTGTTGGCTGCTGCTGCTGCTGCAGAAAATGAGCCACTTCATTTCTCTCCTTTTCCCACTCCCCTGATACAAACCAGAAGGAAGAGGGGCAGAGGATTTTTTGCCACCAGCAGTTACTGTCCCGTGGTGAGCAGAGCAGCACTGCTGTCCTTGCTGTTTCCTGCTGATATCTTGGGTTTATCAATGGCATCAGCAGCCTGGGAGAAGGGAGGAAGCTCATTTTGGTGCTGATCTTGCTGCAGACACCCCCAGGTTACAATCTGCAGGTGACAGGTGGTTTCTCTGCTCCGTGGGAGCAGAACCTTGGCGAGGGCTGCAGGTGTGAGCACTGCTGAGGGATCCATGTGGATTCTCTCTCCATGAGCCAGCTCAAAGGTGGGAGATGTCCCCAGCCCATATCTCTGTGATGGGGACTGGGAAACCTGTTCCCTCCTGGGACTTGTACAGATGGAAAAGGCTTGAGCCTCAGGGCATGGGGGATCAGCCCAGGATCCACCAGTGTTGTTCAGCAGGTCTCCAAACACAGCAAACTTGAGATTTCCTGAGCTGGGAGAGGCCCCAGCAGAGGGAGGTCATTGCTGCAGCTGCTGCAGCCCAGGAGGGCCCCAAGGATCTCCCTGGGGACCACTGCTGGTCACAGGGGTCACCAGAGATGGGCTTTGGTCACTGTCATTTCCATCCTGGCTGCAATTCAGGTCTTCCTTAGACATTTTTGACGACAAAATTGTTATTCCAGGGTTGTTATTCAGGAAAAAAAAACGAGCTTCCAAGACCTGGTTAAAAAGCCAGGAGCTCGTTGGACATCATCAGTTGCTGGGAGCTGACAGAGGAGCTGAGCCCAAAGCAGTTCATCAAGAACGAGGCCTAATGAGCATTTATGAGGTCATGGTGTGCCCCAAGGAGGGGGGAAGGAGGCACCAGCACAGACCCCCAGCCCCTGTACAGCAGGACCTTCCTGCCACCCCTGCAGGGCTGCCATGAGTGTTGTCATTATTGCATTAAGTGTCCCTGACCACACTGCAGAGCAGAGCTGGAGGAGGCTCGAGGTAAGCACTTGAAGGTTACCCGGTGCTGCTGCTATCTCTATTTCCAATTACCCCCACTTGTTGGCTTTAAGGTCTTTAGTATGGAAAATAAATCAGTGTGCTGCTCCATCACTCAGTGACAGCCTCAGAAGATCACACGATTATAGGGATGAGGGTCTAGTGACAAAATGTGCAACCATTTCCCAGCCACATCTTTGACCTCAGACTGCATTAATGTTGTGCCATTTTTAGGTCCAGTGCCAATCTCTGTCTTGCAGCATATCATCATTGTAATGCCTGATTTACACTCTGAATTATGGTAATTTATTGTAATAGCATGATTCGAGCTTTTCAGTATTTCCTGTTTTTATTGGCTGTTGCATCCCTTTCCCCAGAGTTTAGTGGGACTTTGGGGGTAGAGGAGGTGAATGAGCCTATAAAATGCTGAAAAGGGCAAAACACGAGAGCATCCTGCTGACCCAGGGGAACAGGTGGGAATTGAAAGGTGCTGTTTGTTGTTTCCCCCATGCCAGAATCAGACCTGACCTGCTGTCAGCCTGGGAGGGGAAAGGGCATTTTCAGGGATGGCTGGAGCCACATCCAGGAATGTCCAAGTGCAGAGCAGGGCTCTGGGAAGGCTTTCTGTGCCCCACAGTGTCCCCTCTCCCCAGCACACAGGGGTTCATGGTGCCAGCACTGCCCCTGAGAGGAGATGAGCCTGTTCCTAGAGGAAATGAGCTTTGGGAACTGGAGTGAGTCCTGATGAGAGAGCAGAAGTGTAAAAGGCCAAGATGGAAAGTGCAAATATAATCCTAACTGTTTCTCTCTTTATTGCACTCTGCCCAGAAACACTGCTTCTCCAAGGCAGGATTTGCAGGCATGAGGAAAGAAAATGATAGCTTACAAGTTAAAAAAAAAAAAAAAGAGAGAGAGAAAGAAAACCCAGAAACACTAAAATAATCCTCTACAACATAAAGCTTTGATAAAAGCAAAGCTGAGCCTGAGGGTGATGCTACTTTTTCACCCTGCTCTCCAGGACTGAGTTTGTTCCAGAGGACCCAGACTTTCCTTTCAGGTTTGGAGTGGGTTATTTATTTTCTTAAGGACTGCCCTCTGGCATTCCTTTTGAAATGAATATTTGTGCCTGGCTCTGGAAAACAACAGCAAAAGCAAGCAGCCAGCTCTTCTAATGGCCCTGCTGCCTTGAAGGGAGCAGCATCTTCAGGGTTTGCTCTCAAGGGCTGGGGAGGCACTGCCGAGCTGGGGCTCCAGCCCTGCAAGAAGCATTTTGAAACTTTTGCTAAAAAGGGCTCAGACAAATAGAGATCTAATTCTGCTCCAGAGGGGCGGTGGCTGCTGGTACAAAGCTTTGATGGGAAGCAAGTATAGAAAAATACTATAAATATATATATATATAGTGTGTGTGCAAACGTGTGTGTGTGTGTGTGTGTAAAATATTTTATATATATTACATATTTATTTATATATAAAGTATAGAAAATACAGGCTGGGAGAGCTGGCTGGGTTCAGCCTAGAGAAGAGAAGGCTGTAGGGAGACCCTGGAGCCCCTTCCAGTGTCTAAAGGAGCTCCAAGAGAGCTGGAGAGGGACTTGGAACAAGGGCCTGGAGTGCCAAGACACAGGGAATGGCTCCCACTGCCAGGGGACAGGGATGGGTGGGATATTGGAAGGGAATTCCTCCCTGTGAGGGTGGGCAGGCCCTGGCACAGAGTGCCCAGAGCAGCTGTGGCTGCCCCTGGATCTTTGGAAGTGTCCAGGACCAGGTTGGATGGGGCTTGGAGCAGCCTGGGGTAGGAGAAGATGTCCCCATGGCAGGGGGTGGAAGGAGATGAGCTTTAATGTCCCTTCCAACCCAAACCATTCTGGGATTCTATAAAAAATAAAGAAGCAAGCAGGTGCTGAGGATCTCTGTTCCTGGGAGTGAGGGAAAGAGCTAGAACAGGCTGGGGACACAAAGGGACTGGAGCCATCCAGTCCCTCCTTGGGACACTTGTCACACCAATCAGGAGTTACAGCTGCTTGAATTTTGCTGGAAACCAGAGGCAAAAGTGCCAGATGTGCCTGGAGAGGTGCTGGTGGTTGTGCTGAGGGGAGGGAGGGGTGCTCAGCTGGGGCTGCAGCGCTGCTGGCCCCAGGCAGCAGATGGAGGCCAGGGTGATGGATGAGCAGTGACACCGAGGGGGACCAGGACATGTACACTGTGCATCCAAGGAACTGCATTTTCAGGTGATTTGTTTTCTCTCCAGCCATCCAGCTCATCTCCTCCCAAGAGTTAATTTATGGTGTTTACCCAAAATGATGGGCCCAGGGCAGAAGATGGGGTGGAGTCTCCTGGTGAAAGGTCTCCCTTCAGCTTTAGCTGCTGGACACACAATTCTTCTTGCTCTGTGTCTGCACCAGGTGTTTTATAACAGGCAAACATCCATCATTTCCAATTAATCCCAAAGGCCATTTCCATTACCCCTTGGTGGAGCTGACTAGAAATAACAAAGTTTCCCAGTGCTGAGCTTCAGTAAAATATTCTGAGTATCTCATAAGAGATGACTTCCTTTTAATACCAGTGAGCACTTTGTAGCTCTCAGACGATGTTTTATGTCCTTGTCTCTAATGGGATTGTACTCCCAGAGGCTGAGTTCTTCCCCTGGATTTTCCCAGCAAGCTTGAACTCGACAGTGACACAGTCCCTGGGCTTTAGCTGACATTTTTCTACAAGCTGTGCCCCAAGATACAGCCCTGGTAGGAGTTAAGTGCCTCTGAGACTTCTGGCCCTGTGTCAAATCTGGTTCAAATTGCTCACAGCTCATCTCTCCTAATGAGTACTGGTACCTGCAGGCAGCTCCTTTAGAACCTCCCTGGTACCTGGATGAGTTTGGCTTTTAAGGTGTGAAAAAAACACTTTTAAAATGCTCTTTGATCCCATCACACCAAAGCCCCAGATGAAGTTTGTCCTTATAAAGACTCTTCTGCCCTATAAAGTGTATTTTGGGCTTGCACTGTGTAACAGCCTGTCCCAGGAAGGAAAGGCAGCTGAGTGGGGCTGGTGGAATTCGGGATCTGAGGTTTTCCCACTGATTTCCTCAACAACTTGAGACAAGTTTCTCTCATTTTGATGTTTATTCACCTGAAGTGTAGCCAGGTCAACGACAGCCAGCTGGGATTTGACAAGGTGTGTGTCCCACAGGGTCCTGATTAGGGATTTAATGTGAAATGTGCTGGTTCAATACAAACACACCTGGGAGTTTTGATACAGACAGCTTCTCTGTAGGTCCCAACCAAAGCTCAGAGCTGATCTCCGAGCTGGCCAGTCCATATCTAAAGGGTGAGTAATTAAATGCAGTAGATGCATGCTGTGATTGTGGGCTGACAAAATCACTGCCTGCTTCAAGCAAAGCCAAACCAGAGGTGGGCATTCCCAAGTTCTCAGCTTTCCAAGCAGCCTTCAGGAAAACCCTAAGTGTGGTGAGATTTTTATTGCACGTTTTCAATCCGTTCTGCCATACAGCCAGAAGCTCACACGCTTCCTACACACAATCACCTTCATTAGTTTGATATGCAAATGGTTACTTAGAGGTACTTAATATCTGCACTGAGTGGTTTCAAAGCTCTCCACACAGAGCTCTGCAAAGACATTGTGGATGCCAGGACCTTTGGAAACAGCTCCTTTTAATTCTCCTTCTGAACTGGGGTTTTGCACAAGTATTTTTTTAGTCATTGTTTTAACATTTTCACGCTTGCTTTTCAAGTAGATCATCCTCTGTGATCACAGACAATGGCAACAATTGTTCAGTGGTCTCTTACTCTAATCGAGTCAATTTGCTTTGCTGGGATTTCCCTCTCCCCTGCATTCAGCACTCAGGACCAAACAGAGTGAAGCAGACCTAATTAACTTCTCTCAAGGGTATTGACTGTCTGCAGAGGAAGAGGAAAGCAATGAGGAATACATTATGAGAGCCTGTTCATTGCCAGCTCTCACACAGGAGTCACATCTTCCTCCTGCAAGCCCAAGCTTTACACAAATTTCCTTATTTGATTGTATTTCCTGTTGCACAGAGGGACCAGGGGCTATGTGAACTCCTACGGGTTCTGGAAACAGAGTCAAAAGGAAATAAAGCAAAAGTGCTTTGTATAAACAGTGGAAATTAGAAATTTCTAATTAGCCTTTATTCATTAGGAGGATGAGAAATGAAATTTAGTGTAGGCTGGTGTGTTATGTTCTCTCCTTTAAGGTACAGAAAGTGAGCCTGACTGGAGATCAGATGCTGCCTTCACTTCCCTGGAACACTGTGGGAACTGTGAGGACTTCACAGCCGTGCAAGGCAAGTCCAGAGTTTGGAAAATCACGTAGACACGGGGTCTGGCAGGCAGCTGTGCCTGGGAGCTGTGTGTGGGGAGGCTGGGCTGGCCAGGGTGCCATCACCACCAGTTCAGTACAGACTGGGACAGGAATTTCCATCCATTTGCCTCTGGCTGTGGCCAAAGACCAGAAGTTTCTATCTGCACAAAGACCCAGTGCCTCAGTTTCCCCAGTGCAAAGTGTGCAGTGAGTAGCGGTGTAGGGACACTGGAGGCTGTAACCCATGGGTGCTGACCCTCAGTCACACTTCTGTCAGCAGCAGAGACAGCAGCACCCATCTGTGTGCCAGGGGGTGAGAACCTGGATCAGGTGGATCATAGCTGAGCCATCAGCACCCCCTGAGGTGGCAGCAGCCTTCATCCCTAAGGGAGAGTTTGCCAGAGAATTCCCCACAAAGGTGCCACAGGCATTGTCACCTCGGGCTGATAGGAATTCGTGTTTGTAATTGAAAGTCACCCTCAGCTACTGACACAAACTCAAAAGGACTTTCCAGGTAAGTTTGAAATCCTGGTGGGAATATCTGCTTGCAGGATGTGCAGGTTCCTCCAGCCACAGCAGGGTCACCTCTGCTTTGGACACCTGGACCTCTCAAGGCAGGGAGAAGCAGAGGGAAGCTGAAATGGGCTTCCTTTGACTCTATGAACCTTTATCTCTCTCTCCTCTGAGGCATTAGGCAGTCAGTGAGTGCTTGTGACCACTGCACTAGGATGAGATAAATGAGGATGGTGTGTCAGGCTAGCCAGGGTAGCCTGTGAGCATCTGGGAGCTGTTTTCAGATGTCAGAAGTTAACAAGGCACTGGCTCTTCTGCTAAATTGAAATCCTTTCTGAACCTCCCCACTTCTGACACAATCTGTTGATTGTCATCTTTATTATAGCATGTGCAAATAAATACATAACAGCATCTTGTCAAAATGTATTGCCATTCAAATTGCACCCATAATCTGGGTGTCTAACACAATCTCAGAGCTCCCTAACAAATACATTTCCCTACCAATTTCTGCAGGATGAGAACCCTGGTCTTGCAGTTTATTCAGCAGTAGGGCTGAGAGCAGGGAGAGGATCAGGGGTGGGGAAGGAAGAGGGAATTGTCAGCACCTGCATCAGCACAGCATCAACTCAGATTACAAGAGACATTAAAGGTATATCCAGAGCACAATAACTCTCTCCTGGGCACAGCTGTGAGCAACATCAATGCTCCCAAAATATTTTGCTGGTGCAGCATCACCTGTTTAACAACAGGATGTCCTACAAGCCTTTAAATTCCCTCGTGTCCAGGCTGGGAAGGAGGGAGCTGCAGCAGTTGTGCTGCTGTTTGCATTACCCCAGGCTTGTGTGGGCTCTCAGTGCCTCCAGCCCTCTCTGCTCCACTGGGCAATGTCCAGCTCTACAGCCCTGTGGGGCTGTTCCAAAAATAAGATCTGGCTGTTTGCTCAGGCAGTAGAAAAGTCAGAATCACTCACTCTGGGATGGAGAGAGGAGTGAAGGACTGGGGTGGCTGCCAGAGCAGAGTTTTTCACTGGGGACTGGTTCAGTGACAGGGCAGACAGGCTCTCCCTGTGCTGTCCTGGAGCCCTGGGCACTGCCCAAGGTGGAACTGTCAGCATTGAGCCACCACAACCAGCCCAGGGCAAAACAGAACCAGAGTTTCCTCAAAGGACAAAGGCAAATAGCAACCAATCACCCTCCACCACATTTTCTAAACAAATACAAAGCATATTTGCCGTCAACAAAGTGTTTTGTGGTTCCCACCTCGCTCCTGCTGGTCTGACAGTGTCTGAGCTCAGTCTGCTGAGCTGGCTGTGGTGGGACAGCCCTGGCAGTGAGTGACAAGACAGGCTGAGCTGTGGCCCTGGGATGGCTTAGGAACAGCAGTGACTGGCTCTGGGTTAGAGCTCTGAGAAAAGGCAGATCTAATGATGGAGAGGCACGAAGCAGCTGCTGTGTTCCCTTCCTCTCTGCCAGGATGAATTCATGTGCATTAGGAGGAGCAGCTGCTCACACCACCATGTGAGTACACCCTGTTTTGCCTCTGTTCAGAGTGGTGCTAAATTAATCTAAGACACCAATAACAGCAATAGGATCTAAATGCAATAATTACCTGTGTGCTAAAGGATGCCCTATTTACATTCCAGTATATTCAGTTCAATATCTTGTGTCACTGCTCTTAATAAGCAGAGCACAAGGTGGTTTATAGGCCAGGGCTATGCATTTATCAGCTTTCTGCTGTGGTTATCAATGAAATCATTAAATAATGAACAGATTGGCTCAGCTCTATTAAATGATAATCTCCAGTCCCATACATTCTGTAATTTCTGCTGTGGGCTGGGAGGCTGCATGGTCTCCTCTGTCCACATGCACCAAATTTGGGAGAGCTGCTGAGAGAAGCTGGAGTTTGCTGCATGCCAGAGCAGGGGCTTGGGATTTTCACACCAGGACCTTCTCCATGCCTGGGCAAGTAAATCTGCAGCTCCATTCTCTAAACTCCATTTTAATAAGCAATCAGCAATCTTTGGCTGCCTTTTTCTCCTATAGGAACCTTAATTCTAACACCAGAAAAAGCACCCTGGAGAATTGTATTTTACAGAATCCCAGAATGGTTTGGGTTGGAAAGGACCTTAAAGATCATCCCATCCCACTCCAGGGAAACCTTCCACCATCCCAGGTAGCTCCACCCTGGCTTTGGACACTTCCAGGCCACAGCTGTTCTGGGCACCCTGTGAGGGTCCCACCCTCACAGAAAAGGATTTCTTCTAATATCTAAACCAAATCTACTCTTCTTTCTTTGTTACCACAAATGCCAGGAGGTTTTGGGAGAGCAGCAGAACGTGGGGTTTTGTGGTGAATGTGTTATAAGATGTTTAGCCGTTTCTAGCCTCAGATATCCTTATAGGTGAAACAGTGTGAGCAGGACTTCACCCAAGGGATATAAGGAAAAATCAATGTTTCCATGACATTAGTGTAGGGTACCACAGCTCATGGCTGGAGGAAGGTGTACTGCAACAAGATTAACAAATTAAATGTGTCCTGGGCCATTTCAGGGCACAAAAGCTGCCGTGGAAGGGTCCACATCTGACACGTACAAAGCTGATGTGTAAGATGTGTGTCTGCAGCCTGTGAAATGGGGTGGTGGAAAGGTACATTTTAGAGTGCAAAATATTAATTTTTTAGGCCAATCCTACTCCTCAGGAATCCCATTGACTCCTGCTGAGTGAGAGAGCAGTACCTGGCCCTTGCTGGGCTGGCTTACCTGGACTTGGTGCTGCTGTTAATGTCCTTCAGTGCTTTGTGAAGCTGTTTGGGATGATTTGGCAGGGGTGAAGGTGTTTCTTCAAATGCCAGTCTCCTGATTCCCTGCCTCAGAAAAGCTGCACTAATTAAATTGTAGTCGCCAGCACTGAGGGTATTTTTCCTGGCAGTGAAATGCCTGGATGATCTGAGGGCCCCAGGCAAAGCCGAAGGTGTTTGATCCAGCAAGATGTTAACTGCCAGGAAATATCCCAACAAGACAGTGCTGAAATATGCTTAATAAAACATCCTGGTGTTCCTCTGGCACTGGGCAGGCACAGAGACAACATAAAACTCCTTCCACACCCAACTCAGCTGGGTGGGCAGGGGGCAGGAGCTGCAGGCACTGCACCCCTGGGTGCAGCTGCTCAGACACCTCCATGGACATGGACATTTCCTTCCAGACAGGCAGCAAGGCAGGCCAGAGGAAAACGGTGTTTGCTCAGCCTCTTAACACCTGGGAGTCCGTGAAAGTATTTTTTTCTGGTGCAGAAAATGAGCTGCTCTTGCAACTGGTGTTATTTCTTGTATTTTGCCAACTGCTGTAATAGTATCAGGGAGAGGGGGTAAGGGGTGTTGCTAATTTTAGAGAGAAAACATAAAAAGTGCTTTGCAATCTAGCAAGGATTAATGCTGAGTTAGGCTAGGGTGATAATCTCTGTTTTGTAGTGGGACACTACCATGAGACAGGTTTAAGGAACCGGGCTATGACCCCATGGTGAGTTCAAAGAAAGCTGAATTAGCTCAGGCCTGCAAAGGAATTTTCTGTCACTTTGTGGGGAAAGAGGACTTGGATTCAGGCTTTTCCCAAACATCCTCCATAATTCTCAGACCTCCTCTTTCCTGCCTGTAAAATAAGACAGAAACTCACTTTATCTCTCCAAGCTTTGCTCCCTTCCTCTCTTGGGAGTGCAGACCCCATCAGAGGAGTCTGGTTCTTACACATCCTACAGAGAGCTGAGGAGCTCTGATCTCTCCCTGCATCCTGCATTTCCAGGCTGGAGCCAGACCAGCAGCTCCCTGGGACTGCTTCAGACAATAGCAGTGCTCATGTGAGAGCAGGTTTTATCAACCCACATCATGCCAGAATTAATGGCTGTCTTAATAAAAGCCAGTGAGATCATCACTCTTGGCTTAATTTTTCCTTTTTATTGCCTTTTACATGTAGAAGTAATGATCAGCTGCTGAAATATCTCTAAAGCCAACACTTAAGGACATGTCCAAGTCTCTCAGTCTCCTAATGAATGGCAGTGTCATTTCAGAGGGAATTTTAGCACATTCCTGGACCAATCTCAGCTGCCAAAAGTGTGCAGGAACAAAAGTGAAACACGCAGCGTGGCTTGTGCAAATGAGAGGAGGTGAGGTGTGAGGCTGCCTCTCACCTGCTCTGGTGTTTACCTGGGGGTAGAAGCTGGCTGAGACAGGGGCAGGGTGATTCAGGAGGCTTTGGAGCTGTGGGGATGCTCTGCTCACCACAAGTTGAGCCACTCTCACTCTGCCTCACCCCTGCCCCTTCCTCCCTCTGTCACTCTCTGGACCCTTGTGAGAGAGCAGGAGACCTCGGGGGCTGTTTATCATTTAATGCTGCAATTCTTGGCTTTCTTCTTTCTGTTTATCTCTCTGCCATTCAGTGCCCCACCTTCAGGGGAACCTTGATGTGTTGTCAAACCCCTCCATGAGATATTTGATTGAAATGTGTCTCGCCTGCCTGGGTAAACCTGGATGCCTGGGAAAGGCTTTTTTTGCTCTGCAAAGAAATGTAACAGCTGCTTTCTTCCACCCTCTGCCTTTCCAGCAGAACACAAATGAATTGCCTAATTTCAAGCAAATTTGATAATGAGGTTGGGGTGTCAAAAGTGATTACATTCCAGGGTATTATGGCATTTTATTTAAGTAGAGAGATCATGTTTGGATTTTATGTATTTTTTTTCCCCTCCAATTTCTCCAAAAGGACAAAAGTATTTGCTCCTTGCTGGCTGCTGGATATTGCTAGGACAAGGCTGCAGCTCATCTCCTGCTCTTGGACCTTCACAGGTCCAAGATTTTCTGGGACTTTCTGTCACCTGTGCTCTGGCAAGGCAGGGCCAACATCAAAGCAGGTCCAGGGTCTGGAGAAACAGCTTCAAAAAGCGCTGCCTGGGCCCTGGGGTTTTTTCCTGAACATCAGGATTGAGGTGCTATTCTGCAAATGACCTTTGCAACCCACCTGTATGCCTTTAAGTTGCTACAGCCACGTGTGGAGCAGTGGTATTAATAATAATAATACTATTCACAGCAGAGTCTCCTGGGCAGCTGAATGACAGGATGAATGTGGATTAATATCCTTAGCCACAAGGGACTGGGAAGGAGCTAGTGGAAGCACAGCTTGTGAAATTAATAATCACCGCGCACTTGGAGGAAAAGGAATTGGATTACAGGGACTCCAAAATTAATAGTATCCTGGGCAAGCAGAGCCTGTTGAAATATTCATTGGGTTCAGCTCACCCAAGACAGTGAGAGGTGTGATGCATTCTGTAGCCACGGGCGATGCTGAGCTGCCTTCTGTGGCCGGGGGCTGCTGCTCCCTCCTGCAGAGTGGCACTAATTGGGCAGGGGAGCTGAGGAAGAGCTGTCTGCCCACTGATGAGTGCTCACAGGAGTGCTGATGCCCAGAATAAATAAATAAAGCAGCGAGGGATGCTCTTGGGCTGACACACAGGGAAGCTGGAGGAGAAGGGAGTTAGGGGGGTTGCCACGGGAAGGGTTTCAGCAGGACGCCTCTCTGGGTTCTGGGGGGTTCCTGTGTCACTCTGTGGGGTTCTGGGTGCCATGGGGACAGGCAGAGCAGGGGTTGGGTGTGTGAACAGGCTCCTTTCCTCCCAAAAAACACATCCTACCCGTGCCAGGGGGAGAAAATGACTGACCTCACTCCCAGACACATGAAATTGGTGAGAGAAAGAGCAAACCCACTGTTGTATCCCCGAGGGCATCCCCAAAAGTGACTGTGATATCCTGGGACCTGCTAAATCCTGCAACTTCCAAAAGCCATTTGTGGGGGTGTGTTGTGTGCCTGCTGCTGACTGGGAGGGAGCTGGATTCAGTTTAGGGGGATAAATGGCTCTAAATGCTCCTTTCAGGGGAGCCAGCAACAAATGCTCCTCTTCCTTGCCCCCAAATCCTTATTTCCAGATTGTTTTCATCCATGTGTAGCCAGAGAGCTCTGGGGGGGGGAGTGACCTGGGTTCCCCTCAAAAGTCAGATTTCTGGCAGAGCTGGATGTGGCAGGAGGATGCTGTCACTGCCCTGGGAGGCTCAGCAGGTTGATTTGGGAGAGCAGCTCATGGCACACCTGGGGGTGCAGCCTGGCCCCCATCATCCCCCTCCATCCCTCCCTTCCCACAAACTCTCCTGCCAGGAAAATGAGGGAGATCTCTGCTCCAGAGGCTGGTGGGACCCCCTGAGAAGCAGCTGTGGGCCAGATGCCACCAAATGTCACAGAGGCAGCGTGCTTGACAAAGGAGAGTGTCTGTGGGACAGCAAAGCCAGCACTAAATTAAATTGGTTGTGCTATTGAGGAGGGAGACATTGCCCCTGTGAGAGCATGTCAAAGTCCTGCAAGCTCATGTGAGATGTGCAGTGAGCCTGTAGTGCTGCCAGCACACTGAATTACTCCTTGAGTGGGTATTTGAAAGGGTAAATCACCACAGGGGATCGTTATTTAATCAGTTTGGATTAAAGATTCCCCAGAAATACAATATTGTGCATTTTAAAAATGTGTATGTCCTAGCAGTGTGTTTCCCACAGCTCTGCTCTGCTTCCAGGAAATTGGTGATGTTTGACCTCATTCTGCCTGAAGGTAGCCAGAGCATCTGGGTTAAAAGCTGACCTGTGATGTGCAGCCCCCTCCCCTTTCCCAGAGAGGAGTTTCTGCTGGCACAGAGATGTTGCATTGCAGCTGTGAGGGCTAAACATGAACAGCTCTGCAAAGACACATCTCCTGTTTGTCCACCCAGCCTCCCAAATGGAATTAAACCCACGTGGATTTGCCAGGTTACAGCTCTCCGTGGCCACAGGCTGAAAAATGGGATTTTTTTTTTTTTTTGTTGTTGTTGTGTTTGTAGCAGGGGAAAGAAATTCTGGATGTAATCCAGTGCATGCTTAAAATCTGCAGGAGCCTTTCTAGGGAAGGCAGGTGTGTGCTGGTCCTGCTGAAGGTATCTCAGGAGGCATCATGAATCCAATGAGCTCCTGCTGAGAGCTGGGGTGACAAGAACCCTCAGGGACCTGGGGTGATGTCCAGGGGGTGCCTGCTCCTGGCTTTTTTTGATATGGATGGTTTAAAAAAAGGTACCTTAATGAGATTTATGAGGCTGATTTAAAACACAAAAGTTGCCTTGCCAACAAGACACCTGTCTGCTACACAAAAAATATGATGATGAAGGGATGACAGCTTTGTATCCTTATGCTTTCATCCCAAGGTGCCTTCATGCAGCTGCTAAATATTCAATTTATTGTAACTTCCAGCCTTGGATGTTTTCAGTAGGTGAAGATGCAGCAAGCCCTTTGCCCCACATGGGTGAGGTGGAACTTGGGGCAGACACAAAGCCCAGGCAGCTGCTCCCCAGCTCCTCTGACACTCTCCTGGACACTCTTGAAGCACCAGAAGGTTCCATAGGGTCTTCCCAGACCCTTCTCCAGGCTGAGCCACCCCCACTGTCTCAGGTGTCACTGCATGGGCCCCAGGGCTTGGATTGGAGCTGTGGGTGCCATGGGTGTGAGACCAGAGCTTCATCTCAGCGGTGGCACCGGCTGAGTGTCCCACACGGTGCCACCCTGCCTGGTGCACCCTACAAACCCCTCATTTCTGCAATCCCTTTTCAGGTTCCTCCTGCCACGTTTCACATGGCTGCTCCCTGTGCCTCTGAGCCCACACCTCCAGTGTGAGTGCTGGGGCTGTGCTGCTGCCTCTGCTGTCCCCCCTGAGCTGCCCAGCCAGCAGCCCTTCATCCCTGGGGACTCCCACTGACGCTGTGGATGCTTTAGCAGCTCCAACCACCCGCTCAGGAAAGCACTTTGTTCTCTCTGAAGGCAGCTGAGAAAAAAATCTGGGAAAAGGGACCTCTGGGAGACCTTGTAAGATGAAGCCAACATACCAAGCTGCTGAACAATGGTTGACATAGCAGGGCTGCTCTGCTGTCCCTCCCCTGGCTCCTATAGATCACAAACATATGCTCCGTGCACGCCGGCTCCCAGTCTTTCATTTCGCCATGTTTCAGTTCCCGTCTCGCCAATCTTTTTATTCTCCCTGTGACACAGAAGTTAATTTGAGAAAAAGGATAAAGTGTCACATTCTCTTGAGAAATGAACATGTAAATGGCCTGGAAGCAACATAATTTTTCTCTCTCTTTTTCTTTTTCTTCTTCTTCTTTTTTTAAT
This sequence comes from Poecile atricapillus, assembly GCF_030490865.1. Lineage (NCBI taxonomy): Eukaryota > Metazoa > Chordata > Aves > Passeriformes > Paridae > Poecile > Poecile atricapillus. Next base: position 9,219,224 of record NC_081269.1, read on the forward strand.
TTTTTTTTTTTTTTCCCTTCCCTACCATGAAAGCAGCATTTAAAATCTTCTCTCCTGATGTGCCCTTTTGGTGGCTGCTTCCCTGGTGCCAGAGAGGATGGATGGGCCATGGGCTGGGGCACAGGGAAGGCCTGGCAGGCTGGGAGCTGCTGGTGTGTGGATGGGCAGAGGGAGCTCATCCAGGGGTGTGTGGATGGATGGATGATGGATGGATGGATGGATGGATGGATGGATGGATGGATGATGGATGGATGGATGATGGATGATGGATGGATGGATGGATGGATGGATGGATGGATGGATGATGGATGATGGATGGATGGATGATGGATGGATGGATGGATGGATGGATGATGGATGGATGGATGGATGATGGATGATGGATGGATGATGGATGGATGGATGGATGGATGGATGATGGATGATGGATGGATGGATGATGGATGATGGATGGATGATGGATGGATGGATGATGGATGGATGGATGGATGATGGATGGATGATGGATGGATGATGGATGTATGATGGATGATGGATGGATGGATGATGGATGATGGATGGATGGGATGGATGGATGGATGGATGGATGATGGATGATGGATGGATGGATGATGGATGGATGGATGATGGATGGATGATGGATGGATGATGGATGGATGGATGATGGATGATGGATGGATGGATGGATGATGGATGGATGGATGGATGATGGATGGATGATGGATGGATGATGGATGGATGGATGGATGATGGATGACGGATGATGGATGATGGATGGATGGATGATGAATGGATGGATGATGGATGGATGGATGATGGATGTATGATGGATGATGGATGATGGATGGATGATGGATGATGGATGATGGATGGATGATGGATGGATGATGGATGGATGGATGGATGGATGAGCAGTGGGAGCACATCCATGGATGGATGGATGGGCAGTGAGAACACATCCATGGGTGTGTGGATGGATGGGAGGGCAGCAGGACCAGGCTCTTGGCAGGCCTGGGGGTCACTGAGGCTCAGCACATGATGGGACACTTCCCTCAAACACAGGTGTCCTTGGCATGTGCCTCCTGCCAGCAGGAATATCAGGGAGGAGAAAAAAGAAGGGTTTTTATTGATTGCTTTGGAAGGAAGGTTGTTGGTGTGCAGCGACTTTTGGGAGCACAGGCACAGATCAGAGGCTCCAATTATACAGAGAAAAATACACAGCTCTAAAAAATAACCCTCCCTTAGAAAGGCTTCAGCGCTGTAACAAAATATTAATGTTTAAAGATATTCCTTCTTAATATTTCAGGAAGCAATTGGAAGTCCCACAGTATAGTTCATTCTACTTTTTAAATGGAAATATTTAACTTGGAGCAACAGAGCTCACATTGGCTCCAAGATAAACTTTCCCTGGCAGTTGCAGCTCGTATATAATGCTAAAAGCAGCTCCATCTTTGGGGTGGCATTTTTTTTTAGCTCATCTTGGAGAGCCAAGCTCCAAATTAAACTGAGGGCTTGAGCAGCTGCTATTTTGCCAGTGAGTCCAGAAGCTTGTCTGAGGCTGGGGAGGGGGGAAAAAAGGGATGTCTGGAGAGGGAGGCAGGATCCATGCAGAAGGTTGGGCTAATTAAATCTGGAGAAGTCACCAGAGAGCCCAGTGTTTCTGCATATTGTATCTTCAAAGCTTTCCCTTGTGCAGGGCATGATAAGCAGAGGATCATCTTGACACTTTCATCTCCTCCTCAAAGGGTGAGCATTGAGCTAAATAAAGAAATAAATACACGTTGATTACATAGGGAGGGTGGGACAGAAATATCTGCTTGTTCAAACAGCTAATGTGTCTCCCAGGGTTCCATAGGCTCCTTCTGCCCATTAATAACCATATTTATTATTATTTTCATTGCTATTATTCTTTAATCCGCCAGTTGATGCAGTATTGCAGGAACTCCTGTTTTCACACATACCCTCTGACATCTACAGCCTGTGCCAGCACTGGCACATCTCCCCACCTTTGGCAGGAGCAGGAAAGTGCAAAAGCAGAGGTGTGCAGGGGCTGTGTCTGGTCCTGTTGCCAAGGGTTGCTGAAGGAAGGGCTGGGTCAGCTTTCCCCAGTGCAGGAGCATCTCTGCTCCAGTGCCAGTGTCTCCCTCCCTTCTGTGCCTGGGAATGCTCAGCTCCAGCAAATTCCTTTAACTGGGAGCACTCAGCATGTCTAAAAGGTCAGACTGGCAGTGCAAGAATTGGAGAGTGATCGGAGAAAAACCTACCAGGGATCCTGCAGTGCTGTGTCCATGTGAGAGCTCTCAGCACCTGGAGTAGCTCCCCAACAGCCTCCCTGCACTGTGGGAGCACGAGGCTGCTGGCATCCCAAAACCCCCAGGAAACTGGCTGAAACTCTTTGTTCAGCAGATCCTTTAGTAACTTTTTTCCCTAAGAGGTGCAGCTGGCAATGGGGATTTTGAGATGGACCCTAAAGCTGCAGGCTTGTCTTTGCAGAGAGTGTGCCAGGGTGGTGGGTAGGGCAGGGGCTGTGGAAAAGCAAAGCAGAGGCTCCAGAGGGGTTGATTTTGTGCTTAAACACACTGGAATTAACCCCCCACTGATACCTGTAAATTGGTGTGCACTCTTTGGTGGCCCAGGGAACAAAACTGAGTCGTTCCTGTAAAGGAAGAAAAGACACAGGGATCTGGAGACTAAAACACTGTATAAGCAGATCTTGTCTAGCAGAACCCCAGATCTGCTCCAAGAGAGGACTTTGACTTTTTGAGGATTAATACAGCATAAAAACCTTCAGCTTCAGAATGTTACACCAAATGGTTTTTCCTCAGGGCTTTATGCTGAGTCCCAGCAAAGCAGAGAGGGATTTCTCCTGGATGGAGACACAGACCTGTGAGCCAGGGCAGAGCTGCTCACAGGCTGCCTGGCAGCTGGAATGCCCAGCAAAATTCCTCCTTTTCAGCTCAGATTTATAAACCTGGGGGTGGCAAAGGAGGCTGTGTGTGGGGAAGGGCACCCAGCTGGGGTGGCAGCACAGGGGACACGTGTCCAGAGGGCATCCTGGGAGCATCTCTCCATTCCACAGGCTTGTCCCCTGCACTGCCCACTGTGGGATGTGGTACCAGCCTGGATGATAATTACAGAGTGAAATGTCAGCCTCATTCACAGGAGCATCATTAGCCATTAGCTAATTAGGCATTAGCCATTCCAGCACTGCTGTCAGCTGCTTTTTAAGAAGCTACTGGATATTAGCAGAGAGAAACACTTTGAAATTGCACTTATGATGGTTGGTTTGAAAGAGCAGGGAGTTCTCTGGTGCTTTTAGTATGTTAGAAAGCACAAACACCTCTTTTCTTCCCAGCTCAGAGGTGAGGAAGAGAGGAAGTATTCCTCATTTCTGCATGTGTCCTGTAGAAAAGGCCATGATTTCATCTGGGCAGGGATGTGAGCCCACAGTGACTCGGGTTCTGACCAGTGATGGTAACAGGACCAGTGAGAAGTTTGGCAGGGACACTGGGCTTGACTGAGACCCAGCTTCAGTTTGTATCTTTGGGCATGGGAAAGTCTGCTTTCTGCTGATAACTGAGTTTGAACTTCAAAACCTGAATCTGTGAAGACACAAATGGCTTCTGATGGTTGCTCTAAATCTTCTCCCAACACCCCTGAGCCCATGGTTCAGCCTTTCCTGGGGAGGAAGTCCAGGGCTGCTCTCACCTACATGGCAGCTCAGCACCACCCTTGTCCTGGCAGGGTCGTCTTTGCTTTTGGTATTTCCCAGTAAAACTCTGTTTCCCTTTCACTCTGAGTGGCCTGAACATGACAGCTCACAGGAGACTTCATGCTTTCCTGCCTGTCTTGTACAGCTCAGAAACCTCTGTGGATTTGTAACCCCCCAAAAGCAAAGCTAGCAAAGATGGATGGGAGTGAAGTGACCTTGGGAGGTTTTGGCTGGGTTTCAGCCCATTCCCACCAGCACCACGTGAGCTCTGAGCAAGAGCTACCTGGGACTGGTCTTGTTGCTTTTTACTTTCAAATATCCACTGCTGGAGCTTGTGAATTCCAAAGGATGCTGATATCCTCATCAACCTCTTACAGAAACACCACAGGGCAGGGGGAGGCTCTCCTTCAAGTGTCCAGAGCACAGAAGAGATGTGGTGGAAGGTGTCTCTTCTCACAACAGAACGGGGAAAAGGAGCAGATCCATATTTATATAGATCTGTCATCTCTATGTAAACCTGGGGAATAAAGAGCAATTTTATGTACATTAGTTAAGGGAGCCATGTTCTCCTTTTAAATGAAGCAAAGATTAAATTGGTCCCAGTAGGATGGCTCTTAATTCCTTCCATTTATATATTCTTGTTTTATTATGCTTGTGTGATAGCAGCACTTAGTAAGGAAGACTGAACAGATAACGTAATCAAAGAAGGTCCATAGGAGTGATTTGCCCAAATTATCAATATATCTAATGCTTCTTCTTGCCTTATTAGATACAGCCTAGAAGAGGGGAAAAAAAATCTCCTGTTCCCCGTGGATTTGTCCCAGGGTGCTGAAGTCCCATGGGCAGCGCTGGTGGAGGCACCAGTGGTAGATTTAAACACCAGGTGACAGCAGCTCTGCCCCAGCCTGATTCCAAGTATGAAACACAGAGCCAGGCACATTCCTTCTTCTCAGAAGGAAATTCAGAATAAAATGCAAGGGGAAGTGTTTCTTTTTTGCCTGGTTTAGTTCCAGCAGCATTCCTGATGTGACCCTGAGTGATCCATGGCTAATCGAGGCAGGTTGTCCATACAGAGGCACTCAGCCTGGCTGTGCAGCAGGGAATTGTAGAGAGAGATTGTGCCTGTGCCTGTGTGTGTTAAATACTTCCCTCAACAAACGTGTGTCTATGTACAGTTTAACACTTATCACTCTAAACTTAATAGGATTACAGAGATCTGCAGACAAATGAACGTATCCCTCTATAGCCTTATCATCAGCTGATAAGTAAGAGCCCAAAGATTGTTGAGACAATTATGTTTTGATATTCATCTTAATACTTGTTGAGGAGAGAAAATGAATAAATTGCTTTTCGGCACCACAGGCAGGAGCAAGAACCCCCGGTGGCTGTGGCTCAGCTGCAGCCCTTGTCTGGCCAGCTGTTGGAAACAGCATCTTTTGCTGTATTTCAGGGTCAGGATGGAGCTCTGCTCATCTCCCCAGTCTCTGCAGGATGGACACAGCCTGCACTCAGCCCTGCTGAGCCCTCGCCACAGCAGCTCCCATCAATCTGCTCTTGTCCCCCTGATTTCTGTGAGGGAGCTGAGACAGGATTGCGGCTCTCTGGTCCCTGACCAGCCCATGGAAAGTGCTGCCAAACCTTTCTGTCTCTAATTTTGGGCTCACAGCTCCGTGTCTTGGCACAAATGGCTCCCTTAGCTCTCCCTCCTGCCCAAGGCTGAGCTCAGGCTCTGCTCCCCCCAGAGCAGGGGAGAACTGACCCACAGCCAAAGCCTGTCCTGGCACACGGCCCCAGCCTGGCAGGGGACACCTCAGGCACCTCCCAGGCGGTTCCAGAACTTCCTGGCACAAAGGCAACCAGTCTCACCTTCCCTTCCCTGGATGTGCTTCTTGTCCTGGATCCCAGGCTGGAGCAGCACAGCTCACCTGGCACTGGCTCCCTGCTCCTCTTCTGCAGAGGCTGAAGGGACTGAGCAGCTCATGTTGGTCCTGAGCCTGCACCAGCACTCCCCAGTGGCCTCACTGCTGTCTTTGGCAACCACAAAACCCAGGAATTCCTGTAGCTCCTCTGTCAGTGTGGAGCAGGGGGATGGGGAACTGGAGGGGTCAGAAGAGCCTTGCTGGAAGGAAATATTCCCATCCTCTGGTGTCCTGTGATTTTTGGCCATGTTCTTGTGCTAGTCTGGAAGAGTTTTCTGGAGATATTGAGAACAGCTGCCCCTCTAATTAGACTTGGGAACGTTTGCATTACCAAAAGTGTCAAATTGCTTCATTACAACAAAAGCAGGAGACACTTTGATCCATAAAATTAGATGACTTCAACTTCGTATGAAGCTGGAACTCTCCTCAGTGTTGGGGAAACAGAGCAGAGGAGAAACAGAGCAGAGGAGAATCAAGCAGGGGATGCTCCCAGCTCTGGGCAGGCTCTCAGGAGTGAGCTGAGCAGCTTGAGTCGTGCTGCTGCTTCAGACCTGCAGAGCTCTTGAGTTCCACCAAGCAAAACTGAAAAATTTACACCCAAATTACCTGTAAAACTACAGTGCACATTGGCAACAGCATTTTTCAGAAATCACTGATTTTGTTACAAGTCCTTTTTTACGTAGGTGAAATGCCATGGAAATCTCTCCAGCTTTCTTTGAGCAATTTCACTTCAATCCAACCCATGTTTTCCCAGTGGGAAGGTCCATGGGAGGGTTTCCAGCAGCTTCCCTGGAGGGGCAGCCTGCAGCCCACACTGTGCCTGCCTGGGGTGGACCTGTCTCCAGGAGCAGCACAGTTATCCTCATCGTGGAGCTCAGGATTTGCAGCCAGGCTCAGTCTAGGGGCTGCAGGAAACCTTTCTGTCAGAGGGAACATCCTGCAGAGGCAGGAGGTGCAGGCACAGCTGCTCTGAGGTGTCATTTGTGGAAGGGCTGCCCACAAGGGCAGAGCTGGGCTCAGCTGTGCTGCTCTCCAGGCAAGCAAGCTGCCTTCAGCTGGAGTCTCTAATCTCTTCTTATCTCTACATCCTTATTCCAGACAGGCTTTTCCTCCTAACAGTGTGTAAAGAAAGCAGGGGGATCTACTTGCCATTACCTGCATTGAAATAACACTGGAGGGTTGTCATCTTTAAATCCCACCAGGCAGATGCTTTTGTAACATCTTAAAAACTAACCAATGAACCCAGAATCAACCTCCCAAATAGAAAAGGGAGATAAAAGATTCATCCTTCCACATACTTTAACAGTAGGAGAGCAGTGATATTTCAAAAGCAAGACAGACATCCTGGAGGTGAAGGCAAAGGATGCGTGGGAAGCACAGAAAGGATGCAGACTTTAAAGGTGAGCAGGAGGGCATCTGTGCTCAGCACTGTGAGCGCTTCAGTCACAAGATGAGACCTCTTGATTCTGCACTGAAGTGGAATTGCACATTTCTGGCTCTTATTTACTCTGCAAACAGAAAGGAAAAACTCCAGCCCCGCTGGTTTCCCAGGGGGACTGGCTGCTGTTGCTGCAGAGAGGGGCTTGGAGTGGCCACAGGGCACAGAGCAGTGCACCCCCAGCTCTCCCCCACCTTAGGAGACAGCTTCAGCTGGGGTGGATAGCTGTGTGCTTGCAAATGTTCTCCTGACACAAGCAGACACTGATTTACCAGGAGCTAAGGTGGTTTCAGGAGCAGCTGCAGCCTGGCACAGCACAGGCTGGGCACAGCCAGGTAAAACAAGCTCCAGCCTTGAAACAGAGACCCCCCCCATGTTCAGAAAGTTTGGAAATCCTGTGTAAATACAGAAAATGTGGCACTTCCCAAGCCCAGAACCCCAGCTCTCCCTGCAGTGTCTGTGTTTACCTGTGTCTGTACAGGAGTGACATACAATCAGCAAATCCACCTAGAATCAAGTAGTGTGGTTGTGAAAAGCAGTGATTTTCTCTTATTAATTTTGCTTGGGTTTCCTCTCTTTCTTTTTCTTTTGGCTCCCATCAGCTCATGAGGTGTGGTAGCCCTTTCTGGAGGGGCTGCTTCATGTCCTGCCACTGCCTTCGGTGGAACAAGAGTGGCTCTGAATTCCCACCAAGCCAAACAAAGCTGCATGAAGAGGACATTAAACTCCTTTCTATAAACCACTGGAGAAGGTATTTTCTAGGTGTAAAAATCTTCTTTTGGTCATTTTTATTATGTTTAAATTACAATGAGGGGTAAGGAAGGGAAGGCAGTGAGCACTGAGTCTGAGTCTGGCAAGAGCAGGCTCCATGGAAAAAGGGGCAAGACAAGTCCTTGGGACATGGGCTCATGGTGTTACTTCAGTGCCTGAGAGCTGTTTCATTTTTAAAAGACTAAAAAATTAATCTTTAACATTTGCATGGGTTGCTTGTGTCCCTCTCCTGTCTTTCCCATGGACATGGAGCCACCAGCCAAAGCAGGGCCAAAATCCCAGTGGAGATGTTGCTTTTCTCTGAGTGTTGCTGAGCTGAAGCTGCTGTCACACAACACCTTGGACACAAAATATTGACACAGCTTTATCCAATTACAGTCTGAACCTGTGGGACAAAAAATCTGTTGGCAGCTGTTAAATGTGATGGCATTATCTGTGTCTCTGGAGGTGGGAAGCTGTGGATCACCAGATGTGGAGAGACTGTGCAGGGAATCCCACGTGGAATCTGTCCATATGGGCTTGCCCTGGATTTACAGTCTCTTTTAGATACTCGCTCTCAGGCAGTGTCCAAAACGAGATCATGCAGACTCCTGGTCCTTCCCATCATGCTGAAAACAGGAGGGAACAGTGGATGGAACAGTCACCTGTTGGAAAGGGATGTGATGGAGCAAAACCAGCCCAGCCCAGAGCGAGGTGTGGGGACACCCTGGCACAGGGAGCCTGTGGCTGCCCCCTGCCCAAGGCCAGGCTGGACAGGGCTTGGAGCAGCCTGGGATGGAGGGAGCTGCCCATGGCACGGGTGGGATGGGATGGTTTTTAAAGTCCCTTTGAGCCCAGACCAGTCCATGACTGTGTAAAGAGCTTTTCCACTTGATCCTGGCCCAGGATGCCAGTGGGTCTGAGGTAGCCCAGCTCTCTGCACAGGTGGTCCCACGTGGCTGAAGGGCACCTGAATGGATCCCTGGATGGAGCAGAGCTGTAGTTTTCCATAGGCACAGGTTCCCAGGGGGATGTGTGTGTTATTAAGGGAACAAAGTGATGTGCAAGTCGGCTGGTTTTCTCTTTTTTCTTTTTTTTTTTTGAGCCTGGCATCTCGCTCTGTATGAGAGGCAATTTAGAAAAACAGCTATTGAAGGTTTTTAATTCAAGTATGAATGTGTCTTCAGCTGGGGCAACTGATTGCCTCTTCCCTGAGGGAACGAGCTGTCTTATAAAGCACCATTCACTGCTATAATGGCCTGCTCCCTTTGGGGCAAAACACTCCATTTTAACTAAAAGGGGTTTGTATACAAACAAGGCTTAATGCATCCCAGCCAAAAGTGCTCCAGCAGCAGGGTGTGTTCCCAGGGCCCTGAGCCCTGTGCTGGAGCCCAGCAGCTCCCCAGGCAGGCTCTGGGCAGGTCCAGCATGGGGATGTGCTCTGGTCCTGCTCCCAGCCCCACAAATTGGGGACAATTCCAGCCAAACTGGGGCTGGGGGGGGGCTGGAAGGAGAGGAATGCCATCCCCTCCCTCTCTGGCAGCAGGGCTGCTCCCTCTGCTCAGAAAGGCAGCACAACAGACAATTAATTAGCAGCAGGACTGGCTGCATGGCAAAGACACACCGTGCACTGTATTTGCATGCAAATATCCCGTGGGCAGGGAGGATTAGAGGGGGCTGGCAGGAAATGATGGCTGGGAGGGTTTAACCTTGAATATTGCAAAAGGCACTGCTGCTGCTTATTTTGACACATGTGTGGGTCAGCCAGACCACGGAGGAGAATAATTAGGGAGGGAAAGGAATGCAAACTCTTATTATTGAGGATACCTGGGGGCTAACGGCATGAATACATTTGTTATAATTGACCCATGGCCCGATGATGATAATTCCTCTGTAGAGATAGCCACCTAATCTATTCCGTGTGCCAACATGGATGTAAGAAATAATTGCAACCTTGGCTCCATCTCCTTTCCACTCTCGTGGAGAACAGCTAATTTATGACAGAAAATAATGACTAATGTTAGAATAAACAATATTATGGCTCAAGTGACTTATGAGTGCTGCAGATATGATGCACATTTAATAGGACATGACTTATCCAGACATGTAATTCTTTTTCTGAGCAGAGTAAAGTAAGTGTGGCAGAAATGCCAGAAACAGCTTTGCAATTGGAATATGCAATTTAAAATAAGTAAAGATTACTCCCAGGTAGTTTATTGCTTTAACTACATCAAGGCAGGTCCCTGTAGCAGACTGCATAATGACTCTCATTTCATTTTTGGTTTGTGTCAAATATCTTCAGTTAGTTTTGCTTTATTGGCTTCATGCAATTTATTGCAGCACTAGAATGTGATTGTAATGCAACTAGTATTTTAGTTTTATCTTCAACTGGTAATTTTTCTTCTTTATGGAGCCTATACTGTCTGCATTAATAAAAGCCATAGAAATTATACAGCGTGGAACCAGGTTTTAGTAAGTGCCAGTTTGCTGTGGAAGAGCTGAACTAGCAGTGCAGCCCAGAGCTCTGGTGCTGAGGAGAGGAGAGGGTTACAGCTCAGAGCAGCACCTGGGCTTTCAAATGCAGGAGGTTTCTCCCAGGACAGGCAGGGACCTGACCCTCACCTGAGGAACCTTCCTGCCCAGGTGCTCAGCCACCAGCAGCTGCCAGGGCAGGATTTTAAGGTAAATGTCCTGGCTCTTCTTTAGAACCTCCTACCTGGGCTGCAGCTGGAATCCTGGGGTCAGTTTTGGTGTAAAAGGTGTTTATCCAGAGGGGCTGGAGTGTGTCCAGGGCAGGGAATGGAGCTGGGAAGGGGCTGGAGGGGCTGAGGGAGCTGGGAAGGGGCTCAGCCTGGAGAAAAGGAGGCTCAGGGGGCTCTGCACAAGTCCTGGCAGGAGGGGACAGGCTCTGCTCCCATGGAACAGGGACAGGAGCAAAGGGAACGGCCTCAATTGTGCCAGGGCAGGTTTTGATTGGATATTAGGGAAAAGTCTTCACTGAAAGAGTTGTAAAGTGTTGGATTGGGCTGTCCAGGGCAGTCTTGGAGTCACCATCCCTGAAGGGATTTAAAAACCCTGTGGATGTGGCACCTGGGGACATGGGGAAAGGTTGAACTGAATGATCTTAGAGGGCTTTTCCAGCCTCGATTCTGTGACTCTGCTTCACCAAGGAGCAAGAACAGCTGAATGCCCCAGAACATAAAACCATGTGAGGTGCTCAGATGCTGTGAGCACCCAGGGCTGGGTGAGCAGCTCTGCTCTGGTTTCCCCCACATGTTCAATACTCACCTGGAGAGCTCAGAGGACCTTTGTCAATTTGGGGGTGTTGATTAATTCATCCCAGCAGCTTGGGGGGTACAATTTTGGCTGTGTGACTCTCAGTGAATATTTACAGTGCGCAATTTCTGCTCCTCTTTTGACATTTCTCATCCTTTATATCATAAGTCACTTTTTCCTCTCATGAACCACCAGACAAGTCCCATCAGTGATTTCCCCAAGCACTAGAACACCTTTCCCTAACAAGTGTGCTCGTGCTCCTCAGCAGCAGCGCTTCCCTTCCCGATTTTGGTTTGCTTTGGCCACAGGTGAAGATGCTCTGGGGAGTTCAGACCAGCCACAGCATTCACATGGTGCTTGTGGGACCCCAGCTCACCCCTCCACTAGTAAAACACAGCAAAAAAACCTCAAAAACACGAGTGAAAAGCTTTTATTAGTATTTTAGGGAGCCTGCCTATGCAAGGGAGGGCAGCCCAGGACACACCCCCAGGGGCTGAGAGTTATAGGGGCATTTCTAGGAACCAAACAGCCAAACCCCACAGGCTCTGGATGGGACCTGGGTACCCAATTCCTTCAGGCACTCTTAAATTTGCAGGCAGAAAATACCCAGTGTATACAGGGGGTGGGGTTCTGAAAGACTGATTGTGCTTGCTGCGAAATGAATTTCCTTTAAAGCTGCATTTATTGCACTCCATGGCCCCCATTAATCAGTAAGTTATATCTGCCCTTCACATTATGGTGAGAGAAGAATGTGAAATATTCCTAAGCTGCAAAATTACTCAGAACTGGGGGCAGGGGGGTGGGTTTCCCCCTTTGCATTTGATTTCAGTGTGGAAAATAAGTCACTTTTTGGTAATGTCTGTCTGAAACCCAGTTGAGAACTTGGATTTGTGTGAGGAGCCCCAGAGCCATCTGTCCCTACAGAGCCTTGGGCAGCAGGGGTGATCATTGCTGGTGTCCTCCTGGGGCCAGCCTGGGGGACTGCTGGATGTCTTGGAGAAGAGTGGGAGGGCTGGTAAAGATGGATTTATTGCCAAGAAAGGCAATTTTTTCAAATAAATATTGCCAAGAAAGGCTGACTTTACAGCCTTTGGTTATCCCAGAAGCTCTTCTGTAAGGAGTGGGGTTGTGGTTTGACCAAGACTTGGCTATAATGCAGCCTCGAAGCTTAAAAAAAAAATGAAAATCTTCAAGAAGGCTGAAAAAACATCTATTTTTTTTTTTTATTTGGTTGGATTCAATGTAATAATTTTTATAAGTGTGAAGGTATGAATCTGGCAAAAAAGACAAGAGGTTGTTTTTTTTTTACATAAGCCAGTAACCACCACTTTGTTGGAGCAGGAAAATGCTTTCCATGAGAACATGTCTGTTTGAGGTGCTCAGTGTAAGGTTTTTGGGGCCAGAGTTATTTCCTCAGTGAATATATATTCACTGCAAGGTCTGATCTTAGCAGGGCCTGTGAATACCATAAATAAAACATCCTTCTAAAAACACCTGGCTGTTCTGTGCTGTCCCACAGGCTGGGCATGGCTGGCCAGCGCATTTCCAAGTTGTTAAATCCTATATACACAAACATCTTATTAACCCCCCTTTCATGGGAAGGCTGGAAAAACCTGTGGAAACACTCCATGGAACAGCTTGACCCTTGTGAGTGCATTCCCAGGGCTGAGGGAGCTCCTGGAGCATTTCACAGTGGCTGAAATCACTTGTGAACAGGAGCAGGCTTCCCCTGGGATGTTCCTTTCCCCCTCTGCAGAGCATCTCTCACTGGGGGCAGCTCCACCTTCCTTCCACTGAGGAAATTATTCACTGAAATTACTGTGGGTAAATAAGAAGTCACTTTTGTAAAGCCTCTCTTTGATGATGCTAAATGAATTCCCAGAGGGTGGATAAACTTTCTCACAATGACGGCCATTTGCAGAACAAAGAGGCAATTTTTTTCTCATTTCAGTGTTTTCTGACATTTCCCCCCTGGGGGAATAAATGGGCCCATTATTCCAGCAGCTTCCCTGGCATTTGCAGAACCTTGCTGGGGATGCTCCAGTGCCTCCAGGCTTTGCCTTGCTGCTTTGTGGTGACACCCAGCTGGCCCCAGGTGGCATCTGACTGCACCAGCATCTTCTTTTGGGAGCAGCCTCCCAAATTCCTGAGCTGCTGAGCTGAAGCTGCCACGCTGGGAAGGTGTTCAGGTGTCTCATTCCAAATGCCTGCACAGGGAGCTGGGGGGTGAATGCCACCCAAAGGGTGCCCAGGTCGAAGGAGACCAATGGGACAGACTCAGCACCCACGTGGTGGGGAAAACAAAATTCAAAATTCAAAATTCAAAATTCAAAATTCAAAATAACAAATTCCATTATATTATGGATTGCTCTGCTTGGCCTGAGAACAGCCAAGATCAGGAAGGCAGACAGAAGGAGCTGGAAAGGAAACAGGGAATAAGAATAATATATTGGGAAATACTTGGTATGAAGAGAAGTTAAAAATGTTATAAATGCAAAGGCAATTTTGGGATAAAATCAAAGAAAAATTTATTAATAAACAATAATAAGTAGAAACAGCGATAAAAACCCACAATAAAAAGAACAGCGCAGCGCTGGGTGGACAGGGGTCTACACCGGAGGTATAGGTTTCCCAAATCCACGTCTGAGCGCTCTCAGGCTTGGGGTTTTATAGGATTTTTAAGTCCTCAGGCTAAAATTCCAAGCAGGCTCTATTCACCAAGTGTTCTTGATTGTTTGGTGAATAGATTTCCTGGCTTGGAAGAATAGACTTAACTTGTGTCCAGACAGAGTCTCCTCATATGTAAAGAGACTCTGTATGTATTTTAATTTTGGGTTATCAAGGCAGAAGTGGTGTGATCCGGGGTTGGTGCCGATGGAAATCTTGGCGGAGTCTCCCCCTTTGTTTCCAGTGATTGTATCTCCAACATTAGTCTGACAGGTGGGGGATTCAGGACTCGCAGAGGATACTTTTTCTGAGGCTTGTCTTTGTCGACTTTGATTGTTTCACAACTGATGTCTGCAGAGACGTTGGTCAGGTCCGGAGTTGGGTTCCTCCCCCGAGCTAGTCCTTTTGTTGTCTTTGATGGCTCCCATCCTGCCTATTTTCCGAGTTAATGTCTCTTATCTGGGTGTTGGCTACAATCTTTTTCTTTCGGAGAAGAGCTCCCAGCCAGGTTTGGGAGGAGGATTTCTTTCTTTTTACATACACATCTTTGGTTTTTATTATTTTAACATATACATCTTATTTATATATCTTTTCGAATTTTTACTTACACATAATTTATTACAGTCCCCCACTTAATAATTTATCTTATTAAAAATTCGTATTTTATTATTATTTGGAGAGGAATACTAGTATTCCTCCGTACTTTCTTTATTTTCTTGTGCTAACATGTGCTTGGTCTCAAATTAGGATTATAGGATCATTATTCAATGGCACTTTAGTTTCATGTTTTAAGTTTCTTCCCTCCCAGTACATTTTCCTCCTCACGGAACACGGCTTTACAGTTGCTTTATTGTAACAAATAGGGTTAACTCGATGATATGCTATAAAAATGGATTGTCTCCTTCCCCCAATCCAGACAGCTTTATTACACTGCCCGCAGACTGAGATTGAGGGAACCCCTTTTAGTTCTCTTTTTGGTCGGAGGTGATTAATTTAACGTTTTGATCCTCCCAGTTTCGAATTTGATTTTCTGTAATACTTGCTCCCGGATTGGAACACTCAATTTTCTCTTTTAATTTGTACAATTTTAATTGGGTGTCATTTAACCAGCAGATTCCTAGGTGCAGTTCTGGGGACAAACGGCTAATGTCTCGGCTTTTGTGGCAGCTTGACACTGCTCACACTTCCCCGTGGGGTCCACCACCGGGGGCACCTCGGGGTCTGTCCCCTTGGTCGAGCACATGACTAGGCTCAGGAACATCAGGATTCCCCACCACTTCATCTCTCTGCCTTGCCCTTCGCCCGTATATAAGCATACGGCGGGGTAAACCATCTTCTTGGCAGCAAAGACTATCTTCAGGGGCCCTTGATGTTCTGATGGCAAATCTTCGCTTGAAGACCGCCCACCGGGACGCTTTAACCGTGTCAAATCTGCACGGAATTTTTATTGTTTGCCGGCACTCGACTACTAAGGGTTCTGCCTTGCAGTCAAGCTGACCCCCTAGACCGTTTCGGTAAAACAGGAGCCACTCAAGAGAGTCAGGTTCCAGCAGGCCCACCTCGGCAGCAAGTATTAAGAATCTGTCTGTCTGCTGTAATTCCTTTTCAAAACACTTTGTACATAAACCTCTTGGTTTACGTCCCATTAAACAGTGAGCAACCCAAATTTGTTTACAATAAGCACATTTAAAATGGATAAAAGGAAAGCAATAACAATCAACATTGACACAACTTATCCGATCTCCACTCATTTGTGTTGTCACCGGAGTTTGATCTTCAAATCTCCTGGGGGGTAGTAACTTCCCACTCGGTTGAACCGTGATCTGTGATTTTCTTCACTCGAGAGGAGTGAGTCTAACCTTTTTCGGCCGTTCGCACAGCAGTGTCCGTGGTCAGGAGAACGAGGAAGGGACCTTCCCAATGAGGACTGAGGGGAAGTTCCCTCCACACCTTAATCAATACTTTGTCGCCCGGCTGGATTTTGTGAATTGGAAATCCCAATGTTGTGCTTTGAGGAATCAATCCTTTTTCCCGGAGTTCCTGTAGATTTTTATTTATAGAAATGAGATAAGGTTGTAATTGCACATCCTCTATTTGAGGGTGTGCCACCGGCATCCCATGCCTATATGGCATTCCATATAGCATTTCAAAAGGGGATAAACCGGTTTCAGAATGAGGCATGGTCCGGATGTTTAACAAAGCTAAAGGAAGACATCGGACCCAAGTCATTTTTGTTTCGATTATTAATTTGGACAATTGCGATTTTAATGTTTGATTCATCCTTTCTACCTGTCCCGAGCTTTGAGGGTGCCAGGGGGTGTGATATTGCCATCTGATTCCCAATGCTTCTGACAGTTGTTTAATGATTTTGGAGGTGAAGTGAGTCCCTTGATCTGAATCGATATGGTCTACTATCCCATATCTAGGAATTATTTCCTCTAGTAGAATTTTAGACACGGTTTGGGCCGTAGCCTTTGCTCTGGGAAATGCCTCGACCCAATGTGTCAGTTTATCCACTATTACTAATAAATATTTATTTCTCCCAATCTTTGGTAGTTCCGTGAAATCTACCTGGACTCTCTCGAATGGCCTATACGAAAGTGGCCGGCCACCCCAATTTGTTTGTTTTGAATTGGCACGATTTACTTTCTGGCATATCACACACCCCTGTACCTCTTGCTTGGCAAGTTCAAAGATTCCTTTACATCCGAAAAATTTTAAAAATTGTTCAGCCAGTGCTCTGGTTCCCCAGTGGGTTTGTTCATGCAATCTCCTGAGTATTCCTCTCGCTATACTTTTTGGAACCAGCTCCCTCCCGTCTGGTAACCACCATTTATTTTCTTTAAAATATCCACCTACCTTCTGGAAATCTTCTTGCTCCTTCTCTGAAGGAAGCACGGACACTTCTGGGGTTTCTTTGGGACTGATCTCGGGAATACTTACCGCCAGTAACGCAGCTCGTTTCGCCTCTTTTGTCCGCTAGATTGTTTCCCCTGGTGTGAAACCGCCACCCAGTTTGGTGTCCTTTTACATGGACTACTGATATCTCCTGGGGCTCTCTGATAGCTTCTAAGATTTGTTTAATTATTTCTCCATGTATTAAAACCTCTTTCTTCTCATATTTTTCCGAAAGTATGCACTACCCCAAATGCATACTTCGAATCTGTGAAAATAGTTCCCCTTTTTCCCTTCAGGCCTTTGAGGGCTCTTAAGAGTGCAAACAGTTCACAGGCTTGAGCCGACCAGCATGCCTGCAAGGGACCTGATCCTATGATTTGTTCGGTCTTACCATTTATGATGGCATAACCTGACTTTCTTTTTCCTTCTACCATTTTTGATGAACCATCAATGGACCATTTTTCCCCCCCTTCTAACTCTTGATCTTCCAGGTCCGGTCTTACCTTTGTTTGCAATTCCACTGCTTCAATGCAATTATGCAACAGCTCACCTGTTGGTTCCCCAAACAAAAACTGCGCCGGGTTTTGGGCAGTAGTTGTCCTCAACTCGAGGCCTGGTGAACTAATTAGCATGGCTTCATATTTCAGAAGTCTTGAATCAGTTAGCCATTTCTCGGCTTTTTGTTGTAAGATATTTCTTACATCGTGTGGGGTGTAGACTGTTAAAGAGGCTCCAAAAGTTATCTTTTTTGCTTCCCCAACTAACAGAGCTACTGCAACAATTGCTTGCAAGCAAGTAGGCCACCCTCGACTGACTGGATCTAGGATTTTTGATAAAAATCCTATGGGCTTTTTCTTTTCTGCCCACTCCTGGGTCAGAACTCCTTGGGCTGTCTGTCCACTTACATCAACAAATAGTTGGAATTCTTTATTTGTGTCTGGCAAGGTTAGAACCGGGGCAGTTATAAGTGCAGTTTTCAATTCCTGAAACTTGCTTTCATCTTGAGTGGTCCATTTCACTCTATCTGTGTTTAATCTTTCATACAAAAATTTTACTTTTTCACTGTATCCTTCAATCCACTGTCTGCAATATCTCAGGAGCCCTAAAAATTGCTTGATTTGTCTTTTTGTTTTGGGGCTGGGAGTACCAGAATCCCGGCCACTCTGTCAGAATCTAGCATCTTTTTCCCCTGAGAAATCCAATGTCCCAGATATTTTACCTCGGGCTCCGTAAACTGCAGTTTGGATTTTGATACTTTCAAGCCCTTTTTTCCCAGAAAATTCAACAATGAAATTGTACTTTTTCTGACTTTTTCCTCCATGGTTCCAGCAATTAATAAATCATTTACATATTGTAAGAGCTTTGTCCCTTCCTCTGGAATGAATTCAGTAAGTAATTGTTCCAATGCCTGTCCAAATAAATTGGGTGATTCCACAAACCCCTGTGGGAGGACCGTCCACCTTAACTGTTGATTTCTGTTCGTGTCAGGATCCTCCCACTGAAAGGCAAAGAAATTCCTACTCCCTTCATCCAAAGGACAAGTCCAGAATGCATCTTTTAGATTAATTACACTGTACCATACATCCTCAGGTGAGAGTCTGTTAAGTAAAGTATAAGGATTTGCCACCACCGGAAACCTGGTTCGGGTTCTAGCATTTACTGCCCTGAGATCCTGAACCAGTCGGAAGCTCCCATCCGCTTTCTTTACTGCTAGGATGGGGGTGTTATGTTGGGACATGCTGGGTTCGAGGGTACCCCCTCTAAGGAGGTCCTCAATTACTAATTTCAAACCTCTTCTCCCTTCTATCGGGATGGGATATTGTTTGATCCTTATCGGATCTTCTGGGTTTTCTATTTCAATTTTGATGGGGGTAATATCTAATTTCCCCACCTCCCCTTTCGAATGCCATACTTTGGGATCAATTTCCCTTTCATCTTTTGGAGTCAAATGGAATATCTTTATTACTAATTCAGAATTCTTTACAACAATGTTTATACCTAATGCAACAATCATATCTCTTCCCAATAAATTGTAATCAGCTTCTTCTACTAATAATAAATTTCCTAAACATATCTTATTTTGAGACTCAATTTCCACATCTTTTATTACAGAAACTTTGAAGGGATCTCCTTTAGCACTAATTACAACTACTTTTTCTTTACTTGCCACGCATCCCCTGGGTAATTTCTGCAGGGTGCTTCTCTCAGCTCCCGTGTCAACCAAAAATTCTATTTCTTGGCGATGGGGACCTACTTTTAATTTTATCAAGGGCTCTTTTGCTGTTACCATTCCCATCTGAAAGAGCCCAAGACTTCTCTAATCTTCTTGAAATACTTGTTTATCTTTTAATTTCTGACGGCAGTTCCGCTGAATGTGTCCTACTTTCTTACAGTAAAAACATTCTGGGGAATCCTTCCGCGGGGCGGAGCCGTCCTTTTGAGACTCCTGCGGCTTTTTCGGCGCTGTTTTAAATTTGCCCTGTGCCTGTTCTTGTTTTTGAGCCTCCTTTACTGCGGCCACTAGTATTTTGGCCTGGAGTTTCTGTTTCTCATCCTCTCTCCTCATGTAAATTTTTTGAGCTTCCCTTAGAAGCTCTTGGAGACTTTTCTCTTGCCACCCTTCAATTTTTTCTAATTTCTTTCTAATATCCTCCCATGACTTTGCCCCCAATTGGTTATTGAGCAAAACTTCCCCCACTGAAGGGCTAGGATCAGTCCCAGAATATATCTGCAGACTTTGCCTTAATCTCTCTAACCACTCAGTGGGTGATTCCTCTTTCCTTTGGCATTCCTCAAATACTTTGCTAATATTCTGTCCTCGGGGGACTGCTTCTCTTATTCTTCGTACAATCATATTCTTTAGATTCACCATGCTTCTCTTACCTTCTTCTGTCTGGCCGTTCCAGCTCGGGTTTACGCTAGGCCATTTTTGGCTGCCTGGCATCCCCTGTGGGTTACGCCGTTCCCAATCCCTGATACCAACTTGCTTAATCATCTCTCTCTCTTCCTGACTGAACAGCGATCTCAGGATAGCCATGAGATCTTCATACATATAAATACTACTTCCAAAACAAAATCATCCAACCTCTCAGCTACCTCAAACGGGTCATCTAACAATCGTCTCATCTCTTTCTTAAACGCTCGCACATCCCCTGAGTTTAGGGGTACATTCACAAACCCAATCACTCCTGGAGCGGTAGGCACCTCCCTGAGAGGGAACATTCTGTGCCTACTCTCATTCTCTTCCCATCTTTCACTCATCTGTCTAGACTTAAAACGAATCCTGCTTGCGGGGGGGGAATAGGGGTTTTTGAGAGTCTGGTCCTTTATTACTGATGTAAAGTCCGTTGCCACCAGGTTATTATGAAAGATTCCCCCTGTCAAATTTGAGGGACCTTGGCTGTGGCAGCGGGACGGGCAATGGGGGATAAGGAGATCCCCGACCTTGCACCACCATGGATTCTGGAGAAGCGGCGGCGGCTGCGGTCCCCACAGGAGGAGCCAGAGGGGGGGGGCCACCGGAACCACTGCTGGCGCCGGCTCCCCTGTTCGCGATGTGTGTGCTTCACCTGGCTGTGCCGGCGAGCTCGTGGGAGCTGATGGCACCACTTGATCCACCACGGGAGGTCCTGCCGGCCCGTGGTACGGAGGGGGTAAATGATCAAGGGGCTCCCAGGTTTCTGTTTTTGTTTCGCTTTTTAGTTTCATTGGAAATAGCCCTACTCTGGCCTTTAGCCAGAGTTTGGCGTATTCCTTCTCCTCAGAGTCTGAGGAAACCTTGCTCTCTACATAAGAGAGCAATTCATTACACGTCCACCTTTCAAACATTCCTAATATTGGCCAAATGAGATGGGGTCTCAGTTCCTGCCCACCCCAAACCTCGGCACAATAGTAGATCATTTTTGCCTTGGACTTCTTTTTCTCTCAGGGCAATTTTCTCAATATTTTAACAACCAACCTAAAAGGACTTTCTGGTGGGATGTCTAACAATTCCTTCGTTTCTATGGAAGGATTCTTCTTATCTACTGGCTTTTGTATTTTACTCTTTCTCTGTCCCATGGTGAAAAAGGGAGTCTTACCTGTTTCTCTGCGTTGTGTTTGTGTTTTGAGAGACAAAAGTCTGCTAATACTCACCTTCGCGGTTTGCTGTACCGGGGTCTTTCTTAGCGCTTTGATCTCTCCTCCGGACCTCTCCTTGGGCCCTGATTGCTAGAAGAGTTTACTCATTCCCGAGCTCTACTGGACGTCCTCTTCCTCTTCCAGCCCTTTGTGATCGGTCCCCCAGAGCACCCCTTTGGCCCCAGGCTTTACAAACGTGTAGAGAGAGTCCTCTCACCCCGACTCGCTTCCTCCGTGGCCGGCCAATTCCCTCGCGGGAGGATGGAACCGCGGCTTTGGAGTCCGCTCTCGCTCCGTGATCAGATCACGTCTCACACACGCTTGCCCAATCACTCCGCTCAACCTTGCAGTACTTACAGCAATTTTCCTGCGAGGATGTCTTCGTGCACAACTGACTTTTTATGAGCTACCAAGCCGCGGCTTCTCTTCCCGAGCTCTTCCTGGATCCGTATTTTCTCTTTTATTGTGGTTTTTACCTCAGCCTAAATTTGGTTCGGGTGTCGGAGTGAACTGCGGAGGTTCTCGGCTTCCCAGGCCGCTGAAATCAGCGGGGGTACCCCCCTGGATAGCGAGGTTCTCCCACAGTTTTTCCGATCCGAGTCACGGCACCAATCTGTTATAAATGCAAAGGCAATTTTGGGATAAAATCAAAGAAAAATTTATTAATAAACAATAATAAGTAGAAACAGCGATAAAAACCCACAATAAAAAGAACAGCGCAGCGCTGGGTGGACAGGGGTCTACACCGGAGGTATAGGTTTCCCAAATCCACGTCTGAGCGCTCTCAGGCTTGGGGTTTTATAGGATTTTTAAGTCCTCAGGCTAAAATTCCAAGCAGGCTCTATTCACCAAGTGTTCTTGATTGTTTGGTGAATAGATTTCCTGGCTTGGAAGAATAGACCTAACTTGTGTCCAGACAGAGTCTCCTCATATGTAAAGAGACTCTGTATGTATTTTAATTTTGGGTTATCAAGGCAGAAGTGGTGTGATCCGGGGTTGGTGCCGATGGAAATCTTGGCGGAGTCTCCCCCTTTGTTTCCAGTGATTGTATCTCCAACATTAGTCTGACAGGTGGGGGATTCAGGACTCGCAGAGGATACTTTTTCTGAGGCTTGTCTTTGTCGACTTTGATTGTTTCACAACTGATGTCTGCAGAGACGTTGGTCAGGTCCGGAGTTGGGTTCCTCCCCCGAGCTAGTCCTTTTGTTGTCTTTGATGGCTCCCATCCTGCCTATTTTCCGAGTTAATGTCTCTTATCTGGGTGTTGGCTACAATCTTTTTCTTTCGGAGAAGAGCTCCCAGCCAGGTTTGGGAGGAGGATTTCTTTCTTTTTACATACACATCTTTGGTTTTTATTATTTTAACATATACATCTTATTTATATATCTTTTCGAATTTTTACTTACACATAATTTATTACAAAAATATATTTCCTTTTCAATATCATCTGCTGCACAAGAGCTTCCAGGGAGGGTAAAATCTCACTGCAGATGGGTTATAATCCTTATTGATACAGTAAATGGAACTATCAAGCTGGAAAAGATCATATGGCAGTTAAGATAAAGGTTTGACTTGTCCCAGAACCAGGCTTATCAGGGTTTAGCAGTAAGTGAGTTTTGTTGCTTAGACTGCATTTAAAAAGGTCATTGATTTGCAGCTAATACTGAGTTGTCATAGTTTCGTGAGTAAGAGCTTGCAGTTTTCAGAATCAAAGCCTTTTCCTAAATCGATAAGAACAGATTCAGTGAGATTGCTTGAGCCCACTGAGGCAGACAGAGAGGCAAGCAGCAAATCCAGCCAGGCCGTGGCAGGGAGAACAGCTCTGCACATCCCTCAGGGCCTGCTCCAGAGCTTTTCCAGGAAAGCCCAAAACACTCAGCCTGGCAGCAGAAGGGCTGCTGAGAATGTCTGTCAGGGACCATCAGGCTGCCTGCTGCAAACCTCCCATGAAGTAATTAGCTGATTGATCTGGGCTCTGCTGGGCTGAGATGCTGTATTTCCTGTCGATACCATTGGATTTTCACACTGCTGGATGCAGGAATACACATGTCCAGCCAAGTGGGGCTGGAAGGGGGGATTCCCACCTTGGGGATGGATTCCTGGGCCTCCAGCTCCTCCCTAGACCAGGTGGAGGCTTCAAAGTCATGAGAAAGGAGCATCTTCGCCAGCAGAATCTCTTGCTGCTCCTGTGTCCTGATCATTTATTGCAGAGATAATCGCAGAGATATTGCAGGGCTTTAAGCTTCCCAGCTGGATTTCCTGCTTCTTATGGGTCCCAAGGACCCTACTCCTTCCCACCAGCCTCAAGCAGGGCTGCCTTCTGCTTTTCTGCTGCCTAATTCCCAACCAGTGACCGCTTCCTCCTGTCCCCTGGCCCAGCTGCTGCAGAGAACCAGCCTCAGGGTGCCACACACTGGGGACCTCAGGGACCACTGGCCTCCCACTGAATTTGAGAGAGATGGGGACTCTCCCATGCATTGGTTTCTTACATGATGAAAAAGGGTAGAGAAGTGAGGTGGCATTAATCTGCTCAGCAAGGGAAAGGCTCCCAGCTTCCACTTCTGTTAAACTTCAAAGGTCCCCACAGGAGAAGGTGAAGGGTCACCAGGCTTCGTGTATTTTATGGGTCATGTAACAGCTTATTTCTAAATCAAACAGAGCAGAATGCTAGAAAGTGCTACCCTGGTGTTTGGTGTCTCCACTTGAAGCCATCCATAAACACAAAAATAAAACACACACAAAAGCAGCTGAGAGAGGTGCAGCAGGGATACTGGTGGGGTGAGATGATACTGATGATCCCTTCCAACCCAAACCATTCCGTGCCTCTGTGAGTTACCCAAGATGTCAGACAGCTTTTAGACAGGAAAATGCAAAGTAAAGCAGGCTGAAGCTTCAGAAAGGACAAAAGATGGTCTGGATGGGCTTCTGCTGTCCTTGCAGAGGGAGGAGGTTTTTTCAAGAGGGATAAACATGTTGAGTGACAAAACTTCCCACAGGGCTTTTGTATTCAGCATCCCCTGGATGAATCCAGTGCCCTGCCCTGCTCCCCTTGAGCCTCCTGCTGCTCTTGGGGCTGGTTTCCTGCTGCTTGAGGACCTTGCTTGAAGATCTGGTGTCTGTTGCTGCCCTGCAGTACCAGAATAAGAATTAATTTGAGCAGGTAACTTGAGCACATGCTTAATTTGAAGGACATGGACAATTGTGTCTCCTGCTGTGCCCAGCCTGTTGACACAAGCTCACAGCCAGGCACTGCACACACCTCCTCAGAGCCCTTCCAGCTCCCAGTGCTAATCCCAGTTAAACCAGGGGAACACCAGCATGTGCTTGATGTGCTAGTCCTGGTGCTAAGCTGATGCTTAAGTGCTTTGCAGAATTGGAAGCCTTGAGCAGCAGGGTTGCCACGAGGCTGGGAGCAGTGTCACGTTCATCCTGAGCATAAAGCAAAGGGAGGATTAGAAATCGAAGAGGCAGCCCAACTCTACTAAGCTCCATGGTATGATCTCTCCTGGCTTGAAAATAAACAGCAACAACAAAAAATCACGATCCTTTTGAGATCATGACAGTCCCAAGATCTGCACATTTATGATTATGTTTATTAGTGTTGCCATAGATGGAGGGAAAAGTATTTGCTCTGAGTGATTTGGAGACCCAGGCCATAAAGAGAGCAAGTCTAAGCATAACAGGTTCTCAGCTGTGTCCCAGCTCAATTCCTAAAAGACAGGTAAACCTTTAGGATTTCAGTTTTAACCCTGGCACAATGCAGAGGGGTTTCACAGGAAAACTGCCAGTCTCTTGCTTTTCTGGGCTATAGTTTAGTTTACAGACTTTTCTATGTTACAGTTTCTACATAATACAACTCCTCTATGCTTCCTTTTCTCTGTTTTCCCCACTGCTCTTCCTGAGCCACCCTCGCCTTCCACCTCCCTTCGAGTGAGACAGCCACAATAACTCCAGTGAAGTATTTTAAGTGTTTAAGTATTTTAAGATTTCTTCCTTGTGAGGCTTTCTATTTGGACTGCTGGTACAACAAGTTGCATTTGAATCCCATCAGCCAACACAACTGCAGACTGCATCTCACACGTAGAGAGATGATTCTTTCATTGAGGAGCCTTTGTCAAATTCCATCCCTGCCCTGAGTGGCAGCAGGGTGACAAAGGAGCCTGGCACACGCTCCCTGCCAGCCCCACAATGGCCTCTCTTGTGCCTTGGGCTGCTGATCCTCCTCCTCATCCATCTGGATTTGTAATTTGTCAGCAGCTCTTGTGACGGGGCCAGCTCTGCAGCTCCTGGCTGTGGCCAGCCCAAGGTATATCTGGCAGCCAGGCTTTGTGTGCTGTGATGTATTTCTTTGGCAATGGGTAACATCATTTTTTGGCTCCTTCTGTGGCCCCCTGGGTCAGCTTTCACTGCCAAAGCTGCTGTGGGAGATCGCTTGAAGCCTGCCTGTGAGTTCAGTGGGTTGGTCTGGAGCTTGCCTTGCAGCCACAGCAGAAATCGTGCACCAGGGGAATTAGCCAGCATCAGGATCAGCACAGTGCTGGGATATACACACTGTTGGAGAAGGGAAGTCCTTCAAATGGTGCTTATTGCAGCTCCTGCCTCATCTTCTCTTGCAGTTTATTTGCACTGTGATATCTTGAGATGCCTTTTCTTGCAGTTTCAGCACCTGTGTCCATGTTATCCCAGGACTGCGCCAGGTGTTGTGGGGGAAAGCCCTTTGCCAGCTCTTGTGGCTGCACAGGAATTTTAACCTGTCAATGGACTGCATCCTCAGGGTTTGGGGAAAAAGCATCAAATCTCAGCAGTCTCACCCAAACCTCGGTGCTTAGGGAGGAAAAGGATTGGGGGTGATGAGGAAGGTGTCCACGATGTTGAAGAAGCCACCAGCTGTGTCCTTCCAGTGCTGGGGACACAACTTCATGGTGATCTCCAAACCAGGGAATCATGGAATCCAATCCAGGAATCATGTCCTGGTTGAGCCCCAGGTGACACTGGCAGGTGTGGTGTGGCTGGCTGGGTGGGAAACCCTCGGCACAGCTGAGCCCAGCACTCACTGGAGCTTTTGAGGGATGAGCCAGTGTCAATAAAAACCATCAGCTCTGGCACACAGGAACTCTGGCGAAGCCAACAGTGTTGTGTGGCCAGTTCTGCCTTCTTCTGGCCTAAACCAACCCCAAAATGCCCTGTTTGAAGTCACCACAGGGGCTGGGGCTGACATCCAACACCTGGAGAAGCCCCAGGTGAAAGAGGCAGCGCCCATGGCCAGGGCTGCAGCACATCACTGCATCCACTGCTCTGCACTCCCTGCTCTCCAGAGTGTGCCCAGCCAGCAGCCACACAGTGTTTGGAGCAGGTTTTGTGTCTGAGAAAAGCAAAATCAACTCTGTAACTGGCCCAAAGGCTTCCTGACTGTGCCAGTGTGTCCCAGCCTCCTTTAAGGGTAATATCCCTCAGCAGCTCGCTCACTCCGTGCCTCGCCTTCCTCATAAAAGACCATTTTCCCTGTGGCACTGAGAAGAATGTAACCTATAGATTTATAGCCATGAGGGGAAGAAACACAACACTCTGACTACCAAAACATCAGCCTGTGAACCCTTTGCAGCAATGTTTTTCCTTCTGCAGGAGTCACAATCACTAACCCCCCTGCTGACACTGAGCCTGGGGACACTGTCAGGGCTGGCAATGTCCTGTTCTGTCCTGTCCTGTCCTGTCCTGTCCTGTCCTGTCCTGGCAGTGCTGGCAGGAATGGCACTGGAACCCCATGGTAAGGCCTGGGATGTGCTGGGGGAAGGAGGGAGCCACAAAGCTCTGCTGGGCCCCACGGGGTTTGCATTTTCCCAGCTTGCTCAGAACCCCATTTTCAGGGTGATGGAGAGGATTGGGCAGCTCTGAAAACAAAACTTGCAAAATCTGTGTCTTTCCTCTAAAGCTTCTTGGTTGGCCCAATGAATTGATTGCCAGAGATAAAACTTGATGAAGAGGCAATGTTTTCCCAGCATAGCACTTGACTCCAGAAAGCAGAAGATGCAATAGATTCTGTTTATGTGCACATCCACTGGTTTTTATTTATACGTCAGTGCTTCAAGCTAATTGTGCATTGCCAAGCAGCACAGAAGAGCTGCTTCCCCCTGCATTTCCCACAGGTTGGAATGTGATTGGAGCACTTGTGGGAAGGGTTTGGTGTTGATGGCATGGCTGAGAGCTCAGTGTACCAACAGCAGCTCTGTCCCAAGAGGGAATCTAGAGGCAAGAGCTGTGTGCTGGTTAATAAGGAATAGGGAAGCAGCTGTACCATGGTTGAGAACCACTTCAGGGGAGGAAGCTGATGAAATGTTGGCATTTTTAACTCCCAGGCTGCAAAGGAGGGAGAGAAGGAAATCCAGGAGGGCACGGGAGGAGGGAATGGCGTGGGACTGGGGTGGAAGGAGAATTCCCACAGTGGGCAAGTGAGGCCAGTGGGGATGTTTGGCTACTTCTGCATCACTCCTGTGCAGGGTGGGTCACCAGAAGGTCCTGGGCACAGACAGAAGGGCTGTACTCCTACAGAGCTTGGCACTGGATCCTCTGTGTGAAGATGCAGGTGTATATGGGTGAACTCTTAAATATCTCTTAAAGCTCCCTTAAACTCACCAGAGTTATGCTGGTCTTAGAATTCCATTGCCCGAGTGGTTTTGGCAGCAGCAGTGAGCAGAGGGTGTGCTGCAGGTGATGCCTGCCATTGCTGATTCCTGCCAGGTCCCTTTCAGAGCATGCCAGGGGCTGGGGATGGGGTGTGAGCACCACTCCTGGTGCTGGGGGGCTGCTGGGGGGCTCTGAGTGAGCTCTGCCTGTCACCCTGTGCCACCACAGCCCGGCACACAGGGAGCTCCCATTCACAAACAGCAGCCTCACAGTGGGGGGAAGAGATTTCCTGACAAATAAATGCCATTTGCTAACCTTGCCGTGGCAATCTTTGTTTTTTTTTTTGCTTTTTTTCCGGAGGCACTGCAAATGCCGAATGCCAGCATCTGTTACGGACAGGAAAACAAGCAAACACTGATATTCCTGGTGGCTTTGAAAGAGCATTTAATGCTTAGCTCTCCACACTTGCCTTTACCGGGAAAATCACTTCAGGATGTGCTTAGCATGATTATGATGAGGAGTGTCTGGGCAAAACCAAAATAGAGAAGGCAGCCCCTTGCTACAGACAGGCTGAAAAAGAATCCATGAGTCTTCTGCCAGATGTTGACATTTTGATTTGCATAAAGGTAAACTTTGGAGTCAACAGCATGTTTAATTCTCTAAAACATCTCCAAGAAATAGGGCAGGTTTACAGATAATGAGTTTGCATCATTAGCAGTTTTTGTCAGACCTGTGTCCTGGTGAACTGGCTGAGAACATCTTTGTTTCTGCTGCCTCTGAGCATCTCCCCATGACTGTGCAAGGAGGGGAAAGCAGCCAAGGGGGTGCCCAGGAGCTAAGAGAGGGGCAGCTGTGAGCTGGGAAGAGTACTGAGACATTTATCCATGGATTGTGAAAGAAGCTGCAACTCCCAAGCCATGTGGAGACAGTGCCAGAAACAGCCCCAGCTCCAGCACCCTCCACCTGCCCTCCCACCTTCCATCCTCTGCAGCAAATTCCAGCTGGCTTTGCCCTTCAGACACAACCTGGTGAAGTTCCCACCTCACAAAGTACCAAGACCTGTGAGAGCATCCTTGTGAAGAAACAAGGACGGACTCATCTCTCAGCTGGGGGAACCAAGAACGCTGATGAATCTCCCCCTCTGCATCCCAGGCTGGAGCAGAGAGCCCAGACCCAGCTCCCTGTGCCCCAGCTGGGAACAAGCATTCCTGGCTCTCTTCACTCAGCTAAATTAAGCTGCAGCAAGATGCCAAAAGTGAGGGAGAAAATAAGATCCTAGGACAGGCAGATAACTCTTTCCAAGTAACCTGTAAATCACAGAGAGGGAATGCTGCAGGTGACGGTGGGCTGAGGTTCTGCATGGGAGCTCTCAGCCAGCTCTAGGATATAAACCATGCCTGGAGCCAAGAATTCCTCCCATATTTCACCTGACTTTGGGTTTCTGTCTCTGAAGAGGCCAGGAGAGATTGACTCCTTTTGAATGTGGGCTCAGCAGTGCTGGGGACCCCAACACCAGGAACATGTCCCAGGTGCCACACGAGGGGGAAGAGCGGTGCCCTGGCCCTGCTCTGAGCTCTGCATCTGCTCACACAAAGAAATAAGCTTGCTGCTGCTGGAAGAGCAGCTAAAAACAGCAGTTAAGGGAAAAACCAGACTGTCCTGGGTCTGAACCAGCTCTTAGGCACTGCAGAGCCTGTTCTTCAACATTTTCCTCCACCAGGGCCAGGGTGCCCAGCCAGCCAGGCTGGATCCATCCTGAGCATGGATCCCAGTGTGGGGGGATGAGATGGAGACATGGCCAGCAGCACAGGGCTCCTGGCAGCCCAGAGGAGCTCCCTGCTGCTGTGCCCAGCGTGGTCTCACAGAGCTCTCCAAAGGTGGAGAGGGAGGACGCGACTGCAATGCAAAGCACTATCATTGCTGTATTAGCCTCAACTGAAATGTGCTACATAAGTGCAAATTGCTGTTATAAATCATAAACATCAAAAGGCCATAAGTGCCTAATAATGGCCTAAGTGGCTAATTTGTTTTATGTGCTACTGGAAGAAGCACTGTAAAGATATGGAACAAAAAATTCCCCTCATTGTGGTTTGGCCTCTGATACCAAGAAAGGCTGGAAGGGGGTGGGAGAGCAAAGTGCTGCTCTAGCACATATTCAGGAGCATTTCATAGCAAAGGCTGTGATTAAAAACACAGCACAAAGCCCTGTAAGAGCCTAGTCCCTGTGGAAGGGGGGTGACCCCATGGGAGTGGGTGTGTGGGGCAGCTGCTGGTGAGCAGGACAGAGGTCAGTGGCACCACCCCAAACTGTGAGCAGTGATTTATGAGAAGAGATGAGAGATGTCGTGATTTTGACACAAAATTTCTTCACCCTGGGATAACCAAGCAGCACTTGCTGCTGTCCACTCCTCCTTTTCCTCTTCCTGTGCTCATCTTCATCCCTGCCCCGGGGGATAGCTGCACTTCTTTCTCCTTTCCCATCTGTGTGCTGATGCCTGACATCATCCTCATGTGCTCCTGCTCTCTCCCCATTCCCCATGGCCCATCCCCTGGTGACATTTGCTTCTTCACTTATTTACTTTTGGATCAGTAAGTACCATGAAAGCCCCATCCAGCCTGCCCAGCCCTCTCAGCAGTGCCAGGAATGAACTGTCACTAATATGATTTCATATCAAATGAGATTACCCTTCTCCCCCATTAGGCACACTTCTCTTCTAGGGATACTGGCAGTGCAGGGACACAGCAATTCCTTCAGCCAAAACCTGCATTCAGAAGTGGCTTTTAAGGACAGCAGTCAGTTCCAGGCTGTAGCTGGTACTCGTGCTCTGAGCCCCAGGAGCTGAGCAGCAGGACTTGGCCGTGGCTCTGGCTGGATTGATGGCACCTGTCTGCCTGTTTCACACCCAGCTGCCCACAAACAGCTCCAGCTCCCGCCTGCCACAGGTGGCTGTTCCTCAGGAGCGTCACCCCAGCAGCTGTGACAGCCCCTGGCTGTTCCAGTGACCTCTGAGGAGTCCTGGTGGACACCTCAAGGTGGGTCTGTGCTGCTCAGTTCTCCTGTGCCCTCGTTTGCTGCTGGCTCTGGGTCCCTCGTGGTCCCTCCATCACCTGCACCATGGTCCCCATGTGCTGCTCTCCTCTGAAGACACAGGTGCCTGTGCTGAGACAAACCTGTGTGCAGCTCAGAGGATAATTTGGTGGGGGAACAGCTCTGGGAAGCAGCACAGGCAGGGCTGTACCAGGACAGGCTCTCCCACACCCCTGAGCCCTCCTGCCTGAGGCCAGCAGGCAGCAAATGCAACCAGTGCCACGACAGATGCTGTGACACTAACCTCCCCTCACCTCAGCAAGAGAAAACTCTCCAGGAAAGATTGTTTTAAGGCCATAAAGCCACTCCATAGGTCTGAGGCAGGATCTGGTGTGCATCCTATGTGGCATGGCTTGATATCTCCCAGGACAGGTAATTCTGCACAGAACTGCCATGAGCCATTTGAACCTCTAGACCAGAGAGCCAGGGACTGCTGCTGGGGGTGGATGGATGCTGTTTGCTGGCTAAAGGCTTTCAGGGTCTAATTTCAAGTGCTTTCAGCTCCTGCCAGACTTCCTCACTGCTGAGAACAGGAGGGTTTTTCACTCTTGCATTGTTAAACTGTGACTGTCCCAGGATGTTACAGGGATTTCACAGAGAGGATCATCCACAGATCCATGCACAGAGGATGTGCAGCTGCTGACCAAGAGGGGCCTGGGGCTACAGGAGGAGAGCTCAGGCTGCACCTTCCCCTCGCTGCTGCCTCTGCCACTCAGGGTTCTGAGCAGGGTGTTGTGCAGCCTCCAGGGGCAATCACTGCTCTGATCTGTTCTTTGGGATCACACAGTCCTGGATTTAGAGATCAGACGTTTGGATGTGTTGAGAATGATCCAGACAAGAATTCCTAACAGCACTCAGTCCGTCCATGTGTTGGAGTGGTCAGAAGAAATTGATTGTCTGCCTGGGCCTTCCCTGTGAACAGGGCACAGATCTGTTCTTATTTCTTCAACTTACAGGTAAAAATGAGAAATTTCATTATCTGTGAATCGTAAGAGGAAGATGCACACAGTGATCATGGCCCAGAGCCAGGTCCCTGCAGCCTCTGCAGCTTCATCAGCCTCAGTGAGCTGGTACTCCCTTGGTCCTCCTTGGTTAACTGACCAGAGAAGGTCAGGACGTGCAGTTTTCCCTGCAGATGAGGTTTTTGGCTGGGCATTGGTTCAGTACTGGGCCAGAGGGTCCCTTTGCATCAGTGATTCTGGGATGGATCTACCTCAGGTCTCTCCTTAACTGCAGGGTGTGCCTCATCCCCAAATCTGCCAGCCTTGTGGTCCAACTCCAGCTCAGTTCATTATCCTGTGCACCTTGAAAAGGAAAATAATCCCATGGATTTGTTCTTGCCTTGCTGGAGATTGCTGTGTGTTGGGCTGTGGGGTGGCTAAAGGGTTTCTGTATTATTTGAAGTGATAGTTTAGTGCCAAGCTGACAGCCTCTGGCATAAAGATGCTGCCATAGCATCTCTGCCAGCCTTTGCTATGGATCAGCTTTACTTGGTACATCAACTATGGGTTGGTTTTACTCACAAAGTCAGAACTTTGCTCCTCAAACCGTCCCTGACAGTCTCAGGGGAAGCCCAGGGGACTCTGACCTCAGGGGCACGCTGGTGGAAATCCCTGTGCCAAGCACTGGGGGGATCTTTCACCTTCATCTCTATGAGACCTTCAAAGCTTCAGCTCCTGGCTGCAGTGGGAAAGAAGGGTTAAAATGTGGGAGCAGAGAAGGGAAAGGTCAAATATGTAAAGCCACTTTCATGTACTTAGGAGAAGAGTGGTAACAGGAGGGCTGTTAAAAATTTTTATAGCTGGCACCAAACAACACTGGTGTTAAAAATCATGGAACTGTTTAATAGCAAGTGGAGGTGTACATTACTTAATTAGAGGCATACAGCAGTGAAGCCAATTGAGAGATATTATTTTAGTATTTTTTCCAGAGGGCATATCAAGTCTACTCACGAATTAATAAACAGATTGTAAAGCCTAAGCAAACATATTAAGGAAGTGTACTGGGTCTATAGACTGGGGCTATGCACACTTGTTTGTTTGTTGCCATTGCATTTGAAATATGTTCCTTGTTTTCCATATAGACCTCAGTGGAAGAATTATAGCATATTGGGTTTTTCCAAAGACTCTAATTAAGATCTTCAGAGTTGATGTGTGTTTACTGAAAAAATACAGCATAAATGAGACCTAAACCAGCAGCACTCAATTAACCCATGAGGGGTGAGGTGCAGTGGCTGTCCCCTCACAGCCTGCCTTTGGTGCACGGTAAGAAAATCACGGGATTCCCTCCATTTCTCCCATCCTCCAATTTAATCTATCATTGAAAAGGCATTTTATGAACTACTAAAAGCTGTCAACAGTTTAATACCCACCTCTGGCCTCTCTCAGCCCTCTCAGCTGCTGTTAAATGTAGTTAGGTTATGAGGAAGTGTCATGTCACTCACCCCGAGGTGATCAGCAGTAGGACAGATGTGGACTTTGGGTAAGGAGGGACCATTGTGTCTGTAAAATGAAGTTTCCCCCAAAAGGAGCTGGTGGATTAGGACAGCATCATCCTTTTAAGACTCAGCAAGGCTGCTCTCCATTAGGCATTTTCCTAACCCAGCTTGGTTTTGCCCCTAGCACTGGTTTCCTTTCTAAAACCCACTTGTGCACCTTCCTCAATCCACAGGATTGCTTTGTGTGTGAGGATTTCTGTGCAGCTCCATCCCTCACTGAGCTGTGCCTCACACAAACCTGTGCTGTTTCACGCTTCATTAGCAGGCAGGGAGCTTCCAGCTCCCCTCACTTCCTCCCTCCACTCTGCTCTCCTATTTTGTATTTTAATATCAGCAGTGATGACAAACTATGGCAAGAAGTCTGTCCTTGGTGGGTGTCTCAGTGTGCTGGGTTCCCTCCTGTGCCAGTGCACTCCTCTTCCTGGAGAGATCATTCCTGGCACAAAGCACTGCTCACACCACTGGAGAGATCATTCCTGGCACAAACCACTCTCACATCACCTGGAGAGATCATTCCTGCCACAAACCAGTGCTCACACCACTGGAGAGATCATCCCTGGCACAAACCAGTGCTCACATCACCTGGAGAGATCATCCCTGGCACAAAGCACTGCTCCCACCGCCCAGGCTGCAGGGAAACACCAATGGATTGCACCCCAGAAAAGAGACAAAAGATGAATGGCAGAGTTCCTCTCTTTCCCTTGGCTGGGGACAAGCCCACAAGCAAGGCAAGTGGTGAAGATAATGATGAAGGAAGGATGCAAAGCTGAAAATACTCCTCCTGTGTATCTATTGATCTTCCAGCAAAGGCCACATTCCTGACATTTAAAATGGAGATATAATTTTTGAGCAGTGGCCCTCCCTGGGCTGCAGTTAAGCAGTTAATTCATGGAGATTCACAAAAAGCCTTTCTGCAGCCTCAGCCCAAGCAGCTCCAGTACCAAAGCCCAGTTTGGGCTCCTGGGGAGGGGCTGCTGGGCACCAGTGAGTTAAATCAGATGTTTCTCTGATTTAGAGACATGGTTTAGTGCTGGGTGCAGCAGTGCTTGATTTACTGCTGGACTTGATGATCTTAAAGGTATTCTCTGTTTTCTCTACGATTCCACGTGCACAGGCAAACATCTGTAATGGTGCTCTGGACAAGAGAAGGGTGTTCTGGAATTACAGTGAGGGAATGACAGAGAATGCTGGAGTGAGGCCAGAGGAGGCCACAAAGATTATCAGAGAGATGGAGAACACGTCCTGTAAGGAAAGGCTCTGGGATGGGATTGTTCAGCTTGGAAAAGAAGGCTCCAGGGAGCCCTTAGAGCACATTCAAGTGTGTAAAGGGAGCCTGTAAGAAAGATGAGGACAGACCTTTTAGCGGGGCCTGTTGTGATAGAACAAGGGGGAATGGCTTCAAACTAAAAGGTGGTCAAATAAAATTAGATATTAGGAGGAAAGTCTGGACTGTGAGTGGGATGAGGCCCTGGCACAGATTACCCAGAGCAGCTGTGGCACCCCTGGATCCCTGGCAGTGCCCAAGGCCAGGCTGGATGGGGTTTGGAGCACCTGGGACAGTGGGAGGTGTCCCTGCCATGGCTGGGGTGGAACAAGATGAGTTTTATGGTCATTTCCAACCCAAGCCATTCTGGGATTCTGTGCTGAGGGATTTAACCACAGATTTAAGTAATGCTTTAACATGTACAGACAGGAATAAAAATGAGAACAGAAGGGTAAAACACCCCCTGTGAAATTCTGTGATTCCTGTTGTGTGGAGGGTCAGGTGAGGTTATCACAACGTTCCCTGCCAAGCAGAAATCAGGTGAAGCACAGCCTCCCCCACAAACCTGTGCCTTAAAATACACCTCAGCTATTTATGTTGGGGTCTGGAATCCACCTGCCTGGAAGTGTTGCCTGACAGCTCGTTCAGGAACATATGGTGTAATTTAGAAATGTGCTCCTTCATCTGAACATACCTTTGGATATTTCTCAGTGTCACGGGGGTGCTTGCAGGTGTTGCTGCAGTGTGCAGTGAAATGTGTGAAGGAATGGGCTGGTTCTGGACACTGCTGCTCTATCAGCCAGCACTGATCCTTGCTCTGTACCACTTTCACTCTGCTGGAGTTCAGCTAAATTAAACTGTATTGCTCCACTGGATTTTCATTGATTTAAGTTAATTTTAAAATAATAAAATAGTGAAGATCAAGCTCACTTAAAGAAAAAGCAGAGTAGGTACTTCTTTAGGACAGGATCTGTTCATAATCCAATGGATATCTTTTATCCTGTGTATTGATCTTCTTCTTGTGAGAACTAACTTGAAGTTTATTTCCAAATTGCCTGACCTCAAGTAGTTAAAACATTGCAATACAAAAAGTTAAAATTCAATGAATAAATTTGATTTATTTGATGAATGTGAATGTGAATGCAGGGAGTGTCCAGCATGAAGGGAAAGGTGCTCTCTGGAGGAGCAGGATGCAGAGTCCCTGCAGGGTGGCAGAGCACATCTCTTCCAATCCCCTACCATGGGCAGGGATGCCTTCCACCAGAACAGGCTCCAACCCCCATCCAGCCTGGCTTTGGACACTTCCAGGGCTGGGGTAACAGTAGAAGCCAACATTTCTGAGAGAACTTGGAAGATGGAGCTGGAATCTGTGCAGGGAGCAGAGGCTTTGAGGAGCTCCTGTCCTGTGATTTGGGACAGGACCCCACCCCACTGCACCACGTCTGCAGGCAGCACTGTGAAAATAAAGACATCTCACGAGACAGCTCCATCCTGCAATGGATTTCCAAACCAGAACAATTTCCCCAGGACTTTTGGGCAAAGATGTTGTCCACACCCAAGAAAAAGATGAGGATTGATTCCCAGAAGTGGAAAGAGAGGAGCTTGGCTCTTTCAGCAGCTGTCAGTGCTGATATTGTTGCATGTAGGAGCAGCTTGTACACAGCATCTCTTCACAATGGTAGCGGGGAAGCTGGAATGTTGTTATATCAGACTATCAAGTTGTTATGTTGGATTACATATAATGCTATCACAAATGACAGAATGCTTGCCTCCCATCAAAAATTTAAAGAGCAATAGACCTCTTTTCAGCTGTCATTGCTGATAACATTTTATGCACAAGTTTATTCAAGCTCAAACAGAGATGCAGCCTGTCAATAAAGAAGCCCTGGCAGATTAGGTATCGAGTATATTAAAGCTAACAGTACTAATGTGACTGTACAGCCTAATCTGACATTTTAAAACTGTGACAAAATGAACCCTCAAAGTTCTCCCCAGTCCTGGCAGCACAGTACATTCGCTGCTGGGTTTTATGGAGTGGAAAGCAGAGCATGAGAAATGAGACGGGCTGAAAACCAGGGAAAGGTCGGCGAGGCTTGCTTCCCTGGAAACACAGCCCATGTCTTCCCTTCCTCTCGCTCTTATCTCATCTGCTCTGCTCCTCTCTTCCAGAAAAGTGGGTAGAGCAACAAATAATGGCCCTAAATTGCGGTGGAGGTGACACAGATTGCACATTAGAAAAGCACTGGAGGGCAGGAAGGGTTCAGCACTGGAGGAGATTGCAGAGAGGCCGTAACACCTCCATCATTACCAGGCTTTGAGAAGGGGTTAGGGAAACATCTGCCAGGAACGAGGAGGGGTGGCTGATTCTGCTTGGGAGACCCAGTGGTGCTTTGTGCCTTCACTTTCCTGTTCTCAATAACAGCCATGGCTTTCTACTGCCAGCAGAAAGAGAATGTGAGTGCCTGTGTGCTGGAACTGTTTGGACCAAAAATAGACTATTGAAATCAATAAGGAGTTGTGGTTTTTACAACAGATGGCCTGGATATGCTCCCCTTTTCCCCTTCCTACTCTTATAAGAGGTCTCAGCAGCTGTTGCTGATCTTTTGAGGGATGCAAAATCAGGAGAAAGTCTTTCCCAGGCCTGGGAAAGTGGAGCATCCAGAAATTTGAATCTGTCCCTTGCAGCTGGCAAATATTCACATGGCCAACTTGATCTTCAAGAAAGACAGTCTGTTCCTGGCAATCTGTACGTTACAACTGTGGTGTCTTCATGCTGTGCTTGGTGATAAAACACAAGCCTCCACAGTTTGATAATTCCAGCTAAAATCCAAATCTGTATGCGACGCCTCCCTGCCTGGGGAGGGAAGTGGAACACGAAGAGCTGCTGGGAGGCTGAAGCCTGGACATGTGAGGGCTTAGGGGTTCCCCACTGCTGTGAAAAATCTGTGTGGCTTTGGGAGCAGTGGGCAGGGTGAGATGGCCTCAGCCAACACCAGCACCAGGGCAAAATCTTCACCTCCTGCAGATGAGAGCTGCTCAGAGGAGCTGGGGAAAGGGAGGTCACAGAGAAACCTACAGGCTGCAGGCAGGGCTCCCCCAAACAGCACTCAGAACTCCCCCAAACAGCACTGAGAGATCCCCCAAACATCACTCAGAACTCCCCCAAACAGCACTCAGAGATCCCCCAAACAGCACTCAGAGCTCCCCCAAACATCACTCAGAGCTCCCCCAAACATCACTCAGGGCTCCCCCAAACATCACTCAGAGCTCCCCCAAACATCACTCAGAGCTCCCCCAAACATCACTCAGAACTCCCCCAAACATCACTCAGAGCTCCCCCAAACAACCCTCAGGTTTCTCTGGTTCTTCACTGTCTGTATTTTAGGGAAAAAATACCTTGAAAAATAATGACAACGTCTCTCAGGAAATAATGAGTTCCTTCCAGTTAGCTGTTGAATTGTTTACTGCTGCAGCTGAATAATAACAGCACATCAAAGACAACTGCTGTAATTAAAAGATTTGTGAACATAGGTTAACAAATTAGTGTATCATAATGTGCAATTGTCTAATTAGGACAAAAACGCTGGTTCCACGTAAAAGACCAATAGGAAGAAATTATAAGGGAGAAAATAAGATAGACAACAGCATTGATACTGCAGAACATTGGCAAAGATGTTGTCTGTGACTTTTGAATGGTATCACTAACAGCCCAGGGGGATCAGCATTTTTGTGGATTAATTTACAGAGAAATTCAGTCTGCCATATGAATCCCATGAGCTGCTTGAGGACTCCCATGAAAAGACTAAATTTGTCAGTGACTGTTTTAAGCATTTTTCATTCTCAGCACTCAGAGGACCTGAGAGCAGAGACGCTGTGGCCACACACACCCAGGAGAGCTCCGAACCCAGAGGTGACAAAAGGGATGTATGACACTCCCAGGGTCACTGGTGAACATCAAGGCAGAGTGGGAGAAATCCTGTTGCTCAAAGCTAAAGGCAAAAATCCTCCTGATTTCAGTGGCTTGAGAATTTCATTAGGAGAGATGAAGGCCAGAGCTTCCCCACAATGAGGAACAGAGGGCAGAGTGAGTTTGGCTTTGATTCAAGCACCAGGAGGAATTCCACAGTGTCCAGAGAGTTCAGGGTGTGGATGCTGAGCTCTCCTATCAGCATGGATATCCCTGAGTGCTGAGTCCCCTATGGACCTGCCTTCTGGAGAGCTGAACCCCTGGGAATCAGCTCTGTGCAGGGTCTGGGCTCAAAGCCAAGCCCTTCATTCCTCTGTGCCCTTTGTTGTTGGTCCATTGGGGAATGTGGGGCAGGGCACAGGAGTCAGATTCTGACTGCCCCTCTTGAGTGGTTTCACCCCAATCAGCCAGAGCCCCTGCACAATCCCTGAGATTGAGCCCTAGAGCCTGGTGGACACACAGGGGAGGATAAATAGGTGCAGACACAGGGATACAAAACCACCTCAGGGCTCCTCACCCCAGTCAGGAGCAGGCTGAATTGCAAACCACTGGGCATACACAGAAAGAGATGCTCTCATCCGAGAGCAAATGCTTTCAAGTGGCTTGGTAAAAGGCATGAGAATAAAAATCCTGGAGTGGTAGCTGCCCCAAGTGGATCACAGGAGGAGCTTGAGGGAAAAGATGCACATGGTTAGAAAAGCAACTGTCATTTATCATCTTTATTCCCAGTAATGACACTGCAAGCCTCCACTCCATCTTCAGGAAGAGCACACAGCCAACTTTTGCATGAGTTAATAGCAGGGCTTGAAGGTGCAATCTCCTGCATTCCAGCTCCTGTACCTAATGTAGCAGATGAGCTTCATTAGCTGGTGGCTGTGCTGGCTGCCCCTGTGCTCTGCCAGCTGCTGGAGAGACACACATGGCAAACAAACCCTGCAGCAGTGACCTGGGCCAGCAGAGCCTGTCCCTCCTGGGGCTCAGCTGCCTCAAAGCACAGCACAACTCAAACTGCCCCAAACTGGCCCATTTCTGCTGTTTGCTTGCCCTGCTCTGGGCTCTTTAGGGCTCCTGTAACCCTCCTGCAGGGTGGGGGTGAACAGCCTCAGCTGTGAGTATAAATCCAGCATCTCTGCAGAGGCCCTGGAGCTGCTGTGAGCATCTGTCAGAGCAGCAAAGATCCTGCAGGTGAGCTGAGTCTGTCCTGGAACCAGCAATGTTACAAAACACACACATTAATAATCAAGGATTCTGTAAGTGTTTTGTTTGTGTCTTTGTATTTATATGTACATATGTATGAGCTGTTGTACGTTTTGTTTTGCTTTGAGAAAACAGATTTTAAATTGCTGGTGGGGTATTTTCTCAAAGCTGTTTTAAATGGGAAAACACACCTTTGTGAGAAGAGTATTTTTATGAGTTTCTTCTTCCTACCAGTAAAGCCTGAATGGGACAAGGACTGGGGAACATAAAAATTTGTCAGAAGGCACGCTTCACACACACAGCACTTTGTATTGTCTCAAAAGGGCTTTTTTGTTTCCTTTTGATTTGGTAAATAGTTGTTAATCACTGCCTAATTTTCATTTTAATTAGGCCATATTGATAGGACTTGATTCCATATGAAAGACAAAACACAGCAACTGAACCTTGAGGAAGTTTTGGGCAAAAATTGAAACTATAGCAATAAACACAAACACAGGAGTGTTTACACAATCAGAGCCTTAAAAACTAATGAGCAGTAAATAAATCAGAACTCCACCTGACCAAACTGGGACCTGGTGGAGGAAAAAGCCCAGTGGTTCATGAGATATTTCTGCTGCTCAGCTTTATACACAGAGCCTGGTGTCCTGTGCAATAAAGCTCAGGCTCTCTGGTGCCCAAATCAATCAGTTATTTCTGCTGCTCCTGTGAACCCAGCACATTCCTGCTGCAGCCTCTGCCTTCAGAGAGCAGCTGGGGTCACAGGTATTGCATCCACCAAAGGGAATACTCACTCTTGTTTACAGATATGTGTGTCTTAGTCCAGTGGAATAATGTTTATGTCCCAGCTGAGATGAGGAGTTACATTCTTTGTGAGTTGATTCTGGTTTGTGAGTAAACAAGGAGACTTGTAAACTAACTGGTTTTTGTTGGGGGGATTTTTTGGCCACATGTACCAGTTAAAATTGATTTATCCTTTTTTTTTCCCCCTCCTCTCAGATTTTAGAATGTTTCAGGTAAATTTCTCACTAAAGCAGACTGGAGAATATAGTTCATATTTTAGCACAAATCAGCTTCCTGATTTTGCCTAAACAACAAAAAGACTGACAAAACCAGATTCCAAAAAAACCTCTGTAAGCATAGCCATAGCCTTGGGAAGGGTCCTACTTTGTACCAATCCTGTAATTAATTAGAGAAGCTGCAGACACATCAACAACACAAAGCCCTTCAGTTTGTGTTCCTGTGTGGTTTGTGTATCCTGGACTATAAATGATGGGGCCCCAAACCCTTGAGAATATTTCCAAATAAGCAAGGAGATATTTGAAAACATGGGCTAACTCTAAGCACCCTTGATGAAGACACCAAAATTATTTAAGTTCTATGAAAATTAGGGGAGTATAGAAGAGACAGACCCTGTCACTCCTTTATTGGGAAATCCAGGTGGACAGAAGTGCTGGAAATCACATTTCATTAGTTCTGCTGCTCAGGCTTCTTGAGTGTTCTATATGGGTCAGAGCTTTTCATAATCAAGAAGCTGAGTCTTAGCTGTTCCTTTAGTCTGGGTCTGAGAAGCAGTGCAGGTAACACCGCTCTGAGACCAAGACCATTCTCATTTCAGGGGCAGAATCTGTGCCTCGAATGTGTGACCTGATTTCCAGAGGGTTTGTGAGCCCATATGTTTCCATGGGTGCTCAGTACTTCTGGTGCTTTTCCATTTCTAAATATGGACTTGGAAAGCCTAATTTTAACCACGCACTTTTGGAAAGTGTTGGCAATAGTTTAAAGAGCCTGTCTAGCCCAGCACGCCTTGCTGCAGCAGATTGCTCCCAGTGATTTATATATTCCTGCTGTCTCTGATGCCTTTTCAGTGCCTTCCAGCTGTTGCATTTATGCAGCACTCTTTATCTTGACCTTAGCCCTTGGATTTCTCAGCTATTCTACTCTCTTAACATCTGGGCCTGAAAGGTCACTAATTTACCTTGTGTTTCCCTGCTGTGGGTGCCATTGGGTTGAGTGGGTGCATTTTGGAAAAAATAACACTCTGTTGGTGGGCTGCCTTTGAGAAGGGCTTTCTCCCCTCAGCATCCTCGTGTTCTCCCTTCTTCTCCCACTGCAGCAGCTCCAGCTCATCCAACATCTGCCCCCAGGAGCATTGGAGTGTACTTGGTGGATCCTTATGTGCTAAAGCAGCACACCAGGTATCCAGAGGGCTGGGATTAAATTGCTTTTGTAGCTTGCCTGGAGGTTAAGGAAGGGAGCTTTGTTTGTACTGATGCCCCTTTAATGCATCTCAAAAGATCCTCATAAACATCTTCTGGACTGTAAAAGGAAAATATGTATCTAGAGGTTGTGGTAAATGAGGAAACTCTGGCATACCTAATAAAAATTGTATCTCAATGGGTTAACATTTAGTGGAATGTTAGATGATGTGAAACCAGACCTGGCTTCACTTCAAGCCCAGGTCACTAATGTCACTTGGGGAAATTATGAGAATTTCCACTAACTTTGTACTGGCAGACCTCCCAATCTACTTCACATCTCTGCATTTTTAACACCCCATGAGCAATACAAAGTGTCATTTCTCACATCTGAGAGCCAGACAATATTGCAGAGCCTCTCTGCATAGCAGAGGCCACTTCAGAAATTAACAGGTCAGATCTCTCATTGATTTTAATACAGAGCTGTTTGTGGCAAATGTCTTGGTTATAGAAGCTGAGGACTGATTTGGGCTTCCTGTCAAAGCCAGCACAGCAGGACAGAGCTTTAAAACTTGGGGAAAGAGCACAGGAATGTTAAATCAAACAGATTCTAGACTTCAAGGGCCAAATTCAGCTAGAGTTCAGAAATTGCTGAGACTGGTTCACCACACAGTCCCTGAACTGGGAGCCTCAGACAGAACAAAGTTGTGACGATGCTTTGGGAGGGGGAGTGCTCACAGAATGTTTAAATTATTATCTCAGATGCACTCTGTTCCCTATTTTCCCCATACCCCCCTTTGTCCTCCTGCCCATTTGCCTTTACAAACTTGCCAGCAGCCAACTTGTTTTGAAACTCAAACAAGTTAGTCTGGAAAGGACTTTCCATTAAAGCCTAAGAATTGGAGCAGACTTAAAAGTGGCTGCTAGTATTTTCAGAAAAGAGGTATTTGGCAAGTCTTTAATGTCATGCTTGCCTAGAACTGCTCTCCTCTTTAATTAACTCAGTAAAAATCTTCTTGTTACTGCATTTTATTTGCTTAAACCACCACAGAAAAATAAATGCATCCAAACCCGATTAATAAATCCATAGAAATGTGCTGTTGTTTACTGCAGTGGAGCACCAAGTTCCCTTGGTACGTAATTCCAGCCCCTGGCAACAAAGTCATTTGTGAAAGTCCCCTGTTTTGACACCAACATAAAGGTGGAGTATCCTCAGAGCAAAGCACAGACTGTGGTTTTCAGCTCATCTTCTCCAGGAAGCCTTGAGGTGCTGTTAATAATTGCAGTTGAGAGCAGTGTCCAGGATTTCTCAGGCTCCATGCACACACGGTCTCCTGGGATGTGTGTGCTGCAGAGCCTGACCCGTGACTGCTGCGCTGGGAATCCACATCCCAACAGCCCCAGGAGCAGCTGCAGCTCAGCTTTTAACTCAGGAGAGCCCAGAGCTCCGGACAAAATGGACAAAATGGACAAAATGGTTACAGCTGCAGGAGAGGCGGTGACAGTGGCTGTGACAGGGAATCATCACAGGCAGGTTTGCACCCCTGAGTCTCAGTAAGTGATCTGTGATGACAGCAATGCTCCCTGAATGTGGCTCAGTGCTCGTGCTGAGTGATGCCAGGGAGCTGTTT
The DNA here is from genome assembly GCF_030490865.1 of Poecile atricapillus. Taxonomy (NCBI): domain Eukaryota; kingdom Metazoa; phylum Chordata; class Aves; order Passeriformes; family Paridae; genus Poecile; species Poecile atricapillus. Next base: position 9,262,463 of record NC_081269.1, read on the forward strand.
GGGCAAACGCTCCCTGCGGTGGCTGGAGCAGAGCGGGGCACCCCGGTCCCTCCCAAGCCTTTCTGGAGGGAAACATTTCCTTAGTTCAGCAAATTGATGTTCTGACATTTAGCTTTAAGTATCTTCTCTTCCCTCGGTGTGTGACCTTTCCCTTTCTCACACGGCTGTTGCTCTCCTCCTCCAGTGAAGCACCACAGGGCCAGTACCAGCCTCATCCTCCTGGTCCTGGCAATCACCCTGTGCAGGCCAGCCCAGCTCCTCCTCATCCTCATCCTCATCCTCGCTGGGTGTGGAGCAGGCCATGGGAGCCATCACAAGCAATGCTCCAGGGATAAAAGGTCACTCATTTCCAGCTGCCCCCGTGCTCTCTCCAGCAGGACACAAAGCCCGCGTTAGAACAGGAGGCGAGCGCCGTAGATGATGATGAGGCTGTGATTTCCCCCAGGAGCGAGGTGATGACTGCAGGAGATGCACTGGTGGTGGCACAGCAGCGCTGCCACGGGCTCCTGGCTCTCAGAACATCCCTGGTGCTGGCCATTTATCCAGCAGGGCGTGCAGGGCATGCAGCCCCTGCTCCAGCAGCCACCCGAGGCACGGAGCCAGCACAGCTCCACGTGGAAACCACGGACCAGTGATGGGCTGGGTGCAGTGGGGCATGAAGAGTTCGATTAAAAATGGACAGGAAAAGAGAGGGAGAGGAGAAAGAGGAGATAAAAGAGGCTGAGCTGGAGGTAGCAGATAAAATGGGTGATAAGAGAGGGGAAGGAAGTTGAAGCTAAATACAGAAAGCCACGCACTGGGAATTCAAATGAGGGGCTGGACTGGATAGAAAACCAATGGGGTTTATCTAGAGATTGATATAAGAGAGATTAAAACAAATGTTCAAAGGTAAATGTGTGTGTCCAGAAACATGGAGAACTGTAGGGAGAGAAGACAGGACTCTGACATACCAAATTCACCCTCAGCACCGTGAGTTCTCCAACTTGTCTTGGCCAAGAGAAGAGCAAAGATGGGGTGTTGGAACAGAGTTGGAAATGACAGAGAAGAATGGGTGTGAGAGCAGTGATGGAAAACAGGCAGGGACAGCACTACTGGGAAGCAAAGGCAATTTTGTTTTGTAACCATGTGCTCACTCAAGCTTGACAGAGAAAGAAGAAGAAAAATACGTTCCTGTTATAAAAATTCCTGTGTAGGTAAATCATACAGCAAACTCCATGGTGAGAGGTTCGGTGTGCCCAGGCTCAGCTGCCAGCTTTCCTGAGCTTGGGCTAATCTATAATGGTCTCTATAAAGTGTGGGTGATGCTGCTGCAGTCCCAGCCTCTGCCTCTCTGACCTTTGGTGATGGCCATCCTGGGGCTGTAGGTAACATGAAAATAATCCCTCTATATTGGCAGTGTTGTGAGGATGGTGAAGCCTGGAGATGCAAATGGTGCTTTATGTAAGTCTGGCCCCAGTCTAGAGAAGCTAAGATGGCTTTTGTACTTTTAAATATCATTTTTGTCACTGTGTAACACGTCACAGGTATGAAACTTCTTGGGAGATGAGGTAATGAATAATGTGGGAGTTAATGAACGTCATCTTGAGAGAGCAGTAAGAGTAATGCCTCCTGCTGGGAGACTTCTCACTGGGAGCCCTCAGACTTGAGCACTTTCCAGTCTAAATAAGATGTATGCTTCCTTGACCTTGTCTTCTCCAATGTAAACGCAGAGCAGGATGTACTTAGAATAAAGATAAATAAGGCCTTACCCAAATAAAACACCAGTCTGCAGAAACAAATCTCCAAGCAAGAGAGGGAATGGAAGCAGAAACCAATGCTACTCTACTGGAAAAAAAAATTCTATGCTGTAAAGATAAAGGAACACAATACCTGCTTCAGAGTGCAGTAGTAGTAAATGCAACTTAAGGTTCAAGGTGCTATTGTAAAATCATGGGAGTTTTACTAATTAAGTTGTGGAAGATGTAGCATTTAATTTCTCTTCCTGAACTTTGTTTTGTTTTGTGAACTTTGGAACAAAGTGGAAGAGAGAGGGAGGTTACCTCACCTGTAACAAGATTCCCCAGTTCAGCTTCTTGCAACTACAGAACTTCTGCTCCTCATGGCTGGGAGTGCTCAGGTGAGACCTGGTTTTACTGTGAGGATGGTGAGACCTGTCCCAGGTGCCCAGAGCAGCTGGGGCACCCCTGGATCCCTGGCAGTGCCCAAGGCCAGGCTGGACAGGGTTTGGAGCACCTGGGATGGTTGGAGGTGTCCCTGCCATGGCAGGGGTGGGATGGGCTGAGCTTTGAGGTCCCTCCCAACAATCCCAAACCATTCTGGGATTCTTTGATCCAGCACAGCAGAAGGGGGTGGTGTGCTCCTCTGAGCTGTCCTGTGCAGGGCAGCACTGGGGTTATGGCTCCAGCACAGGGCTGCAGGAAGGATTAGGGGTCTGAGCCCCACGTTTTTAACACCTCACACTGGTGAGGAAGCTGAGAGGCAGTTAGGAACTGGAGAAGCAAGGGGGAATGATTTGTATTACAAATGACCACGTGAAAAGGGGTGGAGGAGCCCTGTCAAAATGTAAATGTGCAATTTGCATAATTGGGCAGCCAGGATTAAATGAAGCACAGAGAAGGATAAGGATTACATGAGGGACAGAGAAGGGAAATAAGAGCAGCAGAGAGAGAAAACACTGCAGATAGATAGAAAACCTCAGATAAGCAAGAGCAAAGGGAGAAGTTGCAATACTCAAAGGCAGCGAAAGGAGAGGGAGCTGAGAGGAGCAGTGGTGTGTGTTACTAATCCAGGCTGGATCTGAGCTGCCTAGGAAGTGTGCAAATGAATTTTAAAAGGAGCTTGAAATCAAAGGGGAGTGTCAGCTGGGCATTAAACATCCCCTTTAGTAGTGACCTTGAGAGCCTGGACCACCAGTACCTAACAACCAAACACGGCACTCCTGAACACTTCCTTCACATCTCATCCATAATTAATTCTGCCTTTGATGAAGGGTCACTCTCCACTAGGATATTTGTCAGCTGTCAAGATCACCCAAGTGGTGGCCTCTGACAGCCTTCTTGATGTCTCCAGCACCAGGGCAGTGGTGGTTGCTGTCTCTGCTCAGATTTTCACAGGAGCTGTGCTTCACTGCCTGCTTGGACCCAGCACTGCTCAGCAGTGACCAACATTCCAAGCACTCAATCATCCAATCTCCCCTTGGAGCCAGAATTCCTCCACGAGTCACTCCACAGCAAGGAGTGTTCCAGAACTCTGTTCAACCACCCTGAAGTCCTTCTCCTTACCCACTCCTAAAGCTCCCGTGGGATTCCTCCCCTCTGCCTTGTTCGTACAGGGAAGGTGGTTGTGGCCAAGCCAAGCCCAGAGCCAGCCATGTTCCACACAAAGCCAGATGGAGAGGCAAAAACATCATAACTCCTTTAAAGATTTGTTTTGTGTGAGTGCCTAAGGGCAGGAATTGCATTGTACCTGCTCCTGTGCACATGTAAAACACAGAGTGTTTGTGCTCTGGTGAGAAAGAGAGGGAGGGAGTGGACACAGAGAGGGGAGCTGAAGGATGAGGCAGGATGGGGCTGTGATGTGGCAGCAGGATGGAGGCACCTGCTCTGTCCCTGCAAGGGAAATCTCTCTTGGATTCTGATGGGATGGAGGGAGCCACATGGTGCTTTATAAATGTGCCACAGAATATTAATATTGTTTGATTTTCTCTCTTGCCAGGACATAACTTGTTCAGGTGACAGCTCAGAGAGGTGTGGGAAGAAAAGATGGTGATGCATGTAGGTGTTCAGAGGGAGATTGGTTTGCCTGTGCACCGTGCAGAAAAATGCAGAGTCTCTCTTAAATGTGTCCCTGGTTGGTTTGTTTCTTCACACTCTAAACTTGGATTCAGCAGAAATAAAACCTGCTGCTTGACAGCTCTTTAAAGGGTGATGGAAGGAGAAGATGGGTGAGGGAACCTCTTTTCAAAAAGGTAAAGATCTGTTCTGTTTTTACTAGAAGTGTTACGGCATCCTGGCTGAGAGCTGAGAGTAAACTCATTGAGTGAAACCTTCCAGGTGGGACGTGGATAATTTATTGTGACTTTCTGTTGTCTCTGCAGTTCCTTTCCTGCAGCTCAGTGCTTTGCCTGGGTCATTGCAGCTCCCACACTCTGACCTCGTCCCATCAGCTGCAGTTTCTGTCCCCAGCCTTTTCCCCTGGGCTCCAGTGGTTCAGTCAAACCATTCACATCTTAATTCTTCCGTGTTAATTCTTCTCAAGAAATGCACTCTCCAACTCCCCCAGTCAGAAGGGAGAAGCTAGGTGAAGGTTTAATACAGGAAAATGTGAGTCCAGACACAGAAGTGAAATTAAGTGTCAACAAAAAACAACATCACAAAGCTTTACACACTCAGGTTGTAAATCTCTTCCTCCTGTAGTTACTCAAGTCTCTGGAGTATTTTATGTAGTGTCATGTTTGACTTATTCTCCAGCTATCACAGAATTTCAGATACAGGAGGAACTGAACTCCTAATAAAACTGTAATAATAAAAAAAAAATACCCAGACAGGCCTTCATCAACCCCTAGTGAGAAACAGAGCTTGAGGGGGAGGGAAGGGATATTAGAGAAAGGGCAGAGGAGGAGAAAACACAGCCCTGTTCAACTTGGGTATCCTTTATGAACCACTTGTTTTTTGCTTTATTCTTGCTTTTTCTTTTTTTCTTTTTTTGTCTACAGGCAAGCAGCATGGCCAGTTAAATAGAGCAGGTAGAGAGCTTGGCATTGCAGATCAATAAATCTGAAAGAGCTGGCATACCTGAATATTATGTCATTTATATTATTCAGGATTATTCAAAGTATATCATCTCAATTTTGAAAATACTGTCTGCTGTCACAGCTTAATTAATCTTGTACTCCCAGGGGTTGTAATTTTGGTTGTCTAAAATGTAGTATTGTGTTTGGAGATTATTTCTGTTGTTGTTATATTGCCACTGTCTATTTTTACATCGTTATTATGACATAAACAAAGTTCCGGTCTTGGCTTTCCCCAAATTTTGTTTGTTTTAAGTTTGGTCATTTTTGTTCATTTATTCCCACTATGACAGCACTCCCAAGCTCTGGAAGGACGAGCCTGTCTCCTCAGGAGCACCCAGCTCTTTGGAGGAGTGAAGTTTCTCTGCTGAGGCTCTCCAGGAGTTCTGTGAGCTGCAGAGGCAGCGTTCCCAGTGCTCCCACACACCCACAAAACGGGGTGTTCTGCATCTGAGGAGAGAGCTTTCCTACTTCCTTCTTCAAGATAAAATCAGGCAGAATAATCTTTTCTACTCTGGGGAAAAAGTGATTCATCAGTCAATAAATCCTCTTGTGGAAACTTTGTTATTCACAACCTTAGCGTAGCCAAGCTACCAAAACTGGAGCTGTGTTTCCATGCCCCTGATGGAGAATTATTCCTAGAAAACAACAGCTCCTTCCATGGAGAGCAAGTCTGAGGTGTTCCTGAAAGAGCTCCCTGGCAAAATGCAACATCTCACACTGCATATGAGGCTTTGAATAATGAAAAGAAAAACCCAATGTAATAATTCATGTTGTTTGACCAAACCTCTGTAATACAGACTTCAGGATCTTTTGTAGCTCCACACTGTGCTCAAAACAGCTATTAACTCTCATTGCTATGATGAGCACAACAAATCCTCCCCAAATTTTCTACTAACTCTGTGAACAAAGGATTAATTTTCTGAGACTTGACGTAGGTAAATTGATTTCATATCCATTTCAAAAATCGGTCTTTAAAAAAATGGATTTTCAGTAATTACAGTTATAGATACTTCATTTGCTCAAAACTCTGAAATCCAAATTTTCTAGAATCAAGGCAACAGCCAGCAAAATTACAGGGCTGATTTATGAAAACTATGTTATTGAACAACTGATTGTGAAAGGATGTGATTCATATACTACATACTATGGGCTTGTAAAACTACTTTTCAAAATGCTGAAGGCTAATGTCTTTTTCCTATTATTGTTATTATTTAAAAGCTGAGATTACTGAACAGCCACTTGTTTTCAGCTGCTGTCATTCTAGACTTTGCACAGAGCCCAGGAGTGAGAGCACAAGGATTACATCCAGCTCCAGGGGTTCCTGATCTCTCTGCTGTTGGAGGCATCTGACCAATCCTTACAGCTGGAACTTGCTCTTTTCCTTTATTACCTCAACTGTGCCCTTACAAGCAATAATCCTCCCTCTCTTGTTTTCCTCCCCTTCACCCTTCAATTATCCATTTCATTTGTTTTTTAACAGGGGGATACTTTTTTTTTCTCTTGAGAACTTACAAGTAAATTTTAGTCCAGGAAAAAAAAAAAAACAACAAAAAAAACCCGCTGCATTGGACATTGGAAAGTGAAAGAGTAATTATAGCAAGTGGCATGGAGGACAGAAGAAAATGTCAAATCAAGGGATTAAATATTAAAAGGCAACAACACTCTGACAGGAAAAGGAGAAGATGAAAATAACATGCATCATATCAGTAAAATCATAAACCAGTTTCTGCCCAAGCAGACTCTTTCTTCACTGGACCCTGACAATCCTTGTTTACTGAACTATTTGGTGTTTTGCCTCATCTGACAGAAGGTTACACTCCTAGAAGTTTTATGGCTCAGAGGTCTCTGCCTGAAAAGAGGCAGGAAAAATGCAAAGAGAAAGTGGTGAAGTGGGTATGCATGAGAAAATGACTGGGACAGAGTGCTGGAGTGGTTATGGCTGGTGATGCTTAAAGATGATGTTTTCAACTTGTCCTGGTGATGTGGATGCCTATGAAAATTCCCACAGATTGTGTCCAAATTGACTCAGGAAAGCTCAGCTCACCGTAGCCCTGCGTGCCTGGGGCAGCCTGTCCTCAGAGCCACAGCCTTGGCTCTCCTCTGCTCCTGTGAGCACTTTGCAAACACTGAAATTAATTCCATCCCTGTTTCCACAACCATCTGAGTGAAGAACAAATGACTGGAGTAATTTGCACACCATTATTCACGACAGGCATCAGAACCAGAGCCAGAAAACAGATCATAAATCTCCTGATGTGGCTCTTCATCTGATCTTACAGTCCTGCTACAAATTAAAGGCAAAGAGAATCTTGCAAGAGAAACCAAGAGGAGCAGACCCAGGATTTTCATAAGGATTCAGGAAAACAAGGGAGAGGTTATTCCCTGGAAAGCAGAATGCTGTCAGCATGAGGTTCTGTTCTGTGCAGTGCTCCATCCCAGAATTGGGAAGATGGTGATCAAGACTGGATTTAAAGTCTATTAAAACAGTGGGGATTTCTTCTTCAGCCTCCCTGGGTTGGTTGGTCTTCAGTGCACTGGAAGAATTGCTACAGGAACAAGCTGTGTATGGAGATTGTGGGAATGAGGAGCAAGAGAAAGGATATTATAGAGCAGCTTCTCCACTGAAACAATGTCTGAACTCAGCCTTTCCTCATGAATGAATTATGAAGTGGCCGTGTTTTATTAGCTTTATTTAAAATTGTCTAGTAGTGAACACTCTTTTGAGCCTTTTAACACTTCTACGATTTTCTGCAGGAATGATTTCTTTTTGTTGTTCTTTTTGGGATATAGGAGCCAAGCTGATCTTGGTGTTTCGTTAATTCTCTCTGTTAATGTCCATGAGGTACATGAGGTATAATTCCATCTGTGAAATTAATACTAGGTGAATATTTAACTCATACAAGTTTTGTTACATGAACTTCTGGGGTAGGTGCATGCATTAATTGCTAAGATGTTGATTTATTAAGTAACCAATCTTGTGTTCTTGGCTTTGTTTACCCATTTCTGTGGTCAGTTCTGCCAGCAGAGAACCTCAGAGCCAGGAGGAGCTCATCAGATCACAAAGTGGCTTCACACATATGGAAAGCCTTGTGCTGCTGAACCAGTGTTGGACTGGCAGCTTAATGAATGGATTTATTGTTCTGTCAGCACCACAGCTTTGTGTGAGTCCAACATCTTCTCCTGCTAAAAGGAGTAGCAATGCACTAATGATATTTCTATGGTTAGTGTTTAGTCTTTAGGATCTTTATCCAAGCCCTTTATTGGGAACTTTCCCTGCAGTATGACCACAATTGCAGCCAGAAATTATTTCTGCAATAATGATGTTTTCAGTGAAGTTGACCAATGCTGATGCAAATCACTTCCCTGTGGTGGCATTTCTTAGGGCACTTTGCAACCTTGAATCTTTGGGGCAGAGCAGGACTTAAAACAACCTGCAAAAACTGGTTAGAATTGTTATTTAAAACCAAGAAGTGTTACAGTTTTATTATTAATATCAGGGGGGAATATTACTTTCAAGCCTGTGCTTTGATTTTTCTTCTGTCTACTGATGCAACAAGCTCACAGAAGAATTCACAACCCTCTCAAATTACTTATTACAACTATGACTTATTCCAAAATCCATTTTGAGCACAGCTGAAAAGTGTAGTTAATACTGCTGCTGTAGTTTCTATCTTTTTCCATATAAAGTTAGGGCTTGATTTTATGTGTCATCCTCAGTGAGTATATATTTGCATAGCTCTGCTGACATCAATGGTGCTATATTGATTTATACTGCTTGTGCCTGCCTCATTATTATTTTTATTTTTTGTTCAAGGAGCGTGGTGTATTTTCAAATTCATGGAAGATAAAAAGGGATTGCCTTCTCAGAACAGAATATATACAGTGGCTGCTGATGGGATATTTTAGATTTGGGCAAGCAAACAACGAGACATTATCAGTAAAGTCCTGTAAATATCAAAGCTGCTTGTACACATCTGTACACATCTGTACACATCTGCAGAATATTATCAGACCTGTAGGTTTGCCACAGGGTGCCCAGAGCAGCTGTGGCTGTCTCTGGATCCCTGGCAGTGCCCAAGGCCAGGCTGGATGGAGCTGGGAGCAGCCTGGGACAGTGGGAGGTGTCCCTGCCATAGCAGGGGTGGAACAAGATGAGTTTTATGGTCATTTCCAACCCAAACCATTCTGGGATTTTTAAAGGTGCCTTAGATTTCCAGTTAGCTAGAATAGTTAGAAGGATTTGGTGTCCCATGACACAAGGCTGCCAGTCATGGTTTATTCTTTACAAACAAACAAACTTGCTTTTCCAGGGATGGCTGAAATCTCCATTTCTCCAGAACAAAGTGCAAAGTCGAGTGTTCACAAACAAGATGCAAAGGAGCACAGGTAGAAGGGCAGAAAGATTGGAGAAAATGAGGTAAAGAACCCAAGAGATGGGAGGTCAGGAAAATACGTTCATTCCTCCCTGGAGGGAGATGCTGCATCACTGCAGGAGCAGCAGCCACACCACATCTTTCAGGACTGTGAAAAGATCCCTCCAGCCCTTGTCTCACTATTTGCTCATAAACAGGCCCTTGGGTCTGAGTGCAGGGAGAGGTGAAAAAATGGCTGGAAATTCACTATATAATCCCCAGAGAAAAGGATTTTACTGCCCGTTCTATCTCCAGAGTATGCCAAACCACCTGAGGATGATCAGAGTCCTTTGCCTGAATCTCAGGGCACTCCTGTAAAGACAGGCTCTTCCTAGGCACTCTCACAGACCTGTGATGATGTATTCAGTGTTCCAGAGATGATACCAAGAGCAGGATAACCTCACCATGTCCAATAGAACCTTCCAGAAGAGATTCCAACGTGTCAGTGCCCCATCAGGGCAGGACAGGACTATCCTCCTCCCAGATCCCAGCACAGCACACTGGCCAGGGGACTTCCTCAGTGCCCAAGTTCAGCACATGAAATGTAAAAATGAGAGAAATTGCAGATTTCTTCTCCCTCTGCTTTCAAGGACATTTCATCAAATTTCCTTCTCCCTTCTCTCTGCACTGAACTTCAGATGGAAGCATCTGGATTGAAGAGAATTATCTCTAAACAACAATTGAGTTGTAGTACATTTTCAAAGACCCAGGTTTTATTAATCACAGTAGACCTTCTAGAAGTTTTCTTGGGATCATTTTTAAGAGCAACCAATAATCCTTTTCCCATCAGAGAAACAAGCCAAGACTCCCCCCAACTTCTGCACAGATGTGTCTTACAGAAATACAACAATTCTGGAGACATGTGACATTTTTGCCAAGCTGAGGGTTTTATCCACAGTAACTTAAACTAATGCAGCCCTAATTTCCTTCTGGAAGCTACCTGAGCACTAAGCACACTCGATGCTGTTGGTGTAATGTTGTTTAGAGTAGTCAATAATTGCATTTGATTTCACATTGTACTTTTCTGTGCTGATATTACTTGAGGCCAGAGGACACCTTGGCATGCTGTGAGCCCAATCTCTGCTCCTGCATGTTCTGTGCCAGACCACTGTTTTCATCAAAACACACCAATACAACACGATAAAGAGCAAGCCCAGGAAATTCCCTCTCCCTGGAGCATCTGAGGAACCAGGGAGATTAAAAAGCAGCATTCCCTGCAGAGTAACTGGGTTAGCATCCAGGGTCGTGTCCAGGCTGCTAATCCAGAAGTTACCTTCAGCATGTGGTTAGTAAAAAGGAAAGATAATATGCAGGGAAAAAAGAGGCAGAGGATGACAGATTGATTCCAGGGATGTGTGTTCTGTAATTCTCATAAAACTAGAATGAAAGCTGAGCCCATTTAACAGCTTTAAAAATCAAGAGTCTTATAAATGCCTAAGAGCAGATGAGGGACTTCAGGTGTGAAGATTTGGACCAGTTAGCTCAATTCTGATCTCTGCAGATGAACTCCAACAGAAATCTTCATTGTTTTCATCAGCAGAACCACACTGAGAAATGTGAGTAAACTACAGGATATTTCCTAATCAATTTCTGACAAATAAAGATATTGTAGCTGCACTACTCTAGTGCCAAGGAAAAATAGTGGAAAGGTATGAACTTCAGAAATGTAAACTTGAGTTGTCATTAAAAATCAATTTTCATGATAAATTTAATTCACATTTCATAGAGAGCTGTGTAATATCAATAAAAATGCTTTAATAATTGCTGTGCTGGCACACAGTACAGTGTAAGACATAAAGAGATATAAATTTTTTGTAATTTAGAAGATGGGGAACTAAACACTGTTTTTCAAAAGAAACCATTTCTCAGGGAGAAAAATGAATGTTGGAGGAGGATGTAATTCATTAGGGATTCTACTCCACCCCTTTTCACAAAGACTGCTCTGAAATTAAAACTTTCAGAGATCAGGTTTCTAATTTATTCGTAGACTTAAAAGGCCAGAAAAGACCAGGATCAGGTAGTCTGACCTTCTGGATAACCCAGGCTATTAAATTTCCTGTAGTTCTCTCTATATCATAACCTGTGTTGGGCTAAAACATAGTTTCTTTTAAACTTTGATTTTAAATGGTGGAAAAAAACCGTTTTTGTGTTTCTTTTACATGATTTTTGGTGAAGGTGGGAGAGAAGGAATGATGTAAATTGGTTGTTTCTTGTGACATATCAGTAGAGCTGGTACAGCACGTGATAGTACAACATCACTAAATTATAAACAATTGGTGTTTTCTGGTAATAAAAGCTGACTAATTTTCCGGGCAGAGAAATATGCTACCTACATAGCAATGTGCTTTTGTGAACAATTTTTGAAGGGATCAAAAGGCAGGTATATGCTCCTAAATCTCTTAGTCACATTAAAAAAAAATAAATCCCATGATCAAATTGTAAAGCCATCTGAATAATAGTTTTCTCATTCCCATGTAACTGAGGTCAGAATTTAACCCAGAAGATCAGTCCACTTCATCCAGTGCTAACTGAAGAACTGTAATTTGCAGTTGGTGCTTTGTTTCCACTGTGAATATAATTAACTACCTTTACTCTGATCTTGCCATTTATCACCATCATTTACAGTTTCACAATCAATACAGTATTTTTTGCTATCCACATAACTTGGGATCACATTTTCAAATGAAGCTTCCTGAAACTCAGTAGCACCTGCTTCACCCTGTGTTTCTGAATGCTGCCATTCACCAATGTTCATGCTGTGGGATGAGGAATCTCGGGCAATTACAAACACAAATTTAGTCAGCTTAGGGTGTTTATTAAGAAATCCTAAGGAATCAGCAGGATCCAAAAACTCTTGAGTTTGTCTGGCCATCCATGATAAACATGCACAGCTTTATGGCTCATGACTGTCCTGTTCTCCAGGGACCGTGTTTTCCGCTGCTGTAAATTACTATAGATCCACGTGAGTGAATAAATCAAGACTCTGAAATTCTTATCCCCTGCATGGTCTGATTTTTCTTTTTTTTCCCCTGATACAGTTAGTCATAGATACTTCAGAGTTGTATTATAACCAACTAGAAAAACAAGAAATATAGCTGAATTAGTTTTTAATTTTTCTGGGGAAGCCTGTACTTCAGCTGATGGCATCCAGCTTTTTCTTTCCCAATTCCCAGACTTGCTGAACTCAAAGCCATTTTTAAGAAATAGCTGCCCATTATGCAGTTATTTCTACCAGCTACAAAAATTCAAACTTCAACTTCTTCAGGAGCAGTTAATTGACCAACTTTGTCATTGCCCCCTGATCTCCTGGTGCCAGTGAGGATGGACACAGCATTGCTCCAAACACCACAGAAGTGAACAGGGGAACACAGCCCTGACTCCACAGATGGGATCAGGCTGATGGTCCATCAGATCTGTCTCCTGCTTTGTTTTAGAAACTGTTTTAGGTTCTGAGGCATTAAAATGTACATCCCCCTCAGCCACTCTGTAACCAATATTCTGGTTACTTGGAGAGTTCTCATTATTGGGGACCTCCGAGCTGCCTCGTGGCAGTGAGCTGCACTGCCTGGGTTAGTCCCTTCATTTGTCAAAGGAACAATTGTCTCTTCTCTGAGTATTTTGTCTTGAGGTTGTTCTGGAAACCTGCCTGGCCCTGGGTTTCAACTAACTACTTTTAGCACTGCCTTTATCTTTAGTCTTGAACTATTTGGATTTTTGAAAGGCCACAGGTTTCTGTTCTTCCTTGTTGGTTCAGTTTGGATGCTCTTTCTTCTGTAACTGTTTCTGTTTCCAGCCACCTCCTAGGAAAACACCTTTTAAAACAACAGGTGCAGCCAGACAATCCTCTCTGATAGGCAATACGATTTGGATAAAATTAGTTTATTTTTTTTGAGCTGTTTTAAATTCCTCTGCCATCCACAATCACCCTGGATTTTACTTTGTATTAGAATGTTGGTTCTCATTATTTGCTATTCTTATAAATGCACTGTTATGAGGAGGGTGGAAACAATAATAAAAATGCTTTTTTCCCCTTTTCTCGTTTTTTTTTATTTTGTGTTCCCCTGATCAAACTCCTTCTAAAACAAAAATAATAGTCTGCAAGACAGACACTCTGCTATTTTAAACTACCCATCTCCTAAAAGGATGATAACCTCAAAAGGCACATTTGCTTCTGCTGAGATTCCTGAACTTAAAAATTCCATCTTTGGAGCTTAATGCCAAAGCACAGTGCAGGTTACTCTTGCTAGAAGCAAGGTTCTTGCCATTTCCTCAAGCAATGAATTATCTCCTGATATTCAAGTTAGTTCAAAATATCTTTTCCATTTAGGTATGCCAGGGGCTAGTCCACAGAAAACGGCTTCTAGTGTTTTTACAGTTGGAAATTTTATTCTGTTCCAATGCCTAATGATGACATGGAAATTGCAATTGTTTCTTCTGGTCTGTGTTAGCCTTTCTGTCTTTGTTATTTAGGAACAGAAAGCTTTTGGTATCTGTCTCAAATCAGAAGATTATAGGTCTGTTATTACATGCTGGAGAAGTACCCTTTGCGTGGGTGTTAATTACTGAGTATCCAGTTGAGTACACTAGTCATTAACCTCAAAAACAGTGACTCAGCAAGGTACCAGAGCGTAAGGAAAAAAAATAAAGAGGGGAAAAAAGCGTGTTGTTTTCTCACACCAGATGCCAGGCAAGATGTATTTCTAGAGGAAAGCTAACAGGCAGCTGAAGAACAAATGTGTGTGGAGGTCTGTGGTATTCTTTCTGCTAAGATGACTTGAAATACTCAGCTGGAGGCAAGAGTGCACTGGAGAAAGAACTTCCTGAGGATCTGTCTGACACTCCCAAATCAATTAAGGTTTGTGGAAATGCTTCTGCTGGATCAGACCCAGAAAAGGGATAATTCACCTGTATCATACCCAAGAAGGTGACCTGTGATTTCTAATGCTAGACAAATATTACACAGAACAAAAATGTTTTGCAATGGAGGATGAGTTAGATGGATGGGTTTTAATCTTTCTTTTTTCCATAGATATGCAAGTCTGGGGATTTGTTTCTACAAAGAATGCAAAATGAATCACGTATCGTGTCTGTTATCCACATCCATGCATTTGAGAAGAAAACAGACTGAGCAGACTTTCAGCCACGCAATGAATGTCTGCAGAAATGTATCCGACTACAGGTCTCTTAAGTCACTTTAATGGTGATGGATATGCAGGAAACTATAATCAATTACATTGCCCTGAAAATTACACAGTTATTTTCAAAAAACCCCAACAGGTAACAGTTGTTTGACACAGCAGAGCTTAATATTTCTTGGAAGACAGAGATCTTGAGCTTGCTGTACACAAATTGTAACACTTCAGCAATACTAGTGCAGCTTCTGTATAGTCAGATTGTATAGAACTGGCAGGCAGCTGTGAGACAAAAGAACCCAAAGTAAGATAGAGAAATGCATTTGTTAAACAGCAAAAAAAATCTGAACAGGGAGATCTAAGGTCAGATTAGGAGATGTTCTCTAGGTTGATATTTGAGAATGTTTAAAAACTAGCCATGTGCCACTGTAATGAGCAGAGTGGCCTTCTGTAAGGGACACGCTCTCACACTCTCAGGTTACTGACAGCTTTGTGCTTCCTCCTCTTCTGGCTCACACCAGCTTAAAAGTCACTGTGTGCTGTCCAGGAGATGTGTGTGCAGGGAGGTGGCAAAGGTGTCACTTGCCTTCTGGATACAGAAGGTGTATCCGATTCCCAGTGTCACACATAATCACTCAATACTCATAGAGAACATATTAAAAATATTACTCAATTGGTGGCCTAAGGGTACAGAGTAAACAACATATTATACAGTCAAGCAGAGCCTCATCCCCCGAGAGTCAGAGCAGCCCAGAGGGAGAATATTGGAAAAATACACTCAGCCTGTGTGTTCTCCTTGCTGGGGATCTCAATGGAGGAATGATTAGCAGCTACAGGAGACAGGCTTGGCTCTTGTGCAAAAGGTTCTTTGTGGAGAAGGAGTATTAAATCATTTCTCTTTTTCTACCTGCCCTTCCAGCCTCCCCCAATATATTTCAAACTACACAATAGCATGATTAGCTGGTAGATGCAGGAAAACCAGTGCTGTGCTTCCAGAGCTCCTCGTCTCCATTCTGAACATTGAGACTTCACACACTGCAGTTTCTTCCCCATCTTGTTCCTTGCTCTTCCTCTGTCCTTCTCTCTTCCTAGCAAATGTTCCGATTCCCGCAGGGCTCTACTCCTGATGCTCTCCCCAAAGACCAAACAGCTCCACACGCTCTTCTCCTTCCATGCCTATTCCCTCAGCAGGTTCCCCTGGGCAGGAGACAGAAGCACCAGGTGAGAAGGGTGACCATAAGAACCAGCTAAAAAAGCAAATTTACTCGTTCCACAGCTCTTTTGGTGCTAAGGTGACACAGGCAATATACCCTAATAGCACACAGCCAGGATCATGAAGAGGGGAGACAACAAAGCCGAGGCTGATACAGGAGAAAGGCCACACAGGGTGGGAAGGGCAGAGCCAAGGACAGGTGAGCTGCAGGTGGGTGGCCACAAGTTGTTCTGCCCGCAGCCTCATCAGAATCACCCTGGCAAGGGCCGCATCCCGGGGCACAGGGGTGCGAGCTCCCCTCAGGGACAGCAGCAGGACACAACCCGAGGCTGGCCAGGGACAGCAGCCGGGGTCGTGAGGAACGAGCACCTGAGGCAGCCCCGGGCCGTGGGGAAGGAGAGCGGGCAGCAGAAGGAGGGCTGGACCCAGAATCGCGGAGCCACAGAATAGCTGCGCTTGGAAAGGACGTCTGGACATCATCCAGTCCAACGCCCCGCCAAGGCAGGGCCACCCGGAGCAGGTGGCACAGGGACACAGGCTGGCTTTGGAATGACTCCGGAGAGGGAGACTCCGCACCCTCCATGCGCAGCGTGTTCCCGCAGGGACATCCCTGCCCGCCCGGAGGGACGGAGCGGCGGCGGGGCGGTGTGAGGGGAGCACCGTGCCCGAGGGGCGGCGTGAGGGGAGCACCGTGCCCGAGGGGCGGCGTGAGGGTGCCGCCGTGCCCGAGGGGCGGTGTGAGGGGCGCACCGTGCACGAGGGGCGGTGTGACGGTGCCGCCGTGCCCAAGGGGCGCTGTGACAGTGCCGCCGTGCCCGAGGGGGCAGTTTGAGGGGCGCACCGTGCCCGAGGGGCGGCGTGAGGGGAGCACCGTGCCCGAGGGGCGGTGTGAGGGGCGCACCGTGCCCGAGGGGCGCTGTGACAGTGCCGCCGTGCCCGGAGGGCGGTGTGACGGTGCCGCCGTGCCCGAGGGGCGCTGTGAGGGGCGCACCGTGCCCGGGGGGCGGTGTGACGGTGCCGCCGTGCCCGGGGGCCGGTGTGAGGGGGACACCGTGCCCGAGGGGCGGTGTGACGGTGCCGCCGTGCCCGGGGGGCGGTGTGAGGGGAGCACCGTGCCCGGGGGGCGGTGTGACGGTGCCGCCGTGCCCGAGGGGCGGTGTGACAGTGCCGCCGTGCCCGGGGGGCGGTGTGAGGGGCGCACCGTGCCCGGGGGGCGATGTGAGGGGCGCACCGTGCCCGGGGGGCGGTGTGACGGTGCCGCCGTGCCCGAGGGGCGGTCTGACAGTGCCGCCGTGCCCGAGGGGCGGTGTGAGGGGCGCACCGTGCCCGGGGGGCGGTGTGACGGTGCCGCCGTGCCCGGGGGGCGGTGTGAGGGTGCCGCCGTGCCCGGGGGGCGGTGTGAGGGTGCCGCCGTGCCCGGGGGGCGCTGTGAGGGGGACACCGTGCCCGGGGGGCGGTGTGACAGTGCCGCCGTGCCCGAGGGGCGGTGTGAGGGGCGGCGTGACGGGGGTGCCTCAGCGCGTGCCGGCCGCCCCAGCGCGCAGGCCCCCCGCGCATGCCCGACACTTATTCCGCGCGGCGGGGGCGCCGCATTTCGCGCGCCGCCGGGCGGGGAGCGGGCGGGGCGGCGGTCACGTGAGCGGCGCGGGGCCGCTGGGGGCGACACCGCGACCGCCCCGCGCGGGGCTCGGCGGGCGCCCCCCGGTACCGGCACCGGAACCGGCACCGGCACCGCCCGGGCGGCACCGCCCGCGCCCCGCCCGCGCCGCCGCGCCCCCGGGCAACAGCCGTGTTGTTGTGGCCGCCGCCGCTCCCCGGGGGCCGCCTCCCCTCCGCTCGGATCTATTGTCACCACCACCAGCATCCCCCCCTTCCTTCGCCACAATTAATACGATGAATTTGCCATGATTGATCCGTATTAATAGCTGGGGTGGGTGGGCGTGTTTTGGGGCTCTTTTTCCTCCCCTTTTTCTCTTTTTTCCTTTTTTTTCTTCTTTTTATTGTTTGGTTTTGTTTTTGGAGGGGCCGGGCTGGGATCTGATCTCCACTCCCGAGTCCATCCCTGGTCGGTGCCTGGGAAAATTACATCTGGATGCATCGTTATTATTATTGTTATTATTATTATTATTATTGTGTTTGATCCAGGGAGATAAAGGAGGAGGGGGAGAGGAGTGCGTGTTGGTGGGGAGGGGAAGGCTGCACCCTTCCCTGCACACACACACACACACACACACACGCAGACAGAAAGGGAGTTCCGTACATCTACATACATATTTTTCCCCCCCTGGAACTTCTTTTAGTTGGGGAGGAAAGGAAGAAAGAAAATACATTTTGTGCAAGGAAATACTCTCAGCTCTCTCCTTCCAGCGGGTCTCCTTTCTTTATTTTTTTCCCCCCTTCTTCTCAGCCTTTTTTCCTCTCTTTCGAAGATCCTCGCCCTCCCAGCCCCTTGATCAAAGCATTCCGCTATTCTGATTTATTGCCTGCTTGGTGAGGCTTTTTTTTTTTTTTTTTTTTCCCTTTCTCTCCGTGGTTTCTTTTTTTTTTTTTTTTTTTTTTTTTTTACAAAGGCGACCTGAGATCAGCCATTACTTTCCTTGGCTCGCTTATAGGAATCTCTTACATTTGGTGCTTGCTGCTGGTGGTGGTGGAACCGCACTCGGATTCTTTCATCCCCCCCCACCCCCTTGCTGTCCTCTCCTCCCTCCCTTTCTCCTTCCCTCTCTCCCTCCCTCCCTCCCCCGTTATTCCGCCGGGGGAGCCGGATTTGTGGCTGCGGTGGGGCGGGGGGGGACGAGAGCGAGAGGGAGAGCCGGCGAGAGACATGGATGGCCCGGCGCGATGCAACGGGCTTCGGAAGAAGCGGCGATCGCGGTCCCAGCGCGACCGGGAGCGGCGAGCCAAAGGCGGGCGGCGCGGCTGTGCCTCCGGCGGGGCCGCCGGCCCCGGGGCCGCCGCGCTCTCCTCCTCGGGCTCGGAGAAGGAAGACAATGGGCCCCCGCCGCCGTCCCGGCCGCGGCCCCCCCGGAGGAAGCGGCGGGAGTCCTCCTCGGCCGAAGAGGACATTATCGACGGTTTCGCGATGTCCAGCTTCGTCAGTTTCGAGGCGCTGGAGGTAGGAGCGGCGGCGCTTTGTGTGCGCTTCATTGTGTAGGGGCAGCGGCGGGGGAGCCCCCGCGGCGGCCCCCCGGACCCCCCCCCCTGCCCCTGACCTCGGTCCCCAGCCCGGCCCGCCGGGGGTGCCCGCGGGGGCGGTCCCGCCGCCCCCTCCCCGTCCCCGGGGTGCCCCGCTGCCCTCCCCTGTCGCTGCCGCCGCCGACACCTGCAGCCCGGCGGGGCCGGGCCCGGGGCCATCCCCCCGGCGCGGGGAGCGGGGAGTTGTGCGCTCCCCCGGCGGCGCTTCCCTTCCCTTCCCCTCCCTTCCCTTCCCACGGATCAAACTTTTCTCGCGCCGCCGCGGCCCGGCGGGGCCGCCCACTCGTGTCCGCGGGGCCGCGGGGGGGGCGCGGCTCTCCGGGCGCTGCTGAGGGCGGGGGGCCCGGCTGAGGGCGGGGGGCCCGGCCTGCCGCGCTCCCTCCCTGCCGGCACCGCACCGCCGGGCCCCGCGGCTCCGGCCACCGCCCGGGCCGAGCCAGCGGGCTGCCGGAGCCCAGGCCGGGCCGGGCGGAGAGAGGCGAAGCCCCGCGGGGCTTCTCGGGCGTCGCTTCCCTCCGCCCGGGCCGGCCTCGCCTCTCTGCGTTCCCTCCAGCCGCCCACTCGTGGAGCCGCTGTCAGCCCAGCCGGGGTCGCGGTGCTGATGCTGCCACGGAAAGGGACCTCCGGCTTGTTTGTTTCAAAGGCTTTGTTGTTCGCAAGTTGTGATCAGGAGAAGTTTGCTGTGGTGAAGAGCAGATTTATTTGGGTTTACGTGCACTGGAACGATGATGAACTGTCAAAATAAGTGTGGAGGTGAAACTGATTGTTTAACAATAATAATAATAAAAAAAAATCATCTGTGTTGCTTTTAAGATGTTTAAATCTTTAGCCAGGAATACTTAGTGGCATTTTCAGGGGTGTTTTTTTGTTTTATTTTGCTTCTTGATTTGTAGCCAGATTTTGTCTGGTTACACCTGTATCCATCCACACTGTGCCTCCAACAGAACTTACTCTGGTGTAATTGAGGGAGGATTTGTTCACTCCAGCAAACCTCCACATGGTTGGTGTTAGACTCCTGTAAGCAATAAGGAATAAATGCTGAGGTAATGTCCAGACTCAATTTATCCACTGTTTCTCACCTGGTTGAGCCCATCCACAAGTGCCCTGCTCAAACCAGAGAGACCAAAAGTGTGAATATGTGTTTATCCAGCAAGAGAGAAATTTGTATGCTTCTGTTTCGGATAAAATTCATTTTTTCTTCAAACAAAGCCCTAGTTTGTGTCATTAAGCATTTTTATGGGAATAAGGACTTGAAAATTTGGCTGTAATCCTTTTTGGAGAGGAAGTGAAGAGCCAGTTTAGAACTTGGTAGGGCATTTTAGAAAACGTCTTTATTCTGTTTCACTTCTTATTTGTTTATTTTCAACTTGAAAATAATTGCTGTGCTCTCTTCTCTTTACCAAGCCAAGCATGGCCACTACTTGCATCCTCTCCTAATCCTGTATCACTAAAAAGGAGCACAGATACATTACCCAGTTCTGCCAGCTAATATCACGTTCAGATAAAACAATAGCTTGCACACTGAGACCTGACATACTTTTAATGTTCATGTGATAGGTGGCACGTTTTGACCTAACGATTTCACGCTGCGTTAAGAAATAATGTCACAAAATCGTTGTTAGGTGCTTTTTCCTGCAGCTCCGTATGCACGTTGAGAAACTCGTTTCTGGAGATCAGAGGGAGATGAAGGTGTCTAAGGCACAAGGAATTGCTCTGTGTGTGGCGTGTGGCAGCCTGGAGTTTTTATTGTAATCGTGGTGTTGGTGAGGAGGTTGTGAGTGGCTGGTGGAGTGAGATCCCTCGGCCTTGGTGAGATGTTCAGGTGTCAATGTGTTTGAGTTGAGTCAAGAAGCTTTGGGTGCTGTGGAGAGGTGTCCTGGTGTTCACACACCTCATGCTGTGGGTCTGCCCCCAGCTCCTTGGAGGCCATGGAGATTTTCCCCAGGTTCCAGAAGACACTCGTGCCCAAAATGTGGAGAAGACTTTCTGAGCCCATGCCTTGTGCTTGAACTTCAGCCTTTTCTCAGGCTTAGCACAGCTGAAAGGGTGCAGAGACTGTTTTGTCTGCTTGGTGTGAAAAGCTGTGAGAGGGAAAGTGCAGAACATTTCACACACTGGAGGATCTGAGGCCACGGTTCAGCAGAGGGGGCACAGGTGGATGCTCGTGCAGGAGGGGACAGCCACAGCAGAGGGACAAGGCTGAGCTCTTTGCTTCTGGGGATATCTGTGTGGCTGTAGGAGTTGGGCTGAGTGTGAGGTGTCCCCCCAGGACCTTCTGATGTATCAAGTTGCAAAAAAAGGAGCAAGAACTTCCACAGAGCTTGATTTCACCTGTTTTACTAAATGCTTTTGCTTTTGGGGTGACTGAAAAAGCCTAACCTGTGAAAGATACCAGGTTGTGTGAAGCTTGTGAATTGCAAAGGGACACAAATGCTGCGCAAGAACAGAGCTCTCATGCCACTGTCACTTCAGGAGGAGTCATCCAATCTGTTATGGTTATGTTGATAAAAGTTCCCATCCCTTGAAGCAAAACTTTAACCAGCTCCCACTCTGGGAACTGCTTTTCTGTCCAGGTGTCAGTAGTCTTCTCATACTTCTCAAGTGTAAATTGTTTGGTGTTGAAATTGAGGCCACCTGATTCTGGTTATCTGTCTCTGCAGTTATGGCACCCCACACCTTGCTGTCTCTAATGTTTGTGTGGGGAATACACAGGAAGGGGGAGTTAAATGAAGACAGGGGGATCTCACTGTGGATTTTTTTTTTCCTTCTTGGAGTAACAGTTGGGCAATCCCAGTGTTATTGCAGATGGGGCTGGACTGATCCTTACATGGCCTTGCAAGGCTTCAGTGTAGCTGTGTGCAATATGGGCCTGTCAGGGGACTGTACTGGGGACCATTCTGGAGCCTTGACCTTCAGAAACCAGCCCTTAATCTGTAGTAAAGCAGCTGAGATGTGGCCCTACAATTTGATCTGATTCACCAGATTCTGCTGTGAGTGGCCTTGCTGGCACTGACAGCAGCCAGCCCTGTGGTTCCCTCCAGAGCAGTTGCTCACACGTTGCTGCCCTGAGCTCCCCAGATGTCCTGGAAGAGCAGGAAGGCACAGACACTCTGTACCTGTGTTAGTGTGAGCGGTGGCTTGTCCAGCTGATTGCTTTTCCCAGCCTGGAGGAGCCTGTGCTGCACTGGTGGTGTGTTTGTTACCCGCAATAATAATAGCGTGAGGTTCTCCAAACCCAGGTGGGCATTTTAGACACCAGTTTGACAGGAAAAGGTCATTTCTCACAACGTGATAAATCAATTCATTGGAGTGACTTTCTCCATGATGTGCTCTGGCAGTGCTGGCAAGGAGGATTCTGCAGAGCTCTCTGGTGAGGTGAGGTTTCAGGAAGATGTTTGTGTCTCTCCTACCCCCTGGTGCAGAGGTGTCCAGGCAGGAGACTGATGTGACATGGCTGTTGACGTGCTGTGCTGAAGATGGTTTGCTGTGATGAGAAAGGAAATCTGACCTGAATGTTAAGATGGCTTGAAGCCTGGGAAGTACTTTATGTTTCCTGAGTCAGCTCTGACCATCCCTATGGAGTAAGCAGTTGGTTTCAGGTTTTCTGAACACTGAGTAAGGTAATGAGTTTTTTCTGCGGATGTTTGTTTAGCTTCAACTCAGGCAGCTCATCTGACGAGCCTGAAATGGGACACAGATATTTATAAAGCACTGATAGAAGTGGGGTGGGAAGCAGGGGACTCGCATTTAAATGGGGATTCTTGTTTGTTAAAACTGTCACAATTTCTCACTGTGCATTTGCTGAGCTAATTTCTGTTCAGCACACAGGCATTACTCTGTTTTGAGACCATGCTAAATTATCGTCAGGTAAAGCCCCATATAATTAATTACAAATGAGAAATGCTGACAAATATTTGTCAAGGAGCTGTTTAATGAGCTTCAAGTTCTGTGTCAGATGATTCCATCCACCTAGTGTAAATAATTTTTAAGCAATTGTTCCACGGTGTTTGTGTGGTTTACAGATGTTAGCTGCAGCACTTTTACAAGTTTCACAGATAGTGTGAGAATAGATGGAGTAAAGCTTAACAGATCACCTGGGCTTTTAAATAGAGACACCACAGAACCAAAATGTGCAAGTACCAGGAAGGTTTTGAAGATCCTGTGGTCTGGGTTGTGTGTCTGTGTGCACTGACAGTGCAGCTCTGTGCATGCATCTGAATGCAGGAATTTGCTTTAATAACTGGTGTGTGATACTCATCTCTAGGCATGGCCCACTGAAAATAGAAATAGCTTGGCTGTGTGACAGCAGAAGCTTTGAGCTGGACACCAGAATGGCTGGCTTGCTGCGTGCTTTTCCTCCCCAAATCATTCCCTTTTCACCAACCTTTTAGCTGGCCTGATTAGCCTGTTTGCTTAAATTCTTTGAGATTTCAAGCAAGTTTGTTCTGCCTTGTCTCTATCCCTTCATATTTCAAAAGGAATTTGATCTTCCTGCCTTACCACAGCAGCATCATAACATCAGGTGTTTGTTTAATGCTGTCAGCAAATCTTGGTGGCCCTTCTTGTGTTTATTGACTGCTTAGACGCTTAGGTGTTTGTCCCAGTCTCTGTTTGCACATGCAAGTCTGCAGATTTAGACCAGCAGAGAAAAGAAGGGAGTAACTAAATGAAAATATCTGGGGATGAGGAGAGGCATTAAGCTTTGTGTGACACTGGGCTATCATATGAAGTGATGCGTTTACTATTTTCACTGTGTGTTTAGAGGAAACAGGAAACTGACCTGAGATTAAATTTCAAGATAACCTTTGACAGAGCAGCTCGCTATCTTGATGAAAACCTCAGTGACCAGACCTGAAAAAAACAGCAATTCAAACTGAAAATGGAACTGAAAACAGCAGGATGTATATTCCACAAAAGCAATGTCTAGGGTGATGTTTGAAACATACATTGCTATCATTTGGGTACCTGGATACTTTACAAATGCTTTAAAATTATTTTGAAAAGCCTGGTAACTTCCTGGGAGGTGAGGCACTCCTAACTCCAGCTGATTTCATTAGCTGTTGGAGACCTGAAGCTATTTCTTTGGGCAGATAATGACCAAACATTGAGATTGTTGTATAAATATTCTTTTAGGCTCCTGAAGGTAACCATGTAATGAAGGTGGGGTTTTTTTCCATTCCCATAGGTGGTAGTAGGAAGCACAATGGCCTTGAGTTGAAGAAGGAAAAGTTTAAACTATAAGGACAAGCTCTTTTAGATGAATGTGATTCAATTAATCTCCACTAGCACTGCTCCTTAAGATTAGCATTAATGAGAAATATGCAGCACATCAAAAGACAAAAGACACCCTTATCCTCTTGGCATCTTTTTTTCCTGCTATTTGGGGGAGTGAGTAAGGCCTTTCTGATTGAATATCTGGGGCCTTTGCTGGCAGTGAAGGAGTGTAAAATCCAGGGCAGTGGTGGAGTCACCGTTCCTGGAGAGAGTTAAAAGAAGTGTACATGTGGCACTTGGACAAATGGTTAGCAGTGGGGCTGGCTGTGCTGAGTTAATGGTTGGACTCTCTGATCTTAGAGGCCTTTTCCAACCTAAACATTTATATGATTCTATGATTTATAAAATAAGGGTAAAGGATCAGGAACTTGGAAGGAAAATGATCATTAGGGAAAGGCAAAATAAAAAAAAAATCGTCAGGAAGACATCAAGGGTGTGAGTAATTGAAAGATTGACTTACAACATTGAGATCAATACAGAAATAGCAGGGACTGTATGGGAACACAGAGAACTAGAGGGGGATGTTGTTACCAAAAGTGGAAGTTTCAGGATAGATCCATTGCTGTGTACAAAAATGCTCCTTGGTGAGAGCCCTGCTGTCAGTACCAAGGGGAGACACACAACCAAATCTGTCCCTACTTAAGGAGTCATTAATCCCAGAAACTTCACTGGGAGGAAGGCAGAAAGGTTCCTCTCTCACTGATGATGATCCCCTCTTTCCCCCAGCTCTGCCACTATTGTTTTTTGGGGTTTTTTTTGAGCACCTATCAGTTTGACTGGGACACCCTACCACATTACACTGGGGGTCTGACCTGCAGCCTTGTAATTATCTGCAGCTAAATTAGAAGTTTAATCTTTGTTCTGAGCAACAATAAGTTGAGTCAGATAGGTTTTAAAAATAACCCAAGCTCAAGTTTAGTGAAGTCTCAAATGCAATTAATAAAAAGGTAATGGAGTTAGGAAGTTGCAGGCTGAAATGGGGAAATGTTTAACTCTCCGTTTTCCTGCACTTGAACTGCAGTGTTGCCTCAGTTCTGCAAGAGAAAATTGCTTCCAACATTTCTCTGTCTTTTTGTACATCATCCTTTTAATTTATCAGTTCACTATCTTGTGTTCTTGTTGGGGTTTGGCTCTGTATGTGCCACAAATTACCAGCTGCATGCATTTTTTGTATAGTCAGTTTGTTGTCGTTTTGACTCCATGCCAAGCCATGGTGAAGACCACTTCAGAACATCATAGTAATCTAAACTCCTTTGTTGTAAAATGGATATGAAAATCCACTTTGTAAGTAATGAGGAATGGCTAATGCAGGTAGGGATTTGTTTTGCTGTAACAGCAGAACGTGCAGTGGCAATTTGTCAGATCCCCAGCTCTGCTCTGCTCTACTATTTGCCTTTAAATAGTGTGTTACCTTAATGCCTTGAGATTTTTCTCCTTGTATCTTGGCAACACTGCTGCTGAAGTTCACACACTCATGTGGTGGGGAGAGAAGGTTTTTAACCAAAAGGTTATGTCTTCAGTCTGGTAAATACTATAGGCAGGAGTTTTGGATCTGTCATCCTCTGTGCAGCAGTGGTGGAATAAGTCAGCAAAAGTGGAATATCCCTTGGCCCTGCACACACTATTCTGTTTGTGAGGTTCTACTTGTGAGGTTTAATTTGATCATGGTGCATATGCTCCATGTGAATTTACTTGGTATTTGGTGTGAATCTCAGTTCTGTTGTTTGTAGAATGTCCTGAGACAAAGGCAGAGGTGTGCTGACACCTGATGTGCCCAAGCTCCTGGCTGGCTGATGCACACATTACTGATGAGATTAATATTCCAGCTCCACATAGGAGTAGTTACTGAGAGCCATGCAGGAGTTCAACTTGGTGTTCTTTCCAGGAATGATCACTCTTTAGTCTGTCCCACATGTGTTTACCAGCTTCCTAAAGTGGAAATTTCTTCTCTGCAATTAGTGCTCTTATAAATTGTCTCTTTTCATACTTTTATTTGGTACCAAAGGAGACTTAATGGTTTGAGAATAAAGCTACTGTCAACCTATCCTCCCCATCCAGACACAAGCCTGGACTTATCCTTTGTTGGATGAGCTCATGAAAACATTTTCAGCCTTTGGGACAAGCCCTGTCCTGAGCATCATTTGTGTGAAGCCACCTGGAGCAGGTTTGGGGATGGTGCAGGATGACAGCAAACACCACAAGCAGATAGAGGGAGGCACCAGGAGCTTCTAGGTTAGATAAACATCTGGGTGGCTGAAATTCTGAAGAGGTGCTGCTGTGTTTTGGAGTAATGCTAACAATTGTATCCAATTTCAAAACATGTTTTACACTCCCATGACATTAAGTAGCAGTCAGATCCGGACCAAACTAATGAAAATTAGTGAGAAGCCTTTTTCTGTCATAGGCTGACCGTGAGAGGAGCAGGGTTTTAGAGGAGAGTGTGTAATACCTGGTGCAGATACCTGCTTACCTGTCAGTGAAATCCAGAGCCTGTTTCCCCAGGTTCAGGTATGGGTCACTGTGTCCCAGGGACCCAGCCTTGGGGACCCTCTTGCTCTGGAGTGTCCTACAGCTGCTCCTGACTCACCCTCCTGGTGTAGTAAATACATTTGAATTCCATTGCCCGTGAAGTGGAACCAGTGAGACAGAAATTGTTGCCACTGACTTCTCCAGGGCCACTCTTGGGTGGCTCTTGGGTACAGGATACAAAACCTGTGTGGTGAAACTTCTCCCTCTTGGCAAATTCTGACAGCTGGTGTTTTGTTGTTTGCACACCATTTCCTATTTCTGAGACTGAGATGAGTTACAAACATGGTGATAATTGCTCTTGGCACAGAGTTATGTTTATTTTCTCTCTGGAAGTCCTAAGTGACCTGAGACCTTTCAGTCTCAGAATCTGCTGCTTTTTTTTTTTTTTTTTAATCTTTTTGAGACATCTACTTCTGTGGAAGGTGGGATTAGAGGAGAGGTGGCTGAAGGACCTGGCTCCCTGCTTACACGGATGCTGGGAATGGCAGAGAGGCAGCCAAAGGACCTGACTTGCTGCCAGGAACGGGGTGTTGCTCTTCACATGGCCCCTAATGACTTCTGTCACCTTCCTCCATCTCCTGCTTAGCACCACATACCAGAGGGTGTCTTCCAGGGCTCCTCCAGAAACTGGGATCTGTTGTTCAGCTTCCAGAACGTGCAGGGGAAGGGGCTGGGAGGTGCTGCTGTGGCAAGAGCTGGGTACCACACGCTCTCCACGTGTCTGGAGGGGCTGCTGTGGCCTGACACCCATCAGAGAGGGCACTGGTGGAGGGCTCAGGCAGGGAAAGCAGCTCTCAGAGGGGTAAGAAGGCAAGGGAAGATGTGTTGCTGGTGGGGGACGATTTATGTCGCGACTCTGTCGGTGTCGTGGGGTTTAATGCGTGTCAAGGGCACTTTGACCTTCGAATGGAATCTTTTGGTGTGAATTTGTGTCTTTTCTCCTCTCTTTTCTCCCCTTAAAGAAAATTCAAAATAAATACTGAGAATCAAAACCATCTGTTTTGAGAGGACCAAATTGCCTCTCTTAATTTTATGGGATTTGGATATTACTGAACGATTAGAAGTCCTACTAATTTTTACTGTCTGGCTATTGTGCTTGTAGGCAGCGACTCTGCTAGCATTAGTCATTTTAACTATGGAAAAAGAAGAATAAAAATGCAATTAATGTGGCTCAACAGCTGAGTCTGCTGGACTTTAAAAAAAAAAAGAGGGGAAAAAAAGTAAATTTTAATGAGTTCTGGGATCATAAAGATACATCTGGTGGATGGATTAGCCAAGTTTTCAACCTCAGAATGTGTATTGAAAAACTCTGTGAATTATGTAGCTACAAAAGTGGATCTTTGCATGTTTATAAGGCCTCGGTGCAATCTCCTTTTATTTGCCTAATGACAAACAGACATCTCAGAGAGGCACGGCCCAGGACACACATGGGCTGAAACAGCTCCCTAAACTCAGAGTATTTGTATTGGGATGCTGCTACTAGTAAATATTAGAGGATCTGTTAAATGCAAGGGGGAAAATATTTTGGTGTTGGATGAAAGAAAAGATAAGGAAGGGAATGGAGTGGGGTAGAGAGGAGAGGGAGAACTGCAATTTGAAATGAGAATTATGTGTGGGCTAAGATATTGTGCTTCCACTGCTGAACCAGAAAATTTATAACAACTGTTTGTCATGTGTATGTATTTATAGCCATTCACATAATGAAGAAGTTTCATGAGGTTGTAATAACATATCAAGATGGATGTAATTAAAACAGAAGCAAATTGACACCTCTAGATTAAAGGCAAACTCTAAACTAATACACCTGTACGCTGTCACTTATGTATTAGTTGTCAGGGGCAGTCTGCCAGATATGCAAATAAAAAGACATTGGCAAATTTCCTTGGATGTGTGGTTATGAAAACCCCAACTATTTAATCATTTACCTAGCCCTGCTCAGGTTCGTAGCAAGGGTAGAATTTAATAATTTGGTGTCACCACGCTCTGTGATGGGCACAGGGGTTAAATGCTCCGGGGAAAGGAGCGAGGAGAAATCCAGCGCAGGTGGCTGCTGGGGGATAATGTTCTTTACAGTGGGACCCTTCCCTTAGCAAAGAGGTGTCAGCTGCTCTTATTTCAGCTCTGCCCTGACTCTACAAACTCCAGAGCACTGAAGAGTCCTTGACATTGACACTCTGTAGCTTTTGAGCACAGTTCAATGCTTTTGAAAACTGCCCTGTAACAACAGCCTTTGGTTCTGTCATGCCGCAGGTGCAAACTTCTAAAATTTAGACTTTTGCACCAATTCAGATCTGATGGAAATCATTACTAGGTCTGTGAAATGGCTATAGAGTTGCTTAGGAATTTTACCTGAGAGTATTTTTCGACTTGTTTCAATTTGCAGAAGCCTAAAACATTTCCAGTGGAGTTGTGGACATCCATTTCAGCCTGTGGTCGATAGATCTGCTCTCCTAATTAACGCTCAGTCTGCAAACTGCTGATGTCAAACAGGCTGGTGGTGTGGAGCAGGAAGGGAATGATTTGCCTTGTTAGTTCCAGGGCTGTGAATGGAAATGCCAGCCTTGCTTTTGGGTAATTTGCAGCCCAGATAACCTGAATCCCTTTAAGTGGCTTGGGGATAGAAACAAGTGGCTTCTTCATGTGGCTTGTGAGTAACCCCATGAGGGTCTTCTGGTAAAACCCTGATGTCTGTGTCTCCAGCTCCCTGAGTGGGAAAAGTGCTGCCTTTTGTGGGCTTGGGTGTGTAAAACTAGTTATGAGTAGGTTGATACCATGGGAGCTCTGGAGAGCCCAAAATTCTTGAACTCGGTTTTGAATTCGGGCTTGGTGTTTTTTTGTCCCAGTCAGGGATGAACCACAAGAAAATACCATTATGGGCTGGAGTTCTGCAGGGCAGAAGCTGCTAAATGACCAATTTCTAGGGAGCTGATGGCATAAAAACTCCAGTTGGCATGTTTTTCTTATATTTCTGAATTAAAGAGACTCCTTTTTCAGTACATCTGGACATTAAGGATCACTCATAAGAGGTACATGGCTTCAAAGTGATTTCAAATGGTAGAATTTTTTTGTCTTCAATATTTCAACAACTTTTCTTCCACTTTTAATCTTTCATGAGCCGAAGCTTCAAAAGATAATTAGTAAAACATGCTTTTATCTGCATTTATCTCAAAACATGATTAATTTTTTAACTGCAATTATAGCAATCATTTCAAGTTTACTCTATATTAATGAGTAAAGGATTTTTTTGAGAGAGCTTGAGCCTAAATATGGCTATATTGGCTGAGTTGAAAGGTGCATTTATGAGTGTGCTTTTGTTTTCATTGCTAGGGATTGAATTTCCGGTTCCAGGAAGTAATATTTCACATGGATTAAAGTCTTTGAAATGCTTTTGCCCAGATTCACTAGATCATTTTGAGGAGCTGACAATGATAAGGACTGGATCATGCACTTTGCAGGACCTGGCTACTGAATACCCAGTTCTGGGTTTCCCCTGTGGTGGTGATTTTTTACTCCTTTGCTTGTTGCCCTTGGCATTGAAATGTAAGATATTTGATGCAGATGTTTTTTTGTTAATGAATTAGCAATGAACTTGTAAATTTTTACCTTTACCATTCCTGTCTTTGTTATGGGCAGCTTAAGGCACTTTTTATTACTATTTCACTTCTGGGAGAAAGATGTTCATGTCTGTTCCTGTCTTTGTTGCTGCTACTAATACTAATAATATACTAATACTAGTAATATACTAATATATGCAGGACTGGTGTCCTGCAGCCTGGATCCTGAGCCCCTAGAAAGCTGTGGCACTGGCACAGAGATATCCCAAAACAGGGATAGGTTTTTTTAGGATAGATAGATCCATTGCAGAGCCTTCAAAATCAATGAACCACAGCAGAGCTCAGGCAGCGAGGAAAACAGAGCAAACCCCTGAAACTGCTATCACAAGGGTAAGGACAAGAGAGTTTTGGGGTGTGTTTGGTTTTGTTTTTTTGTTTGTTTTTTTTTTGTTTGCTTGTTTGTTTGTTTTGTTTTTTGTGGTTTTGGTTTTTTTTGGTTGTTTTGTTTCCATTTGTTTAGGCCCTGGTCCTGGATGTCAGAGAGGATTTGGAGTAAGCGTGCACAGCCTTGTTTTACATCTGATTTTAGCTTCCAAAGTGGGATTGCAGCTCCCTGGCCTGTGGTCCCTGGGGAGGTGGATGGGCCAGTGACTGCAGCAGTGAATTGGGCAGCTGCATAGGAGAGCACACGAGTGTATAATCAGATTTCTGATAAACCCAGGTCTCTAAGTCCCTTAAATGGGCAGCTTTGCTGTGAATGGCCTCGTGAGGTCTGCTGTGGCTGCTCTCTTTGTTTGGTAGTCTGACAAAAAATTGCTCTGGTGTCCTTGTTGGCATATTTTTACATCTGTTATCCATATTTTAGATTTGTTCTGGCTGCAGTCTTATTTTGTTTTGCAAAATCTACCTGGGATTGGGACGGAGATATATGTTTGCTAAGGCAGATTTGGAAATTGCGTTGTTGAAATACAGCCCATATGGGCCATTGTAAAATGGTTACTGCAGCATATAATTGCCTTCACAATGATGTGCTTTGTCATTTTCCTTCCATCTTCAAAGAGGTGCTCCTGTAGTCTGCTGACAGCAATGGTGGTATTCGAAAACATATGGATTTGTAAAGGCATTAAAGTGTCTTTAGTTCAAGGATTAGATTACAGCGTTAGAGTGTGGGTCACCACGTTGTTGTGGGGATAGGCTGCCCTGCAGTGTGTTGGTTTGTGTTACAGGTTAGGGAAGGGTTTGTTTATTTATTGAAAATATCTGATATAAGATCCTTTCAAATTCAGGGGGAAGGAGTGTGTGGGATGAGCTGCAGCTCTGCTGTGGCCCCACCTCACGTTGGTCAGGGCTCACCATCCACACTGACAAAGGTGTCTCAGCAAGAAATGTCATTTACAACATGGAGAAATACCCTGAATGTAAACACACCCACAAAATTTGCTTGGAAAATTTAAGGGCTTTTTTTTTTTTTTTTTTTTAAGTCCTCCATGCTGGGCTGTGCTACTCTGAACATTCTGTGTATTTGTTTTGTGTTCATTTTACACTGCACAGCTCCACACATTTTTGGAGTACAGGGCAATCTGTTCATCTTTTACCTCTTTTTCTGTCTTCACAGTTTGAGGTGTGGCTTTTCTGGGGTGGCTGGAGGTCTGCAGTGCATTCCCATCATGGGATGCAAATGCTGTAGACACAGCACACAGCCTGGCCCCAGCCTGGAGTGATGCTCATGCTCTTTACACCATCCAAAGGGGAAAGCCAGAGAGTGGAAGGGATCACACACATAAAGAAGACCCTTCTTTTTTTAGTTTTATTACTGTTTTTGTCTTACTTTTTGCAGCCTGCTCAGTTGCATGCTCTGCCTGGCTGGGCCTGTGGAGCAGATGGGGGCTTGTTTGGCCCATGGCCACCTTCACCACATGCACTCACTGTTGTGTTTGGGTTTGCATAGGTTGCTTCCAAAACAGCTCTTTGATACCTCTTTTCCCTCAAACAAACACTCCTTTTAATGAAGTTGCTGAGCTGGTCCTTTGGAGAGCTGGGCTGGTTTCTGTGCACTCATCCTCGGTAACCTTGGTGCAGTCACTCCCTTCCCATTTCAGCACCTGCTCGGGGCTGGTGCTGAGCAGGGATGGATTTGGGGTTGGATCTCAGTGATCTGGTGCTGAATCCACGCTGTGGATTTGGGTTTCTTGGCTGAGCAGAGCAGGCACGTGGGCACAATGCTGATGTGTGGGGTAGTATTTAGTGTAAAGTCAAAATATCTGCTTAGGGATCACCTTGAGCTAGTGTTACTTTTGCTGTAGCTGAGTTTTTCTGTCCACAAAATAGGTTTAATAATGCTGTCCCTCTTCCTGGCTATTTAATTAGCATCTGCAGGGTGCTCAAATAGTAAGTGATTAATGTGAAATATCTCCATAATTTTACTGTAGTACTACCAGTGCCTGTACACACATAGCAGGGACCTGTCTTGAAGACTTATTAAAATAACTGAAAGCACTTTTTTGTTGTCAACCACCTTTTAAAATAAAGCTATAATTTTGCCTTAAAATTGCTGACTTCGTTAAGGAAATCTGATGTGAAGGATTAACACAGTGAAATTCTGATTAATGCTTTATCTTTCTTTATACTGTTACGATTATTAAGTGTGTAAAAGTTGGTGTTGCTTAGTTATGGCTTGCTTCAGTTTTAAATCACTTACAACATTATATGTCCCAGCTGTGGTGGGTGTCATGGCTATTTATGGTAATATCTTTCCTTAAATCCATTGCAGAATAGGGAAGAAACTCTCATTCTGCCTACAAGAAATGTTAAAGGATGTATTACTAACTCTGGCAGCTGTGATGGTGATAAGGAAATTAGGTCTGTCATTAATGCCAGGGTCTGCAGGTATAATATGTCATAAAACTGGTATATCTCTGGTACTAGCTGGCCTATAAAAATAAATAAATACAGGGTTTTTTTTAATCCTGGTGTAGCAAATTGAAGAGCAAAGCTGCTTTACCATAAGGTTTGTGTAAGGTGAACACAAAGTTCATGTATTTGGTGTGTTTTTACAGCAAACATTGCAGAAGGGAGAAAGAAACTGTCTAGTGAGAAGCTCCCACTGATATTCCCAGCTTTTGCTGTGGGCCTTTGTCAGGGCTTTATTTAAGGACTTATTTATGCAGATGTTTAAGTCAGTCCCTCTTTAAGAAAGTGTTTATGTTAAAAACCATAGCACAGTGCACTTAAAATCAGGACATGCAGAATTGCAGTCAGGAGCAGGATGTCATAAGCTGCATACAGAAATGTACATTTAATATGAAGCTCCCTAATAATGGCTTGTTTTAAATGAAGTTTATTTGGAGGGGAAAGCTGGGAGAGTGGCTTGGGATTTTTTTGGTTTGGGGTTTTCAGGAGATTGGGTGTGGTGGGACAGCTCCTGGAGCTGCAGGGCCAAGGCATGTTCCAAATTCTGCCTCGTGATGCAGCCCAGCATCATCCTCTGGGATTCAGGATGTGGCCACATCTGTTTCCATCCTGGCCATGCTGGGAAAGCCCAACAGATCTTGGCTGGGAGACCACTGGTGACAGGGGGACTGAAATAACTCTCTGGCATCAGCCTGTATTTGTGAAAAGCCTTTTTCTGTCCCTGAGGTGCATGAGTTTGGATTCAAGCACAGGTTTGGGTCTGGAAGTAACACACAGCATCAGAAATCTCTATGGGATTGAATTTTATCCCTCCCTAAGAGAAATGATGAACTTTGCAGCTTTGCTTGCAGAAGTCCTGGTGGTGATCAGTCATCAAGATTCCAAGATTTCCCTGGCAAGTGGCATTCCTTTGGGTAATTTGGAAAGCTTCTGCAGGGTGCTGCGTCCTCTCCCTGGGGCAGACACCTTCCCATCCCACCACATATTGTTGCTTTCTCCAGTACCAGCTAAACAGGTGGCAGGATTCAAATCAGCACTCTCTGAATGGAGTTAGCTCTCCACAAAAGCTCACCAGAGGCTTGTTTTGTTACAGAACATTGATTAAATAAATATTCCTATGCATACAAAAGAGGAGAAATCTGTTACAACACTCTGTAGTTATTTTTCCATTAATGGCAAGGAGCTCTCTCTAATTTTCCTGCCCCTTTCAATCTGTTTCCCTGTCTCCCTCCCTTCCCATCACTACTAATGCCTTGGAGTGCATGAGTACCCTGCAAAGAGCTCCCAATCCCTCTGCTCCAGACCTGCAAACGCTGTGGCTCCAGCTCCTTGTGCTTTGGGAAATCCTCCTGGCCCGTGCAGGCCAGAGCTGACTGCTCCATGCATGTGGTTTTGTTTAACTTGATATTTCACGTTCAGTATCAGCATTCCTTGAGATAACTGACCTCCATTCATTTATATAGCAGCAGTTAAAAATACAATTTTGCAATACCAGCATTTTGCATAATATTGACGACTGGGGCAGAGTATTTGACTTGTGAAGTACATCTTTTTTTCTTCTGTGCTCTTCTGTGCCCCCTGATTTTTAAAACCTTTGAGGCAGGAGTTATTGCTGTGGGGTTTGTGCTGTGGGAGGTGTGTGTATGTTTTGGAAGAAAAGCACCTCATACTCAGAGCCTGGCAGCCAAAGGCAGCTCCACTGCAAGCAGCAGATCTGATTTGGTATAAAATGGTGGCATCTGAAAATAAATATAGGGTAAAGGATTCATAAATATAGGGTAAAGGGGGAAAATAGCTTGACTAGTTTTAAGTTCAGTAGATATTTGTCTCAAAAAAGAACTTTTGATTAAACAAACGTCTTGCTGCAATAAATGTGGACTGTAAGGAAATACCATGGATTTACTTTGGTTCTGCATTGATGTGATAGAGATAAAAATCCACCCCAAAGAGAGCAACTCAAATTTGGCTTTTTTTTTTTTTTTTCTCCCTCCTGCAGGCAATGATATCTATTACCATGGAAAAAACTGGAGTCAGCATTTCTATATCATCATTTTTCTTAAGCAAACTTAGAGCAGTTAAATCAGAGAGCTGTTACTCTAGAGAAGTAAATTGTGTAACACCTTTTTAAAACTTTTAAAGGCCATAAATGAAACCTCCTTTCTTTGTACGAGTTTGCCTTAAAATACTTACCATATGATTGATAGTTCATTCCTAAATGCTAGATTTAGGAGCAGGGCTTTGGAGTTTTATCCAAACTTTATACCTGTTTGGATAAAGTGATCATCTGGGCACTGTCAGGGAGATCCTGAGAGAGTTGGGATTGCTGTGGTAGAAATGAAGCTGTGCCAGCACAGTTGGCTCTCCCCAGGGAGAGGGAGCTTTGTTGGCTGCAGGTGAGAAAGGACTGGCTGTGGAAAGCTGTGGCAGAAGCCCAGTGCCTGTCTGCTCTTGCTTACCATGGGCACTTAGTTGGAAGTGACACTAACCTGAGTTTAATTCTAGTTTTACATTGCAACAACATGCCAGCTGTTCCCTGTATTCTTCCGCCACGCTGCCATGTAATTATTTTTTTGTTATCTTTCAAGATGTAATTTTGTGTTGCTGTGCTTTCCCACTAACCCTTTGGCACAGAAAATGTACAGCTAATTCATTTTGCTGGGAACACGGAGAAGCAAGGGAGAAAATCTCAAATTGTAGGGCCAAGGGGCTGTGCTGAAGGCAGCTGAGGAGAGACGTGCAGGGAGGAAAGGCCCTGTCTCAGATGGAGCCTGAAAGCCACTGGGACGTGTGCTGTGATTAATGGTGTCGTTGCTTTTTAGCTTCATCAAAAGGTTTCAGTGTAAGAGTTTCTAAGGAATGCTGATATTCACAGGAACCTATCAAAGGGTACAGAAGATATCAAATGAGCAAGCAGGAATGGGAGTTAATTACTGAACAGTGATTACTCTGATATAACCAATTATTGGATCATTAAATGTTTATTACCTTTTTTATGCTCCTTTCCCTCCTAAGTGCAGTTTTGTCCTCACAGTATTAAAAAAGGGGTGGATCTAATGCATAAATAGCCTTTTCAAAACCTAGCAGGTAGAAAGGACATCTCACCCCAGCACCTGGCACAGCATCCTGCTCACCCTGCTTTCCCCTCCCTGCCAGCTCTGGGGTCAGGTGCTGTGAACTCTGCTTAAAGGCCAGATGATCTCACTTGTAGGCAGGGGCTGGAGTGCAGGAGCAGGGCACTCACCACATCAGCAGGTTCTCTTCCTCATCAGCAGGTTCTCTTCCTCATCAGCAGGTTCCCTTTGACATCATCAGGTTCCCTTTGACATCAGCAGGTTCCCTTTGACATCAGCAGGTTCCCTTTAACATCAGCAGGTTCCTTTTGACATCAGCAGGTTCCTTTTGACATCAGCAGGTTCCCTTTAACATCAGCAGGTTCCCTTTGACATCAGCAGGTTCTTTTTCACATCAGCAGGTTCCCTTCCACGTGGGGTTGTGTTCACCCCTTCTGCTCCTGCTGGAAGGGGTTGGTGGCTTTTGTGTCCCTCTGTTCACCCTTTCCAGGGCTCCCTGGCCCTAAGGACAGGATGCCATGGCCTTCAGTTTCCTCTGCTCACAGCATCTCTTCCTCTCCAGCCACTTAGCCTCTCTCAAGAAAGAAGTTTCCATTGCAAGGCTGAAATGATGCTGTTTGAAAGTGAGACATAAACCCTGCGCTGGACATCTGCAGAGTGGAAAATACCATCTTTTCAAGCTGAATGCAGTTATTTTGGATGACATTTGAGGGTTTAAAATGTTAAAGCAATTTTTTAAAATACAGCTATTTGTGACTTTCATTGATGATCCTTAAATGTTGAGTTGTTTAAGCTTCATATCTCAGGAGAAGTATGGGTCAGAGGAAAAAATATAAAACCCCAAATCTTTTTCTTTGCCAGCAGAGCATTTCTTGGCAGTGGCTTTTGGTGGTGTGTGTGTGCAGAGGGCTGGGAGGGTTCTGCATGGACCTTGTGCCCTTGGTGGGTGTTTGGGTGGAGATTCCTCAGCTCCTGAGGCACCACCACCATCAGCAGCCACCTTGGTTCTATCCCATGTCCAGTGTGCTTGTAGAGGAAGTTCTCTACAGTTTTCTGTGCCCTTTATTTGTGAGTTTAGCTTCATCATTTTTTATGCTCTTCCTTAGGGGATTATTAGCTTTTTATTAATATATCTCTTTGCCAAGTTAGAAGCTTCAACTATTTTTGAGCTAAATCTTCAGTGAATCTTTTTTTATTAGTCTTTTCTTTTTACCTTTTTTTTTTTCCCCTGGCATAATCTTACCTGGACCTTCCCTCACAATTGGGATTTTCATGTTTTATCTCTGACACCCAAGCTCCCATGAAAGTCAGTGGGGAAGGTCATAGGGAATGCACAGCAGGGATTGAAACCAGGAAGCTGTTTGACACTTTGTGTTATTACTGTAGGGAAAAAAAGAGGAAACTTTGTTAAATCACACTCCCTGTGCTCCTGGGAGCATAAATTACTGTCTGCACTGCTGTGTCAAATCAGTGACTTTGCCCTTTTTGGGAAGATGCTTCCTCTTCCTAATGGATTTTCCTGTATTCCTTCAAAGGAGAACTTTACTCTGTGTTCATTTCCCTATTTTTCTTTAAAGAAAAAATAAAATAGAGGAGGTTTACTTTGCAGAGAAAACATTATGCAGGTCACAGCTTCCTCCTGTGCATGAAGATGATTTTGTCCCTGCAGTGCAAGTCAGTGGAGTCAGGACTTGGCAGCGATGCTTGAGGATGTGCTGCTCGCCGGAGCCTACGATCCCACGCAGGCATCTGCCTCAAACACCATCACTCTGAATATCCAGCAGCAAACTGCTTCCTCCAGCCGTGATTCACAGTCCTGAAAGGCCCCTTTAATCTGCTGCACTCACAGTTTGGGGGTTGCAGGCTGCTTTGGGGGGGTTCTGTGCCTGGACACTCGGTGCTCTGCTTATCCCTGTGATTATCCCTCCTTGACACCCTCTGTGCAAAATAATAATAATAATAATAATGAAACATCCCTCAGGGTTTCCTTTTAATAACTGAACACACAGCAGCCGTTGTAACCTGTCTTGGTAATGCCACAGGCTCTGTGAGAAGGGCACAGGGCAGGCGAGGATCCCAGGAGCACGGTGAAAACAAGGCACCCTGTGTTTTAGATCCTCTACAAAAATGTATCGTGCTTGCAAGGCCATGGGAGATGAGCCAGTCTCCACGACTGCTACAAATGTTATATTTCAATGAAAGGTCAGCCAGAAACAAGGTCAAAACAAAATACACAGAGCAAACAGCGAGGCTGCAAGGCACAGATAAAGGTTAATGTGAAGGGCTATTGGCATTAGTGCAGCATGTGGTCAGCTCGCTGAGGAGCAGGGGCTGAACCAGGAGATAATGAGGAGGGTTTACTCTAATTCTATTACAATGTATAATTAACTGGTATAATTGATAGCAATTTTCCCCGTGTGTCTGTGGGTACACGAATGTAAAGTCTCATTTTCGGCTTTTGCGATGTTGCTCCGTGGCCTTGAGCTGATGGAAACCCTCTGGTCCCTCCCCGGGGCTTGGGCTCGCTGTCTTGCTCAGCCCATAGGGGCAGAAGTGGTTTCCAAAAGCCTTTTTTCAATCTGCCCCTGGAATTAGACATGATATCTACGTGGTAGCCTGGCTAAGACAGATGAAGATCTGTAGTGCCAAGTGCTTGAATGAAGTCAGTGTTTGAAGAGGGACTAAGGGATGGGTCAGCCCCGTTTCTTCCTGCGTTGTTTGTACCTTTTATTCTCAATATCCCTGTGAAAACAGAGGGCTTGAAGTGAATTTTGCTTTTGTGCTCATCTTTGGTACAGGATAAAGTTCACTCTTTGTTGCTATGCACAGACATAAGCAAACTCGTGTTTCAGGCGCACGGGGATTTTAATTTTCCTGGTGCACAAAGATGTCAAAGCATTGTGGATTCCTTTGCCCCTTCTCAGGAGGGAGCAAATCAGCTCCCAGATCAACCCCAAACCAGGCTGTAATGCTCTCCTGACCTGGCAGTGTTTGGGATTTTGGTGGGTTCTGAACAACTGGGGGAACCTCTGCTTTGGAAGTAACCTGGCCCACCAAATGAAAAATTCAGCTTTCCCACATGGGTGATGTTGTTGAGTTGCAGGAAGCCTTGTTGTACCTACTTTTACATCCTGGATGTGGTATGAAAACATCAAAGAAGGAAATTTAGGGTTGGTTTTGTGGTGATTTTTTTTTGAAGTGTTGAATGATTTATTTGAATGGCTGTTTAGCCTGTCCACTTTCTTGATTTTGCAGGGTGCAGTTGAGGAGCAGACATTACTGTATAGTTATGTTTTTTTTTTCTTTCAGCATCTGGCAATACACATTTTTCAAATGTAAATGCAAATAACCCTCTTCTCCATTCTTAATCCCTCGGGATGGGAAACCTGAAGGCCATATTCTTCCCTGAGAGAGGGATTTACCCTTCCAGCTACATTAAATGTTAGCTGGAAACATGTGGCTAAGGGCTCCCAAATACTAAGCTGAGACTCTTCCCTTGAGGTTCTGGTTTATTTGGAAATTTAATTTGTAATTTTATTTTTTTTCTTTCAAAGGTTACGCAACTCTTTAAGCCTCTGATTTTAGGTCACTCTGCCTTTTACAGCCATATCCACCTCATCAGTGAGAAGGCTCCCTGAGGACTGCAAAAGACTCAGGCTTAGTGTTATCCAGGAAAAATGTGTCTAATAGTTGTATTATAAAGCAGTAGGTAATGTAACCCTGTCTGTCAGCCTGGTGAGTGCCATGTGAGTGGTGGTGTGGTACACTTGCATGCACTTAAAGCCCTTTTTGATAAAATAATGCTAATTGTCCTGGGCTGAGGGATGCTAGGAGCTTGGGAATACTTAGGAGTACTCGTAGAGGGAGCCAAGAGAAGTCAGGTGGAGAAATCAGGGAGATCATCTCTCATGTGGAGTTTCGGTGTCTCAGGCACTGCTAAATCTAGCGAAGGATTAATACCAAAATAATCCTGCTTGTCCAGGAAACTCGTGACAGCATGAAGGTTTGAGATCAGTGTGAGATGCTTCAGAAGGAATACAGTAATGAATTCACAAGTCACCTGAGATAGAAACCAATTGCTTTTCATCCTGCATCACATCTCAGCTTTTCCACGGTTTGTTTCCTGCTCCAGTGATATGAGATCCCTTTCCACTTCAAGTCTAGCATCATTTTAGTGCTGGCTTTCACCAGAACCCAGAAAAATACTCCAAATCCAGGAAAAATTCAATTCCCCTAACTATCTGAAGAGTTTAATCCTGGATCTGGGTGGTCTGTACCATTCTCTAGTGCCATCAGGATTCTGGCTGCAGAATTTCCATTGAAATGGGAACAGAAGTAAGGTGGCACCTGTGAGGTTAGAGCTGTTGTGGGTTTTTTTTAGAAGCACTGGTGACTGCTTAATATCCAGCTGGTTAATGTGTGAGTGATGGCAAATCTCACCTGTGTTTTTGCTGTTTTTTCCCTGTGCTGTTAACAGGTCTGTGGAGATGCTGTGGTGCTCTGCCCCGTGTTGGGTGTCCTGAGCTGTGGAAAAGATGTGCAGCTGCCACAGCTTCTGCTCATGGCCTGGTGCAGTGCTGTGTTCAGGGCTGCTGGGGCTGCTGCTGGCACTCACACCCAGCCTGTCCTGTCTCCCTCCAGCCCCACTGCTCACCTGAGCAGTGCTGCAGTTTTCTAAGCATTTTGCAAGGTGCTGAGCAGAAGAATACATAATACGTGGGGACAGGGCTTCTTTTCCAAAGCCTCTCTCCCTGATTTATCCTTGGGTTGGTCCATGCCTCCTGTAAGCCTGTGCCCATGAGCCAGGGCTGTTTGGATTTTGGGTAAACCTGTGGCATCAGTGATGCTGGTTTTACAATGCCTCCTCCAGTGACCATGGACGAGGCGTGTCCTGCTCACCTTCCACCCATGAGGCCACCTTGTCTCCAAAATAACCCAGAGCAGGCTCTCTTGTGCTCCCCCAGCTCAGCACAAAGACCCAGCAGGTGCCTGGGGAAGGGACTGGGATCACAAACACTTGGCACATCTCTGTTTTGGGGGTGCTGGACACATGGTGATGAGGACACCTGCAGTGATGAGCAGATCCACTCAGCTCCAGCTCCTCTCCAGCACTGCAGAGCTTGCTTTCCCGAAAAGCACTTATGTTTTTAGGCCATTTATTTTCTGTGGCACCGAGTCATTAAACATTTCTGCCAGGGTTTTGTTGTTTTTACTCTGTGTAGGAGCAGAGGGAATTTATTCAATGTCTCAGTCTGGTAATGCAGGGGCTGAGGAGGTGCTTGACTGCCTGACTCGGCAGGCACAGGCAGGGATGTTGCTGCCTGTGACATCTTTCTAGTGAAGTGGGATGTCAAGATCTGAGATCCTTTTCCACTTAGTGTACAAGAGCATTAGAACAAAAGGAAACACAAAGCAGCCCTGCATCACAAAAAGAAACCGAACCAAAACCCCTCCAGCTAAAGTATATTTTTAATGTTATGAGCAATTTCAGACAGAAATTGAATGAAACACTTTACCTGAGTGTTGATGGATCTGCTGGGGTCAGAGGAATTATGCTGGTTTACACCAGTCTTGTATGTGATCCTCCTTTATTTTCTTTTTTCTTTGTTATTGTGTGGGTTTTTTTCCATTCCAACTGTGTTCACAACAGATGGTGATTATTATGTTTGTTCAGATCAATGAATATTAAAAAAAAAAAAAAAGGCAAGACAAAAAATACAGAAAAATGCCCTTCAACTCAATAGAGTCACCCGGGGTTCAGCTGTAGCCTCTGGGTTTTCATTTGGACAATGTTAAGTTATAGTAACTTAAATGGAATTTTTATGAGCAATTGTTTTGCCATGAAACAGGATCTCCCATGGCACTGACCCAGGCTGATATTTGCCCTCTGGATGTGCCAGGCAGCTCTTGGAGCAGCCCCTGCTCTGCTGGGGCACTGCTGAGGTGGAGATGCTGCTCCACTGGCAGGTGCCTTTGGGGGCCTGCAGACCTGCTCCTCACCTTGCTTTTCCTGGAAAAAGACAAAGCAACTGTTTTGGTAGCATGAGAGATTTCAAAGCACGTGGGAATAAATTATTTGAGACAGAATGCAAATTAATCTGCTGGTGTAAATGGGAGTATTGGGGATGAACAGCTGGGGGCAAGGTTGGGGCTGGAGGAGATGGACGTGGGTGGCAGTAGGAATAGGAGAGCTGCCCTTCCACCTCCTCACAGGTGTAAATGCTCCTCCCCAGCATTTCCTCCTGCCTTGTTCAGTCTTTCCTGTGTTTGCTTCACTCTCTGGTTGTACCTCAGCAAAGCCTCCCGTGCTGGGATCACCCTGAGGTGAGGACACCCAGGTCCTTGCTGCCTTCAGAGTTTTTTCCAGTGGTGCAGAGCACTGCCAGTCTCAGGGAGTGAGGATTTTTTGGGCACAGGAGTTCCCTTTGGAGCAAGGCTTCCCTTCCAGAGTGGGAGCTTTGCTGCTGCTGTAAAGGCTGAAGCACAGTCCTTTGTGATATTTGAGAGATGAATGAGTGGCCAGCCCTGCTCTGTGCATTCTCAGACAGGATTTGTGCTGCATTCACTGCTGTGTGATCAGAGCCCTCTGTCCTGCTTGTCCCTGTCCCCCAGGTGAGCCCAGTGGGATGTGGAGCTGCTGCATCACCAGTGAGCACTGCTGAGTGCTCAGCCTGTGTGCTGACCCCTCTGAAAGGGTCCCAGTAGGGAGAGGAGGCTCCAGGAGTGCTTAAAATTGAGGGCTCTAAAGAATAACAATAACAAATGTAACAAATCACTTTTATAGGGGCTGGATGAAAGCACAAAGTGATGTCTGGGCTCTTCCTGCTGTGATTTTGAAGGGATCCCCCCAGCTGTACACAGTGAGTTCCCAAGTGAGGTGTTGCCTTTGGCCTGAGGAGGTTTGAGAGGGAAGGAGAGATGCTGCAAGCCCTGCCTGA
Organism: Poecile atricapillus; assembly: GCF_030490865.1. Lineage (NCBI taxonomy): Eukaryota > Metazoa > Chordata > Aves > Passeriformes > Paridae > Poecile > Poecile atricapillus. The sequence continues at coordinate 9,305,483 of NC_081269.1, forward strand.
GCTGCACATCAGGGCTCTGAGTGGAACCCCAGCCCCTGTCCTGTCTCACCTCTTCACCCAGATGTTTCTGTGCAGCAATGGGAGCTCTTCCCTTTCAGTGCAAGTGTTCCCATGTGTGGTTTGCTCACAGCGAGCTCAGGTAGGATCTCTCCCCAAATTTTGTGGGGTTTTTTTTTTGATGTTTTTATCAAGTCTGATTGCAATGGCCCGTTCAGACAGCAGAGCCATTTCCTGCTGTCTCTGGAAGAGGCTGCAGGCTGTCTCCTGCTGTGGACAGCCTGATTTGTCTTCTTCTGGGCACTAAAGATAAATATTCTTTTAATTCTAGTACAGAGGAGCAGAATGAAAGCAAGAAACTAAATGTGTTGAGAGGAGGGGGAAATGGGGAGCAGAACAAGGCCAAACATTACTGATGTGTTGTTTAGGGGTTTTTTCCCCCTTCTTTTTCGTACTTATTTGGAGAAAATTTGTGATTTTGTTGTGCACATACAAGATGGGCTCAGTTCAAATGGCTGCTCAGAGCACAAAGCACAAAGTCCCTGTCCTGCTAATTACTAATTGATGTTTTAAAAGTACATGTATGATTGCAGACTGTGTGCAGCAGGCAAGTTTTAACCTCCCTGTAGTTGGGGATAGCTCCAGGTGGCTCTGGGCTGGGAGTTTCCCTGCAGTGGGACCTCCACGCTCAGTTCCCTGTGGTTTTTGGGTCCAGCCTGAGCCACTGCAGGTGCTGGCACCCTCTGAGCACCCAGATGCTCACACAGAGGGGGAGTGTGAGGTTTGCTGATGGATGCAGCCCATGTTTGCACACTGCTGGGGAGCTCCCTTGCCTGGATTTGCTAAACCTTTGCCCGTGGTTTTAGAGCCATTTTCAGAGCATTGATCTCAGAGCTGGGAGGGCTGTGGGAGAGAACCAGAAGCAGCTGTGTGTTTACCAACACCTGCCTTTCTGTTTGGAGAGTGGAGTTCAGGTACTAGAACCATGTGAGAACTACAGTTAGTTCCCACAATAGCACATTTTGTACAAGGACTAGCATTTATCTTTGCATATTTGGAAATTACCGGAGCTGAGGTTAAAACAATCTGTTCTCCTGTGGAAGCTGTAGAGTTGTATTAAAATAGAATATCTCACCTTCAGTGGTGTGGTATTTCATAATACATGCCCCCATTGTGTGTTAAATGATAAAGCACTGTAATAAAATATGTCCAGATTGTTCTTGCTGTTTTATGCCCTGTAACATTCTACTGTTTGCATCTACCTAAAGAACCAAACCTGAATGGGGCAGTGTGAGACAGAATGGGGTTGTGCAGGCAGAACTTTTTACTGGCAGCAGCATGGCTGGAAAGGATTTGTCAGAAGATAAACCTTACACAAGGACAGTCATTCTGTCAGAAACCTTCCTTTGGCTTTCCAGGGAGAACAGTTCCAGGAGCTTTGCAGGGGCTGGAGCATTTGTAGGTGCAGATCTGTGAGACTTGTGCTTCCAGAGGCCCAAATTCAGACCCAGCCATTGCCCAGCTGCAAACAGCTGGGTCCCTAGCGAGTAATGTCCATGTCACAAAGGGATCCTGGTGTCCCTTTAATTGGTGATTTTTGTTCAGAGGGGGCCCAGGACACGTTTGAGAGCAGGAGCAGATTTTGCAGGGAGAAGACTGGAGCTAAGGAGGCCTTTTCTGAGAAGCAGCTATGCTATGATTCGAGAAGTTGCTCATCCTCGTGACTGATTTGCCTGAGAGCTGCAGTGATTTGGCAGTTAAAGTGACATTATTCCAGGTCTTTGGCATTTGTAAAAGATGTTCTTGCTTCTCTCTTTCATCTCCTTTTCTCCCATGCTTCCCCCCTTCTCTAACCTGTGTAACTGTCATAAATTGCCTACAATGGGCTTTTCTTTAAAGATAAACTCATTATTCTCTAAGATAAACTCATTCACGTAGTCTGCTCGTCACTTGTAACCCCCTCCTGAGAGTATCAAATAGAGAATCTTATTCTGACACTTTAGCTACATATTAATAGTATAATGAGCATTACATTTCTGGGGTTTGCAGCCTGAACCAGCCCCTTTTACAGTCATGAAGTTTTTGGCCATCCCTCGAGCGTGTTCACTGGAGGTTTGGAATAACAAGTTTGGAATACCAAGTTGCTGTGACATATCTGTGTGTTTCAGCTGCAGAGCTTTAACCCAACTTGGTGAAGGCTGGAGGAGCAGTGTGTGATGGATCCCAGTCCTGTTTAGGATCCTGTATGTGCCTGCTCTGTCCCCAGACTCTGGGCCACGAGTCTGAGCACTCCTGGACCGAGGATGAGCAGAGGAAGGGCACTCCCTGGGTTGATACACAACCTGCACTCATCTCTTCCCTCTGAGGACAATCCTGAAGAAATAACCAGTTCAGAGCATTCACAGAACAAATGGGGCATCAGCACTTGTTGAGCAGAAATGCAGGAGAAAAAGAAGATGCCATCATACTGCTGCAGACATCCATGGATTGCTGTGTCTGGAATGTGCTCCCTATCTCTAAATCATAAAATTGGAAGAGGTGCAGGGATGGGCTGTGAAGATGGTGATCAGAGAGAGAAAAAAACCCTTCCCTGTACAGAGTGGGTGAACAGAGGAGAGCTCTACTCTGGAAAAGGGATGATTAAAGAGGAGTGTGATAAACATTGATACAGCCATGAATAACGTAGATGGAGAGTGACTGTTCAAGTTCTTCTTCATACCAGACCTAGAGGTGGCAGATGAAATGTGGAGGCTCAAAAGAAGATATTTCTTCCTGCAAGCAGGCAGCAAGCTGTGGAAATCATCACCTCTGGGTGGGTGTGAGAAACTGATGTGGGTTTGGAAATGTGCTGGAGGCATTTGTGGAAGAGACACAGAGCAAGGCTGCTAAAGAGCATGACTCAGGAGATCCCTAGTCACAACTTGTGCAGGTGGCTGATTATTCTGGGTAGACTCATTATGCTCTGAGCCTGTTCTGATCTTCCTTAGACCTTCAGCTGGCTGTTGGCAGAGCACCCAGCGGGGTGGCTGCTCCCACTGGAGTGTGATGCTTTATGTTCTCCTGGGAAAAGGCACAGGGATAGCTGGGAGCCTCTGGCAGGCTGGGCTGAGCCCTCGTGCTCTCCAGAGGGTCATGGTTTGGGGAGAAGGAGGCTCTTCAGAAAGTTGACTTAGATTGGATTCTTTATTCTTCTTTTTGTTGATTGTTTGGAAGCTTCTGTAGGATGCCAAGGAGCTCTTGTCCCTCATTCCCTGCAAGTAAATACTGTTTTCCTTTGTCCTCTTCTCCAGATTTGTTTTTAAATTACTGCTTTCTCCTGGTGTTGCTGAAAACAGGGAGATCCCTCTCAACAATGATCCATTTTTCCAGATCCTTTCTTGTTCTTCCAGCTCTTTCAAATGATGGCTGAATGCTTTTCTGCAGCCCGATTTCCTTCTTGCATTGGTCAAATTGTGAAAAAACCTCAGTAAAATCCAAGTATTTAAAAGGGGTGAGGTGCAGGGAGAAGTGAGAGCCTTCCCTGGAAGAAGCATCCACTGTTGTTCTATTGCTCTGGGTTCATCTAGCAGTGGGTTCAATAAAGATGCAAATTTTGTACCTTCATCTTCTATTAACATCAAAAAAAGATGCAGCATTATAGGAGGGCAGTGGCTGTGTTACAGCCTGAGCTCGATTCTCTTTGTTCTGGGATTCTGCTCCTCACAGGAGCAACTTCCAGTGAACCTTTCTTTGTTTTCCTGCCTGGTGTTGGAGGATGTCTCTGGGTTTCCCCAGCCCTTCCAGGAGAAGAGGTGACTTTGGCACATATCATCAACATAATGATCATAAATTGCCTACAATGGGATTGTTTTTTTTTTCTCTCCATAAAAAGAAAGCACCCTTTTCCTTCTTCCTTTAATAAAAAGAGAGTGAAATAAATAAAGCCCCTAGACAAAACCCAGCAGATGACAAACTGCCTTCTACCTGCAGTTTCCCAATTAGCTAATTATAACACACATTTGCACACAGGCTTTTTTAAAGCAGACTGTTGCTATTCTCTTTCTGTACAAGGTTTTTAGTCACTGTACATCTTGTGTCTTTAAATAATGTATTAGGAACATTTTCGAGTCTGTAAGTGCTTTTTTAATGAGTGTGAAGATTTTAATGGGACTAGATTGCTTTTCATGACATTTCAGAGTGACTTAATTGTAACAATGTTGAGAGGCTGTATTTTAAAGTTTGCTAAGTATGTCTGGTGCGGATTGTAGTCAAATGCTTTAAAGACAGAATGGCTGATGAGATCAGATATAGCTTCCTTTTTTTATCTCAGCTTTGTTAAAGAGGAGAATCTGCAAAGTTGACATAAAAGAAGAAAATGAAGATTTTTTTTTTTTCAATGTCTAAGCCAGCGGTGGCCATCCATTCAATTTATCCCTATTCTCACTAATTTTCAGAGATTATTTCCTGTATTTCTGGGTTTGTGCTTGATCCCTCTGTAGTCACTGATGGGGCTGTGGAGGGCTTGTAAGATTTGTTATTATATTTTATTTTTTGTAAAGAAGCAGCTGGGTTTGATACATGAAATTGCATTCAGTTGCAGTGCATTTGTTTTGGGATGGCTTTTAATTTGTGGCCAAATGGAGGGTGAGGGATTTGTCATCAGTCTCCATCAAAATGGGGGCTCTGTCCTGAGCCTTATTCCCTTCCAGCTCCCTCCTGTCCAAGCCAGAGCAGCTCTGTGTGAGAGGGAAATGTTAAACTGGACAGAGCCCTAAGGAATAACCTATGGCAGCTCCTACTGCTTTTCTTACACAATCACCCTGTGCACAGGAAGGGCAAAAGGAAATAAAATAGCATTATAAAAACACTAGGGCAAAAAAGAATATTGGAGCGCAGCAGTGACAATGAGCATGAAGATATTTGCATTTCTTCAGGCTTTTCTTCCCAAAGACTTAACAGTACAAATGTGCACAAATGGAATATTGTGGAGTGCTGGGACTATGATGTGAGTTGTTTTAGGTCACCTGCAGTATCTGTGGCAGTGCCACACTTGCATCTGCCTGACTGCACTCTGGATTTAGTTAAGGGACCACTTGTTTCTGGCAGGGCTTCTAGAAGGGACAAAACTTTCTGTTTAAGAAAAATGGAACTGTAATTTAATTTGTGTTAGCACCAACCTACATCCAAAGTAACTTCCTGAATGCAGATTTAAGTCTCATTTTAAAACAAGTGCAGTGTTTAAGCATTTTGAGGGAATTTGAGAGCTAAACCTGGCTTTTCTCATGAGTACCAAGGGGAGAAGATTTGCAATGAGTCAGTCAATTTGCATGTGAAGTTATTAGTACATGCCAGTGTTAGATTTCACTTCACTTGCTCAGAGGTCTCAGAGTCTCCTCTCCTGGGACTGGAGAACACCTAGAATTTGGCAACATGCACCAGGCCAGAAACTGGTGATGGTTTATCTGAATATAAAGCTGATTAAATCAGTGGATGTCCTCTGCATCACAGAGCTGAGCATCTGCTGCCTTCCATCCATCTTAACTTTGGTATCCCCTGAAACGATGGTTCTGTAACCTCCACTCCCTGTTCACAACCACAAATTGCTGTATAAGAGCCAGTCCCTAAAACCAAAACACAGCCTGTGCTGTGCCTGTGGTGTATTTTGATTTTGGATGGGATGAGTGATGATATTTATTCTCCAGCACAGGCAATCCAAGAGGGCCAAGCTGCTGACAGTGGGATTTCTGTAGGGGCAGGGTTGAAGGCTTTTGGAGGAACACTGTGTTTCTGAGTTGTCAACAAGCAATGGGCCTTTTAGCCTTGATTCTAAAAATAATTGTTTCCACTGGAAAAATAATGGGAAAAATACTCATTTAAGAAAAAAAGTGACATGAGAAGGTGTTTGGGGAATGAGGAATCCCTTCCTTGCTGTCTCATAAGTCAGGATCAGCTCAAATGGTTCATGTTTGCTGGTGTGCCCATACCTCTCACATTTTGGTCTGTTGGGAGGGTTGAATTACAGGGTTGGACAAATCCTGCCCAGAGGCTGCTGCAGGCTTTCATCTTTGCTCCTTTCCTCTGATGAATATCAGCGAGGAAGAGATGCCTGAACTAGTCCTTGAAAATAAACATAAAGGAGGGCTTGAATAGATTTGCAGCATTGCTGAGCCTGCCTGATTCAGGTTAAAGTCACTGGGCACTACAGCTGATCCTTGTGAGCTTAAAATCCCCAAGGTGGACGTGTGACAGTCACACCTCAGGTGAATCTGGCACTCAGGACTTTGTCCAGTGCATCCTCCTGAATCCTAAAGATCTGTGTCTGCTTCATCCTGACAAGGACATGGATGACAAATGAGCAGAAAACGGCACAAGTCACACTGGGTGCTCCAGATGTTGCTCCAGCCCCTCTCACTCACAGATGAGCACGGATTTCCTTGCTTGGGGGGAGCTGTGTGAGCACAGTTGATTTCATTTGATGTGTGGATGTTTTTTGGGGATGCAGGACACTTCTCTGTCTCTCTGTCAGCCCACCTGGTTTCCTCTGGGATTTGCTTTCCTCTCCAGGCTGGGATTTACACAATCACTGGGTTGGAAGAGACCCTCAAGATCATCAAGTCCAACCCAGCCCTAACACCTCAACTAAACCACAGTGCCACATCCAGTCTGTTTTTAAACACATCCATTTAAAAAACGTGTCCTGAGGATCTCTGTTGAACCTGTGGAGGAAGGGAATGTTTTTGCCAGGGCTATAAGAGGAGATGGTAACTCCTGCACTCGCTCATTTGCAGAGGGTAAGTGCTCATCAGTGTGATTTATGGCATCATCTTTGCCTATCAAAGGAGATGTCTGCAGAGGCCCCTCCATCTCCCTGTGCTGGCCTGAGGCTGTGTCCAGCTCTGTGTGTTTGCACAGAGCTCTGGGATAAGAATGATTTCATTTCCTTTTGCTGCTCTGCACAGCACCTGGCACCCAGGAGCACCGAGGGCAATTCCTAGGGGTGGGTGACAAATAGGGACAGGGTGAAATGGTTTTTAAGGTAGAATAAAGGAAAGTGGGTGCATGGAGCATCCCTTCAGCAGCATTAGGGGAATGCTCCATACCCTGCAGGATTAGACTGTAAACCCAGGCTTTAATAATTAGTGTCTCTTATAATTGAAGATCAGCCTCAGATGTGCCTGCCTGTTTGTACACAGTGGAACTTGGATGGAAGTTTTCTATTGAGATGTAATATGAAAATGACAGAGACATCCACTGACAAAATACACCTAGGCAGTCTTGATTAGATTAAATCAAATGGTTACAGCATCTGGAGCCTTTAGCATGTAGGGGGCATCCTAATGGCCCTGAAAGCTTCCCCAAATCCTATTAGATAGGTTAATCTCATTGGAGAATACATTCCAGGTCTACATAAACTGCATTGCTATAATACTTTCTGTGGTTGCCTAATCCTTTAAAGGTGAACTGTTGTAGACTAGCTCTGTGGAGTCCATTGTAATGCAGTGTCCCAGAAAAGTTCAGGAAATAATGCAGTTAAAAAAGAAAAATCAAACCCAAAAAGCTGACCCAAACTCTAAAATAACTCAGAAGTTGGCAGGGTAAAGTAGAGCTGCAGATCTGAGATGATAACTGCATTGCAAATGGATAAAAACAGAAGGTATTTCCCTCATTATCATGCTGTATTTTGTTTGAAGAATTGTTTCATTCATTCCAGTGGATCCTCCATGTCCCCTTTTCAGCTGACTCTTTCTGTCTCTGGAGTGATGATCAAATACTTGAGATCCTTCCCTTTTGACCAGGTGCTGGGGCTTGGAGAAAGGATGAATTTACCTCAGTCCAGAGGCTCAGGTGAGCTGGTCTGGGCCAGGAGCAAGGTGTGAGTTATTTCACTGGGTGGACACCCCATCCCTGGATGATGAAGGTCAGGCTGGATGGGCTCTGAGCAGCCTGATCTTGTTGAAGTGTCCCTGCCCATGGCAGGAGGGTTGGACAATGTGACCTTTCGAGGTCCCTTCCAGCCCAAACCATTCTTTGATTTGCTGGTTCTATTTTCTGCCTCCTGCTACTTGTGCAAGAAGGAGCCCAGGTCAGAAAACACGAGCCTCTTCCTCAGCTGCTGGATGTGCCTCCTGGCAGAGTGTGTCCAAACACGTGGCTGGGAGATGTGGTGCTGTCCCAGCTCCACATGCAACCAGCAGTGTATTAAATGTACATATGTGTATTGTGAGTGTATCTACAACCTGGCTGGCTGCACTTAAAGAACAATTAGATTTGCTCATTGACCATTTGGCACTTAGCAGGCTCATAATTAGTAACTGCAAACCAGTAGAGACAATGAAGGAAATCCCTAATTTTTATAATACTGCCCTGCTTTATGACTGTCTGCACAATCATAACCTCTTGCTTGTACAAAAAAAGCAAACACTTCAGTATTTTGACAGATGTTCTATATAAAAAAGAGCTCAGCTTGTGTATTAATTTGCTGTTCCTTGTGTTGTCTTTTGGTTTTTTGGGTTTTTTTTTTCATTGAATACATCCATGGTTGGTGTTATCTGCTTTGGATTAAATTGCTGCTATGAGTGCTTTCCCTTTTTCCACATGGAGCTGGTCCCCCAGCATGGAGCAGGGCCCCAGTGCTGCCTCCACAGCAGCAATTCACAGATGGATGGGCAAGGGTCTGTTGTTCTTTCAAGTCTCCCACTGGTTTGGGGGGAATTTTTGTAGCCACAGCAGTTGCTTGCCAGCTACCAGGATTTGAGAGGCCAGTGTGACTGATACCAAGCCAAGGAAAATGTGCCAATTGCTTTGTAAGGACAGCATTACAGGAATGTGTTTTGGGTCAGTGTCTCCTGGGGTGGAATAAAAAAATCCCTGTTCTTGTGAAAATGAAAGAATTTGCAGTACGAGTTACCTGGGTGCATTGTTTGCCTGGGAGCTTCCCTGTGTTTGTGTTATCCTGGGAGAAGGGTGGCTGTCCTTGCTTGCTCCTCTCAGATCCTTCAGGGTTTTTGTGTTTTCTTGCTCCAGCACAGGGTTTGCCCCAGCAGGAGGTGCCCAGAACATCCCAACACCAGCTCTGTCCTGGCCCCAAGGAGCAGGGACACGCTCCCACATTCAGCTCTAACCTGCAGCTCATTTGCTTGCTTGCTGAAGCTCTTCACTTTCTTGATCACTGTTCACTTTAGATGGGTTTAGAGCCCCCTTTGGGAGCTGTAGCTTGGATAAACTCTTTGATTTGAAGCGTGAAGTGTCCCTTGTTCCTTTGGAGCAGCTGGGACTGCAGCTGCTCCCCAGAGATGGGATTCATCTCTTGCACTTGTGTGTGCAAAGAGAGGGAGCAGGAACATGAGCTGCCCTTCTTCTCTTCTGTGCCTGGGGGAAAGAACCAGGCACATCTGGAAGGGTTTGGCTGAGTTTCCAGCTGTTCCTCTCCATTGAGTCTGGAGCCTCTGCTAATTCCAGTTCCTCATTTAATGAAGCCAAATGCAAATGGAACTGCAGATCTCTAATTAATACTGGAGTGGGTTCTCTCTCACACATTTGTCGTTTCCTCCCTCGCCACTCCCTTTTGAAATAATTTATTTTCTCCACTTAAACCATTCCTATATTGTTATTGCTCTCACAGTGGTGCACACTGCACTCACTAAATCAAATTTATAACGCCAGAATTAATTTAGAAGGTTTCTTCCATTTTCTCTCCGTGTACATTTAAAAAAGAGAAGTTCTTTAAATTAACCTGATGTAACTGGATTTGTTTTCACTTTATTAGCTTTGGAGGGGGCTCTCTTGAGGACCTCAGTGCCATTATATTATCTGAGGAGCAGATCTGCTTCAGTCTGATGAAAATTTTTAACAAGAGCATTGTTTTCCTATTTCAGAGTGAGTAAATACTTTACTGAAATCCAGGGGGCTGATGCTCTACTGCACCACCAGTAAACATGAAGTGAAAAACAGCTGGCAGAGTAGAAGGGAGATGGAGAACACCAGGGGCTGGTGTTCCTGCTGATCTGCACAAGGGCTCACACTCAGGTGTATTTTTGTGAATGGTTTTATCTGTCCAGGAGATTTTAGCTCTCAGCCAGCTCTGAAGCAATCTTGTTTTCAGCATTTATTGTTAGCTGGGTGTCTGATCTCCCCCCTGCACCCCTTAGCAGAGGTGTGGGAGCTGGGTGACTCCCTCATGGGGATGTTTGATGCCTGGTAATAGCTGGAGCCTCTGACTGCAGCCCTGGTGCCCAGAGCAGGCTCAGAAGGGCTGGGGCCAGGCTCTTTCCAAGGTGCCAAGGGCAGGTTAATATAAAATAATGATATTATGTGATAAATATAATATAGTGATATATGTGATAAATGCCACAGCAGCACTGTCAAACTCTCCATGCAGCAGGTGGAGTGTCCTCCCCACCAGGGACAGGCCCTGCTCCTCATTTCTGTTGTGTAAGGAAAACGGCCAAATAATACGAGCCCTGTCACAAAACTAATTTTCAACTATTTGATTATCCAGAACCATTTTGGTGCAGATAAATATTTCTGACCCTGGTCGGCACATTATTGCTTTGACCTCTCACCCCTGGCAAACCCCTGTCTGCATCCTCCCAGGCTGGATGGCTTGAAAACCATTATCAGTGACAAGGGAAAGACTGCAGAGAAATAAACAACGGGGACCTCTGAGCTTGCCCTTGTAAACTCCGGTCAGGCATCACCCGAAATTCGCCCAGAACACAGACAGATCAATGCTCTGCACAGTCCTCTGCAGACACACTCGCTCACAGAGGGCTTTCACAAGCTATAATGCATGTTTTGATAATGTCTTAGCACTGCATTTTTTTAATGTACTTCCTTTGTTTGTTAAGGTGCCTTTCAAGCCAAGCCAGTGCTGGCTCTCCATAAAGATTCTCTGGTGCTTCCATCATGTACGTTGCAAGTGGTGTGCACAGAAGCAGTTCTGTCAATATATATTTTTATGTATTATTCAGCTCCCGTTGTTTGTGTTTGCCAAGGAAGTTTGCATGCAATCTGCCAGGTTAGTTTCTTAAAAGCTTGGATGCTGAGTTTCAGTTTTCATCTAACTCTTCACTGTATAGCAATGAGCTGTCAGGAGCAGTACATTTTTTTGTTCAGTGCTGTGCAAGTCCTGGATGTCCAAACAGAAATGTGACAGGCAGAAGAAACAAAAATGTGCACTTTTCTAGTTTAAAAGGAATTAGTAAGTTCTTGAGGTAGTTTTAGTTTAGCAGTGTTGGTGTCAAAGTAAGTACTCCATGCTTGTGGCAGCTGAAATTTGAATAAGGTCCTGTTTTTTATCAGACATCAGTTGGGAATGGAGATGAGCTGTGAGGGCTTTCCTGGGGGATCTTGTGTTTCAGTGAATTAGCACCATGGAGGCAGCAGCACTGGGGTGAGAGGATTATGGCTGGAATGAACACCCAGAACTAATCTGCTCCCACGATTCGCTGGGTACGCTTGGGAAGGAAGCTAATCCAGAAGGAAGCATTTTACTTTCCCCCCCCTGTGCACTGGAGATCACATTGTCCTGAATGACCCCACTTTCCTTTACACTGCTGGGTTACAAAATGCTGAAAGAAATGAGTCTGTGGTGCTGCTGTGTTACCTTTGGGGTGCTCCTAATCCCTGGTGGAGCGTCACACTCGCTTTGCTGTTTCTTGCTGCTCAAGAGAAAAGTTAAATTTGGGTTTACAACATTAATCTCTGAAAGGCATTTTTACTTTCATGGTGTTGCACTGCTCTTCTGGTTGTTTGGGGTTAAAATCCTAGAGATACCTTTGATGATAGCTCTTTTTCACCACTTGTGAAATGTCAGGGATGGATGTAATGGTTTTTTGGTGGAGGGGGATGTGTAATGGGCAGGAACAACAGGGGAACTTGAGTTCAGTTTCTCTTCTGGCAGGGGACTTGGTCTTGTGCAGTCATGTAAAGAACAGCTGAATCTGGCCTAAATCCTCACTCTGAGGTTTCTTGTGGCAAAGCACCCTGAAGATCTCTAGACAAGGTGTAATAAAGACAGCCTGTGGTGTAGGGAGGGGAATTCAGACCCAGAAATCTGATCCCTCGCTTTCTCTGCACTGCTCTGTAAAACAAAGAACCCTTCCCTGCATCACTAATAGGTGCTGATGAAAGATGCTTTAAAGATTTAGGTGTTTAAAGAGTCTGGCAGGAGGGAAAATACCCAGAATTGGAGATCTGCTCTGAGGGCTTAGTGCTGACCTGTTGGAATTCTGACTGACAGACCCTGGAGCCCAGGCTGAGAGTTTTGCTTCTCTTCCTTTTAGAGTCTCTGCTCTAGCTCATGTTTTAATGGAGATGCTCGTGCACATGGGCTTGGCCAGAGTCCAGAGACACAAGATAGAACCTGATGCAAGGGTTACTTCAGAGGTGGCATTTCCTTCCCTTTGTTTCAGAATCCTTTGAAATCCTGGTGTTTGAAGCATCAATCTCCAGCCAGGCTGAGCAAACCTACATTTTCTTCTTATGTTTCCCTTTCTCTCCATTTGATTCTTTTACTGGCTTTGCTTATAGCCCTGGTGTGCTTTCCAGGAGCTGCCATTAGTCACGTTCCCCAGAGTCCCTGTTTCCCTCCTGGCTGTGATGCAATGCCATCGCCATAAGTTTTCAGTTTATTTAAAACCCCGCTGCAGCAGGTTTTCCCCCCTGCATCTCTTTCCCAACTAAAAGCACTAGGCTATTCATTATTTTCAATAAATAAGCAGTCATTTTGTTAATCCATCTTAAAAAGTATGATCACCCACAGGTGGAGTGCTTTTTTATTACTGTTATTTGATTCCTTCTCATAGATCATTTTGCAGAGCTCCATCTCTCAGTCACGTTTCCTGGCTGCCGCGGGGGATGCAGGAGGTCGCTCATGGGCAGCTCTGCTCCCCAGGGCTTTGGGGTGCTCTCACAGGGACAGGGCTCAGTGGAATTGATGTTCCTGACCAAGAACAGAGGCTGGGCAGAGTTAAAGAATAAAGTAAATATTTATTAAAAGGCCTTAAAGGATACACCTTAGGCAGTACAAGAGCCTGGCCAGAGCTGCACCCAAGATGGACCAAAAATGGTCACAAAATGGATAACTGGTCACAAAGTCTCACACTTTTAGAAGTTTTGGTCCATATTGGAGTTAATTGTCCAATTATACCTTTAGGTTATGGAGTCCCACCCTCCTTGTTTTCTCTCTCCAGTTCACTGTTTATACCTTTTGGGCCTGGAGCTTGTAACGACTGTCCTTGGTCTCAAGCTGGAAAAGGATTGTTTTGTCTACCTACCCTGTGAAAAGAGCTCACTAACACTTCATATGAAACTCAGAGTTACACACTAAAGCAGCACAAAATCTGAAAATATGAAAACTAAAACTTAAGGCACCATTTCCCCCCTTTAGGCATCACTATTGGCTTCAAGGTGCTCAAGTTTCTCTCCACCTTTCTCTGCCTCCCCTGGTGGCAGAATCTTGCTTCTGGCCTTGCCCACCAGGTTGCTTTGTTGGCAATCAGATCCCTGGTTTTTTTGAGGTTTCTTAAAAAACATTGCAGCAGCATTTGTGCAAAGCAAGGAGGAAAGAAGAAGCTGGAGGTTCTGCCTAAATACTTGCCTAGATCAGCTTATGAGAGGTGCTGCTGTCCTGGTGTTGGATTTGAGTTAGGAGGGCTTGATTCTGTGCCATTGATCTTAATGTCATGAATACAAATGCAATAGTTATTCTGGAGTAAATTTGTAGCATTTCTGCTTCTGCCTTTGAATTACATCACATGTGAGATAACGATCGAGGCTTTTGCCGTGGTGTAATTCTAAATGAGAAAGCAGAGGATGAATTTTTAGAAATGCTTGTACCTAGCAGAAGTTTGCACTTGGTGAATTATGCTCTTAATTTAAAAGAAAAGCAAAATAAAATCCCTGACATGAGAATCCTGCCTGTACTTTGAAAAAGCACATATATGGATGTGTACACACCAACTATTGTTTAAGAAATAATAAACCCAGAAAAAGCAGTTATTTAAGCTGCAGGTAACAGCTATTTGGCAGTGTCTGGGTTTTGTTTGGCTCACATTGTAAAAAGCCCCCAGCTGTGATGTTTCCAGTGCTTCCAGAGCCTCCTCCAGCCTGCTCTGCTGTGGGGCTGCGGGGAAGGGTTTGGCTCTGGGCAGCAAGGGGAGAGACACCAGAGTGCAGGGAAGGATGTGAAATGTCTTTAAAGCTCCTGGTTGGAAGGCTTTGAGAGATGAACATGGAGGTTTTGGCAGGATTTGGATGGAAGAGGAGAAAGGCAGGGCCAGGTGGGAGAGCACAAGGATGGGAAGGTAAATCTGATCCCAGCTGGAACCATGGAGCAGTGGAGTGAGCCCAGCCCAGGGGTGAGATGGGCTTGGGGACTGATTCACACTGGCACTGTCGTGGTTTGTATCCTGTGGAGGCAAAAGGGATAGAAAAGGCATTCATGTTTTTGTTTTAAATTAGTTTGCCTTTTTTTTTTGGGAGTTTGGGAGCCGTGAGCGGGTTCTGTGGAGATGGCATTACTGAGTGCGTGTGTGCTGAGCATATGTGAGAGGGGAATTGAATTGCTTGGAGAGGAGTTTGTCAGCTCTAGGTACAGCAAAGAGATGAGAAAAGACAGACGTTTTGGGACTGTTTCTGCTAATTTTATGTGGAAGAGTAAAATGCATTGAATTATGCTGGGAGAGGGGATGTGATACGTGAGGCACTGAGGTGATGCCTCTTCGCATGGTAAAGAGCAGCTTATAAAAGCAAGGGCAGAAATGGGAACAGATGGTGAGATTTTTGTTGGGGGAAGATGGTTGTTGGTTCTTTAAGTTTGTTTTTAAGATGTGACTAAAGAAGGCAAGGCCACTAGTAGAGAAAAAAAATTGAGAAACAACCTTGCCAATGAAGCACTGCAGACATTGCAACATTTCCAGTGTTTTCTCAAACAACAAACCCAGAAGGTCAGATTGCAGATGAGCATCCCTTCTCCTCCCTAAGCCTTGCACCTCTGCTGGGAGCACATCTCCAGGCCAGCCCTGCTGCATGTGCCTGCTCCGAGGCAGTGGGTGCAGGAGGAGCACAGGCAGCTGCTCACCTGCACTTGTTTCATTTTCCCAGGAGAGCCCTCAATCCATGATGGTGAGAGCTTCCCATCAGCTGCTCAGGGACCCTCCAAGACAGGGAGGCAGCCCCAGCCAGCCCCAGGAGATGAAGGACTCGTGTCAGCTCGAGCAGGGAGGATTTCCTGGGGAGCATCGTGGTTTTCACATTTATTTTGCCAGGCTAGTAGCATTATCCTGCATTTGTCACAGCTCTTTCTAGAACTCTGATCTTTTTGTCTGTATTTAAAGATCTTTCTATTCTCTGTTGAACAACAGGAGGCTTTAGGTTTAAATGGCACAATGGTGTATGTAATTTATATACACAAAAAAGATAAATTGCTGCTTTTCGCGACACAAAATGCAAGCGTTGCTTTGTTGGCTGAATTAACTTTTGTGCTATGTCAGGCGTGGAAGGTATTGTTAGAGATATGATTTTAGTATATAGCAGTACTAAATATTTTATCTTGTTGGCAAGCGGTGTTGTTGCAGAAGGTTTAAACTTCAAAGCGAGCTTTGCTAAAATGCCTTTAAAATAAAAGAAAAAAAAAAGGTGGAGAGGGAGAGGTAAGAGTGACTGGATTCGTGCTGGAATGATTTCACAGAAGGATTGTTATCCACTGAGACACAAGGCTTCTATTTGACCTCCTGCTGACTTCCCTAAACAGTGTTTGTAGGATGTTTAAACACTTTAAAAAAAATAAAAAAAAAGCTTCTCTGCCGGGTTCACATCTCTTTTTTTTCTAAGTGACACACAGAGAAGGTATTTAGCACTTACAAAGAGCTTGTTGGCGAGCTCTCAGTTCTAGGGACACAGGGGCGACCCAGGCGCTCTGTTTTAATTTTATTTTGGTGCTGGTTTGTTGCAGTGTGTTTTTGTTCATTATATTTGATTCAATTACCCTCTGTATTGTTCTGTTGTACCCCCCCATGTTAATAGTTTGATCCCAGTTGTGCTCTCCTACCCTGATACCTGTCCCTTGTTCCAGAATGTTCTCTGTTCCCCCTCCCATGAAGTTTCCAATCCTCCCTTGTGCCACCCCCCTGCCTGGGAATCCCTTTGGAATTCCCGGATTCCTGGAAGCCCCGTGTGCCCCTCTCTCCTCCCCTTGTGTTCTCCATTGGTTTATGGATTGTGTGACCCCATCCTCTGCTCCTCCCCACTCTTCCCTGCTGCTTCATGATTTGTGCCCTCCCCTTGCTCCACCCCCATGTATGAGTTACTGCACCCCCTGTCTCTTTTGTCTTTCATCCCTGGAACCTTCAGTGGGATAAATCCCGTTTGGAAGCTGCCTGGAACACCTCTTCCTCATCCCTGCTCCTGCCCTCCGTGCCTCCCAGGGTTCTGTGGTACCTGCAGGAGCATCACCCCAGGGTTCTGTGGTACCTGCAGGAGCATCACCCCAGGGTTCTGTGGTACCTGCTGGGACATCACCTGACAGTTCTGTGGTACCTGCTGGGGCATCACCTGACAGTTCTGTGGTACCTGCAGGAGCATCACCTGACAGTTCTGTGGTACTGCTGGGACATCACCTGACAGTTCTGTGGTACCTGCAGGAGCATCACCTGACAGTTCTGTGGTACCTGCAGGAGCATCACCTGACAGTTCTGTGGTACCTGCAGGAGCATCACCTGACAGTTTTGTGGTACCTGCTGGGACATCACCTGACAGTTCTGTGGTACCTGCTGGGGCATCACCTGATGTTCTGTGGTACCTGCTGGGGCATCACCTGATGTTCTGTGGTACCTGCTGGGACATCACCTGATGTTCTGTGGTACTGCTGGGACATCACCTCAGCAGGAGCCCCAGCTCCCCTGCCTGCTGCACCAGGAGCTGCTACAGCAAGGATTCCAGCAGCCTGTGTGTGATTTGTGAGCTATTTTGGGACCTTTCTGGCAGAAAAGTGCAATATCATCGTTGAAGAGACTGCTGTGGGATAAACTGTGACTAAGATGTGAGCTGGCAAACTGTGCAGAGAGCTCCCAGGTGTGGGGATCTGCAGTGGGGTGGACACAGGGAGGCTCAGCCCCTCCTGTCACGCTGCAGGAGGGGTTAACCAGGTTAATTCATGGTGAAGGGGCAGCTCTGTGCTGCCCTCCCCCAGTACCCTGGGCTCTCAGAGGGCTGCATTTCACACACCAGTTTCCAAATTTTGCTCAGTAACAGTGAGGAAGTTCATGTAAGGGGATTATTCATGTACCTGAAGCTGTTCCCATTTGTTTCACCTCCTCCTTGTCTTTTCCTTGTGCTCCCCACACTCTTGTGCTGCCTTGCTGAGCTGGTGCTTTTAATGAGAGGCTGGAAATTTAACATGCACCTTCTACCCTGGAGGTGCCCCAGGTCTTTCTGCCTTCAGGTCATCCACAACTAACTGCAGGGCAGGTGGGATGAGTGTGGAGCACAGGCTGTGTGCCCACATTTCCTTCCTGCAGTGGTCAGAGCCCCTTTCCTGGGGGAAGGAGCAGGAGACACGAGTGAGGAGCAGTGTGACTCAGAAATTGTGGATCAAGGTGAGCCCAAGGGTGGCCCATAAAGCAATTACCACGTGAAGCAGACAATGCCAGTGGTTGGTGCACAGATTTATTGTCACTTGTGCAGTTCTGAAGCACTGGGAAAAAGGAAGCTTTCCCCTTCATCACCTTGAGGCTACAGTGAGGGTCATGGTGGCCAGGGGGTGGTTGGTGGTGCTCTCCTCTTCTGCCCTCCTGTCTTTCATGCACTTTTCAAGGCATGCACACACACAGTTCCCTTCCTCCTGCTTGTCCTGATGTGGCTGAATTTGGCACACAGGTACCCTGGGAACAGAGCTAGTTTTTAAGCTCTAACAGGCTCCCTGTTGTCACCATTTGGGACATCTCTGCAGCAGAAATAGGAAGTGACCTTGGGCAGGGAAGAAGGAAACAGTGCAGAGTTTAAGCCAGGGAAGCTGAGCCTCTGCTGTGTCACTGGTTTTAAGGAGATGTGTCTAAAGCTCTTGAACTGGTGCAGAGCCCAGTGGTGTTGATGGAAGGAACCTCACTGGCTGCTCTGGGGCAGCTGTGGCCCTCTGAAGGGACTGCAGAGCAGTGCTGGTGGTGTGTTGGCTACTGGAATCTCCTCAGAGGCCACTTCCCCTAGCTCTCACACATCATGTATGACCTCAGAGTGACACGAGTTATCTGGATTTTAGGCAAAGAAGAACCCATTTTTCATTTTTGGCACCTCTCTGGGAGAGATGAGGCTGCTCCCAGGTCCTGCAGGCAGAGGAGTTCAGCTCTGCAGGGCCTTTGCCCCTGGCTTTTACATGGCAAGGTTGAGTGCTTGCATCCAGCAGTGATGGTCTGGAGCATTGCTGGAAGTAACATGAGTGTGTAACTCAAACATAAGTGCTAAAAGGTAAAAAATTTTGGCATAGATTAAATATTCAACAAAGAGGTTGAGCTCTGCTTGCTTTGGCAAACAAGTACATCCCCAAATGGATCAAACAAGTTGTAATGCAGAACAAATTGGAATAGTGGAGGATTTGTCTCAGATGCTTAAAATCATATTTTATCCCCTGCCTTTATATTACCATCTATTCAAGCAAAAAAACATCTTTTGAAATACTGGTGGGAAAAAAAAAAAAAAAAGCTGAGTGCATGTTGTTTGTTCCTTCTTGCTGTGGTACAGTCTTATATTTCTGTCTTGTGCTCTTTTCCAACCTTGGAACAACCCAAAAGATAGCTGCCTAATGTGCTGTACTCAATTGCTGTCTCTTTTTCCCCCAAAGGTTTGCAAAAATTATTTTAAATTAAGCAGGGTACAAAGTTCTTCTAATTTCTAGTGCAGAGAATTCATTTTCAATTCCTCTATCAAAGCAAAATGACAAATACAAAATGCAAGTGAAACCAGATGGACTAACTATATTAGGAGCGCTGCATGCATATTTTGTGTCACTTATTAGCATTCATTAAGTCAAACACGGGGAGAAATAAGCTTTGCCTACATGTATTAAACCAATAAGGCTGGCAAGGATCCAAGCCTGCTCTCGTGGATTAATTGTTTTATAACTGCTTTAATTAAAATTGTTCAGTATATGATTAACCTAAAAGTTTTAATTTCCACAAAATTGTCGAACAAATGAGACATTAATATTTTACATTAACCGTGGAGGGTGTGCTGGGGTTCTGTGAGGAGCTGACAGTGAATTTGAGGGGGGTGGCCCCGGGTGCCCCCATTTGGGTGAGAGGCTCCTGCTGGGGCAGGAGGTTCCAGAGCTCCCTGGATTGTGAGGACAGGGCAGCACAGAGCAGTCCTGGTGCTGTGGGCTGTCCCCTGGGAGGGTGGCAGTGCAGAGGGGAGGCAGGAGGAGGAGGAGGAGGGATGGCTTTGTCCTGGGGGTGCCTCTCCTGCCCTGGCTGGCCCAGGGAGGCACATGGGCTCTATAAACCCAGGTGTGCCACACTCTGGGCTGATGGACACAAGGAGGAGGTGATGGACAGAGTGAAGAGATGACAGACACAGTGACAGACACAGTGACAGACACAGTGACAGACACAGGGAAGGACACAGTGACTCCACAGCAGCTGCAGCCAGGAGGTACCAAAGGCATGGGCACACTCTGTAGTGCTCACCCTGTTACCAAGGTCTCCTGTAGCCTCTCTTCCCTCTTTTCTAATCAGGGATGCTGCCTGTGGTGTAGACTAATAATTATGAGCTTTTGCCACTATTTAATCACCCAGTTTTTCTTGCAGGCTGACTGGGGTTTTGTTGCAAAATACCACAGGTGAAATGAAGGTTTGGGGCCAGCTGCACCTCCTGAAGCTGTGCCATGCTCACCTCCTCAGTGGCCCTTCTGCAAAGGCAGAAGCTGTAAAATCTCCAAAGTGCCACAGTGGGGATGGAACAGCTGGAGCTGTTTGGTGCAGGCAGAAGAAAAGCTGATTATCTGTGCTGGAGCCTGATGGGGGTCAGGTCACCTCCAACAAGGAAACCTGCCATGGGATTTTCTGAAATGTGAGATGTCACAAAGTGTGGTTTTCCTTGTCTTATCAGGAAATCTGATAAACCTTCCCATGTTTACATTTTGCCACGCCTTTCTGGGGTGTTATGTTATCAGAGAAGTGGAGCAAGGGGTGTGAGGAGCTGTGTCCTGCAGGGTTGGGATGTGCTGGGGGGATCTGCAGCTCGCTCTGCCCAGCCCTGACCTCCTCCTGCTGCTGTCTGCTGAGGCACTGTGGCTTCAGGGTGTGGATATAATCATGTCCTTACAGTTCACCTGCTTTGCTGAAGTATTTTGACATGGGATATTGCAGGCTGTGTGTGCTGGCTGAAGTGACTGCAGAGCTGGGCTGCATCGTGGTGTCCTCCTTTCAAAAAGCAAAAGTCATCATCTAAACTCACAGCCCTGCTTGAGCCGTCACAAAAATGTCATTTAAGTGGGACTGGGAGTTCATATCTAAATTTAACTGCTTAGGGACCTGTTTCTGGTGTTGCCAGTGTAGGAAATGTGGTGTCAGGCCCCCAGTCTGTGGGATTCTGTGGGGAAAGAGGCTCCCAGCCTGATGTGGGAGAGCTCCTGGGGTTCTTGGTGGTCCCTCGTGTATTTTGCTGGTGCTCCTTTATGAACTGGCATTGGGGAAAAACAGTCTTTAGGTTGCTGGCCTCCATGGTCACACAGTGTGCCAAAAAACAGACTTAAGTGAAGTGCTGGCTGTGCAAGGTCCAAAACCTCAGCTGAGTTTGCTGGAAACATTGTGCACAGCCATGAAATCTCCTGCTGTTGGGTCCTCTTGGAAGAACTTCTGTTCAAATGCACTTACCTCCAGTTCAGGACTATCATTTGGGCTTTGAATGTGCCATAAAGTGTTTTGCTTTCTGATTCTCATTGAGCATCTTTGTGCTTTCCACCATGGAGCATAAGAGGAGTGTCTGCCATTCATTGCTTTGGAACATGGGGATTTCTCCTGGTGGGAGAGCAGAGAGCTGTGTTTGCCTTCATTTCCTACTCCTGGCACTGCTATTAAAACTTCATGTGGCTTAGAGTTACCAAGGTTTGTGGTACTTTGAGCAGCTGGCCACGGTTTGCTGGGTTTCAGAGAGGGCAAGGAAATCCTCCTAGTGTTGGTAATGAGTTTATAAATGCTCCTTATGTGTAGATTACTCAGAGTTGGGTCAGAGTCACTGGTGTTCATTTGTGTTTCAGTTTTAGGATATTTGGTTAAGCTCACAACATTGAGGAAATGAGAAATGGAGGGATTTTCAAGGAAGTCTGTGAGGGTTATCTAGAAATGGAGATGGATTTTGATTCCTGTAGCTTCCTGGAAAAACATAAGGATGGTGTGCACACACAAACATGTGCTATGTGCTGCTCTCTGTAAATACAGCAGTTTTCTCTTTCTGTCACATCTGATGGGAGATCTTTTGTAGCTGAATCATGTAATAGAGAATTATAAAGATAACAAGCAGAGTTTTCCATGGCAGTGCCAGCTGTCTGTTGTTCCCTGCTGTTGTGTGCACCAGGCATTGCTGGAAATCAGACCACAGCCTGACTTTAGTGCTGTGGGCCCTGGATCAATCTGGTAAAAGTCAATCTGAGAAGCTGGCCCTGAGCTATTTGCATGTGCCAGTGTTGCAGTAATGGACCTTGCAGGGTGCACATGGGGGATTCGAGGACATTTGCCAGCCCCACACGAGTCCAGCTTTGCTTTCCTGCCCTGTGGGGGAGATGAGGATGCAAATCCTGGTGTCCTAGCTCCTAAATCCCTGTGTGAGGCTGCTGTGAAACACTGTTCTCTGGACTCAGCACCAGTTTTAGGCTCTGGGAATGCCCAGCAGCCTTCTCATGCTGGGAATGCTGCACCAGTGGGAATCAGGGAAGGCTTCTCTGAATTTGAGAGACAAACATCACTTCCGTGTAGTCCCACCTTGTCGTGGAAGCAGCCAAAGCAAAAAGATGTAGATGTAGTAAGTGCTGATTTCAGTCAGGGTGAGCTCTGAATGCAGCAGTGTTGCTGTAGGGGCTGAAGCCAGGTGTGGAGCCATGGTGAGAGATCCTGGACAAATCACTGGGAAATGCAGCATTGGCTGTGGATGAGGCAGTGGCCTTAAGGCATTGTCAGGGGCTGTTCCCTCAAGGAACATCTCATGTGCTGGGTCCTGCCCTGTGTTAGCTGTGAGTGCACAGAGTGCTGCTCCACTGTCCAGACAGGAGCATCAAAGTGCTAATTCCTCCTGCCAGAGCCAGTTTCTCTGGGGACATCCACTGGCATTCCTTCCGCTGCTAATTTGGATGCTGGTTAGGCTTGAAGGGATTTACTCTGCTCTCAAGGCTAAAAGGCATTGAGAAATTTCCTTTGCAAAGCTCTTGCCCAGCTCACAGAGCTGCCCTGAGGGGACTCCCTCATCTGTGGGTGGGTGACTGCAGCAGGTTCATGTCTTTGCTCTGAATGAGGGTTTGTGTTCTGCTCCTCTGGTGATGAGAAAAGAGTGAGGCAGGGCTGCTGAAAGCTGTGTTTGTGATGCCTGGAGATGAAATTTGCAGTGCTCAGAGTGGCCAGGGGAATGGTGCCAGGCTCCCTCCCTTCCCCACTGCCATCCTCCCGTGCAGGATCTCCCAGCACACTCCAGGGTTTGTGGAATCCTCCAGATGATGAAAAGCAAGTAACAGGAGCATCAGAGCATTGTGTTCTGTACAGCAAGAGATGTTTAAGTGCCTCTGTGGAGATTCTCAACCTGCTTTTCATGTACAAGGGAAAAGCCTCTGCTGCTTTCCTGTTATGCCCTTTCCCTTCTGTTGCTGTAAGGAGAGGGAACTGCAGATGCAAACCCAGTGCATTTTTGTGTTTTTTTTGGTTTTAAAAGCATCTTTTCCAGTTTGAGACGAATGTTTCTCGCTAATGCACAGCTTTAACTCTGCTGCTGCCACCTGAGATGCCAGCAAGTCTGTGCTGAGAGAGCTGGAGCCTCCATGTGCTCCATGGGGTGGTGTGGGGTTTGGCACAGCACAGGCTGCTGCAGGTGGGTATGGCTGTGCAGGGACTGAAAACAGCTGCATTTGGTAGGAAATGCTCCTTGGTGTCTCATGAAGCTTTCCCAAGGCGTGTCCCATGTGTGAGGGTACTGGAAGGTGAGTTTGGTGTAAAAGCTGAGGTTTTTGGGCCCAGCAGAGCAGGGTCACAGGCAGCAGGAGGTGACCTGGTGAGACACACAGGTCGTGCCACCCTCAGGAGTCCTTTGGGAAATCCACTCCAGCAGATCCCTCCTGCTGCTCCACCAAACATCCCTGTAGGAACCCCTGGGGGAAGCAGCATTATTGTTCTGTGCAAACCTCATTTTGGAACCTGTTCAATGGTTGCTCTGATGAATCATCTAAGAAAGGAAAGCTTCAAGACATAGAGACCTTCCAACTTTCTTCCTCCTGAGCATGAGTCCAACTTTGCATGTTGACACAGTTTATCCAGTGTTTACACAGTAAATCCCCTCCTGGATTTACTGGGAAGTCCATGTGGAATGATGAACGTGCCAGTTTATTGGGAATTCTCCTTCCTGATGGCCATGGTTTGTACTTTGTTTTTAGTGTAGTACAGCCAGCTAATTCATTGGTAGCCTTCACTTCAAGATTGTTGACATTATCCTCTGACAATATATAATGTGTGGTTAATCCTATTTCCTGCAATCAATATGGTTATAGTAATTAAGTATCTGAATTATGAAATACTTATGTTATTTATTTTCAAAATCACACAAACTTCCTGCAATTAGATACAAAAAGCTAAATTATTTAATATCAGGAACTGAATCCAAGTAATTTCCACACTAAAAAGCCTTGTTTCTATCAAGATAGGGTTTAGAACCATTGTATTTTTTGTGAGTTTTCACGAATTGTTGTATTTCCCAGCGATTTTTCAAGCAGTCTTTTAACATGAAGAATTTAGAAATATGATAGGCCAGCTCTTCCAGCTGTGGAATAAGAATTCAGCCCAGCCCATCCAGGCCAGATCTTTGGCCTGTGGGCATTTTTTCTGTGGCAAATGAGAGGTTTTCTGTCTGTGTATCCTGAAGGCTTCATCTTCTCTGGTGTTTCTGGGAGCTGCTGCATCCTCCTGCTGTCCCAAGGCTGCTGTAGCCATGAACACCCTGCTGGGCTCTGTGGAGGGATGGGGACAAACCCAGGATGAAACCAGAGCCCACTCAAGCCTCAGTGATTGTGTCTCTTGCAGTGATGCTCTGCAGGTTCTGGTGGTGTGTCCTGAGCACCCTGGGGAGCTGCAGGCTGCTCCTCCCCCTGCATCCCTTCTCAGGGGAGGTGTTTCTGTGTTATCCATCCTGGGAACATCTGCTGACCTCCCTTTGCCTGCAGATTACCAGGAGGGAGTAGCTGGGGGCTCCTCTCTGGCTCGTACCCAAATGTGCTGTACATCCATTTAGAGCCCTCTTCCCAGGCATGCAGAGCAAGCTGCATTTTCCACCCTGGTGGTGTTTTTAGTTCTTGAGTTCTTGCTTATCTTTATTCAGCCCAAGCTCTGTTATTCAGTTCATTTTGTCCCTGACAGGTTTTCATTTCCTTTATAAATATATAGCATTTTCATTGGCCTCTTGGCTGTGAAAAGGATTTAATACATTGCTTTCTCCACACTTGCTTTTTTTTGTTACTATCAAAGGCTATTCTTTCTTTTCCCAGTCCCTTGAATAATCACTGGAGACAGTAAGGGAGCCTTTCTACATAGCTGCACGCTTGCAATACATGGTAATAAATATTAAGCTCCTTATGAATTGTAGCAACTTGTGTTTTGATTTAAGTTTTAGCAATTGGAGATGGCTTTTGACTTGTAGACAGAATGTTATGTGGTGAATTTCCAAAGATCTGCCTACTGAATACACATCTGCTTGTACATACAGGCATTTATGCACTGCTCCTTACTTTGCAATGCAAATGTGTGATCTGCAAGTCCAATTCGGGTTCTGCTGTGTGCAGGAAGTGTGAGGCAGGATCTGAGCTCGGGCTCTAAATTCCAGTCCCGTTCTTGTCCTTATTTCTGTGTCCAGAGGCAAAAAGTTCCTTAAGGTCCTCCATACCTCGGCATAATGCCCTGCAGAACGAGGGTGATGATGGCACTGGCAGCATGCAGTGCTGCAGGGAGCTGAAGGGAGAGGCTGGAAGCACTCCTGGCACTCTGAGCACTGCCTTTCCTTATGGAATGTGGTGCTTTTCCATCCAGGTGAGTTATCCTGAGTCAGTGTGGCAGAGGGAGATGTGGGCACTCATTCCACACCAGTTCATTTCCAAAAGGATGCTGCTTTGGGATCAGATACAAACCTTGTGATAACAAACAGGGCACTGAAAGCCATCAGGAGAAGTTTCCATCGCTTTTGAAAGCTGGAACACCAAACACTGAACAAATATTTAAGTGCCTGGTGTGGTGCTGGCAGCCTGGTGTGCCTCAGCTTCCCAGGAAACCCCCAGTCCCAGCCAAGGGACCTGTCAGAAAGGAGTAAAGAGAGAAGCAGCAGGCAAACACAATTCAGCCTTTCATTGGTTTTAATATTTTGAGGTAAACCTGATAGAAAAGGAAGGCATTTCTCTTTGCATGTGCCGTGATTTATATTTTGAGGTGAACTGCATCTTTGTTGTACTAGAAGATAAATGTGCTTTATATTCAGCTGCTGTTATCTATTACTTTTCTCTCTCTGGCTCATGTAGAAGGAACTTCAGCGTGCCTGAGCTGGAGCTGTCTTTCCTGAGGGATTTGTGGCATGGACCAGTGTGTCCCAGAAGTCCCACAGTCATTACTGTATTTCCATTTTCCTGCAATGTTCAGCATTTTTTTCATGTCACCTTCCTTGGAGTGTTCCTCTTATTATTTTCTCTGCTGGTTTAAACAGTCCACAACATCTGTTCCTAATTTTATAAAAGTATGAAATTCCATTCCTAGATCTGTTTGAAGCACAGGAATCAAATACACACACACATCCCCTATGGAACAAAGCATCTTTTTGCCATTAAAATATATTATGCCTAAATATATACTTGAGGGGGGGGGAAAAATCAGTATCACATTTATATTGTGAACTGGAGAGTTGATAGAGGAGCATCACCCAGCCCAGTCTGTGGAAAGGTTTGCCTGGATTTCACTGGGAGCTGTGTCCCAGGGGTGTGGGAAGTGGTGTTGGGTTTGGTGCTGTGAGCAGGCAGGTGAGATGATCCTAAAGGTTTGTCCAGCCCTGGCCCAGCTGCCCAGGGCAGTGATGGAGCCCCTGGAGGGATTTAACAGAGTGTGGATGTGGCCCCTGGGTTAGTGCTGGGGGAAGGGTTGGACTCGATGTTCTCACAGGGCTTTTCCAGCCCAAGTGTTTGTGTGGCTCTGTGTCCCTGAGAGGCGCTGCCAGCCTGTGCCCCGCATTGGTAATTACCCTGAGGGTAATTAATGCTCTTGGCTGTTATGGCATTTCTGTGTGAGGATGGTGTGAGGGCTGCAGGAGCTCTCAGTGCCTGCTGGAGTGCCAGGAGTCTGTGCAGGGCTCGCAGAAATGGGTGAGGATGGCCTCAGAGAGCCATCACCACCTCTGAGCACTTGAGCATGTGGGCGTAGAGGAGGAGAAAAGGTGGTAAGAATCAGTGGAGAAGAGAGCTTGGCCTATGTGATGAGGAGGGTGAGTTGAAGATGGTTTTTGTGGTGTGCCTACTAGTGCTGCAGAATCTGGACGTGCTGCAGGGTCTGAAGGTGGGCAGCAGGATCTGATGAGAGCAGATGTCTGAGCAGGGTGTGAGCACAGCTGCGGCTCATGGCTCATGGCTTGGGATGATAGATGGTCACTGCTCAAAGGGTACCAGGCTGGTGCAGGCAGGGACCTTCTCTGGAGGCCCTGAAAATACCAAGCTGCCCTTTGAAAGCATCTTTAGATGGTTGGCTGTGTCTCTGACGTGATCTGTGCTGAGAGCAGGAGCCGGTGCAGCAGGGTTTGCTTTCCTTTGGTGCTTTGCTCTCACAGTGACTTTGGCTGGCTTCAGCTCAGCCCCTCTCTGGGGAGAGTTCATATGGAAGGAGAATGAGTTGCAGCCATATCACAGTGTGGCCTGGAAGAATTGCATTTCCCTCTCTGCTTCTGTTCAGCCAGGACTGGTGGCACCAAGGCCACCTGTGCAGTGACAGGAAGCATGTGCATGGTCTGAGAAGTGGATCTGCTGCCTGAGCTGCCTTCACACTTGAGCTGTTTGAAAAGGAGCAGCTCAGTCCACACTGGGTTTACTGAAAGATTGGGTGTCTGATGAAAACACTGAACTTTGCTTGTGTTCCTGCCATTATATTTCAGACCCATCAGCCAGCTGAGGTTGGGACTCTGGAGCAGGAGGAACACAATTCTTACAGGCAGATGATTCTCAGTCCCTTCTCTTTGGAGTTTTGTCTGAGATTTTCATGTAGCATCCCATCTCAGGACTGCCTGAACATCACCAGATGCTTCACCTTTTATATATGATGAGATTTTTAATCTGGTGATCTCAATTAATTAAGCCTTGTAGTAATACTTTGAGTTACATGGAAGCTGGATGGATACCCTCACTGCTCTTGTCCCACATGATGTTAAACTGCTGAAGCAGTAGGTAACTGACTGAAACCAGATTAAAGCTCTATTATTCACATAGATGTTAATCATGAGCAGGGATTCTGTGCATAGTACAAAACTCCTCATATCTCACTGGGCTTTGAAGGAAGAGCAAGGCTAAAAATAAAGGGTATGAGTGATTACCATGTCCTCCTTCAGGGAGTGGGTTAGCTGTGTTTTTGAAGAACTGGAATGAGCACTGGAGTTGTTCATAGAGAACTCATCTTGGTTTTCAGCACTGTCCTTGAGCATGGAGTTTGGATGGGGGTGTCTCTTACGTAAATGCAGCTCCTGGGTCAGAAACTGATCTTGCTACATGGGCTAGAAAAATGATTTCAAGAACTGAAATAATTGGGTATTTATAGCCCAGTCTGCAGTGTGTTGGTGCTCTTGGTTGGCTGATGTAGTGCCCCTGTGCATCTGAGAATCATGAAGCACACGAGGGGCAGGACTGGTTTCTTCAGGAATATTGCTTGGGCAGAAGGCATTCCTGGAGCCTGCGTCATCTTCAGGAACGAAGCCCTTCCAAACAGATTTGCTATAATAGGATGCACTGGAGAGAACATAAACACAAGAAAATAATGTCAGGAAATACTCTAGCTTCGAGAAAACACTCAGACACGTCATTTATGTCATAGTTTTCCTGTCAGAAATCTGCCTGGTAATAAAACCTTTAAAAGTGCCCCAAATCTGAGGCCAAAAGCTACTTCATTCTGAATTGTTTTCTACCTCCTGTAAAAGTACTGAGCTACATTTGCTACAGTGGGTGCTTCATAGAAACACTAATGAAGGTACTGGAGAGAAGAGGCCAACCACCAGAAAAAGTTGGAACCCCTGATCCTTTCCTATCAGTGGCTTCTGTTAATATGGATTTCCACCCTCACTTAGTGCTTATGAGCTAATTTAGGAGTTCTGTGTCGAAATGCTGGTGGCTGGATTGAGTTTCTTGTTTTTGCTTTGCCACCCCTGTGCAACACGTGGAGAGGCTGCACTGGAAGAGTTTCAGTAAAAACCAATCCTGCAAAAGTCCTGGTTATCTTGGATGTGCTTTGTTATTGCGTTGTAAGGTTTAAGTTTGTTTAATTAATAGCTGGAAGGAGGAAATCTTCTCTTTCTCAGAGCGGCGAGGACAGATCTCACAATCTCAGTGGTCAAGAATGAGGCAACTGCCAACAATACTGCAGTCTCTTTGAAATGTGATTATATGGTTCAAGCCTAGCCCTGTGAAGTGTAATAAAAAGCAGCAGGACACTATAGCAAGGCTGAAATATCATGCTGCTGCCTGCTTTTACCAGTTCATACTGCCTTTTGAAGAGTTGTTGTCTTGGCAAGAGGTTGGCCAGCAGCCTGAGCAAGGCAGAGCCAAAAGCAAGGAGAGATCTGGGGTCCTGGAAATAGTTACAACTTTCAAACAGCTGTCCTTGGAGTACTGGAACTATCTAGCCTGGATTAATTCTGATGAGAACAGAGAATTGGTGTGGAAAGGTGAAAAGCTTGTGCATTTACAGTTTGTTTTCAAGCTCCAGGGGTGTGGATATGTTGTCTTCTGCAAGCCATTTGGCAAGTGAGCAGCACAGAGGGGTCAAACTCTGAACACTGGCAGAGCTGATACCAGACATGTTATAAAGCCAAAGCTTGTGGCTTCAGAGACCCACAATCCAAACTGAGGCAGAAAAGGGGTCTGTGTTGGCACTTGCAGCCACAGTTCAGTGCTCTGGGAGCACGAGGGCTGAGAGGACCAACCTGCCCTGGCTCCAGGTGGCCCCACAAGGCAAGTGATGGCTACAGAGAGCCAGGGAAGGCATTTGGCAAGTCCCTGTTCCGTGTTCTGCCATCTCTCTCGTGGCCCCTTTCCCCCAGGGTTGTTTTTGTGTCTCTCCAGCCTGGCTGCACTGTGTTGCTGAAGTTTCTGTCCTCCCACACCTCTACCTTGCCTCTCCTTTCCTCATCCCGAGATCCCAGCCTGCCTCTTTGAGACCATCATCATCATCTTTAGCTCCCAATACGTTTCACAGACCTGTTGCAGCTCCAGTTCACACAGATGAGGTTTGGCACAGCAGAACCATGCATCATCCCTCTCCTTATGGGAAGTGGGGAGAACAGAGGGTATTTCCCCAGCTCCTTCCCTGCAGCCCCTGCAGTTCCAGCCCTGGAGGGTGAGGCTGTGATGGATTGACTCTGCCTTCTGTTAACGCCAGCACTGCCTTTCATGCCCTGTTGCTATTTGTGTTTTTTGATGAATGATTAATTAGAAAAATAATCATTTGTAAATTGTGAGTGAACCAGACGTTTGGCCTTTCCTGTAGGGAAATTGAGGCTCCAAGCTCTGCTGCAGCAAGCAGCCTGCTCACAAATGCAGGAGTATTCCCAGGCTAGTGATGAATTTACATGAAGTTCCCTTTCAGCATTTTAATGACTGTTACAGCTGAGTAACTAATGAAAGATATTAACAAACAGAAGAAGTAAATATTTAATTTTTCTATACCATTTTTCCAGCTTGTGGCAGCCAGTATTTTAAATGTATGTACAGGAGGATTTGTGAACCAATCTCTCCACCTCTTTGGAGCACAAAGCTTGCTGTATGTGCTGGACAGGATGAACGCCTCTGTGGAGATATTTTACGCCAAAGGGGGCTGTTCCTCTGCTCTGCTGTGGCAGTCTGTGGTCAGCATTCAGTGTGATTTAGCACAGCCCAAAAGGCATTTCCCTGCACCAGGGATTGTTGCAGCTTGTGGTCCCCTGAAGATGAGATGGCCACAACAAGGTCATTCAGTAAACTACAGTGATTAGTGACTCCATCAAGAAAAGCTGCTGAACGAAGCAGGGAACAGTCATTTGAAATGTCTCAACTCTGATAATTTACCTTCTTCCACCCTTTAGTATTTCACCTCCTTCCTTTGCCTGAAAAAGCCTGCTGGGGAAGATTTTCTGTGGGGCCTTGTTAAGTCCCAGCAGATTCTCTTGCTTGTTTTTCTGCTGTTTTTTCTCCGTGGCTCACCAGGATGTGATGATCTGGTTTACTGGGGCTCGGGGTCAAGCTGAGGGATGCTCTCCAGCCTTAAAGGTTCTGCCCATGTTACATTCAGATTCACAAGGAGAATTGGGGCAGAAGTTGCCTGGAGGACAGGTTTGCAAGGAGGATTTGCCAGCAGCTTCAGGGGTGTTTGTTATTTAGCAAGCACGGGGCTGGCTGTGTTGTTTTGGTGAGCCAAAGCCCTGCATGGATGATGGGCTGGTCACTCCTGCAGTCCTGGTGTGTCCAGGAGCACTGCCAGGCACAGGGACACAGTGTGCTCATCCCCACCTCACTGCCAGCCTCTGCCAGAGCTCCCAGCACAGCAAATTTGACTTTGTGCCGTTCTGGAGAGCTGGGGAAGTGTTTGCAGGTACAAACTGCGAACAAATGAGGCAGCTGAGAGCTTTGTCTCTTAGGCATTACGTGCTTTGGGGAGGGGGAAAGGATAAATCTGTACTCAAAGCCTGCAGGAGCTTCACCAAGCACTTATTTAAGGAAATTTGGCCAGTGTGGTACAGTCAGTGTGTCATTGTGTGCAGGGCCCTGCATGATGTCAGTCTCTCTGCGTTGTCTCTGGCTCGCTCCTTGTTTTTGACAGAGCTGCTCCAGGCTCCACAGGACTGGGATCCAGCTGCCTCAGCTCTTCCCCACTCTCATTTAGTCTCCCCAGCCTGCCATCTCCTACAGCCAAGAAAAACTCCTGCTAAGTGAACCAAAGCATTCATCTGGATGGAGATATATGGATGTAGCAAGAGTCTGTGTGTATTTGTTTTTTTAAAGAGCTCATCAGAGTAGATCATAAAGCCAGAGTGAAACAGAGTGAAATGTCTGATTTGAGACAGTGTTTCTTAAACACGGGTTTGTTGCAGATCTCCTTTCTAGCTACATCTAGGCTTAATTTCCCCTGCTGCTTCTGTCTGTGCACTTGGAAATAAATGAGAATGCAGGAACTGGACAGGATGGGGACTGTCAGGATCTGCCCCACCACTTCTGAGGGGAAATGGATGCTCCAGATGTAGTTCTTCATGCCCACATGTGTGAGTGTGTATGGACACCCCTGTTCCTCAGCTCTGTGTTCTCCCATCTTCCTCTCCCTGTGTGCAGTGTGTCTCCCTGGGCTGTCCTTGCTGAGCTGGGAGCTGCTGATGTTTGGCACACAGGGGCTGTGGGTTCCTGCTGCTGCTTCTTTGGAAGGGCTCAGTGATGTTGGGCCAGCTCCTTTCAGCACTGGCCTCTGTGCTCACACAAAAATTCAACTGGCCTCTGCCTGGCTGATTTTTCTCCCATTACAAGCACCTAGCAAAGTTTTTTGCTTTCCTAAACAACCCTAGGAAGGTTTTTTTCCTTCATTTCTGAAATGCTGAAGGGGATTAGATCACATAGTGGAGTATTCAACTGTCAAGTGATTTACAGCAGAGATGCAGCTGAATTATGAGAGCTGTTAAAATGCCTGTTAAAAGTACTAAATGCTTTTAAAAACTCATGGTATTTGGCTGATAGAATGTAAAGCTCTGATGGAGCTATTATTTTGTATAAATACACATTTGGGCAGGTGTTATTTATGTACACTCTCACTGCTGTGGCTTGCAGTGACCCAAAGCCATTGCCACCAGGTTGTACATCAGCCTGCTCAAGCCAGGCAGTGGCCCCATTCCTGGTGGAACAGAAATCCTTGTTCTGGGGAAATTCAGCTTCACCTTGGCAGCACTGGGATGATTTGAGGGGTAGCATTGAGGCATGCTTGTGTCTGTGATGGCTTTCAGTAGTGCCCTGGGGTGATCCGTCTTTGCACTCAGGGCTTTAGTGCCTTGACTCATGGCTTTCCAGAAGGCTTTGGCAGAAAAGCAGAAGGTTTTGTTGTCCCAGGAAATATGGATGCATCTTTCCTCAACACTGATATTTCTACATCCCAATGTTTCTCATGATGGATGTGAGCAAGCAAGCCTGAATAAACACTCATAGTGTTTATACTTACTTTAAAAGAAATAGGGTGAATTTGTGGTCTGTGAACTCTGATAGTTGATATTTATTTTTAAAACTCAGTTTTGCACCTGCTTTTGAACATATTTGCCCAGAAGAAACAGTGGGGAGTCAGTAAATTTACCACAGATTTATGGCTGAGTGTCAGACCTCCTCTTTTCCCTAGACCTTAGTAACCCAACAGAGTCACTGTGACCTCCTGGTTACCTGCCACTATAACCACTGGAGACAGTCCCAGCTGTTCCTGACAAATAAATATGGGAGACTTTGGCCAGATATGTGTGATGTCCTGTAGTGTACAGCACTCCTGGCTCGCTGTAGCTGTCTGCTCAGGATGCCCTCCATCCTCATCCTCCATCTCAGTTCAGGGGCTGCTGGGTTTGTGAACAGCAGATGTACACCCTGGGATATCTTCCTTCCACTGACAGCCCATGGCAGATCCAGAAGAAAAACTTCACACCAGCTTCTCATCCAATGTATGGAAAATTAATTCTTCTGACTTCCCGGACCATTGTATACCCACGAAGGGTTGAGGTGTTGTGCTGTGTAAATTTGTGGTGGTGCACAGTAAATATTATGCTTTAACAGTCGCAGGTCTGACATTTCTGTTGAGTTATGTACCATAATGTTCCAACACCATGGGCTGAATTTGATCTTAACTACGTGGGTGCACTTTAGTGCACGCCTGAAGAAAATTGGCCACTAAACTTGCAGGTTCATGTGCACAGTCAGTGATTGAACAATCTGGTGAGGCCCCAAAAGGTATGAAATTAATTTTCAGGTACAATAAACAATATTTCAGCCCTGACTGGCTTGACGGAAGCTTCATCTTCCAGCACTAGGTATTGAAATGGGTTGCAGGATTGCATTTAAGAAGGGATTTGTTCTGCCTGTCTCTTTAGTGCAAAGGAAACTCATGAAGTTGTGCCCAGGCAGTGGTGATGCTTCACCTGAGCAGTGCCTCCCTGCAGCTGGAGGTTTGGAATTGTTCCTTATCTTACAAATTCCTCATGGTGTAGATCAAGCAGTGATACTTGTTCCCACTGTTGGTTCTGTGGGTCCCATTCAAACCTAGATAAGGAAGTTGGTGTCAGAGCCATCTTCAGCTTTCTTGCTTGGGTTCAGAGGCTGGGGAATGATAAGTAATGTATTACACAAATTTAGCTCTTGTTTTTACTCTCCTGTTTATAATTGTCAAAGGTTTCAGCCTTCTGAAATAATAAGGTTAAGTGGCCCTCTCTGACCTTAGGTGAATAGGAAAAAATATAGTTATTGGGGGACTCGGGCCATTACACCTCAGCAGTGAGGAATCCAAGGCCTTGGAAAAGCTGCTAAATTATCCTGCTTAGTGCCACACACTCCAAGGTGACTTATGCTGCTGCAAAAACATAAACATCCATATCAGTGAGTGCTGCAGGCCAGGGGAGGGTTTGCCACGTGCCTGTGCCTGGCTGGCAGTGAGCTCCCGTGGGCATCATCTCACCGGGGTTGTCCCCATGGTGGTGCCAGAGCCAGTCCTGTGCACCCAGCCCAGGCTGAGCTGTGCTCTCAGCATTGTTTTCAGGGCATGTGTTTGGTGTGGAGCCTGGCCAGGCTGCAGGATGCTTGCTGTGTGCCACGGGGCTGTCATTGCTCCAGGGGAGCTCTCCAGCTCTCAGCACTCCCTGTCTCCGGGAGGACAGGATGGAGAGGGCTCTCTGGAGCTGTGCCCCTTGTCCTTGGGGTCTGCTGCTGCTTTTCTCAACAGTCTGAGAAGGGAAAAGCTTATTTTCATGTGGGGGTTATCTTTTAGATGCTGCCTGTCTTGCCCAAATGAGCAGGAGACAGTTTGATTAGGGCCTTGGTAGCCATAATGTTCTTTTCCTAGAAGAAGAGCGAGCCTGATCCTAATTTAGCACCAGATCCAACCAAACATGGAACTGAGAAATCATCCTTGCAGCTCTGTTTAGATGTGGCCTTAAAAAACATACTGTGTTTGGGCTTGGAGAGACATCTCTGCTCCAGGTAGCGACTCAGAAGAAGAAATGTCCTTTGTCCTTGGGTCCAGAGTTGGGCACAAACATCTGTGTGTCAGTTTGGCAACCACCAAATCTGATCTGCACTGGGTGAGACCCTGGTTCAGGGTTGCCTTTTCTGTGCACTCCTCTTTATCTAAATTATCACTCTGAATGATATATCTGTGAAATTCCTGCTCACAGATA
The DNA here is from genome assembly GCF_030490865.1 of Poecile atricapillus. Taxonomy (NCBI): domain Eukaryota; kingdom Metazoa; phylum Chordata; class Aves; order Passeriformes; family Paridae; genus Poecile; species Poecile atricapillus. The sequence goes on from NC_081269.1 coordinate 9,340,304, forward strand.
TATTTGCTCGAGCATTTGGAGAAGGGGGTTCAGAGCTGGACTGAAATAGACTTGTGGAACGGTGCTCTGGCATAACCACTCTCCCATGCTGAAGGAAAGCTTCTTCAGCAAGCACATGGAATAAATCAGCATGGTTAGTCAGAAGCCAGATGGAGCAGAAATCCAGATTAAACAGAACAGAGTTGGATTCAGAGAAAGGTGGAGCGAAAGCAGCGCTGCCCTTAAACTGAACAATCATTGTTCCCCGCGCCCCACCGGGACATGAACTCCTCCTACACAGCTGAAGAGTCAACTCCCAAAGCCAATCAGCAACACAGGGATCTAATTTCCCCTCTGCTGTCTAAATAAAATGCTGCTGCAGATGGAAGGCTCCCTAGAAGCTGCTTCTGGACTGCTTCCACCTTTTTATGAAAGCTCCACTCAGACGTGGTGCAGCAGTAACATAACCCATCGAGTGCCGTGGTCCCTGGAAAGGATGGAAGGGGGAGAGAAGCTGGGAACAAGCCTTGAGATTCAGGGCTGGAAATAATGATTGAAGAGCAAAGTATTAATATTTCACAGCACAATCTGCCTTGCAGAATACAAGGGGCTTGGGGAAGGAGCAGATGGAAGGAGCTGAGTATGTGCTTCCCAAGGAGTGGCATTGTGTCTGTTGCTTTGTTAGTTGGAGCTCTAAATACTGAAACAAAAGCACAGAAAAGAAAGAGGCTGAAATTTAAATTTGATGAGTTGCTCTTTCTTTTCAGTTTGGGATTAAGCTGGAGCTGTTGTGGTTCAGTCTGTGCAGGTGTTTTGGTCGTGTGTATCCTGGGAGCTCATGCCATGCCAGCTCCCAGCTCTGAACCTGGCCTGCCATTAGAGAGGTAAATGAACTCTCCAGGTGCTCTGGCAGGGACACATCCCTTGTAAACCCTGCAGAAGCTGTGGTTGTGCCCTTGGAGATGTGCAGGCTGCTGGCCACAGCTCCTGGGGAATAGTTCCCTCCTTAAGTGCAGACTTGCAGCCTTCAGTCTGCAGGTGAAGGTGCAGCAGAACCAAGGGACAGCTCTGCTCCTCCAGCTTCATCATGGCCTGCAGATCATCACACTTTGACCTGAGCAAAGCTTCAGCTGGACCTTCATGTCCTGTTCCCTGTTGTGCATTAAGTTGTGTCTCCAGATTTTTGATGCTCTGGTTTGGCTACCTGAGAGGAAAGACTGCATTCTCTTGGGATGAGTGTAAAATGGACAGCAGCTGGAGTTCTCTCTTAACACGGACAGGCTGGGAAAAGGGTGCAGAGAAGGCCTGAAGCACACCAACCAGTTCAAAGCTTACCCCAAAGCAGCAGAAGAATTCCTAAAGGATCTCATGGATACCCAGTGAGCTCTGAGTCAGTGTTTGTCACACTTTGAGTCCTGAATGTGAATTCCTCCCTCTTTAGCAACCAAGTTGTTTGAACTGCAGTCACCATGGTTTTTAGAAGTGGTCTTAAAACTGTTAATTAACCTTCTGCAATTACAGAGAAACTCCCAACTGTGCAAGAGAAGGACTTCAGGTGTTTTGAAAGTCTTTCAAGAGCACAGAAGGGAGATGAATGTTCTGTGGCTGTGGGTGCTGCCCTTGGAGCCTGAGCTGGTCAGTGTGTGTGATAGTTCCCCACTGGATCCTCCATGGAGATCTTTCTGGTGTCCAGCTACCAGGCACTGATGAGGACTGTGTTCCTCCCTGGTGAAATTCTACATAAGCACACACACTCTGAAGCTCAGCCCTGGGATTGTTCACTGTAAACATTGCATTGTCCCACAATTTACATTAATGAGGATGATTTACATTTATATAGCTCCTTTCATCCCCATGGATCTCAGAGTGCCTCACAGACTAAAATACCCAGAGCTTCATCACAGCAATGTGAGCTGGCTGTGGTGAGAGCCAGCCAGGCAGGACAAATGAACCTGAATGTTGCTTTGTCTTGAGCAAGAATTGTTTTGGAGAAACTGGTGGAATATTTCATCCTGTGCAGACCTGGCAGGACCTTGTAACTGAGATCTGAGATGTGGAGAACTTGGTGGTCTTGTGCTTCATCTGTTCCTGCAGCAGGAGGGACTGAGGTGACCTCGTGTGTCTCACAGAAGGTGGGATGACCAGAGAAAGTTCTTTTAGAGGTCCCAAGGTCTGAGGTGCAGCCCTTGCCCTGTACTTCTCCAGAACCTTACCAGAGTGAGGTGAGGATCCACAGGGATGAGGTGAGGATGGGACTTGTCCTTTGGGCCACACTCCTGTGGGGGAGCTGGGCTCTGTCTCCCATGTGCTCCTGTACTGTGAACATTTCCTTTGGGGTTCCTCTTCACCCCTAACCTTGCTTCTTGCTGTGCTGAACCCCACTGTGAGCATGGGCTTCCTCCTCCAGAAGAGAATTTTAAACCTTCACTTGCTTTATTTTTAGGTGTATATTTAAAATACTACCACTATTTCCAGGGAGCGTTTGTAAACGAGGACTCCATGAAAGTTATTTTTGTGCATTAATTTATGAGGCAGCTTCAAAAATTCATGAAGTAAATAGAACTTTCTGCCAGGAGGCATCGGGGTGCCTTTGCTGCCCTCCAGAGCGGAGCAGACATTTCAGAGTGATGCAGTAACTCTTAAGCAGAGTCTCCTGATCTCAGCGTGCTGATTAAGGCACTAAGACAGGCTGCAGAGGTGCTTTTTAAGTCTTTAAGATGTCCTTGTTTCACCAGCCTTAACAGTGATCTTATTTCAGCAGGGATTAAGCGAGCTGCACAAATACCCCTGGGTGTCTGAGGCTGTCCCTTGTGCTGTGCTGGGGATCCAGGGGGTTCTCCAGAGCCCTGGAGCAGCTCTGGCTCAGCTGCTGTCCTGCTCCCAGGCACCATCCCTGCCCTGGACATGTGGGGTGGCTCTGCTGGCATCAGCACACTCCCTGGGCTGGTGCTGGGCTGGGGGAAGTCAGCTCTGCCGGGGGATTATTCCTGTCAGGCTAAAATCAGCAGTGATTTCCAGGGAGCAGATTGTGCCAGGGAGGCTGAGCCACGGTGCTGCCTGCTCTGCTACAGCTGGACATGGGCCAGTGGGGCTTTAAGGAGTCACTCTGCACTCACTGACATGATATCACTATAAAATGAATGCAAAAAAAGAGGAGAATTGGGTCTCACACCTTCGAGATGGGTTAAACTAAACCAGAACAAGCTGGTTTTTCTCTGCAATGAGCAATATCCACATGTGGAATTATTTATAAACAAATCTTCAGAATGAATTCATATGTACAGAGTCTTCCTTCCTTCTTATCTTGCAGTTGGATCTTCCTCTAAATATTAAGCTGCATGTTGGGATGTCTGAAATAGGGAACAGCAAAGTGCTTCAGAATAGATGAAGGGCCAGACTGGGCATCTTTTTGAAGTGTGAGGAAGGAGTGATGCCCATTTGATGATGCTGGCTCCTGCCCCAGCTTTGTGCTTCTCTTTGGATGCCAAACCTGCAGTGAGTGTGCTGCTGCTCCTGGGTGTGGGATGTGTTTCAGGCTGGACAAACACTCATTGTGGTTTGCACAAAGGTGGCTTTTCTATGCACAACTCAAGTCTTGAAAAGAGAAGGGAAAAAATGCTCTCCAGACTCTCTTGGGATTTTTTTTTTTTTTTTTTTCCAGGTAGCTTGTGACCTTGAATGATATTCAGTGTTTTTCCATTAACACCAGTGGGGCTCAGGCTTGTGTAAGATTTAGGGGTACTCCCTCCTCCTCCTCACACTAAATGCTTTTTTTATTATCCATTAATGAGTAATCAGAAAATTCTAAAAGGACGTACAGCTTCAGTTCTTTCCCAGACAGTGGGATCTGTGCAGCTTTGCAGTTTGCAGACAGCTATAAATGGTAATGAAGAGCACATTAAAACCCTGCCTCCAAAGCAGGGCTCTAATTGCTGTTGATTTGCTGCTTGGTTTGGTGGAAGAGGCCGTGCCAGAGCTCTCAGCTGTGCCCCTGGTGAGTGCCCAGGTCCCCTGTTTGTGTTTGTGTTTGTGTTGGGGCACAAACATCAGCCAGGCTCCCATCCCTGCACTCACAAACTCTCACAGTCCAAATGGTACAGTTACCCCTTTAGAAATGAGAAGGATGCAACTTCTGTCAGAGCTCACAGTCAGCCTGTAAGAGAGCTGAGAAATGATTTCCTCACCTCCTCATTCTGCCTTTATTCTGGGACTGTCTGTTGTGTGTCTGTACAGCTGAGCTCTCCACTGCCTGAGCATCCCTCTGCACTGTGTTCCCCAGGAGATGGGAAACCCTGATGTCTCCAGGGGGGCTTTAGGGGGCTCTCAGACTGAGGGCAGAGCTGCCCATGTGAGATTTGGGGTGGCACCAGGTGCAACTCAGCAGCTGAGCTCCCTAAAATGCAGCAGAGAGGAGTCAGGAGCACCTGCAGTGTGTGGGAAGGTCAGATGGGGTCTCACCTACCAAAATGGGGTCTCACCTACCAAAATGGGGTCTCACCTACCAAAATGGGGTCTCACCTACCTGAATGGATGTGTTTGGGTTAGAGGCTGTTGAGAAGTGTGGGGATTTGTTTCCCTGTACTGTTCTCTGGGTTGGTTAAACTCTGCAGTTAGAGGAGCAGAAGAGCCATTGAATTATTTGCTCCATTGAACTGATGTGCTGTGAAGACTCACTTGTACTTCTGAAGAGGTGCAGAGCCCAGTGCAGCATTCAGGAGGGAATATTGCTTATCTTTGGTCCCACAGCACCATGGAGGCAGCAGAAGAAAGGAGGAAACTCCAATACTTATTAAATATCAACAAAGGAATTTTACTATTTCTTGGAGGAAACTTGTGATGGTGCCTGGATTGAGGTTCCTCCTGTTTTCCCATCACCCACATATTGAGCCATATATCCTGGCAGCTAGTTGGTGAGACTCCACCAAACTCCTGCATTTTCTGTAGTGATTTAATGTTTAGATGATTACAGAACGTGGTGGATTACTTGATTACTTTGTGTGTGTTTCTGCAGGAAACATGCCTGGAGTATTTTATATCAGTTTTTTCTGTTTTGGGGGACCTTTTTGTTCTGTTTCCTTAAAAGGGGATGGAGTTCTACCTATAAGAGATTGAGAAGTGTAGCCAATAGTTTTATTATCCTCCCAGTGCTGGCCTCTTCTGTCTTTACAAATGCTCTGAAGCCACAACTCTGCATAAGAAAAATGGATTTGTCACTGAATTTTCATGCTTCATCCTCACAGAAATGTAACTGTTGTCCTGGGCTTTAGCACTGTGCCTTCAAGCTTGGATTTAATGCTGATCATTATACTTTTAGAGCAGGTTACATAGAAAAATAGAGGCACGGAGCACATCCAAAAGCAAGCGGCCTTGCTTTCACTCCCATTTTATTCTGCTGAGGGTGCTGAATATTTATTAAGAAAATCCCACAATCCCACTTTTAAGGAGTAAAAAAAAAAAGAAAAAAAGAAAAAGACCTCAGTATTTTAGAAAGGAACAGCTGTAAATTGCAGCTGTTGAGCTTAATTCTCTTCGAGCCCAGTGCTGGGGAAGGAGGGAGCTGAGCACGTCCAGGGAGCTGTGCTGGGTTTGGGCTGGTGGAGGGAGCATCACCCAGCTCTTCTGGGAGATGAGAGTGTGGCTGGACACTGTGTGACTGCTCAGATCCTCCTCTGCCACGTGAGAAACGTGCTGCTGTTTGTTCTCACCCCTCTGAGTGCTTTGGAGAAGGGCATTAAAGGATGGTTGTGCACCTTTCAGTGCCTCCTGCGTTCTGCTGCTGCTGTGGTGGGAGTCTCCAGATGGCTCCTTTGACAGTTTCCCAAGATATTTTTATTTCTGTCTTAGCACAATTGTGTTTTCTTTAAAGGAGGCTGTGCTCATTTTTAGGATGTGTTTAGTGCTTCAGATGTTGGTCGTAGCACAAGAGTTAATTTATTGTTTTGATCCAAGCAGATCCGACCCTGAAATCAAAGCACTGCTGCTTTCAGCTGATGTTTCTGAAGGAGAATTTCTCTGAAACTCCCTTTGAACACCTTTGTTTGGGGATTGGCCTTATCATGTCAAAAGGATAGTTGCCTTGAAAAAAAACCTTCTATTTGACACCTGAGTGATGATTTTCCTTTTGTTGAGATTCCAATTTAAATCTTCACAATACCGACGGCTTGGTAGCAAGCCGACACAGCATTGCATCTTCTGCACCGAGCGTGCTTGGGTTTGGATGCAGGATCAAAAAATTCCCCTTTCTTCTGCCCTCCTTGCACACTCAGCACTGTCTCACAGCATGGAATTGCCAGGGGGAAAAGCAGAGGATGTCCTGCTCTCAAGGGCTGCAGTGCAGGAATTCAGCCCAGCACAGCACAGCCAGCTCAAGGCTGCTGCAATTTGGGCCCATTTTGTTTTCATCTTAACCAAAGTGAGCACGAAATCAAGAGGAACAGCAAGTAAATACAATATATTTATTGCATTTTGGTCTGTTCAGTCTTTCCTAAATTCCAGACACAATGTCCTTTCTTTTTGCTTTGCTTTTCTCCTGGTGACTGCATGGTTGAGAAATTGGTGTTTCTGGTGCATTTTGAAGCGATCTTTCAAAATAAACACCTTTCCCAGAGGTGAGGGCAACCTGAGGCCCTGATTGCATGAAGAGTCATTAACCAAACAGCACCAGAGACAGGATATCCACCCTTGGAGTTTTGTGGTGAAGCTTACTGGTATGATCCTGGAGCAAACAGTGTGAAGCCTTTGGAGAAACCCAGCTCAAGCCTTGTGCATTCAGCTGTGGATTTCTGGGGTTATTTTCAACACCCAGACGAGGCACTGGTGTCCTTCCCCAGGGAAAACAAAGTGTCCTTTACAGTATTTGCTGTGGGAATGGTGATGCCAGTACTTGCAAAGCATTTTGCTTGTTCATGCAAGCAGCTGGAGCATGGCCAGGATGGTGGCACCAGGGCTGGGACCTGGCTTAGGGGTCAGTGATGGAGCCCAGCTGGACAGGACAGGACAGGGCAGGGCTGTTACAGCCCAGGGTGGTGAGAGCTGTCCCTGCCACATGGTCCCTGCTGGGTTTGTGCTCCCCTCTGTCATCCTGGGACAGCGATGGGCTTGTCCCAGCCCTGGCCACATGCCTTGGAGATGCCCTTGTGTGGGCTGGATGCTGTGGATCCCCTCCTTGGAGAAGGAGAGAACAGACATCCCCATCCCAGTGCTCTGGCTCAGGCAGGGATCCTTGCTGGTGTGGCTCAGGAGCTGAGCTCTGGAGCAGTGGGAAGTGATGCTCCAGAGTTACAGACATTTTCCTCCAAGCAGTGGTCATTTAGCCAAAAATGAGGGGAGAATCCAGAGAATCTGGGTGAAGGCCTTCAGGTAAAAATAAACAACCCCAAAGGGTTAGGGACTTGACTCTGTGGGGCAGGTGACACTTAAAATAGAAAACACTTATCTTTGTTTCCTTTTGAAATCCCTCCTGTATCCTTGGGAGGCTTGTTAGCAGCCTTTGGTTCAGTGCCCTGCCTATTCAAAGCCCTTCTACTTTCAGCAAAGAACTGTAATTTGCAGCTTGTTTCGGTTGGTTTTCACTCTTTGCTTTGCAGGACTGAGCTTGGCTGTGCTCTCCTGGAACGCAGACAAAGCCACAAAGAACCCAAGCACGCTCTGGCATGGGGATGGTGGGAGAGGGCAGGGTCCTGGCAGGAGTGGGGCACGTCCTGAGCCTCCATCCCTCCTCATCCTGGGCTGGAGCTGCACATCCCACCTGTGCCTGGGGAGAGGTGCTGTAATTAACCATCCAATTAGGAGTGAGCCCTTCCCATCAGCTCCCTCCCTGCCAGCACATTCTCCTCTGCCGGCTCTTTTTCCAGTAGAAAGCTCTTCCTACAAGTGGTACTTGTGTAACTTGGCAAGGATGTTTTGGTGGGCTGGCCGCATTGTTCATTGAATTACTGTCTGGCTGGAAAGCCAAGGGCTGCAATTTTCTGTGCATTATTATTCTTGGGATTCAGCCTCTTAGAAATGCAAAGTGGGACAGTTTGCTGCTGGAAACATTTCCCAACAGTTCTGGGACTGGCAAGAGATGGAGGGATCTCTTGGGCTTCAGTAACCTTCAGGTTTTCACATGCTTTGACATGCATTTTGAGTGAGTCCTTTTATTTATTTCAATAGTTCTGTCAAACATTCCTCCTCCCTTGTATTAACTACGGCTTCGCTGCCCTAAAATAACCCAGCAGGGTTAGGAATATTTGCCACAGGAATCTTGTAAATGGCTTGCACATAATTATGTTTTTATTCCAAGGCAAAGGAGATATAACTCTTCAAAATGGATAAAAATCTTGAAATGAACATCTGGACATACAAATTAAATTGCTCTTAGTGTAAGGACAGTACAGTACTTTATTCTCCCTGGCAGGCTTCAGCACACTTGCAGACTCGACACTAATCCACAGGATCAGAGTCATCTTGTAAACTTAATGTCTCTAAATGTTTTCACATATTTTTATTGCAAATCTATCCTTTCAGGACATTAGAGATCAGCCTGAGCCCTGGTAAGGCACACACAGCCTCTCTGCATTGACTGAGAGCTTTATATACTCAGATTGAGATAGCCTTGGGTCTCAAGAGCAAATCATTCTTCTGACAACAAACCCTCCCCTGCCCTGCACAAGCTGTCACCCTCACCATCAATGAAATTATAGATTAGCTTATTGATTATTTTTCTTTTTTTTTCCCTCCCACTTACTCTCAGACTCTCATGAAAATTCAAGACATTTCATATCTTTCTATTGACAAAAGCAACAGCTAAATCAGATTATGCAACTCTCTTAATTCCCAGAAGTAATTTCCAAATTGTTCTTAGGTCCTTTGCCTGTCTGGTGCTTGCATTTGGATAGAGCACGCTGAGATACTCGCAGCTTGTCATGGTTTAAATCTTAATTAGTTCATGGGAGAGCATCCTTTTGAAATGCAATACTTGGACTTTCTCTAGGCTATTCTTTTTTTCTCTAAAAGGAATTAAAATATCCAGTATCATAATTAGGCTTTTCTACTCACTTATGTTAGAAGTTTTTGAAGAGTATTTAAAGAAAGCAAAGTCAATGTATGAACTGCTCATATTACAGGGGAGCAGGAGCTGTCTGTTTGGTGTTGTTTCTGTTTTTGGGGGGGTCAGGTCCCCTCGTGTGCCAGGGGTGGTGGCAGCAGTGCCATCAGTGAGGCCATGCCAGTTGACATTGATGTATTTGTGAGATTTGATGCAATTCTGGTTCTCCCAGACAGGCTGGGGGAGTCTGAACTGGCTGAACAAATAATTCCTGATATAGATGCAGAAAGCTGATCATTTCAGGCACTTTTTATTTAAACTGAAAAAGACCAGGGCACCAGTAAATACAAAACTTATCACTCTACCAAGCCAGTAACGTCAGCACTTCAGTCAAGTTTCCAGGGGGAGATTTATGACTCCTGAGATGATGCTTGTATAAAACTTGTTTGGCTGTGATTTTCAAAGGCTGCAGCACGGGGGAACTGCTGGGGTGGCTGATTGTGTGTGCAGAATGCTGAGGAGGTGAGGCTGGAGAGAACAGAGGGCACACAAACAACAGGGTTTTGGGGGTCTGGGATGCCCAGAGTGGTGAATTCCCCACGCCCAGAGGTGACAGAGGTGTGTGCCAGGCAGAGGACACAGCATCTGTCAGAGTCACAGTTATGCCTTGCCCATGTTAAACACCCCCATAAATGCAAAGAATAAACCCCATAAATCCTGATGATAGGTTTGATAGTTATGTTTTATATAAATGGACACATAAAAACACCAAAAAATGATTTGTTTTCCCATGATCTGCTTTTCTCTGTGGCTGGTGTCTGGCCTCCAGCAGGATAAATGACCAGGACGGAGACAACCTCTCCTAAAAGGTGTGAGAGGGTGCTTAGATGAGCACAGGGACAGCTCCATCCAGCAAAGAACAGTCCCTTGCCCACTGCTGTTGTGCAGTGCATTCTTGGATCAGAATTTTGCACAAGAGCACGTGTTGGCTGGTTTCCTCTTTAACCCTGGAGGTGCTGGTCTGTATTGCCGTGTCCTCTGTGATATTTCAGTCAGGCACTGGGAAGTGCACGTGTGGACTGTCAGAAGCAGAGGTGTCTTCTTTAAAACACTGTCTTCTGGCTCTGCCCTGATTTTCAGCACTTGAGTGGAAACACGGCTGTTTTAAATAAAAATTGGGTTTAATGTGCTTTTAAATTGGAGGCAAGTGCGCTAGTTATGCAATTAACTGCAAATATTGAGTTCGAGAAAGGGCAGTGCAAGTACTTCCAAAATAATCAGAAGTGTTTTTAAATGGATGGCTAATGGAGAACAGACACTGCAGTGTGAGCTGCCTGTGTTCCCTAACAAAGCATTCTTTACCCAGGCTCTGCATAAGCTTCTTTTCAGCGTGTACATTAGAGCAGGAGTCTGGCAGGCTGTCTCGTCATGTGTCTTGTCCTGTAGAGCCACTTATTGGATTTCATCTGCTTACCCTTGTGCGATCATCAGGGCAGTGCTTAAAAGCAGCTCTTGTATGAAAACAAACGCAGCAGATTATGCAGCCTTAGTCTCTTCATGGAAGAGAGGAGGGGAGAGATGGGGAAGGGAGGAAGCCTCCATTCCTGACCTTTAACTCAGCAGTAAACATAAATCTCCTCCAATGCTCTGCATTAGACCTCTGGAAGAAGGGGCAGCCAAGTCAGGCAGGCTCCAAGGATGCCGTGAGGTTGTGCAGGGAGAAAATCAGAAGGGCCAAAGCCCAGCTAGAACCTAATCTGGCTGCTGCCATAAAAGACAATAGGAAATGTTTCTATAAAAACATTGGCAGCAAAAGGAGGGCCAGAGTGACTCTCCACCCTTTATTTGGTGGAGGAGGAAACACAGTGACAAAGGATGAGAAAAGGCTGAGATACTTAATGCCTACTTTGCCTGGGTCTTTAATAGCAAGACCTGTTGTCCTCAGAGGACCCAGCCCCTGAGCTGGAATACAGAGACAGGGACAGAATAAAGCCCCAGAATCCACAGGGAATGATCAGCAGCACCCCAGGGACACACACAGTCCCGTGGGATGCACCCAAGGGGGCTGAGGGGGCTGCTGGAAGTGCCCAGTGAGCCACTTGCCATCATTTCTCAGCAGTCCTGGCTAACAGGAGGCCCCAGGTGAGTGGAAGCTGCCCAGTGGGACCCTGTCCACCTGCAGGGACAGCAGGACCAGCCTGACAGCCTGACCTCAGTGCTGGGGAAGGTGATGGAGCAGGTCACTCACTGCCAGTGCCACCACACGGCACCCCCAGGGCACCCTGCAGCACCAACCTGTCCTTCATGACAGGGTGACCCCCTTGGTGGGAACTGGCTGGAGCTGGAGCCTTCTCCTGGGGACACTGCCAGCCATGGCTTGGACACTTTGTCCTTCTTCTTTCTTCTTCATGTTCTTCTCCTAGGGGTTTTTGGGTAGTAGTAGGTGATTGGGTAGAAAATGCCGCAGTGCAGCACACAGGTGTTGGGTCATTGGGTCACTAAGAAAAATAATTTAGTTGGCACCTGTTAATTGGGTAAATGGACATATAAAAGACCTTGAAGAAGGTCTTTGCTAGCCATTTTACCCCTTTTCTATCATAGTGCACATAGCTCCTTGTACCTTGTAATGCTGATAAGAAAAAATAAACAACTGAGACCGAACGAGAGAAAAAACTGCCTCCCTCTCATCAATCTTCAGTTCAAAGGGAAAAAGAACCCAAATCAAAAAGTCCGTAAAGAGACAGGTAGAACACTGGGGATGGCTGAGCGTGGTGGGCAGTGGAGTTACACCCAGCCAGAGCTGCTCACAAGTGCTGCTGTTCCCTGGCCTCAGCTCAGTTCAGTGTCCTTATCAGTGGTCTGGACGAGGGGATTGAGGGCACCTTCAGCCAGTCTGCAGATGACACCAGGCTGGGTGGGAGCGTTGATCTGCTGGAGGGCAGGATGCTCTGCAGAGGGATCTGGATCCATGGTCTGAAAATAAGTCATGGAAAAGTTACCCTCTTTAAACATTCTAAAAGAATGTTTGCTGCTGAAGTTGTGTCCAAAATTAAAAACAAAGACCTAAAAGTGCTGCCACCAGTTTGCTTTCCATGATGTAGCTGCCCACCCCAACCATCACCTCCCAGAAGTGGCTCTTTCTCTCCTTGCAGGTGATGTTCAGCCATTCATTCCTTTTCTTTTTTGCAGGGTCAGTTATGTTTCAGCTTAGGGAAGCTGTAACATTTCCCTGCTGCTCAGGCACGGTGTGCAAGGCCTGCATTGTGATTCCATGCACAGCCCTCCTTCCCCTGGGATGGGCTGCTCTGAAGGTTGCTGTCTTTGGCTCCACGTTAGAGTGGAGACGTTCTGAACAAGACCAGGCTCTCTGTGGAGTTCAGGCTGTCTTGTTCACATTCAGAGATCTTACATAGCTCAGGGAACTGGAACATCATTTGAGCTGAAATGACATAATCTCTTCTGGTTTGTTTTGATTTTTTCCCCCTTTTCTAGTTTTATGCTCAATTTGTGTCAGAATCTTCCAGTGGGAGTAGAAGACCTCAACACTTTGTGGAAAGACCAGCAGAATCCTTGCTGGACCTGTTGGCCCTGCTGTCACCTCTGCACTTTGTCTTGGGAGCTCAGATGACTTTTTTAAGGCTGTGCAGTGAGGGGGGCTCGAAGCAGGAATGAATGTTGCTGTCACTTGTGCTCCCATTAACCTCCTGCACTGCTGTGAGCTGTTCTCACCTGAGCAGCAGCCACACCTGGGCTGATGCAGGGCCAGGGTGGAAGGGTCTGCACTAAAATTGGTGTGAGCTGGCAGAGGTGAGGAGGGTTTCTCCAGGCTGAGTCAGTGCTGAGGCAGAGATTGTGGCTCAGCTGGGATGGTTTCAGTCCAGCAGGAGCTGTCATCCAGCACTGGGGGCTGTGCTGGTGGGACTGATCCCAAAACAAGATCTGCTCCTTCATAGCAGAGCTGGGGTTATTGGAGAGAAAAATCACTCCCTCCTGTAGGGAAGTGATGCTGGCTGGATGGAAAGCAGGTAAAGGAAACTGCCACACAAACTGATGATCATGAAAAGTTGGAGATGCTGGGGAAGAGTTTGAGCTGGAGCTGCAGGAAGCCAATGAAGTAACTCTGGCATGCTCACAGGGGCAGGGCAAGGAGAAATCCATCAGCAGGTACCTGAATGCTTGTGGGCACAGGTGGTGGCTGGGCAGAAAAGGCTGCAGAGAGGTGGTGGGAGGTCCACAGAAAATGGAGCAAGTCCCATGGGTACAGCAGAACTATTCATCCTGCATGTGCCCTCCTTGAGCAGAATTCCTGAGGGGAGAACACAGGGTAAATGAAAAACAGAAGTGATGATTGCAGAGGAAAAAACAGGTGATGGATTGAGAAGTTGCTGTAGGAGAGGGAGGAGCTAGGTGGATAAGATATGGATATGAAATGTAAATGAAGCTTGGAGGTGATTAAGTGGACTTTTCTACAGCATTTCTTATGCTGGATGTGGGAGGCTGTGCTGATGGGGGAGGAGGAAAAACAGCACAGCTCAGGAATCAGCAGCATTTCCCTGTTGATCATGGAGGCAGAAAACAGGGGCAGCCTTTTTTTCTGGGGGGGCTGAACTGAATCAAATCCTCCAAATGCAAACCTTGGCCATGGGAGCGTTGTGTCATGCAAAGGGAATCTGCCTTTCCCACCAGAAAGGAATTAGTAATTCCTTATGACATCTCATGGCAAAATGATTCTGTAAGACGTGGCGTGGAGGTGTGGAAAGAGGAAATGAGCGAGATGTTTTTAATTCCAGATAATTTGTTTGGTGTGTAGCTGTGAATTAGACACATAGGGAGTCGAAGTTAATGGATGAAAAGTGTATTAAAATAGACAGAGTAATGTTACCAAGAGAAGAACAGAATTGTTCTCACCAGGCAATGCACTTTGCAGAAGAGAGGACTGTCATCTGTTTTTATTACAAAATAGAGGTTAGCCTTTTTTTTTTATTATTTTTAATTTTCCTCCCCTAAACTGTACCTCTTTGGGAGGTTTTTTTCCCAATAAACACATTTTTTCCTGAAAATTCCAATTTTGAAAAGAATACAAATCCAAAAGGCAAAATAATTAAGATTTCCTGCAGGAGAATGCACGTTGGCTTTGCATTTCCTGCATGTTTGGGAGCGAGGGAGGAGATCTGCACACAGGATGAGCACTTGGATGGCATTAATTTTACCTTTATAGACTGCCACAAATGCTCCTGTGGCAGACAGGCACTTAGGAATTTGCTCAGCATATCAAACAGAAGATCTTTTTCAGCTTGGGGCAGGGAGGTCGATTATGGAGGTAGATTTTGGATATCTTTATGTGCTGCTGCAGCCACGTCACTCCTTGCACACAGGAAAACCCTGAATCCCCAAGATCTTTCCCTCTAAATAACAAGGACTAAATCTTGATGATTGCAGGCTCTCCATAGCTCTGCTTCTCTGGGGCATAATCCAGATCCCAAAGAAAACTCTCGTTAATCTGTTCTGCATGTGAAGGAAATGCCAAAGAACACATTACAGCTGTGGCCGTGCTTCAGATCCTGCCGTATCCCTCAGTGATTTCCACAGGGTGTCTGATGTGCCTGGAGAACTCCAAGAAAAACCTGGCATGTGCAGCATAAACCTGGAGCACTGTTAGTCCTCCTTTTGTTTTTTATTATTTCAAGGAAATGCTTGTTTCAAAGAGCGAAGGCTTTAATCATTTGGCTTGTGAGGGAGTTGTCTCTTTAATCTCTTACACTTTGGTTTTGGCTTCCTTCAAAAAAATCTTTGCAGCACTGGTGTCATTGGTGCCTGTTTGCTCAGATCAGCCCTTCCAGTGGGGAATGGAAGCAGTGTTTCCTCATTTAGAAAAGAAATTTTAAAGAAGAAGTAAAAAAAACCAAAGAAGTAAAGAAGACAGAAAAGATTATTGCAGTGCCAGGTTTTTAAGGTACCAAGCCTGGCTGGCATCCCTGAGATGAAAAGGAAATTGAATATTGTGTTTTCTACAGGACTTTTCTGTCCCTGAGCATGGCCATCCCCAAACCCCAAACCTGGGAGTTCAGTTCATATCAAAACTTTGTTTGTTCCTTTGGCTTTGGGTGCTGCTGGAGAATGTTTTTGCTCTGCCTTTTCCCCCAGCCTGTCGCTGCACAAGACAATAATCTGTGTCTGTGCTAGAGGTGTGGAGTACAAATTAAAATCTGAGTTAGTTTTAAAACTTAAAAGCACCTTCTGTTTTCAGCAGGACATCTTATGCATCACTAAATTCCTTTTCCTCCTAATTCTTTTGTTCTCTGCTTTGAAAATGCACATGAAGCATGCCTGGTAATTAACAAGATGGTAGCAGGTTTGGGGGGGAAAACGAGCGTGTTAATTCTTTTAAGGCAGTGTTAAAAAATATTTCAAATGTTTTCCCAGTGGTGGTTGGGATTTTACCTTCTAAAATTGCATGAAAAGCGAAATACTGTTCTGTGATGATACTAAACTGTATAATGTGAGGTCACAAGGCTCAAGAAAACACGTTTTCCTAGAGGAGATAGAAATGTTTATCTAGTCAAGTGAGTCATTTTCCTAGAGAAACAAGTTTTCTAACAACTGTAGAAAATTAATTTTCAGCAGGGAATAGTGAACCTTTAATCTCAGCTTCCCTGCTCAGCATTAGGAAAATCTTCACTAGAGAGAGGCTGGTATCTGTGTGCCTCACGATGGTAACATTCCAGATGAACAGCAGCTTTCTGAGTGTTTTTCTGAACACTTCCAGCATGGAAAATCCAGCCCTGATTTGGATTTAGCATCTTGCTTGAGAGCAGAGAGCTTTCATGTGTTTACAGCTTTGGGTTTTGGCAATGCATGTTTGTGTTACCTGTGAGCAGGGAGCCTTGAAGGGCTTCAGAGAGTCATGGATTCAACTTCATTTCTTCCCAGGTCCCTGGGGAGCTGATGCAGGTAACCTGATTCATTTGCATTTTAAACTAGAAGAGAATTCTACCATTTCTGGGGGTTTTAGACAAATAAGTGTGTTGTTACAATTTATTTTTTTTTGTTTGAAAGCAATAACAAAAAATTCTGAATAATAGTGTTTTCTTTGAAATGGATTAAAGCTTTTTGATAAGAAGCAACTCTCCCAAGACTGGCATGAGTGATGGTTGTGCTGTGCTTGCAGTTGATCCAATTTCATAGAATCACCAACTGGTTTGGGTTGGAAGGGACCATAAAAATCCCCCAGTTCCACCCTGTGCTGTGAGCAGGGACACCTTCCACTAGACCAGGTTGCTCCAAGCCCTGTCCAGCCTGGCCTTGGACACTTTATTGGTCATTGTTTTACTTTTTACAAAATTGCTGCTGTGCTGCAGGGTCCAGCTCTGTGTAATGAGAGTTCACCAGAGAAGCTCAGAACAGGAGGAAATATCTGCATGATACCCCCAAAGCCAGCAGTGGTTATTGGAAGCTGTCATTATCCCAGAGATACAGATGAAAAGCAGTGTAGACTCTCTGAAGACAGAGGTGAAAAGCCAAAAAGAAATTGGATTTGAGAAGTCTTCTAGTTCAGTGTGTCGTGAGTCAGGTAAAATGCAAACTGGGAATTCCTGCCCTGGGACTGACCCAGGCTGGGGCTGCTCCTGCCTTGGGCTGCAGAATTAAACCCTGTTCTTTTGTTGGGCTGCAGAATTAAACCCTGTTCTTTTCTTGGGCTGCATTACACAGTTCCCATTCAGCTTGCTGATTCAGTGCAGCCATCCCCAAAGAAAATGGGATTTGATCTTCTCTTAAGCAAAATTTATGTATAAAGAGAGGAATTATTAAGCCAGAAATTAAATTCCACTTACTGTGTGCTTTCCAGGCATGCCTGGAGCTGTTGTGCTGGTTCATGTGAGCTGCTGCAGTCTTTCCCTCAGCTGTGTCCAGGTCTCTGTTTGATTTCCCATCCCCTGGAACAGCTGCCCTTGTCTGACAGATCCTTGCAGGCAGCACAAACAAAGGATGATGCATTCACAAAATATTCCTGAGTGAGGAGCTGGACTGTGACTCTGCCCTGGTTTTACACTGCTTTATCTGATGGGGAAGCAGTGGTGGATAGCAGGCACATCTCACCTTGGGGTGATGTTTTCCCCCCATCTGCTTTGGGTTCTGGGCAGGGAACTGTCCCAGAGTCAATAAAACAGCTGAGAGAGGCTCCTAGAACTGAGGTTTTTCTCACCTTGATATGTCCCAGACCAGCAGGACTTCTTAACATGATGATTCCCAAGCACTGAGACCTCCCCTGCTTCACAGGGGCACCCAACACCTTCCCCAGAAGCTGACAAGTTTTCAGCTGTGTAGATGATAAGAAATGAAAGATGGTTTCACCAAACTCATGAAGAAGTTATTCTGACAAACTAATGAAAGAATGTGCTGCATTTTCCAATACAGATTGTCCTTCCTTCCACCTGGTTTCACTTGGAATTATGGCAGACACGCTGTCCTATTGCCTTAGGGAAGAGAAACATTTGCCATTGCTGTCCAGTGTGGAGGGAGACCTGGAAATGTGGAGGTTACAGAAAATGTGGAGGTTACTGGAAATGTGGAGGTTACAGAAAATGTGGAGGTTACAGAAAATGTGGAGGTTACAGAAAATGTGGAGGTTACTGGAAATGTGGAGGTTACTGGAAATGTGGAGGTTACAGAAAATCTGGAGGTTACAGAAAATCTGGAGGTTACTGGAAATGTGGAGGTTTCCTGCTCTGTGTAACTCAAGTTTCATTTAAAGCTGTGTAGAATGAAAGTAGATCTGCATGGATGTTGGCTGTGCTTGTGGAGGAGAGGAGAGAAGTGAGATTTGTTGTGCAGACATCCTCTCAGCTGAACAAACTCGTTTGTACAGTGAGATTTTGGCAGCCTCTTGTCGTTCCTGGTGCTTCCAGGGCTCTGATGTGTTCCTGCAGCCTCATCCCTGTCAATAGGCTACACTGGAATATTGGCATTTGTTTGCTGCCTTCCACCAGATAAAGAATGAATGGCTCTTTTGGAGGCTCCCCTTTCACAGCTCTTCAGAGGATTTACCCTGCAGAGGCTGTGAGCTGTGCACTGGCAATGCTGACATTTGTAATATTTAGAGTCATAAAATTCTGCCTATTGGGTGAGCTCCTAATTGCTTTGATCTCTCAAAGTTGGATAGATCATACAAAACAAGATGGTTGCATTTGCATTAATCTCCATGCTTGGGTCAAAGCATTTTTGTTGTTATTTGGTGGGTTTTTTGTTATTTTTTTGTGGTTTTTTGGTTTTTTTTTTACATCAGAAAAGATGAAAAAATTTATTTTCCACTTGTAGATGTAATTGATGGGCATTACAGAGTTAATGTCAACCTGATTTTGTGCATATGATTGGTTCTGTCATATCCTCCCCACTGATGTGATGCTCCAGGTGGACTCAGCTCAGCAGGGCAGGCCTGTGGTGATTAAAATACTTTCAAATTCCCATGTGGACTTTGCCCTGGATTGGTGCCATAAGAGATACCATCAAGTAGAAATAAATAAAACCAATAGAAATGAAACTTTCATGATTCTTTGATTCTTCCCATTGCATTTTTTTTCCAAAATAAGTGGAAGTGAGGTATTCCTTGCAGGTGTTGGAATGGAAGTTATTGCATTCATTCATCAGCAAGCTGATCTCTGTTGCTGTTCACAGAAGGCACTATCTCAAAAATACATTCCCAACTCTGCAAAGCTCTGTGCTGCTGCAAACCACCAAATTATATTCTCTCTTTCTCTTTTCTGATGAGCTGATCGATAAAGGAGGCATTTCCATAACATGGTATTTACCCTCTCTACAGCTGAAATACAATATTTACAGTTGCAAATATTCTTCACAGCTGGTAGCTGGTTTCTCTATCCTGCTTTTATGATAAGTTTACACTACATTGCTATTGCAATCCTACATGGTTTTTTGGCTGCCTCAGAGGAAAAAAAAAAACCACCAAGACAAGGCAGCTGCTTTGAGTTCTTGTGTAGTGTTTATGCACGAGGTGTGTGTTTCTTTTGGGTTAAATTCTAAATTCCTGGTGCTGCTGGTGCTTCCATGCTGAGTGTGGGGGCATTCAGGGTGTGCTGACCTCACTCAGACATCCCAATACCCATCCTACTTAACCTGTCCATGCAATTCTCCAGCCTCATGGATCTGAATCATTTAGAGCCTGAACAAGGTGGAAAATGGGAAATTGTGGGGGAATAAAATTGCTGGAATTTGCAGAAAGATGGTGTGGGCTGGGTGTTTGACTTTGGTGAGCTCTGGTGGCCTGGGAATCTTTGAATTTCTTCTGTAATTGTCAGTCAAATATTTTTCTCGTTTCTATATATATTTGTTAGTGCAAGAATAACTGGAACTCTATATACACACATGTATATAAAATTTACATTTTCCCAGCCCTGTCAACTTAACAACTTTATTAGCATTTTCATGTCATATTTCCAATTAGTAAATTCTATTTTTTTTTGGTCAATATTCAGTTTGCAAGTAAAAGAGAAAGCTCCCTTGGATTAGATTTACATGATGTCGTCCTCTTTGATGAAAGCACTGATTAGCAGGAGGTGTTTGGTGTCGTTCCCCCCGTGCCACCCCCCACACGAGCTGTCAGCTTTCATCAGGAGCAGGAAATGCATGTTTGGAAAGCATAACTGTTATTAGCAGAATTCAAACCATGGGAAGGTTGGCTTGGTTTTTTTTCCCTTTCCACTCGCAGATGTGTTAGAGGAGTAGGGAAGTGTGTGGGCAAGTGTGCTTTTTGGTTTTGATCATATTTCTCCCCTGCATTTTCAGTTATGGCATTGTTGAATGACTTGCCACGAGTTCTCCCACCTCTGTGAAAAACAAGTACAGTGTGATAATGGGTTTTTGTTGTTGTTGACTGGTACATCAGGTCCTCTGTTAGCAAACCAGTTAAATGGTGAGTCACCCCAGGGAGTAGGAGTGATTGCAGCATGCAGAGAAAACAGCACAGGAAATTTGGGATTCATCTAAGCAGAGAAACTATCAATAGAAATGCTGACCATCAGTGTTCCCTGAGGTGGAACAACCTGGCTTCGAGGAGGAGAAAACAGATGAATGTTGGTATCAGCAGTGAAGAGTGGGAGCTGTGCCCTGCTCAGGGTCCATCACTGGCTGTGGCTGGGTGTCCCCTCCAAAGGCAGGAGATGTCCCAGAGCAGGATCTGGGCTTCAGGTGTCCTGGTTTAGGGCAAATTTGGGAGAAAACCTCCAGGGGCTCTGGGAGCTGAGCAGGAACCTGCTCCAGGAGCACTGCTGGGACACTCCTGCCCTGCCAGCCCTGTGCCTTTCCTTGGGAGGAGGAGGAGGAGGAGGAGGAGGAGCGTGCAGCCCTCCTGCCAGAGCCTCAGGAAGCATCCTCTGCTGCTTTTACATCAGCCAGCAAGTGTCCATTAAAAACTAAATCAAATAAAATAGCTTTGAATGTATTTATTTGGAGTATTTGTGAAAGTTCAAGGCTTTGAGTAAATTGGTTTTGCTGGTTCTGTTAGCTAATAGAAAAAAGTGAGGTTATGTAATGAACATGGTCTTTTTAATGGTAATATAAATGTTTGCTAATTACCATATGGAGATGAAGGTCATATTAATTACAAAACGGTTCTTGCAACGCTACCAGGCAACCATCCTTTTAATTTTTTTTTTTTTTTTATGGGATTAATTAGAGATAATATGCATTCAGGACTGACAGCTTTTCTTCATAATGTTTCCAGAAAAGCATGTATGGCTCTATTTGAAACTAATTGAGTGCTGTGCACCCTGCACATCTGTGCTGGGTGGTGGCACCGACATCTCAGCTGCACTTTGGCCAAAAAGGGCAATCAAAGCAAGCAGCCAATGCAACAGCAGTGCTGGAACACATTTGGCCTTCTTAAGCATGAATTTAAAATACAGATGAGAGCTCGTGCCAAGAGGCTGCTTGAGAGAGTTGGGTCTGCTCTCGTTAAAGGCTGTGGTTAAGTCTTGTGGCAGCAGTGTAAATACCAACTGCCTGGGGTGGGGTGGGCAGGAGAAGCTGTCCTGTGTGGGGCTCTCTCCTGTGCTGCATCACAGCTGGATCTGGGGTGGGATGCAGAGCTTTCCTCCAGGGCTGGGCTGTTTCCAGCAGGGCAGTGGTGAGCTCTTCCCTTCCCCTGTTTGTGTGCAGTCTCTGTGCTGGGGGCACAAATTCACTCAAAATGTGCAGTGCCCAAGGTTTCCCCTCCTGGACATGGTGCTGAGGCACTGGGGGTGTGGAATTGTGTGTGGAGATGGCCACAGACAGTGTGGGCAGCACGGGCTGCTGCCTCACAGGGCTGTGCAAGGATCGGAGTTCAGGCACTGCTGATGGCCACAGGTGAGCTGGTTCCTCCAGGCTGGAGTGGGACAGGATGGCTGATGCCAGTGTGGAGCTGTTGGGGCTCATGGTTCAGCCAGAGGGGCTTTGAGGTGCTCTGGGGCTCCCTGGCACCGTGCTGGCCAGCAGCGATGCCCAGGGGAGAGAAGATGCCCAGCGTCTCTTCTGCTTCTGAGCACACCAGCGCTTGTGGGGCTGCAGTGTCATGCTCATCCTGGGAGAGTGCAGAGTGGTTTTTCCCTGTTGTGAGCCTCAGGTGGTGATTGCAGTCTGGCCCTTCCTTGACTGCCATCACTTTCCAAATGTCATGGAGAGTGGCTTGGCAACTCCATCAGCCAGTTCCTTCAGGACTCTGGGATGCATTTTGTCAGGTCCTGTAGACTTGTGCACATTCAGCTTCCTCAGGTGGTCATGAACCTGATCTTTGCTTACAGTGGGAGGGACTTTGCTCTCTCAATCATTATCCTGTCATGGGTTTTGGTGTTTGTCATTTTATTTGGTGTTTGCACATTTTATCTGCCTGCATGGGTGTGCCTTGGTGCCACGTTGCAGGTGAACTGAACTAATCCTCTGAAAATTGCAGCTCTTGTGCCCATTCTTTGATGGCTACAAAATGATGGCTAATGATCTGGGTTTGTATTAATGAGAGTGGGAATAAAAGGATGGCAAATGTGAAAAGGATAGGCTCTGGTCAGGGCTCCCCTCCCCAGGAGCTGTGCACACAGTTGTGGCTGTGTCACTTGGATGTGTCATGTCCTGGCTGAGCAGCTTCTCTGCCCTCCTCCTGCCCACACTTTGGAGGATCACGCTGAAGATAAAAGTCAAGAGGAAAAATAAGCCCTTGCCTGTGTTTCAGCCTGTGCCAGGATTTAGTTTTCAGTCCCAAACTCTTTGCTGTTCAGTTCTAGATGTTTAATGTGTCACTCAAGTTGAACGTTGTGATGACAGCAATCAGATTCACTCGAGTTCCTTTGTGCTGGCACAGTGCTCTCGTTCGGATCCGTGTCAGCAGAGGGGATTTAAAAATACAGATATGCCATGCTGAGCTGAGCTCAGGACTGTGCACAGAGAGATGGTCAGTACCTTAAAACAATTACTGTTCAAATAGGGTGGAAAGGAGGAAGGAATACTAATGTCTGCTCTGATGATGTGTATCTGGAGCTGTGAAGGGGTTTAGACTCAGGTGCTTGAAGGTATTTAGAAGTCTAAGCCTAGCTTAGGTGGCCAGGTCATTGCATGCAGAAATCTCTGGAGACTCTGGAGAGCACGGTGAAGGTCACAGGGTAAGAACCAGCAACAAGGCAGTGCTACAACCCAAAGCACCTTAGTCATAAGTGCCTTAATTGTTGTGGAGTTTTCCACCTTTAGCTTTACTGTCATGGAGGTGCTGCCTTTATTTTCAGAGCTCATAGTTTTTTTCAAGGTATGTGTATTAAGTTTGCTGGGCATGAGCTGGATTTTCTTTGTTGCCCATCAGAGGTGTCCTAGATGTTAGGACATCAGATGTTAGATGTCAGATGGTCCAGCCCTCTGAAAATCGCTGTTATCACAAACTCTACCCTCAGTAGCTTCTCGATGGTTTAGAGGGAGGGGGCTCTAAGTTGTGGGGTTTAATGTGTAAATGTGGCAGCAGGGTTTTTTTATGTAGAGAAAAGAAGGAAATCATGGTAGTCTGTGAACATTTTAATGTTATATGCTTGTCTTTAATTTATATCTAAGATCTGTCTTATATAAGTGCCTTTAAGGCGGGTCTTATTTTAAAGGAATCATTTTCTTGATTAGAGAATTGCTCACTGATTTTTGTTACTATAACGCGTTATTGCTGATGAAGCTGAAGGTGACCTTCAAAAGGAGGAAACCCTGAGAGGTCTGTGCTGTAGCCAGAGCAGCTGGGTCATCACACAGGTAACACCTTGTTCTCTGGGGACATTTGTGGAGCAGGAGCTGCATGGACATGGCAGCAGTTCTGTTCTGGAGTGGCACTGAGAGCCAGGCTGATGCTCAGAGCTGGAGGAGGTCACAGGCTGCTTCTCATTTGTTTGGGACTCGTCTGAGTAGTGAAGCTCTTGCCATACAAATGAGGCAGTGACATTAAGACAGCAGATTCTCCTCTGTTTCCTCTGGGTTTGCACTGTCACCCATTTGAGTTTTTACACCTTAGCTCCACAAGCTTTCTGCTCCACTGCACTGGTCAAGGGCACGTTCCAATGAAGTGGCTGCTAGAGGAGGTGGTTAGCAGCCACCCTTGTCCCTTGAGCTCTTGGGTCACCAAACCCTCTGGAGAATGGTTTTATGTTCAGTGCTTGGTCTCTGTCACCTGCAAAGTGAAAGATGTTTGTGTGGTCTGTGTGGCACCCTGAGCCCAGGGTGTTTGTTCTCCCCACTCTGGGCTGGAGCTGGGGCTTGGGGAACCTTGGGGAAGCCAGAGATGATGTGGCTGCACAGAGGGTCAGGGTGGTTGTCCTCAAATGATGGCAGTGACAGTCAGACCTGCTGCTGTCTGCTGGCTCAGGACTGGAGCAGTTCCCAGGTGCCTCTCAGGAGCTCCCTGGAGAGCTGATGAGGGTGAGTCTGACAAATTCAGCTGTGAAGGGTGAGACAGTTTATCCCAGATTCAGGATGTTTGTTTTTCATCTTTTTGCTGTGTTGAGAAGATGCCTTTAATATCATTCCAGTGATATGAAATGATGTACTGGCCTGGAGACTAAAAAGCACTCCAGCTTAAAAAAAATAAATTAATTCCTCTGTACTTTAATCAGGTAGAAAATGAGAGGATTGTTAAACCTGTGTTTTCTTTGTGGCAAAGACAATTTAATGGAAGTCTGGAGTGTGCAATTGAGCTGAGGAAGTTTTAGAAAGCCAACAGAAGTAGAAGCTGGTAGAACGACGTGTGTCTGACAGCTGAGTACAGAGGATGTGGTGACAGAGGCAGTGAAGTCTGGAGATAGCGGCAAAGGGAGTCTGGCAGCAAGAAATAGGCTGGTGAGAACAAAGCAGAGCCTGTCTGGGGATGATTGCTCATCCCTTTTGATCACAGAGAGGAGGGTGCTCGGTGAGCAGCGCTCAGGGGGAGGGAGGGGAGCGAGGGGCTGCAGTGGGATGTGGGGGGCACCCCTTCACCCCAACCTCTGCCCAAGCAAGGAGGGAAGGGGCCCTTTCTCCTGGAACTCAGGGCAGGAACCCTTTAGGTTTCACACTCCTTGAAGGTGTTTCTCAGTCCCCCTGGCCTGGCTGCTGGCAGGGCTTAGCTGTGCCTGTGAGACCCTGAGGGAAGGGCTGGAATGTGCAATCTGCTCATGGAAACCTGGCTCTGCTTTCCTTCCAGCCCTGTGGGTGGCCAGCAGGAGATGGAAGCTCTCCAGTGACACTCTGCAGCAGGTTTTGACCCCAGGAAGGACAGAACAGGAATTGTAATGGGCCAGGTTTGCTGTCTGGTGGGCTTTCATGTGACATTGGTTGAAGAGACCCCAGCAATGGCAGTGCCCTGTTTGTTCATCTCCTCACTGCTCCATCACCTCTCAGCAGCATTCCCCAATTCCTCATGGTGAGCACACAGCTCTGAGCAGCACACAGCCCACCCAACAAAGCCAGAATGACAAACCAGGCAAAGGCAGCAGTGCCCAGTGCTAACATAGCCCTGCCCGACCATTTGACAGGCAGAGAAGCTGGAAATGGGAAGAAAATTTTGCCAGCGGTTTCATGTTGAGCTTTCCCAGCCTGCAGCATGCTGTAAAGCTTTATTAACAGTGTGGTTTTAATCTTTTTAAATAATTTTATTATTTTTTAGGCTGCCTGTGTGGGCCAGCCCTGGGCACACAGTGGTGGATGGGGTGGCACACTGGTGTGTGTGTGCTCTCTGTATCCTTGCTCTGTAACAGCCACACCAAAGCCCTTTAATCAGCTTCTTCTCACTCAAGTGTACAAATTCTGCTCTCATTACACGTACTAGCTCTCAAATTTACAGGCAGGAACTTCTTGGATAGAGTAATGCTCCTTGGCCACCCTAGCATGCAAATTTAAAATTTAATATCTTGCGGCAGGTCTTTTCGCTTTTATGCAAATTCTGATGTAAGATTATGTTTTATAGCTGTAAATTAGAAATTAATGTAAGCTATGCAGGGGAAGGGTATGTGAAAAATGCTGGTCTTGAATTTATATTTTTTTAAACGAGGTAATCCTAATTGTTTGAGTGATACAGAGATGTTCATCCTCTTAAAAGGAGACTTGAGCAGCAAACATGGTTTAAATGGGTACTTAGCCCCCATAGCTGTTAATGAAGAGGTGGTTGCTGCAGGACTGACTCCTGACTTCTCTGAATGCATTTTGAGGCAAACAATAGGTTAATTGTTCTGGTGTAGGCACAATAAAATGCAGAGGTGGATTCTGTAAGCCCTGCAGGGGGGAGCTGGGCTGGAATCGCTGGTTCCTGGAGCTCCTGACACAGCTCCCTGCCCCTCATTTCCATCAAGGAGATGTGGAGCCTCTGTTTCACACGGGGACAGCTGGATTTGCCTCTTCTGACCATCCCAGGCCTTTCCAGGGCACCTTGACTTGCTCCATCCCAGCCAGGAGTGGCTGTGAGCAGCAGCCTGGGCTGGGGAGCAGCTCCTGCCATGCCCTGGTGACAAATGCAGGAAAATCAGGACCAGCACAGGCAAGGGAAGTGCAGAATCTGAGGGAAGGAATTTTTCTTCTGCAGTGCTGCTCACACTTGTCCTAGAAGCAGGCAGAGCATTAGAAGAAATCAGATTCCCTGGGAATTCACAGCACACAGGCTGCACTTGTGGATTGGTCTTCAAGAGTGGCCCTTAGTGGCACAAAATTTGCCATGAGAGATGAGAGAAGAAGGGGATAACTTAACAATAGAAAATCCTTTTGTGTATAACCAAAGAGTTTCTGAACACGCTCAGTATTTAGATTTGCTTTTTAGAAATCAGTATCTCTTAAATCACTGAAGGGAGTGACGGCCTCTAGTGCTACAATATCTATACTCAGCATATTTTAAAAAGACTAAAATCAAAAGTATTTCACAATGATGTTAATTGCATATGGATAAGATTTTGTAAAGCAATTTGGGTTCTGTCTCCCTCACTGACTTTCAGCAGTGCCTAAACTGTGGTGCTTCAAAGCAGCTTTTGAAAATGGAGTTTCCAGGGCTGAGCCCTGTTATGTGCTTTTGAAATCACTCCTTAACTCTGAAATACTTGTATTTGTCTAGATTGCCTGTTGACAGGGTGTCTTTTCCCTTCCCATAGTGTCTCTACAGGAAATATTGTGCTGGAGCCCTGGGAGCTGGGGCGTGGGGCTGTGCTGGGTCCCAGAGGGATGAGGCACAGCCCTGGCTCACAGAAATGCCTTCCTAGCCCTGGCTGCACAGAGCTGAGGAAAAACACTGGCATTGTGGGCTGTTCACTTCATTTCTTTGCAGATCTGCAATGGCTGACATCTGTTTGCTTTTCTTTGTGGTTTTGGAAAAGAAAAGAGGATTTGGATCCAAAATAGCTATAAGATGGCTTGACATGGAGTAGCATGAATAGGCTTGTTTTGTCTCCTCCTGTTATGAATCACTTTCCATATTAATTTCAGACTTTGAGCCGATGTGTATCTGGCCCTGCAGAGCTGCACACCACTTCAGCTCATCCTATTGTTTGAAAAAGAAATACCTTGTGTTTATTTGCTTCATATCAGAAAGCAGGGTCCCACGTGGAGGCTTGGAGAGATGGGCTGGTGGTGAGCCCGAGCTGTCAGGGGGAATTTCAGCCTGTTCTCCCCCTGAGCTGGGGATTTTCAGGAGTGCTCCCAGCCCTGCAGTCACTCCAGGTGGGCTGTGGTGCCATTTCTTCATCCACTGCCTCGGGTTGTGCTTTCAGTCACGGCTTTGCAGCCAGCCCGTGGAGTCAGCACTAACCCTAAACCAAATCCTAACTCAAATCCTAACCCAAACCCAAACCCTATCCCAAACTCAAACCCAAACCCTAACCCAAACCCAAATCCTAACCCAAATCCTAACCCAAATCCTAACCCAAATCCTAACCCAAATCCTAACCCTAACCCAAATCCTAACCCAAACCCTAACCCAAATCCTAACCCAAACCCTAACCCAAATCCAAACCCTAACCCAAATCCAAATCCAAACCCTAACCCAAACCCTAACCCAAATCCAAATCCTAACCCAAACTCAAACCCTAACCCAAACTCTAACCCAAACCCTATCCCTAACCCAAACCCAAACCCAAACCCAAACCCTGCACATGCCAGGGCAGTGCTCAGTGCTGTGTGGGGCAGTGCCATGGGACCTGTTCCATACAGAACCTGCTGAGGTCTCCCCTTGGCAGAACCATCAGTTGGAGCTTTTTGTCCTCTTTTTTTTAATTTATTTTTATTTTTTATTTAATATCAGTCAAGTTGCAGTAAAGGTCCTTCCCTACTCTTTTGCCAGATGTCATGGATTACTGCCTCTGAAGGGCTTTCCCATGAAAAGCATAAATACATGCAAGTCTTCAAGCTCCTGGCGGGAAGTCAAACCCCCTCCTCTGTTCTGTTGAGCTTCTTTTTTCTTTCCCCCCCTCTATTTCTCAGCCAGATTAATGTCTCATCTTTAATGGCCTATTTTGGCCAAACATCAAACCCACCCATCCTTGTTTTTGTGTGTGTGTGTGCCTGGAGGAGAACGTGGCCATTTCAGGGATGAAGAGGAAGGACAGCCATGGGGTGGGAAGCTGAGCACCTGCACACGGGGAGCAGCAGCAGCAGCAGCTCTGGGTTTATCTTCAGACATTTATTCTGTGCTGGTCTGGGGATCAGATGAAGTGGGAGAGGGCAGTGTTTGTGTACAAGCTGTGTGATATTGTTGCTCCACAGGCGAGCTGTGTGATGAGTTCCTGTTGTGTGTACAAGGGGCTGAAGGCAGAGCGCAGTAAATGGAGGGAAGGAAAACCTGTGGATCTTTTTAGTGGCAATGATAATGCAGTGCTGCTCCTTATTCTGTGTTCCTGCATGGCTTTGACCACGCTGAGCTTGTGCTGGGCAGTGCTGGGGCTCTTTCTCCCCGCTGGCTGAGGGATGACTGGAGGTAATCCATGGGATCAGCTCTTGGGCTTAGTGTTTCCAGCCCTGTAATGTAAAACTCAGGAGCTGGACCCCACATAAAGGTGTGATACCACTTTAATAACTATCCAAGCGGGAAGGAAGGAAGGAGAGGGCTTTAAATCTGTCACTGGAGCCACATTTTCAAGTCCTTCTCTGATATTTAGAAATTCTTTTTATTGCTGGGAGTCCCAAACCACACAATTCCTGGAAAGGTGGTTTGAAAAACAGTAGCTGGAGTAAAGAAAAAGCTAGTTGTGGAAACCTTTGCAATGAAGTCACTGGCATTACCAGCAGGGCATTAAATGGGAGTGCTGATTAAAGCTGGGAGGATCTGTTTGCATTTCCTTACATTTCCTTGGGAATGTGGCATCTCATCCAAGCACAGGCTCCTGCACTTCACTGTCCCTGTAGCACCTTCATGTAGGGAACATCAAGCTGCCTTTCCAGGGCAAACTGCAAACCTGGGAGCTTTGCTGGCAACACCAGTCACCAGACGAGGGACCCAATAAATTCAAGCAGTGGGACGTGTGTAGAAATAGGAATGTTGAATATCCTGGTTTGCTGTACACCAGCACTCATCCAAACACTGTTCTGTTCTCAGCTGCCATCCTCGTGGTGCTGCTGTGCTGGCTCTCTGCTCTCCCAGTTCTTTTGTGATTTGTGGATGATTAAGATGGAGTCAGACAGAAAGCAGAGTTGGCACAGCCAGGCTGTTACCCTATTAGAAGGTCCAGATGTACTGAATAAGGGTTCCTTGTGGCTTCTGATGAGGAAGAAACAAAACAGTGCTCTAGTTAGGTTTAAAGGATTTGGTAAGCACACATGTGTCGTGGTCTAACTGCCTTTGATGGGTACCAGATGGCAAACAGAAAGGGGAGGATGGAGCTGGGGGAGGCAGAAGGATGGAGAGGTCCTTTGTGAGCCTCTGTGGGGAAATGCCACGTGCAGAAGGTGCTTATTTACACATGGATATAGGTGCTTGGACAGAGTTAATATGTGCACAGGTATAAAATCATTTTTCTGCCCAGTGGCTCATCGAGACACAAGCCTGTTGCTCACCATGGCCTCTCTTAGAAATCATGGATCTCACTGTGATGTGTCTCCCATCTCTTGTGCACCTTTGTTTCCTGAGGAGGGTGAGACTCTGCAGCTGCAGCCCTGGGAGCTGTGAGGTTTGGTGGGGCTGCTGGCCTGGCTGACAGATCTCTCCTGTCTCCACTTGAGTTATACCCAGTGCTGAATCTCAGTGTCAGAGGGAATAAGCTGTCACAGAGAGACAGGGAGAGCAGGGATGCTGCACTGCTGCCAGGGGCTGGCTGTGGGAAAAACAGACTTTGGGTCACTCCTTACTGCTTGTAATTGGTTTCTAAGTCACTGAATGCTTGGGCTGATGAGATTTTCTCTTTAAAAAATTACATTTGTATATAATGAGTTGGGAAAGAGAAGACAGCTCAGTGATTTATTTGTGTGCAGTGGTTTAAACACTGCGAGTTTTCTCAAGTCATTCAGTCCTAAAAAAGCCAAACACTGAAAAGAGTTGAAAGGATTATGTATGGCAAAAGTGCTGGAAGAGATCTTCATTGACATGTCACTCTTTTCCAACATGCAACCTATGGAACACTGCATCTGTAACTGGGAGATCCTGTCACTTAGATAATGTGGAAAATAGTGAGATATTAGGATTAAAAGTCCAGGCTAAATGGCTCATTAGTGTAAAGCAGCATGGCAGTTTGGCTTCCAGGGAAACCTATGGATTTATATACCAGCTCCACGTCTGACATGGTGTGTTTTCCACTCTTGTGCTGTAATTCAGTACAGCTTGTACAATAATGTAGATGAAGTGCTGGCAGGGAAATGGAGTAGATAAATCTTTCATGAGTGAGTCCAGTGTCCCTGAGCTGTGCTCAGCCCTCTGGGGAGCTGCACAGGAGCCAGGCTGGCTCTGGCTCTGCCAGGGTGAGAGGTGGGAGCATCGCCTGGGTGTGGACCCTGAAGTCTCCATTGCTGGGGCAGCCACTGCTCCATCTGGAGCTGTCCCATATTTATGGGACAAACACATCCCATGTGTTCTTCTTGCAGTGACAAAATGGTGCCAGCAAAGCCCAGAGCATTTTCGTTTTCCCTGCAGGAACAGGGAGGGTTTTACAAGCAGAGCTGGAAAAAATGTTTTGCCAAAACCTATTTGATTAAAAAATAAAACCAAGTATTTGATATAAATGAAATGTTTAGAAAAATGTGTCAATTCCCATATAATTTCCATGGAGAAACATTTTGGAAATAAAAAATATGTAGATCTAGAAAATGTCAGAATTTAGCTGGGGAATTTTGCAGGGTAGTTTTATATGTGTGCCTTTCTCCCATGTTATTTTTGCATTTCATACTCTATTGAGTGATCATATTATTGAGCTGGCATAATGTGGTGTGATTTGATACATAGCTCATGCATTTATTTACATTTCTAAAATGTATGTGTTTAGATACACATGATTATTTGTTGAAATCAATAAGGGCAGCTGCTATTTAGTATGGTCTGAGCCCCCTGCTTTCCTATGCCAAAGTGTGTCATTACCAAATACTAAAATTTGATAATTTTGATAAGTCTGAGGCTGAGCTGAAGCGTGATTTGAATCACTGAACGAGGGTTAGAAGGGTCTTGGAGCCAGCTGGAAGCTGCAGGTCCTTTGGTCCAAGCCCTCTCCTCAAAGAAGGCTGAGCTGGAGTTTAGATTGGCTTGCTCAGGGTCACACTCCTCTGAGTTTTGAACACACCCAAGGTGCCAAATCCTTGGCCTCCCAGTGCTGGATTCCTGTCATGGTGAAAATTGTTTTGTGCTCTTGCTGCAGTGTGCTTTGTGCTCTGCTCCTCTGGAGCCTGTCCCCATCTGCATTCCAGGCTGAGGGCTCTGAGAAAGCTCCCTGCCAAACACATCTCCCTGAGACAATCCTCCATCAGCTGTTCCAGCCCCAGGGGATGCTGGAATGTCCATCTCACAATCCTCCATCAGCTGTTCCAGCCCCAGGGAATGCTGGAATGTCCATCTCACAATCCTCCATCAGCTGTTCCAGCCCCAGGGAATGCTGGAATGTCCATCTCTCACTCATCTGGCTCAGCTGGATGCTGATAACAGTGAAGATGTGATGGAAAAAGCTTCAGCCTGGGTGGCTGCTCAGGCACCCACCAACGTGTGCCCTCGCTGGGCTCTCAGCTCATCCCCCTGTGCCTCCTGCTGCCAGGGCTGGCTGATTAAATCCTCTTCAGATATGGGAATTCTCCCTGTCCTCACCTTTCCAGAGCCCAATCCAGCCATGCCCTCTGTGCCAGTGTTGGGGAGGCTCTCCCTGCAATGAGAATCGCAGATATTTTTATCTAGACAAAAAGTGTTTCAATTAGCAATAAACAACAGCTGTCGTGGAGGAATTAAAAATAATAGTTGCTCAACTCATATGGTGCCTGGTGCAGGGAGTATGTGGGCAAAAAGAGAACATTCCTAACAAAATCCTAACAACTTCTGTTTTATGACATGTATTTAAACTGAAACTCAGCGCTTGCATTGGGGGTGTTGTGGGGCAGTCCAGGGAGATGTGTAACCCACATCCACCACTGGCACCCCACAGCTGCTGCATTACCTTTGTTTTGAGGCATCTCCAGGTGAGGATTTGCAGGCTTTAGCTGTGGTGCAGCTCCTCAGCCCCTCCTGGCACGGGTGCCTGATGTGCATCTCGCCATGGCTGTGCCAGCAGGTGCAGGGATGTCAGCAGATCTAAAACCAGGAAACAAAGGATGCTGGTGTGCATGAGCCTTGGGAATACTTGGCTCATCCTGCCATCAGCAGGCTAAATATTTGTAATTTCTGTCATAAAAAATTCACCAGCTACAGAAGTCAATAGAGGGGAAGTAGTAAACATGACATGACATTGCTTTTCTAGCATTGCTGAGAACAAGAAATCTCTTCTTCCAAACAAAAGCCAGACATTGCTGCCTGGATGGACTGGAATACCTTTAGGATCTTGTCAGAAAAATGTCTGCCCCAATTCAGTCATTTAGAAGAAGATCCCAGGTCTCTTTAGAGTAATAAGGCTTGAATGTAATCTCGAGCACAGTGATTTAAAGTGCAAGGAATGTTTCTTTACCCTGCCTATTTATAGGGCAATGCATTTTTAATATTGAATGATCCAAAAGTCAGTCCAGGAAGGATATACAATCAAAGGAAGGAAATAGGTCATAATTTCTCACAAGGGACTGCATGAAACTTTCAGTCATCCTAAATTCCCCATCCAGTCCATTTCCTTGAATATTAGATGGTGCCAAAAAGGGGGCTGGTTTAGGGGGTTTTGTCCTGCTGATTTGGCATGGCAGCAGCAGCATATGTTGAACATCTCAGCTGGGGTCTTTGGGGCCACAAAGGTAAAACTCTGTCCCATGGTGAGAACAGATGGGCTGGTTTATCTTTCCTTGTGGGAATAAGCCACGTGCCATTACTGTAGAGGAGGAGCAATAGCCACCCCCTGTGTTACTGGAAACTTCTCTGGCTCTGTCACTGAGGTCCCAAAGCCCTTACAGCTTCAATGAGAAATGAAATTATCTCTCTTATTTATATCCAGTAATAATTGCTTCTTTTAATTGCCCTAGTTTGTGAGTTTCTTCCCAGCAGGTTAGGCTGAAATTTCAATTTCAGTTTGATTTGCATAATCACTTGAGCCTCTTTCCCTTCCTCCCTTCTTTCACTTGACATCAGGACTTGCTCGTCCTCCCCTGGGACCAGATGAAATCCTCCAGGTCTGTGTCACGGGGAGAGTGGGTTAAACTCAGTCTCCTTGTCCAGTCTGTCTTTCAGTGCCTCCTCTGGAGTTATATTTCATTTATGGCATTCCTTGGCAGCTAATGATGGCTGTGCTGAAGATGTGGGCTGCCTTGAAGACAAAATCCCTCCCCGATTACAGATTACACATTGCCATCCAACAGATTTCTGTGGGTAAAGAACCCATTTCTCTCACTTCTGTCCCAGTCTTGTAAGGTGTGAAGAGCCTTTAGTCAAGCTAAAGGGAGAAGGGTTTCTGATGAAGGGACGTGGTTGATCTGGGGTTTGTTTTCAAACCACATCACAGATTTTCTTTTTGCCTGTGATTCTCAGTTCGCAGGTTGTGATCTGTAGAAATTTTTGGAAGGAGCTGGTATATTCCTTAATTACAGCAAATGGCTGCTGGTCATCAAAGGCATTTGAATTCCTGAGGCTGGTGTACAAAGAAGGGTGAGGAGGGGTGTTTGTGTTGCCCCAGAGCATGAACAGCTTCCAGGTGGGTGTTGTCCCTGTGGATATTACATCCCACTGAGCAGAGCAGGAAGGAGATCTCTGTCAGTAACCACTGCCTCTGTCTGCTGTGTCTAATGGACTTGGGGAAAATAGGAATTTAATTTGGGTATCAGGGCCAATACATGTATATAGGTTTATTTAGGTATATATAATATGTATATAGGTACATACTTATATGCTTGGAAGTATTTGGCTCTCTAAAACTATTAGCCACTCTAAGCAAGGCAGACCATTGTAGGTGAGTTTTAATTTTCCACTGATGATATTTGAAGCCCAAATGAACTGCAAGTGCTTTGTGTGATCTGTCAGTCAATCCAAAGAGAGTCTCATGATGGATAGACTATGTGTTGGCTTGCCTGACACTTCTCAAAGATTCTGACAGCTACACGTATCAAACAGGACTGTCTTTCAGCTGCTTTGTCTTCAGCTTCCTCTGCTGCTGGTTTGTTTATGTTAAATTTTGATATATTGTGTGCTGGCCCAAATTTGGAGTACTGGGATGAAAATGCCAATGGTGTTTGAATCCAGATGCTGACTCCTGGATGTTGGGTGCCTGGATCTCTGTGCTACCAGCTCTGAATCCATTTCTGCATGCAGAGTTTTGATAGAACTGGGAACTAAATGCAGGCCTGATTTAGCTTCCTCGTGGTGACCTTAATAATAAGTAATAAATGATAATAATGTAAATGTGGCACTTGGGGACATGGGTTATTGCTGGGCTTGGCAGTGCTGGAGGAACAGTTGGACTTGATGGTCTGAGAGGTGTTTTCCAACCTAATCAATTCTGTGATTCCATCATGGGTTTGTATCAATAGAAAAATAAAAAAAATCACTTATTTAAAACAAAGTCATCTTTGCTGGAGAGTTTTAATTTTGAGATGGAAAGATGATGGTCACCCCATGGCACTGCTCTCGGGATTTACACTGCATGTGGGTTCCTTAGGGACATCATTATGCTCTAATTAAAGCCCATGGAGAATGGGAATTGGTTTGGTGCAATTAGAACAGGATTTAATGAGTGGGTGAGAGGATTTTCCATGCTGGTCATCCCTTGTTTCTAAGATGTTGAGGGGCTGTTTGGGGGATACCAGAGCTGGGCTGCAGACAGCTGGGCCTGGGAAAGGGAGATTCCTTCCAGCCCTTGTGTCTGATCCTGTGATTTGAGCAGGGAAAGGTGGGCTCTGTACAAGAACTCAAATTCTTCTCCCCTGTACCCCTGACTTGTGTGCACTGTGGAGTTCTCAGGCTGCCTAAATAGTGCTTGAAGTTCAGGTAGCTCTCACCGTGTAATGCCAAGGCCCTGTGGGTTGTTTTAATCGTGTTTTTTGGTAGCTGAGTGATGCTGGAGAACTGTCAGAATGATTTTGAACAGCTCCTTGGAAGCTGGAGCTGGGCTTTCCAGGCATACACACGCTGTGCGCTGCTGGCATGTAGGTAAGGAGAAAATACCTGATTTTCAGTGACAATGAATGTCACACCGTGCCCTCTGATTTGCCTGAACATCCAATATTGCAATTAGACAGAGCACAGTACACACACATGACAAAACAATTAAACAGCAGCGAAACATAAAGGGAAAAAATTAACAAGTAACCAAATTCATTTGACACAGAGATCAAAACATATCGACGGTGTCTCACAACTCTGATAATTCCATTGAGCTGTGCAGAGCTTAACGCTGATGCTCACACGCAACCTCTGATTAACATTAAGTGGGGCTGTCATTTTGACATAGCTGGATAAACCAATATTGAAAAATCTATTAAATATATCAGGCTCGAACAGGGAGCACAAACCTTATTATGTTATTTCAGCTGTAATTAGGTGGGAGATAAAACCATAAGCAGGGAAGTTCGGGGAATGTTCTTGCCCGGGGACACTTGGGTGTTTTGGGGAGAGGCTGGAGGGGAGCCAAGGGCTGCAGGGCTGAGAGTGACTTTGGGAATATGCACAGAACAGGTTTGGAACTCCAATGGTAGCAGCTCCAGCCCTCCCTGAGACCATGACAGTTGTAATGAATGTCGTTGCATTTAACTGGAAATAGTGTTCAGTGCTTTTAGAACCCAGAGTCTCCCTAATTGCTTCTTTGAATAGATAAACATTGCTTTTTAGAAGGATTGCTTTAAGATGTTTTTGCATTGTGTTCTGATTAATAATGGAGGTCATGTCACTAAAAACCTTCACATGCGAAAAGTGCAATTTTACAAACAATTCTCTTGGGAAAACAAAAGTAAAGACACCTTTTTCATTTTCAAGACCATTGAGGTGCAAAGCCAGGCCCTCCAGAGCAAGGAGGGGAAAGTTGAGGTTTCTTCAGGCAGAGTTTTGTGCACAGAGGACACAAGTTTAGTTTTATTATGTGGCCCCATCGTGTTTGTGACTTGATCCAAGGAAGTCAGTGCTGCACCCTGAGGCAGCAGCTGAAGGAGCAGCTTTAGAGGCTTTGAACACATTTTGTCTGCTGGGGAGCAGGAAGAAGTTCTTTTGGTTCTTGTTGGTGAGAGGGGATTTATCTTGCCTCACTTGAGCTGTTGAAAGGCTGCTGGGGTCCCTGTGTGGCTGGGGACTTGTGGAAGGTGATTCCCATCTGGAATCTGGAATCTGGAGCCAAATCCCGTCTGAAGATGCCTCTCTCCATGGGCAGCAGGAGCTGGCTAAACTCAGGTGAGAGGATTCCCAGCAGGAATGTCTCGTCCCCATCCTGGTTTAATTCCATTCTGCTGGATGCCATTCCTTGCTGCCTCCCAGCCCTGCACTGCTGTGCAGGGAACTGCTGCCTTTCCTGAG
Source organism: Poecile atricapillus (assembly GCF_030490865.1). Lineage (NCBI taxonomy): Eukaryota > Metazoa > Chordata > Aves > Passeriformes > Paridae > Poecile > Poecile atricapillus. Next base: position 9,376,858 of record NC_081269.1, read on the forward strand.
CCTTTTACAAACACAAACCCTGGGAAAAGGCGTGAAGTGACGGTCCCAAGCTGACACAGGGAGTTTGCCAGGGGCAGCCAGCATTACTTTCCCAAATGGCACTCTGATACATAAATAAGAAAATACTTCTCATCTTCTCAAAGCTTTTCCTTCTCCTCATGTGTCCCAAAGCCCTGTGGTGAAGGAGGGATGAGCCCCAGGGTGCTCCTCACACACTGCACAGCATCCCTGGGAAGGAGCTCCTCGGTTTCTGCTGCCATTCCGGGAGCTCCCTGGAGCTGATGGCACATTGCCATGAGCTCCAGCCAAGCCAGGATTTTATCTTCATCACACAGCCCTGCCTCATTCTCTGTCCAATGTTTGAACTAACTGAGGCATAAATTCAGTTCTGATGTTGGTTGGTAAGAAGCGAAAACTGAGTTTCTGCCAAGCCAGGATATATTTTCAGCTATATTTAAAAGGGTCCCATCCCAAGAGGTCAGGACCTCTTTCTAATAAAGTTTATGATAATAGATCTATAGATTTAACTTCTATTAGTGTATTTGCCTTAATGTTTGCAGGGAAAGAGGCACTTTAAGAAACAGAAACGATTTATGTCAGGTATAGAATGCTTTGCTCTGTCTTATGTACTTTTGTGTTGGAAGAATGAACAAATAGTCTGTGAATAAATAAGGGAATATTTATATTCTTTCAGGATCTCAACTGCCTGTCATGTTTCCTTCTGGAATGCCAATGAATTCTAAATAATTCCTGCAGGCAGTCATTAATCCTGCTTTCTCCTTCCCCTTTGCTCGGAGCAGGGGAGACACCTAGTTCAGATATTTTCCAACTTGTGGCCACTGGAGCTGCCCAAGTGAAAGCCAGCAGTGTGAAATGTCACTTGTGAGAGCAGATTTATTGGCATGCCAGGTACCATCAGCACCTCCACATTTGGGCAGGGGCCATGTGCAGCTTTGGGGGTCTCTGTGCTGGGGAAGAGGACTGGCAGGTTCTCACACCTCACCTCTTCACCATTACAGAAGATGGAGATGAAAGTCTGAAAGGAGGACACAAATTTCTCTGGGACACAAATCTGAATAGCAATCTCTGCAAGCAGAGCCTTGTCCTGGTGCTGGATAAATAAACTAACATGTAGTAAGAAGTCACAAAGTGTATTCCCAGAGGGACTGTGGTGTTTTGAACTCCACCTTTTTTTACGGTGCCAGGAAATAGCAGAGCAGGGAGAGTTGTGTGGATATTTAGATGCTTTTGGGACATGGTTTTATTTCTGAGTAGCTCTGGTGGTCCCACCTGGTGGCACAGGAGCTGCCACCTTCTCTTGCTCCACCACCAAATGTGCACAGCCAAGCTCAGAGCTGCTGGATGGACATCTCGAGATGGTGGGGACACATCTCATGGTGCCTTGTCTCTCTCTGGCTCTGCTTTTCTGTGTCCTCTGCAGCTCCAAGTGTGTTCTCTGTGTGACTCCAGGTCAGTACAAGCATTTTACAAACTCAGTGCAGAGCTGAGCACAAAAGCCCAGCCTGGAAGGCAGTCCTGAGCTGATAGAGTTATGAGGAATGTGTCTCTGACTTCTGAATACGTGGATATAATCTCACTTGCTGAAATGCACCAACAGAAATGTAAACACAAGTGATCATTAATTTTATTGCAGGGGTTTTTTTTTGCCTTTTAAGGAAGCTTGGAAGTGCTGTACATTTGGATTTGGACCATCAGTGACTAGAGTTCAAAACAAGGGCTTGACTCTTAACAAGATTTATGTGTGTACTTAATGATTCTCTTGAAAGAGTTTCCAGCTGGAGCCTTGCTGTCATTAGATTTGAAGCATGTGTTAGGGTACACATCAAGTACATGTGTGAGGCTCCTAATTCCCATTAATGCAGAGTGAAGAACTGCACTGTGAAGGAAAAATGTCTCTGTTTGAATTGCACGTACCATGGAGCCTGCTGGACACGCAGCAAGACCCAATCCTTGTCTTTCCTTGTTTCCAGATTAACTAAATACAGCTAGAAGGATTAGCCAGTGATTTAAAAATCCACTAAAAGCAAGCTGTCACGTTGGAAAGTAACTTTGCAAGGCAGAAATGTGCAGGACACAGGGTGTGTGTGCCAGGAGGGCTGAGAGCAGCAGCAGGACCTGCAGCAGCGCTGTCACATCCCTGCCTGATGGGGATCCTCCTCAGCATCACAAATTCTCCTAAGCCTACTCATTTTGAGAACAATGAATTTATTTATTGCTTTCAAATATCATTAGGCTGGGAAGAGGTGTAAGGCTTTAAGCACTGAGCTGTGCCCATTCAGATGGAAAGCAGAGATTTCAGGGCCTGTTCAGCTGGGAGAGCTGCTTGGAAGGATGGAGCTTTTGCAGGGAGGGTGAGGAATAGCTCAGGGAGAGAAAAAAGAAGTCTGAGCCCATAAATGGGAAATGTTGGTGTTGGTGTGCTCAGGATTTACTGCAAGGCATATGGCATATAACTGCAGTCAGGGATGATGTTTCCAGCTACTTTATGTATTTGTTCTTTGGGAAGGTAGATGAAATAGGGAGTGTTTAGTTAGAACCCAGCCTGCTCTTCCCTAGGCTGGTTTTTACTCTAGGACTGACACAAGTCCTTAAGAACAGCAGGAAGGAAGCAAGGAAATGTATCAATGAGCAGACCCTTGCTTGGGGTATCGAGGATAAGAGTTTTCAAGGATAACTCACCCTGCCCTCCTCCCAGCAGCTTGGAGCCCACCAGCACTTCCCAGGCTTTCTCCCAAGTGTTTGGATGTCCTGCTGGACAGGAGTGCACCAGGAGATGGTGGAGGTGCTGCTTACAAGGATGCCCTTGTTGCTCCAGGCTGATAAAGGCTCCATGAGTGTGTGTTTTGCCAAGAGGAAGCACCTGGGTGCTGGAGTCTCTTCTGGGCTGCTGTTGTGTAGGGCTGTGGTGGTTTGATTTCTGTCCCTGGGTGCTGGTGCTGTGCAGGAAGAGAGCCCCCATGGCCAGGAGCTGTGCTCCTGTTCCTGTCTGGCTCTGGAGCTGAGCATTCCCAGCGAGATTCCCACGCCTCTGTGCTGCAGGCAGAGCCTTTGCTGAGCACTCCCACTCCAGCCCTGGCTCCAGGATTGTTCACTCATCGTGCTGACAGCAGCCGTGCAGGCTCCGTGCTTACTCAGACTCAGAGCAGCCTTTATTTATACAGCCATTCCTCCTCCAAGCAGGCTAAAAATAAAAGGCTTGCTCTGAGTAAGCAGACTGCCTTCTCTGTGAGATCCCTGTGATGTAACTGCGGGGTTGTTTCCCTGCTGTGGGGAGTGGGCTTCAGTCTGAGCATCCTTGAAGTGATTTGGGTTCACTCTGAGCATCCTTGCAGTGATTTGGGCTCAGTCTGAGCATCCTTGCAGTGATTTGGGTTCACTCTGAGCATCCTTGCAGTGATTTGGGCTGATCCAGAGCATCCTTGAAGTGATTTGGGCTCAGTCTGAGCATCCTTGCAGTGATTTGGGTTCACTCTGAGCATCCTTGCAGTGATTTGGGTTCAGTCTGAGCATCCTTGCAGTGATTTGGGCTGATCCAGAGCATCCTTGCAGTGATTTGGGTTCACTCTGAGCATCCTTGCAGTGATTTGGGTTCACTCTGAGCATCCTTGCAGTGATTTGGGCTCAGCCAGAGCATCCCTGCAGTGATTTGGGCTCATCCAGAGCATCCTTGCAGTGATTTGGGCTCATCCAGAGCATCCTTGCAGTGATTTGGGCTCATCCAGAGCATCCTTGCAGTGATTTGGGTTCACTCTGAGCATCCTTGCAGTGATTTGGGCTGATCCAGAGCATCCTTGCAGTGATTTGGGCTCAGCCAGAGCATCCTTGCAGTGATTTGGGCTCAGCCAGAGCATCCCTGCAGTGATTTGGGCTCAGCCAGAGCATCCTTGCAGTGATTTGGGCTCACTCTGAGCATCCTTGCAGTGATTTGGGTTCACTCTGAGCATCCTTGCAGTGATTTGGGCTCAGCCAGAGCATCCTTGCAGTGATTTGGGCTCAGCCAGAGCATCCTTGCAGTGATTTGGGTTCAGCCAGAGCATCCTTGCAGTGATTTGGGCTCAGTCTGAACATCCTTGCAGTGATTTGGGCTCAGCCAGAGCATCCTTGCAGTGATTTGGGCTCAGTCTGAGCATCCTTGCAGTGATTTGGGTTCACTCTGAGCATCCTTGCAGTGATTTGGGCTGATCCAGAGCATCCTTGCAGTGATTTGGGTTCACTCTGAGCATCCTTGCAGTGATTTGGGCTCAGCCAGAGCATCCTTGCAGTGATTTGGGCTCAGTCTGAGCATCCTTGCAGTGATTTGGGCTGATCCAGAGCATCCTTTCAGCAGGGCAGGGTGTCAGGAGCAGTGTGCCTGAGCAGGGGTGACAGTGTGACAAGTGCCACCTCCCACGCTTGTGGAGAGGCCCGGTGGCACCAGGGAGTTCACACTCACTCACTGCGATGGGTAGCAGCTCCAATCACGCCCCAAAGCCAACAGAGAAAAGAACATTTCAGCACAGAGCCGTGTCAGGAAGGGAGAGGCAGCCTGACAAGTGCTAAAAGGGGCTGCAATCTGCATCGTGTCATCATTAAAGTGGCTGCCATTAGCTGGTGATGCACATTAGGAAGTGAGGCCAGCCTTTGGCTCCAGTGCTCTGAGATGCTTTGGAAAATCAGGTGGTTTCAAGGAGCCCCTGATCACATTGTGCTTTGTCCTGCAGAAGTTGGAGCTCAGCTGGTTCCATCAGGCTCTGGGGAGCTGCTGTGTCAGGTGCTGCAGAAACAAGAACCAAAAGGATTCTTCTCTGCTTGGCCAGGGGAATTCTCCAACCAAAATACACCCACCAGCCCTCAAACATAAAAACAGTGAAGGAAGCTGAAGGGTGGAGAAACCAAACTGCACATCCAGGGTGACAAAAGCAAAATGTTGGTCACAAAGTTTAGCAAAGTTCAGCTTTGATTTTTATAATTAATAATTAGTCCTGAAGTTGCTCTCAGGGCAATTCAGTGGGAGGAGAGTTCTTGTTAGCTCCATCTTGAAGCTTTGCAGGAGTTCTGGGGCTGGGGGTGATGATTTATGGAATGCTTCTTCATTTGTTTGAAGACCTGGATGCATCAGCTCTGCAGTGAGAGCAGCCTTCCCTTTGCAAGCACATCCTGAGAAATGAGTCCTCACCTTGTAACGCTGGTTTCCCCTGATCACAGCCTCATTTTTCCTGGCAGTTCATTTTCTAGATACTTCTCTCTCAGAATAACCCCAAATTAGGAAAAGAAAAGGCAAGACTGATCCAGTGGGTGACATTTGTTCCTGTTCCTTTCTCTGCTGCTGGTACCGAGCTGTGCAGAACAGACACCGAGTGCTTGTCAAACTGTTTGCCCTGGGATGACTCTGTGGCAAGAAGTTCCATGAGCTAATGTACTTACACTGAAAATTGTATTACCTCTGTGATTCCACCAGCTCCCTTTTGCTCTTACAGAGAAAGGAGGTCTTTTGGGGTCATTTTCTGATGCTTTCAGCGACTGAAGAGATATAATTGCCAAGGAAACACCCAGCTGTAAGGCAGCCGAGCTGCCAGGGCCTGAGTGGAGATGTGAAAGCACAAAGGCTGGAGGTGATGGTGAGTGAGGAAATAAGGGAGTGCAGGACACCCTGAGCACGCTGCAGCTGGGAAAATGCTGCTTTTCTGGGAGTGTGTGGGGAATGTGGGCTGGGAAGGGAAGCAGGGCACTGTGCTGCCAGGATCCCATCTCTCCCCACGGCAGGAGCAGCAGGAATTGTCCACAGCTGGAGCTGCTGCCACAGGGGATGGGGACAATTTGCCAGCTCCCTTCCAGCCCTCTGCCAAGCCAAGGCATTAATGGTACTGTGTGGAAGGGATGGAGGTATCAGCAGATCAGTAAAGAAAATGGATTATTATAGACCTTCTGATAGTGCAGAAATCTTTGTAGCTGGCTATTACTGAAGTAGAATTTTGTGTAATGATGAGAACAGACATTAGTATACACCAGACATGAGATTTTACAATCAATTTTATTAATTTTAATTGATTATAAAATAATGGGGGGGATACATTTAAGTAGACTTTTTAATTCACTGTAATTATAATATGCTTAATTATTATAAATTTGATGGTGTAATAAAGGTATTAAAATAAATAGAACAGTAGAGATTCTCATTAAAATTGCATCTGACCTCTGTGCATTGATATGTGCTGGAGTGAATGCAGTGGAATTGGCTGCAATGTGGGAGCAGTGGGAGCTATTAATTCCCAATTCACAGGTCTTGGCAAGCACGATGCAAATAAAGTCAGACTTAACTATCTGTCTCACAGCAAAGACCAGAGAGGGCTCTGCTGAAAGAGCAGTAGCCTGTGAATCACTGATGATTCCAGTTGTGCAGCTGCTGTGAATGTGGGCCTTGTGGCCCCACTGAAATTTTGGATATTTCACAGAAATTGTGATGATGCCCTTGAGTGCAAGATCCACACTCACGGGTGTGCTGCAACTGCTGGGGCACAAGTGTTTGTGTCAGAGCATGGTGTAGATATTTGGGTCCTTATCCTGATCCTGGGCAGTTGGACTGGAAATCTCTCAAGGACTGGTGTTTGAAGGTTATTTTAATTTTCACTGCCAGACCCAGAGAACGTTTCACAATCTGGAAGCAAGCGCCAAATTTGCAATTTTTTTATTTTCCTTTGGGTGGGGGAGAAATTTGTTTTGCTTCTGTGGTGTGGAAATTGTCTCAGTTGTTTCCACTCCCCCTATATCCTTAGGTGAGCACACAGGATGGAGCAGGGCAGAAATATGAAGGCAGAAATATGAAATTAAAGCAGCAGTGCTGCTGCTGCTGGGCTCACTGCTGTCTCTCCTGGACACTGCTTGCTGTGTCTGAATGTCCTGAGAAAAAGCTGAAGCAAGTTTGTGTGTGTCACAGCTCTGAAAATGTGCATTTTGATTTTTCCAGTGGACAGTGGCACCACAGAAGCCATTGGGCAGTTATTTTTAACCTGTTCACATATTCCTGAAAAATTAAACTGCACAGATTGGAAAGGAGGATGTTACAATGGTTGTAAGGAACCTGATGTGTTATAGGCCAGTTGTTTCCATCGAGATGTACAAAAAAGCACCAGAAAAACCTTTTCTGTGGTGTTTTATATGGGTGAGCAGTTCTTCAGGAGGATGGGGGCTGGCACTCAGCTTCCTCCCTCGCTGTGAATGAGGTGGAGGAATGGTAATTTCCACATTAAATGTGAAGGAGGCATTTTATCCTGTGGCAACAGCACCTGCTTTGCATTGATCTGGTGAGAGGGCACGAGCACTTTCTGGGAGTGAGGAATGGGCCTCAATAGGATATTCCTGTCTCTGAATGCAAAACTCCGATTTCTGCCTGCTACAGCCCATATATTCAAACTCATTTTTGCATGGCACTTAAATGGATCTAAATATTTCACCAGCCAGCAAGATAACAGTACAGCTTGTTTGGTATTTGGTAATCAGTTATTAGGACAGGGCTTCAGTGAAATAAAATATGAGGGCAAAGGAAAGTAACGTGCCTGTGGCATTAGAATGCTGTTAGCAAGCTTGAGGCATATCAGAGAGATTGGTCCTGAGAGTAACATTTGCTGTCTTACTGCTTTTGAACCTTTCTTCTTTTCTTTTTTTTTTTCTTTTCATTTGCCTGTTTCTGGGGTCTGGGATTTATCCTGAATTTAAGAAGTGACAAGTTTTGATCATTTGAATAGGTATCACTGTTCAGCAGGGAATACATGTGCCAGCTGAGTTGTCTTGTAAAGCCAATTTGTAGTACCAGTTACATGAGATGATTTCTGGAGACTGTAATGTGTTTCAGCTCCAGATTCTCCACCTCTGGCTGTTCCTCTCCTGTCCTCCCCACCTGAACTGTCCTTTCCCAGACACCTGGGCACGTTCTTTGCTGTAAATACACACAGAACCACAGAAAAACCACACTGCAAGGTTGAGAGTCTGACTTGGATTTACTCAGGCAAAGCACTCTTCAAGCTGAAGTAATTTCTTAATCCCAACCTCATGGTTTTGTGCTGAGCTCTTGCAGTTTGCCTTCATGTTAGAACCAGCCCTGGTTTAGAATCCCCAGCATTTCAGCATTTAGCACCTCCTTGAGCTTCTCTCTCTATAAATGATGGCCCCATTCCAATGTCTCCACTGTGCTGAAGAGCAGAAGAATTGAGTTCATAGTTACTAAGAGTGGTGCACAAATCAGAGTTATTTATAGGTAAAGCCTGTAAAGAGCATTGCACTGTAGTAGTGCTTGTTCATGAGTCCTTCCCTGATATTTATGCTCTTTGGTAGGATGGCTGGGAGCTGAAAATGTGGCAAGAGATGCCCAAGACTTGGCATTCAAGTTAGTGGTACCCTGAGTTCCACACCCTTAGACATTCATCTGCTTGAAACTTGGTTGTTTGCTATTGTGCTCCTGAAGAATTGTTTTTGTGGGAAGTTGGGAAGGGAGTGGATGGTTGCCTGAAAGATAAAGACTGTCCATACCTTATATTTACACAGATGTACATTAGACATATACAAATGGTACACAAATCCTGGAGAAGCTGGAGAAGCTGCCTGCCTCCTTAATTGGAGAAGGCATTTGCCAAACTTTACCTCCCAGTTATTGCCTTTCTACTGCTGCACAGAGAAAGAGCATGGCAGTCACTGCTGTCTCCAGAGCTCGTATCGAGGTACACAAGTTATCCACAGCCCAGATCACCAGTCCAGCCACGAGCTCAGTTAGTCCCTGCTCGTCTGCAGCTAGTCCAGGTTTGTCTGTTGGAGCTGCAAGTGCCACGTCTGTCACAAAAACCATCAATAAATCCATCTGCAGCTCTGCCAACACCACACAGAACACATGGCATGCTCGGGAATACCTCCTTGATCCTGGTGGACCCAATTTTACCCCATTTCCCATGAAAAAGACCCATGAAGGGAAAGGAATGGCAGGAATGAAACATTTGAAGAATGTTTTCAACAAGCCCATTAAACTATCCTGCTGGAAACTGCAGCCTGGTGTGATAGGTCTGCTTCAGATTTTCCATGTATTTGAAGCCTGATGTTGAAGAATGAAGCCTCTGTTTTAGAGAAATGAGTCTCAACGTGGAAAAAGAAAGAGCCCAGCTGTTTGTAAGGCACTTAAGGTTATTTTGCTTTTTTGTTGGTTTTTGTTTTGTTTTAAATCCTTCTGGCAAGTGTAGCTGATGCTGCTGGCTCTTGAGCTGCCTGGAGAAATCAGTGCTGGCTGAGTGGAGCCCAGCTCGTGGCTGGGGAGGTGGGGACAGGCTGCAGTGTCCGGGTGTCTTCCTGCAAATCCTGGGAGAGCAGACATTAAACAGGGATGTCAACTACATCCCTGGTACCCACAGCAGCAAAGAAAAGGAATGAGAGACCAGAATGTTCAGGTGAAGTTCAGTGTTTCCAGAATATTGGTTTGAATGGGTTGAACTTTGCCTGGTGGGAGAAGCATCCATCTTTTGGTGCCTGTTTACAATCAATCCCGTGGCTCTAAATCCATCCAGTTACAAAACCAATGCTTCAGGTCCCTGAGTTGTTGCTGGTACCTGTGACCATTTTAATGATGTTTTGCCCTTGCTCCCTGGCTCCAAGGGTGAGGCTGTGGTGCTGCAGGAGACAAGGATGGCTTTTGTGGCTCCTGATGTATTTACTCCTGTGCTGCCCTTGTTACCAGGCTGTCAGAAGAATTAGGAATCAAGTAGCTGCACGAGCAGCAGGATGATTGAAGGCTGGTTTCCGATGGACTTTTTATCTGGTAATTGATTTCCTCTGTGGGTTTGTGCTGTCTAATGAGGTGTGAGCTACCAGCCAGCCTTCCCCGTGGTGGGAGGTGAGGGAAGCCAGTGCAGGATCCTCAGTGAACTTCTGGGAACTTGGCACTGTGGAGACCTCTGCCCTGCTGTCACATTGACTTGGAATTAGTGGGTTTCACAAGTTATTAGAAGGGGGACAGATAGGGAAAGACACACAGGCAGGATGAACTTCTGTAGCCCTGGCTCTTTGAAAATGGAGAGGAAAAAAATTAAAAAAAAATAAAAAAGAAATTGAGAAATTGCTTTGGTCTTGAAAGTTTCCTTGGTCTGTGTTTATCCTGGGATGGGGGGAGTGGGCAGGGAGGGGTTGGAGAAGGCAGGGCAGGAAAACCTGGTGATTATCATGATTATAATTCCATGCTAAAATTCTTTCTTGCCCTAACTGCTGAGCAGTGTGCTGGTAACTGCAGAGGTTCCCAAGGACTTGAGCAAATAAACAAAAAACAGAGTCCTGGAGCCGTGTTTGGGAGTGATTTAGTTTGTGGTGCTGTGAGAAAACAGAGAAAGAAAAAAGCCCTGCCTGTTGCTCAGCTTTCCTGGGGTTGGCTGATCCCTGCCTGCTCTCCCTGGATAACCATTTGCTGGGAAGCCTGGAAGCAGGTTGGATGTTCTGGCCCTTTTGGAATGGGGAAGAGCAATATAATGTTTATTAGCACTTGAGGGTTGGGAAAATCATTGTTTTCCTTTAACCCTGGAGTACCTGGACGTTTACACAAAACTTGGGAACCTAAATGCTGTTATTAAGCCAGTTCAGCTTTAAAAGAAAAGTTCCTAAATGTTTGGATACATTATAAAATTGTCCTTTCATCCATTAAACGGTTTGTATCCTCAGGCATCCATACAGTTAATAGCTTTAGCCCCAGTGGAAAGCCTCTGGAGGCACTGCTGACTGCACTGGAGAGCGTGGATCATTTAAAGATTAACAGCTTTGGTTATTAATTATTGTGGAAAATGTGAGGATTGGAGAATGCCGAACTGGAAATGTTGTCCCACGCTCTGTTCTTCCCTTGCTGCATTATCAAATCCATTTTTGCTGCCAGCTGAGTGCAGCACTTTCAGAGAGCAGAGGTTGTTTTGCCTCCTGCTTGGCTCCCAGGTTCCCACTTGCCAAGGCTGATGTCTCTTCTGGAGGGTGTGCAGATGATGGGCTTCAGCTTCATTTCACTCAGGCTTTCTGCAGCTGAGGAAGAGGATACCTGCAAGTGTTGGAGCCAGGAGACAGCTCTGTGCTCAGGGCAGAGAGGTGTTTTCCCCCCAGATACAGAAGATGCAGATACAGAAGGGTTTGCAGCCCTGTGTCTTCACCTTGGCAGGGCCCAAAGTGTCACTCCACAGGTGCTGGGGACTGAGCACCTTGGAAAATCAAAGTCAGCGCTAGAAAGAGACTTGAGCTCCTCAAAAGCTTGAGTGCTGAGTATCAATTGTTACTGCTGATGATGAACAGATCACACAGACACAGCTCGAGGTGTGGTGAAGAGAAGAGAAAGTTTATTTTTCCTCCCAGGATTTATAGGCTCCTGACCACAGCCAGGGATTGGATGGTCAGGATAACACTTTCTCACTGCACTGGCCATGAGAGATGTCCATCACAAGACGTGGAACAGAAAGAATGGACACATATCTATGTTTACAGTTACTGTCCTGGGAAAGTCTTTAGAAAACTATGTTAGCAAGCTCAGAAGCTGAGTTTTTAGGGCGACATCAATACCTTACAAATAAACCCCTGTCAGTACTCACAAGGCTTCCAGCACCATCAGCCAGGCGCTTTCAGCACCTTTGGTTGTGTTTTGGGTCAGTCTCTTCAGCAAAGCCTGTCCTTGCAGCAGGGCTGGGCTCTGGAGGATGGCCAGGGTGACTCAGCCACTCACTGCTAAATAAACTCTGCCTCTTGCTTCATTTGCATCCAGCTAATATAGCTGTAATTACTGAATTGTATTTCCTGGACACTTGGAAATAATTTAGTGCCATGTAAAACTAATGTGTCTTGCCAAATTCAGGCTTAAAATTGTTTCTACGGTTGAGTGCAGTAATCTTCTATTAGATTTAAGGGTTTTTTTAAAAAAATATTTTACTAGTGCCTGGCTTGATTGACTCACAATGTTGTAAGGCATATTTGTGGAGGGGGTATAGAGATATTAAATGAATTTGGAATTAAGTAGGTACTGGCTAAATTCCTGCTTTACTTGAGCCCCAGTGATCCCAGTGATACGGAGTCTGGGCATGCAATATTGTTCCAGGCTTACTGAGGCTGAGTGGAGCTATAAGCTGTGAGAATATGAGAGATGGGATTCTTGAGGGGTTTATTTTTGGTGCTCTTTCAGCAAAAACTAGGCTTATGTGAACAGTGTTCTTAAAAAAACCTCTTTCCACTCCTGCTCTCTGATTAGTTAGTGGCAGTACTCAGAAAGAGGGATTTGTGAGTGGCTGATTCCCCACCTTGTCAGGAGAGAAGGTGAAGGTTCAGGAGGTAACTTGAGGTACAGAAAACCACTGGAGATGCAGGGGAATGAGCAAAGTTCTGAGCAAGTCCTGGCAGGAATCTGCTGCAGGAGAAGGGCTTTGGAGACCTCCGTGCTGTTAACACAGACACCTTGACTTGCCTTTGTGGTAAAATGTTCAGGCTGATGCAGCTTGTACCTGGACACTGGCACTGTGGGCTGGTTTGGGAGCTCTGGGAGTTGAGTTTCCACGGCTCCTTAATGGTTTGTGGGTCATAATTAATGATAATGAGCCCTGGAGACGAGGTGGATGTGGGTGTCTGCAGTGCTGCTGCTCCTCACTGCCCAAGGGCTGGACCTGCAGGATGAGCCAGGCACCAACAGGAGCCCAATGCACCTTGGCAACAGCAGGATTAGGCACAGCACCTCTGGATTTCTGTAGGAGGAATTTCTGGGAAAAGCAGATTTCATCTTTTTGGGAAGAGCTCCTTACTGTACATTCTTATTTTTTCATATGTTGAAGGGTTTTCAAGGTTGCCTCCCAGTTTTAGGTGTTGTGTGAGGATGGAATTATGGACTGTTATTTTCATGATTGCAAGGATGCTTCCTGTCTTTTTCTTTTCTCAAAAATAATTTCTGGTGCAGTGTTTGGTGAAGTGTCCACACCAAGATTTGTTTCTCAAATGCTGTGTCATGAATGGGCTCATGGGGCTCCTTCCCTGGCTCAGTTGCTGTGTCAAGCTTTCAGTGTGACCCAAGGGTCAGTGCTGGGAATTATAAATGTTCCGGCAGTGCTGTGTTCTCTACTGCAGGAAAAGGCCTTTTGTTGTTAATTGATTTATATTTTTTTTTCTCTGTGATAAAGGTGCCTCTCTTTAATTTTAAAATCTGTTTGAGTTGCATGTGTGGCCACATTTGGAAATGAATTCCTCATGTGTGCAAGCCATGCAAGTGCCCACATGGAAGTGTGTAAAGCTGCTGGGCATTTGTCTCTTTGGATTTTTGAGTTTTACAAGGAAGGACATATGATGGAAGTGTGTATTGTATTAATACATCTGTTAAAGCACATAAAAAAACATAGCAGTGATGCTTTGTATGGAATGGAAATCCTGTTAACATCCAAACCCCAAAGAGCTCTGCCTGGAAAGGAACAATTCATCAGCTTGAGCCCACCTTGGGGAGATCCCTGCAGATCATAAACCCTGTGCCCCCAGCACTGGCTTGTCTCAGCATCCCCAGGCCAGCAGCCTCTGCTGTGTCCCTGTCACCGTTAAGGATGGCACTTGAATAATTCAGAAAATCTGAGTTTATTGCTACTCTTGTTACATATTTATTTCTTTATTTGCACAGAGCAGTTTTTGTTTTGCGTATGCAGCGGAGCAGAAGCCTTCCCCTGACCTTGCAGGGTTTCAGAGATGGATGAAGGTGTGTGCATGTTCTTTGAGGCAGCTTGGAATTTATGGTGTTTGAAGAGACTCTGGCTCCAGTGTGGGTTGTTGGCAGCAGTGCTGATTATCACAACATGATAGCAACCGGGCTCTATTATTTCAGATGTGCTTAAATCTTATTTTCTTGTGCTGGAGAACTTTGCAGACTACCAGAGCTCAGAAAGGAGAGAGGAAAACAATCCCAACCCAGGAACCTTTGTTTCAGAAGGTTACAAGCATAAATCTCCCCTGTTTTGTTTTTGGTCACCTGCTATATTTCTAAGTGTTAGGTAGGATGTGTGAGCTGTTCAAAGGGTGTACAGGCTGTTTGTCTAAAGCCCATTTGTGTGCAGCAGAGCACTCTTGGTTTGCAACCTGTTGGAGCAGTACCTTGTTAATTCCCCGGATTAGCAGATGTTTTGTGTATGCATTCTGAGAGCTAGCAAATCTGGTGAGCAAATGTGTCACAAAAGGCAGGAAAATGCATCACAAAACCCTGTTCCATCTCTTCATTATTCACTGTAATTGCTGCCAGTCATATTTGGTGCAGGATCAGGAGTGTATCTCTTGTACTCGCAGTAGGAGTGGAGTAGTACATGTCCTCGAGCATTTGTTTCTGAGCCGCAGCAGAGAGTTAACAGCAGCAGCAAAATGTTCTGCTGATGTATTTTTGATCGAAAAACATGTAGTAAATCCATCCCTAATGTGCTTGCATCCGAGATTTGCTCAGTTGTTGGGTGTGCAGCCATGCATTGACAGCCACAAACACACAGAGCCCTCAGTGACACCTGGACAGGATATGTGTCACACACACAGAGCCCTCAGTGACACCTGGACAGGATCTGTGTCACACACACAGAGCCCTCAGTGACACCTGGACAGGATCTGTGTCACACACACAGAGCCCTCAGTGACACCTGGACAGGATCTGGGGCTGTGTCACACACACAGAGCCCTCAGTGACACCTGGACAGGATCTGTGTCACACACACAGAGCCCTCAGTGACACCTGGACAGGATCTGGGGCTGTGTCACACACACAGAGCCCTCAGTGACACCTGGACAGGGTTTGGGGCTGTGTCACACACACAGAGCCCTCAGTGACATCTGGACAGGATCTGTGTCACACACACAGAGCCCTCAGTGACACCTGGACAGGATCTGTGTCACACACACAGAGCCCTCAGTGACACCTGGACAGGGGCTGGGGCTTGGTTGTGTTTTCCAGACTTCGACTGCAGGAAGTTTTTGAGTTTCCACTAAAGCCTGCCCCTGGAGAGGTCCTGGGCAGTTTGTTGATGTCCCCTGGTGTCCCCTGGTGTCCCCTGGTGTCCCCTGTGCCCTCCCCAGGGTCAGGGACTGGATCAAGCCTGGCTCTCACAGCACTTGGGGTATGCAGGTCCCTCTCTCTCTTTACAGCACTGTGGTTTGAGGAGTAACTCACTGGGAAAGGGCAGGAGCAATAACACAGGCATTTAATTCATTTGAATGAATTAAATGATGAATTTGGTGCACTTGTGCAGGTGCTGCCGTGTCAGGCCTGTGGAGATGTGCCTTTGTGACAGAAGCACTGCGCTAAAGAGGCTCCGTGGAGGTAACAATAGGATGTCAAAATGAAGTGAAACAAGGGCAGGGCAATTTTATGGAGATGACATGACAGGAGGGAAGTATGGGGGGAAGAAAAGAGAATTTAAGATGTCAGTACAGATTTACTGAAGGCTTTCCAATGTCAGCTAGAAGAAATGTCAGCACGACTGACGTGGCAGTGTCAAGGTGATGGCAGGATGGAGTCCCATCAGCCAGGGAAGCATCTCGAGCTGCAGCTGTGGAGAAGAGCTGCTGTCAGTAACCATGATGTCAGGACCATAATTACTCTGTACATTGTGCTTTAAGCAGGGCGTTGTTTCCACTGAGGTATTTTGAATTTAGCACGAGGTAGGAGAAGAAGTCACTCCAAGATAAAAGCCTGCAGAGTGTTTCTTGTTCCTGTGAGGATGCCAGGAGGTTCCAGGGCAGCCTGTGAGCAGCTGCAGGGGAGCTGGTGCCCCTGGCCTGGGGACTGGGCACTGCCTGTCACAGCTCTGCTTGTCTTTAACAATACACAAACCACATTTTCATTCCTCTCTCCCAACTCTGCCTAGGAAACAGGGCAGAGCAGAAAGCTGAATATCACCTGGGAGTGCAGCCATTAATTTAAGCAGGTGGGCTGGAGATATTTGAGGATGAACGGTTGTAATTCAGCCTTGCTGATGAAAACACTTGCAGCTGTGTGTGATACTGTGACATAATTGGTGCTGAAACAGCTACCTGTGTTGAAAGGCACTGGGGTTTGTGCACAATGAATTGGCAGCAGAGGCTGTTCCCACCTCTTAAGTTTGTTTTAGGATGCCTGTAGAGTTAAGTGGAGTCCTGAGGAGTAACAAAAAGAAGTGTAACGCGTTGCTGAAGGGCACAGGTTTGGGAGTAAATTGTAATCAATAAATAAATACAATAAATTGTATCAGTAAATAGCAGGGCTGGGGTGCAGAGCTCACCCTGCCAGGCTCTCCCCACTCCCAGGCGCTTCCCAGCATCCAAACCGTGTTTGGCACCTTTTCCAAGGAGGGAATCCCCTGTTAGTTAAATTGCCCTCACTCCCTGTGTGTCCTTTATCACAAAACAAACAAACAGGAGGAAAAAAAAGCCTGCTGGAAGAGCCAATGTAAGGCCTGGCAAGGCGATAATAAATCCCCAGTCTTTGCACAGGCACTCGGTGCCAGCTGTGGGCTAATTAAACTCAATAGTTCACAGGTGTTCCTGGCAATGACTATCGCAAGAGCACTCTCCTCTTTAGGGCTCGTTAACATCTTTTTCAGAGCTCTTTAAATTTCATCCAGCAGCAAGGCAGAGCTGAAGGGATGAAAGGGAGTGGAAAGGGATTTGAGCTGTTCTAGGAGTGCTCTGGGTGTTAGCACAGGCTGCAGCATCACTGGGTTCAACAGCATCACTGGGTTCAACAGCATCACTGGGTTCAACAGCATCACTCACTTCACCAGCTTTCCCCTTCTGATGGGTCAGTCTCTCACAGACCGAGGTAAGAAGGAAAATTGCTTTCTTAGAAACATCCAGCTTTCTGTAGCCATGTAAAATTCTTGTCTCTGGAGCTTGTTCTGTAGCTGTACACGCTGTCCATAGGCTCTGCACACATGCAGGGGCTGCAGAAGAGAGTCTGTGGCCAAATAAAGCAGATTTAGCCATTTTGTCGAGGCTTTTAAAACCTTCCCAGGGAGAGCCAAATGAAAAGCAAGACTTCCCAGCTCATTGAGTCTCCTGGGCTTTGAGAGATGTGGTTTCTCTGCACTGATATTGGAGCACTGGACTGTGTCTCTGCAGGCTGATTTTAGGGGACAGTGGCCATGGGAAGTGTTTCCAGTCCCAACCTGCTTCCACTGCCTGCTGTGGAGCAAGAGCTCAGCTTTCAGGACATCTCACAGCTCCTCTCTTCCTTCATCTTCCCATCTCCATTCATGTTCCTTTTGCCTGTCTTACAGAATTAAATTTGAGTTTCTTGGAGAGCTCCCATAAGAAATGAGGTTTTTTAGTGTTGTCTTTTCAAGGTTCCCTAAAAACCTTCTCTTGTGGAACTGGGTCAGATTCCACTTAAGTCTGATGTGCAATTTTCCTTCTTGGAGAAAAATATATAATATAAACATAAATACATTATATTTATTTATTTTAGTTAAACAAATAAATTCGTTAAATGGTATTTAACTAATGAGTGTGGGAAATTTGGGATCCCTTCCATGTGTGGGTTATTTTTCAATGGCCAGTGAAACAATTCCCCTTGTTTCAAAATTCAAATACAAAACTAAATGGGCAGATCTACTGTTGAGAAAAATACCTAAAAATAAAGAAAGAAAAATAAAGGCAGCTTTAGTGGCTAAATGATTGGTACAGCATCATCAATGGAGTTTTAAGTTTCTCTTGGGTAAAATATAAAATAGGAGCCTCCATCCCAAACTGGGTGTTTGTAAAGTCTAAATGCATGTGGGCTTTTTCAGATACAAGATCTGATTTACAGATACAGGAGGTTTGTTTTGATGATAATTATTAATATTATTACTGTGACTATTAGCTTTATGTCTGTGGATCAGCAGCAAAACTTTAACGAGCAGAAATCCTCAGATGCTCTCTCCAGTGAATTCTGGATTCACCCCACTTGGCTGAAATTCAGTAGAATCTTCCTGTGGACAAGAGTTGTCATTTCCTTTCTCCCCTGATAAGTCACTGCAAAGGTTTTTGCTGTCCTCACAGGCAGCTGCTCTTCTCTTTTGGGAGAACTCACTTTGGAGAGGCCTTCTGGATGAAAGGCAGAAAAATTACTATCATTAAATAATAATACAGTGGAGCCCCAAAATATGTGTTTCAATGCTGTTGCATAATCTTGGGGTTTATTGATGCTTTATGCTCCTGTGTAATAGCCTCAGACACGTGAGAATATTGTGAAATAGGAACAAGGAAAACGCTTGAAAACACTGCTTTTTAAAGCTACAAATGCTTAAAGCAATCTTGCCTGAATTCCTCCACAGATTAATTAGGATATTCTTTCAGAAATCTTTAAGGATGCTGGACAAAGAACGCTGTGATGCTCTGTGCCCAAAGTCAAGTGTTAATGGGGGAAGGAATTATATTATTTTCCCTTTCTCCCTGCTCCTTGCTCCAGTGGTGCTGTGGATGTGACCTGCAGGTCAGGATGGCAGCTGGGGATGGTGCAAGTAGAGAAGGAGTTTGCCTGGCCATGGCTAGTCATGAATTAGTCATCCCCCAACAGCTCCAATTAGCTGAGCTCATTTCAGTGGGCTCTGCTGTGTTCATTTATTAGTGAATTTGAAGCTGTGATTGAGGCTGACCTCTGTGGGAGCTGGAAAAGTTCTTCCCCACGTGGTTTGTGAATGGGGAGGGAGGGTGTCAGGCACTCCTTGGAGCTGGCTGGCTGAAAGAGAAATATCCAGGGTGCCTTGTGAAGTGGGCACAGAGAAGGGTGAGGGTTCTGTCCTGAACTGGGGCTGCTCGTGGATGGAGATGTTGGCATCACTCGTGGCAATCACATTTTCATGCTGAAACGTGTTTTGCTGGTGGTGTGTGCTGCAGCAGGCACTGCTCCCCTCCTGTGCAGGGAAAGGAACATCTCTTGCTGCTGAAATCCCTCATTTTGAAGGGAGGTTACAAGGCAGAAGCTGGAAGCAATCAGTTAAAGCTCCATTTCCACAGTGCCCTTCATGCCAAGCCTCTCAAGGCACTTAAGAAAATACTGGAAGCTGTACAGCACAAAATAGCATTGGCACATTGCTCAAGAAAAACAAACCTCCTGCCTGGATTTGAAAATTGAAAATTTGCAAGACTGATTGCTGAGCTTCCAGGCCCAGGAATGGAGTTAGAGAAAGGGGCTGTGAGATCAGGACAGTTTAGGATGTTCTTCAGTGATGGGGGTGACGTTTCCATCAGTGCTGATAATTTTTCTGGTAGATTTCTCTGTTTTGCCATCACACCGTCTCCCCCTCATAACAACCCAGGCTTTAGGATTGAATTTCTCTTTTCTGCAACAGCAGCACAGTGAACCTTCTTTGGATCTTTATTTTTTTTCCCTCCCTAGCTGCTGCTGATACGATTCTGATCCTGGAGATAGCAGGTCCAGGCTGAGTTCCCACTGGCAGCACAGTTATCTTGCCTTCTGATATTTTGAGAATGTGGCTCTCCTCCTCCCCAGACTGGATGCAGGGAAAATGTGTCTTTTTTTTTGTAAAACAACCTGACAGTCCCAGAAAGCTCGTGCTGATGGATATATTTACAGGAAAAGTTGACTGCCTTGCCAGCATTCCCTTTTTGTGTGGCCCTGGTGTACAGGGTGACACTGAGGAGACTTGCTGGGGGATGAGTGTGTGAGGTGATCTTTTTGTGATGAACCCTTCCAGTCTGAGGAGGCATTGCTGCAGGCAGCATGGATTTCTGATGTGAATGTGGGAAAAATAAAATGTCCCAACTAATAAACCTGGTGCAGAAATCAAAGTCTGGTGAAAAAAAGTTAAACCAGTAGAGATTTTCTGGTTTGGTTACAGTTTTGTCTCATGGGTTTTAGCCCATTTTATTTTCCAGAAGGGATGTGGAGGTTTGGGGATTTAATCTTTTGTATCATGGGGGGTTTAGAAGAACCAAGCTGCCCATGAGTGAACTGCTACTGGTGGTGCAGGGCTGCAGCAGATGATCTCAGAGAACTGATTCCTCCCTTCCAGTTTGCAAAGGTGTATTTTTGCCCATGGAGCTGGGGAGCCTGATATAAATCCACTGGCCAGAGGTTGTTCCTCTCAGTTGCCTTGTTAGGAATAGTTATCTGATATTTGGAGGAGTTGGGGTGGTATTGGGGAAGTTCTGAGCATGCATTGTCATTTCTGTTGGAGAAAAGAGGTTGGTTTGGGCTGTAGCTTGTCAGGAGCAATAAAAGCAACTCCATCTCTCCAAGGGAAAGAGCAGAGATTAAAAAGAAGAGCGAAATGCTAGAAATTGGAGGCTGCTGAATATGAATGTGTGAGAGAGCAGCTCCTCATTGAGAGAGGTGGCAGGAGGTGATGAAGCAGAGATGGAGCCCTGAGCCTCAGTGAGCCTGGCATGAGGAAAGGGAAGTTCCTCTGGCACAGGTGGGGATCACCTTTCCTCAGCTGCAAACACACTCCAGCCATGGCTGCTCAAGGCACCAGAGCAGGCAAAAGCCAAGGTTGTATCACATGTGCCTTTGAACAAGCTAATTACTCCCAAAATAGCCATGACCTTCATCTTCCTAAAGCCCTGCCATGAACCTCTGCACTGGCTGTGGAGCTGCTTTTTCATGTGGTGAAACAGTGAATAATTAAATCCTATCAGTTTGTGTTAAGTCTGACAGGAATTGGAATTGATAAGCATTTTTTTTCCTCTTTTCCTTTTTTTTATTCCTTCTAGCAGGGCAGAAATGAAATTAGAAAACTAATGTGAAACTTCTGTGGAAGTCAAAAGTGTGAGTCTGAAGCAGCAGCACAAGGGGATTAGACCCTTAGGAAGATTAGTGTCTATTAAACATGATGATCTGGATGTAGCTTCTGGCTCTCAAGGTCTGTAAATTCCTGTGTACCCTGGCACAGAGGGCCAGGGGAAGGGTTGCCTTAAACTCCCTGCAGCTCTGAGCCAGGATGACTTGGGGGCTGGAGAACAGGAAAGGCTCCTGGTTAAACAAACTGCAAAATTCTGTTGTTTCAGCAGATTTGCTCTTGTTTCAAAGGAGTCTCCATGCATGCCCCTCTCCCCAGCAGGATGCCCCAGAATTGATGCATGCTGGTGGATTCCCAAAACCCCCCAGACACCAAAGTCAGGCCATGCTGTGGGAAGGGAGAGCTGAAGCCCTGGGAGCTTTCCATGCAAGGCTGGATGGTGCCCTGGAGAGCAGAGCTGGCTTGGCTGGGGAAGGAAGGAAGCACCTTGTGTGTCCTTCTGTCCCTGCAGAATTTTGGTTGAAGCTCTGGGCAGGGCTGGAGCGTGCCAGGAAAGTGTCAGCACGCCTCATTTTGGCATTTATATACGACGAGTAAGCACAATCCTTCTACTATTCCAGCGAGCTGCTTTTGCCAAGAAAAATCATTTGTAACTCTTTTTTTTTTCTTTTTTTTTTTCCTGCTGTAGTGCTTCTCCAGCAGGCCTGGCTTAGATTGCTTTAACCCCTCGAGTGCCAGCAGCCGCCGCAAGGCAGAGCGCACGTCTTGGCAAGTCCTCCCCCGTGCCAAGCGGCTCTGCAGCAGACTGGAGCGGTGTCTGGCAGTTAGCTTTTCTTTTTCATCAAGTCTGTTCCTCAGGGCTGCTGCTTTTTTCTGTTTTTATTCCATTGCTGGGGCTGCAGCGGAGGAAGGCGGGTTTGGGAGAGCTGCTGACCCGAGGAAGGAGAGGAGAAGCGGAGCAGGGAAGGGTGAAGTGGTTTGACCCTTGCTCTGTTGTGCTGTCCAGCAGGACACGGAACCAGCAGCTCCTGCTCTGCTCTCTCAGTGAAGCCTCAAACACCAGGAGATGCTTGTGCCTTTTTAAGATGCACATCCCAGCCCTTGCAGTGTTGCATGTGTTGGCTTTTACCTTTGATCATCATTTGGAGAGGTTTGTGAGACAGGTTTAGTTGTGTGAGGAATGGATGTGCTGTTTGGAATGAGCGATGGCTCCCCCTCCCTCCAGGTGCTGGCTGAATTTTAAGTTTATCACCACCCCATGCTCTGAGGAAAGCTGTTTCTTCCCTTTGTGTGCTGCCTTTGCCCTTTTGTAGAGACTGGGCAGCTGCTTTGCTAAAATCCTTGATGAGATTTAGCAATTGGTGTTTCTCTACATAAGAAGGTGGAAAAAGACAGAAATTTCTTTTGTCCATCTAGTGTGTGCTTTTTTTGCTTTTTTTCAAAGGGAAAGGAAAAGAAGCAAATTATTTTGTTTAAAAAGAATAACATTTTAATAATGTAGTAGTCTAACCTTTGTGCTAATTGCCCCAGGCTTTTAATGAAGCAGCATAAAATTAGTCCTGTGAGTCTTCATTAATCAAATATAGGAGCTGATGGTATAGTAATAAGATGCTGTGCTGCCTCTGCTCCCCATGCAATGTTGACATTTGCTTATATTCAGAGTAGAAAGCAACTATGTTTTTTTTTGGTAGCTCATTAAAATAATTAGCCATGTTTGGCTTTTTTTTTAAAAAAAATCTTTTCTTAAAAAATCCTTTTAATGAGGGAAGATGAAAACAGACAGGATGAAAAAGTCAAAAGAATCAAATTAAGACAGAAAAACTGACTGCTGGAGGCTTCCTTTGAACGGAAGATTTATGTATGTTAATGGCAGCTGTTGGCTGGAACCTCTGCACAGACACCTTGTTTGTTATTTTCAGAACTTAGAGCAGAAACAAACAACTTCAAGGGTCTTTGTTGATTTGTTTTGTTCCAAATTATTTTCCAAAGGTGCTCTAAGACTTGCTATGTCTGATGCCTCAAGTTGTAGCTTTCACATTTCCCAGATTCTCTACTGCATTGCTATATAACTGTATAACTCTGGGCTTCATAGAAAGGGTTTGCAAGTTCTCCTCACGGTGTAGTCACACAAAATAATCCTTTTCCACCTGAGAACCAAGGACACCACTGCAGCTTCAGGCCCCAAAAGTATGAGCTGTCAGGGTTGGCAGGTTACAAACAAATGGAAGAACCACTGCTAAAATTCACAGGTGTGCCCAAGCTGCATTTTCTTCATGGAGTCTGGCCCTTAATAATCAAAATTCCATGGACTTTCTTATATGTGAAAAGTGCATTTGAAAATAGATTATAGGCCCTTTGGAATACTCTTTGCTAGTCAGGGTTGGTGATGGACAGCGTGGCCAGGGCTCAGGGTGCCCCACAGGGTGAAATGAAAGCAGGAGGGGAGTTTGGGGTGTTTCCTGAGCTGGCTCTGGGTGCTGTGCACACAGGCAGGGAGGGTGTGCAGGGGGACAAAGCCTGCAGCCCTAAGCCTGGCTTAACCCCAGCGCTCACACCGAGCTCCTCTGGCATCCTTGGCCATCATCTCATCTCCCAGCTTTAATTCAGAGTCTGCAGGGTGAGAGCACACACAAAGTGTGCTGTAGCCACACTTTGGTGAAATTCTTAAAGATGAATAGGAAGCAGTTCAAGGTATTATGGTTGTTAATATAAATATGTGTTATATCGCAGCATCTTCACCGTGTTCATTCCGTGGAATATATTTATCCATAAAATTCTGTTGCATTTATATACAGCTCCAAACACCCTGGAAGCAGCTAGGTGTTGACAGAACAGCTGCAGTCTTTTACTATGTTCAATAAATACAAATGGATATAAACAGTATCCATCTGTCAGGCTCAGTTAGATGGTTTAAACATAAAGCTATTTTGTTCCTGTAATTGTATTTAGATCTGAAATGATAGAGGTTTGATTTTTCTTTACATAGTGATAAGGTACAAATTCCTTTGAATTGCTTTGACTCCTGATTTATTGCAATAAATTAAATAATAATCCATCCTGTCTTGTTTCACCCCTTCTCCAAGAAAAGAGAGCTCACTGCTCAGGCACTGGAGCATCCTGCTTTAGAGTAAGCCACATGTTCACAGGCACCTGGGCCTGTGACCTCTGTGTTTACAAGATATTTATTGCTGCTTGCACTTTCCACTGCTACAGTGTTATCACTTCAGTGCCTTGTAAAATTTGATTGTCTTTAATAAATGTATTCAGCGTTATTGCTGAGCAAGTCTGACAATTTACCCTTGTTCCTTCCCTCACACGCACAGACCCAGACACCTTCATAACCTACATATTTCCTTAGCTACGTGTGTTATTGCTTGTGTTGTATCAGAGGCAATTTTGGATGCATCTCAATTAGATCATTTTTCTAATTAAATAAGTGCTTGTGGTTGTAACGTGAGCGTGTCTCTGAATACTGAGTGTGTGTGATTCACTGCAGAGATTTTTTTTTTTTTTTTCCCAATTTCTGTGTGATGTTTGCTTTATAAAACTCAGCTTCTGGCACGGAGGCATCTCATTACCTTCCCCGTGCTGACCTCTGGAGCTGATGTTAGCCAGATGTGCTCAGCTCCCTCCTTCACCACAGGCTTCCTGTGTGACATCAGGGACATCATTTGGTCTCACTCTGCTGTTTCTCCCTGTGTAAAATGTTGCCAGAACCCTCACCAGTTCCCTGGAGATTTTGGGGAGCTTAGGCTGTGACCACACGTGGGAGAATCGTGTCAGAGGAACGTCTGAAACCTCTGGTGCTCTTCACCTCCTCCTCCTCCTCACCATCGTGGGGGGAGAGTGAAACAGATGTTGCTTTTCTTGTGCCAGAGGTGGCTTTTGATTTCTTTGTCTTTTTGTGCCGTGTTTCTCCTTAAGAAAGTGGTTTAGCAATGTGAAAACTCTGTTTTGTGCACCTGAGGGGGTTTAGGCACCATCTCCTTGGTGAGGCTTCTCATGGGTCTGTCTTCACTGCTATCCTGTTACAGCAAAACTGCCTGAGAAAAGAGAGTGCAAACAGCTGTGGGGACCTGCAGAGTGCTGCTTCCATGACCTTACTGTTCAGCTTCATTTTGTGGGGAATATCTTCCCAAGAATGAGGAATCAGGGACTGATATATACTGGTTTTGCTGCTGTAAGTCTGCTGGAAGCTCACTGGTGTGGCTGGAACATGTCTGGGTACCTCCTTGAGCCTCTGCAGGGCTGAGTCAGTTCTGCAGGAAAGGCTGGAAGGATGGGAAGTGTGGGGAAAGTGCAGATGTGGTGTTATTGTTTGTATGCAGCTATTCAGAGTCTTTTCCTACACCTGAGACTGAAACCTTATAGAATAAACATTGATTCAAGAGCTGAATGTCCCACTTGCATTTTTCCATTTGACAGCCAGCAGAAATGCACAGGCACAGTGTGAGCTCCTTCAAGGAGGCAGAGTGAGAATTTTGTGATTCTTTTTTTCTTTGCTTACAGTCTAAACTCTGCTATTAAATACTTCTACAGCCCCTTTCTCTTGCCCAGGCCTAATTCTCAGCTTTCATTTTGGCCTTCTTTATCCTGTCAGGGAATATTTAGGTTTAGGACCTTTAGAATGGCAGCAGTGGAAAATTGAGTCGTCATTTTGTCTGCAAAGCTGCCACTGTGTCCCTGGGCACAGGGCAAGCTCCCTGCCAGTGACTTCAGCCTCTGGCTCGGAGGAGTCTGCTGCTGCAGGTGCAGGAGGTAATTCACATTCAGTGTCCATCTCTCCCTGCTCTCTTGAGGTGCCAATTATCCAGCATTGTGTCAAGTTAGATCTGGGGGTGTGTGTGTAAGGACCACAATTAGGGCTGCAAGGCTGAGGGTGCTGACAGTCAGACCTGCCAGAGAGATGAAGTGGGGAAGGACAAAACAATCTGGATGCAATTAGAGTCCTGCCCACCTTCTCCCACAACCCCTTTCAAACACAGAAATGTGCATCTTCCTTCAAGGATGAAAAAGTTTGGGCTTCATCCCCCATCCTCCACCTCCCACTCCTTTCTGTGTGTCTGCACTTGTGCTTTCCAGCAGGGGAGGAATGTTCAATCCCACAGGGAATTGTTCCTGCAGCGTCTCTGGCTCGGAGCAAAGCTGGAGGTGGTGGATCTCCCAAGGGGAATTTCTTCTCATGAGGTTTATGGCTCACTTTTGCAGATCTCAGGGAGGCTGCTGCTGTTCAGAATGGGAGATGGCAGTGGAGAAAGCTGGAAATGCACCTGCTGAAATGTTCTTCATGCACCCACACTGATTAAAGTATATCCTACCTCTTTTTCCTGCTTCCCTCATAAAAGATGTGTTGGGTGGAGCTCATCTGTCTAGAGGAAAGGAAGGCAGGGTAGTGGAGACTGGATTCTCTTTCTGTCTGTCTTTTGATCCTCCTGTGTAAGTTGAAGGTTTTAGAAATTATGAAAAGCTTCATGCAGGGTGAATACCTTCAGAGGAGACTGAACCTGCAGAACTGAGTTCCAGCTCCACGGTTCTCTCACCTCAGCTCGAGGCTGGGGTATGAAATCCCATCACACTGATCAACATGGCCAAAAGAGCAAGGTGAGGGTGGAAGTGGGTTGACTTCTGCACGTTTTCAAAGCCTTGTTTCAAACTTACCCTCAACAGCTTTTAGGAGAGCCTCTCAACTGGAGAATGCTGATTGAAACAGCTTTCTGTGGTGCTGGGGTTTGAGGCACACAATAAACTGCTCTGCAAGTGGCCAAAAACCAGCTAATACCTGGCATGGTGATGTGGTGCATTTAATCCTCCTGATTAAAAAATGTTATCCTTTGCCTTTAGTCTTTCTGATAGGCAGCAATCACCTGTCACTCCTCTTTAGCATATCCCACACATTAAATGGATGCTTCAATTTTGATAGTAATAACAAGAACAGCTCTGCACTTAAATTGAGTCTGTGGTTTCCAAAACACTTAAGAAACTCACAGCTAATTCTGCCACTGTGTATTTAACTGTAATTTTACCTGGAAACCTACAGACTGACACTGGTAAAGCCTGTAGTCATAAATTGAGCTTCTGATGAAGACTCTGCTCTAAACTGATCAGTCAGGTTTTTTTCTAGTAGAATAAATTGATGTTGAGCTGGGAATGAAACTCATTTCATGAGGAGTGTAGTTTTTTATTCTAGCCTCTAAGTGTTACAGTCCTTCCACCCACAAGGTATCACTGGCTCTGTCTCAGTAGCAAATATTAACCCCCAGCAACATCACAGAGTAGTAGGAGGAAGGAAGCTCTTCCATCACTCATTTTCCTTGCTTGAGTACAGGCTGCAGCCAGTTTAAAATAACCAGCTATTCCTCATTATCTGCTTTAAACTGCTGGATCCAGCAGCCCCAAAGAACGAGGCCACATCTCCAGAACCTGCCTGTGCTGCCAAAGTTCCTGTGAGCAGCAGGGAGGAAAGAGTCCCTTCCTTCTGCAGCAGCATCAAAGAGCTGCTGTGTGTGGAATGTTCTGTCTTGCAGCCTTCAGCCTCTGAGTGTGAGATTCCCTTTATCATAATGCAGTAAATCATCCCAGAAACACGCACTTGGGGATGAAGAGGATTATGTTTTTGTTAGTGTCTGATTGCCTTTTTCAGCAATGCTCTCTTGGGCGTTAGAGCTGTGGCTCTTTGTGAACGCTGTTGTTTTTGGGGCTGTCAGGTGCTGGATGGGAAGAAGTGGTGTTGCTTTGTACCTCAGACCTGTTCAAAAGCAGCCTGACCATCTTCTGTCGTGACAGTACAAAAGCTGTCACCCTCCAGAAGCACATCTAGAACTGAGCTGAGTGGGTGTCCTCACTCAGGAGGGTGTTGAGACATTAAGTTCAAGTCTGTGGGACTTGCTGTGAGGTTCCTGGGCAGTTTTGAAGCTCTGTACTATCACTTCCCCTCTGTACAGCAGGGACAGAAGCAGCTCCTGTAGGCTGGAGAAAGAATTGGAGACCCTGAGAACAGGGAATTTAAGACATTGGAACAGGGCTCAGCAACCCTTCAGTCTCCACTGACCTCGTGCCCCAGAGCTCTGTGTGGCTGGAGTGACCACACACACCCCATGTGGAGTGAGGAGGAGATGGCCCTGGCTCCTCAGGGAGCACTGGACAGGCCGGGGCTGCCCCAAAAACCCCCAGTGTGGGCTGCCCCAAAACCCCCAGTGTGGGCTGTCCCCAAAAACCCCCAGTGTGGGCTGTCCCCAAAAACCCCCAGTGTGGGCTGTCCCAAAAACCCCCAGTGTGGGCTTCCCCAAAAACCCCCAGTGTGGGCTGCCCCAAAACCCCCAGTGTGGGCTGTCCCAAACCCCCAGTGTGGGCTTCCCCAAAAACCCCTCTCTGGGCTGTCCCCAAACCCCCAGTGTGGGCTGTCCCAAAACCCCCTGTGTGAGCTGTCCCAAACCCCCAGTGTGAGCTGTCCCAAACCCCCAGTGTGGGCTGTCCCAAAAACCCCCAGTGTGGGCTGTCCCAAAAACCCCCAGTGTGGGCTGTCCCCAAACCCCCAGTGTGGGCTGTCCCCAAACCCCCAGTGTGGGCTGTCCCCAAACCCCCAGTGTGGGCTGTCCCCAAACCCCCAGTGTGGGCTGTCCCCAAACCCCCAGTGTGGGCTGCCCCAAACCCCCAGTGTGGGCTGCCCCAAACCCCCAGTGTGGGCTGCCCCAAAAACCCCAGTGTGGGCTGCCCCAAAAACCCCAGTGTGGGCTTCCCCAAAAACCCCTCTCTGGGCTGTCCCCAAACCCCCAGTGTGGACTGCCCCAAACCCCCTGTGTGGGCTGTCCCCAAACCCCCAGTGTGGGCTTCCCCAAAAACCCCCAGTGTGGGCTTCCCCAAAAACCCCCAGTGTGGGCTTCCCCAAAAACCCCCAGTGTGGGCTGTCCCAAAGCCCCTCTCTGGGCTGTCCCCAAACCCCCAGTGTGGGCTGTCCCCAAAACCTCTCTCTGGGCTGCCCCAAGCCCCCAGTGTGGGCTGTCCCCAAACCCCCAGTGTGGGCTGTCCCAAAGCCCCAGTGTGGGGTGTCCCAAACCCCCAGTGTGGGCTGTCCCCAAAACCCCCAGTGTGGGCTGTCCCCAAACCCCCAGTGTGGGCTGTCCCCAAACCCCCAGTGTGGGCTGTCCCCAAAACCCCCAGTGTGGGCTGTCCCCAAAACCCCCAGTGTGGGCTGTCCCAAAGCCCCTCTCTGGGCTGTCCCCAAGCCCCTCTGGGCTGTCCCAAAGCCCTCTCTGGGCTGTCCTGCTGTCCTGATCAGCTCTCACAGCAGCACTGCCCCTGGCTCAGACATGGGCATCTGCTGCTGTCCTGTCCTGCTGTCCTGTCCTGCTGTCCTGTCCTGCTGTCCTGTCCCGCTGCTCCCAGCCCAGGCTGCCTCTGGCTGCTCCTGGATTTGGGAAATGGGGCTGCTGATGCATTTTGTGAGGTCTGGCTGGTGTGGTGGGTTAGACTTGCCCAAGGCCCTCTCTTACACTGCAGCACATCCTACTTCAGTGATGGCACACCTCTAGAATACAATGATTTCTCTTTTGCTCTTTATTTGCCACGCCTGCTTTTTAGTCTTTTGGAAATGACCAAGACCTTTGCTGCAGCTCAAGAGGCTAAAACACAATGATCCTAATCAGAACTGGAGCTATGCTAGTTAGCTGAAGATTTTCATGTTTTCTCTAAGCTCTTCTAACAGTTTTCCTCATCAAGGCCCAGGAGTTAGATTAACCATCATCATAGTTTGCCCCAATTAGAGACTGGGGAGGAAGAGCCACAGCAAACTGGTGTTTGTAATTGTGTGCTGAGCAATTACCCTTTGGGACATTGGTGCTGGAGGGGGAGGCAGGGCACAGAGGAGAGAGGCATGCTGCTATAAACGTCCCTTTAATTGGGCTGCCTGACACAGGAGGAGTTTGACACTCAAGAGGTTTGACCATCTGCTGGATGGGAGGCCTTGCTTTAGAGATGTTTAACTTTTTTTTTTAAAGCACACTGAAGAAGCATTACTGATTCCCATGTCATGAGGCTGTTAGACATGGAAAGCCTGGTGAAAACACTTGAGCAGAGGCTCTTGAAAGCAGAAAAGTGGTCTCAAGCAGTTTAACTGCTACTTAGAGCGTGCAGTTTGCTGTGGCACGTTCTCCTCCTGCCCCCAATCCAGCTGGGTTTCTGCAGGGAATTAGCTTAATGCTGCATGGGAAGACACATCAATAACCCAGCACAGGATTGTGCATAAAGCACAGTCTGAATGTGAGTGTTTTGCTATATATGTGTGCATGTAACTGTAAATATTTGTGCAATAGCAATATAACCGTGGCATGCACAGTATTGGTGAGGAGGCTCAAAATAGATCAGCTTGTGTAGGAGTTGGGCTTTCCTAAGTTAAGCCTAAAAGTACCCAGAAACCAAAAACCTTCATGTACCTGAAGAAATCCTGTGAAGTGCAGGAGGAGCTGTTTTACCTCTTTTAAAGAGATGAAAATTCCTACTCTGTCACATTTTCTCATCAGAAAGTCTGTTTTCACTTCCAAAAATACGCAAGTAAGGCAGAAACGCATTCATACTTAGATTTTGTGTATTTTGTCATGGCTGTGTAACTTCTCTTTAAGATAAAATCACATAATGCCTTGGACTGGAGGGGATCTTGAAGATGATCTCACTCCATCCATCCCCCGTGCTGCCCATGCTGGGGGACCAGCCCAGGGCACGGGGGGTTTCTGGCTGCCAGCACGTGGCCAGGGCATCTTGAATTTGTGTCCATCAATACCCTGAAGTCCTTCTCCTCCATCCATCCTGTTCTTGTGGCTGGCACTGCCCTGGCCCAGGTGCCATGGTTTCCTGGAGGATCTGTCCCACAGAGGTGAGACTGACCTGCCTGTACTTCCTCACCTCTTCTTCATTTTCTCTTTTTTTTTTCCCAGAACTCTGTTTCTCCTTTTTCAGTCAGAGGGAATGTCACTAGGCTGTCACGACTTCTCAAATATGATTTATATGCATTATTTATTCTTCTTTTTCCCTCATCAGCAGGATTTACAGTGAAGCAATGTGCATGCACACTGAATTATCTTTTGCTGTTCTTTGGTTTTGCTTTTGTTTGTGTTTTGCTTGTTGGATTTGTTTGTTTGTTTTAATGCAGGAAGTGGGCCTGGTACCAGTTATTGCTGAGAGCAGGCAGTCAGCATTCTCATTTCTTGTGATTTTAACAAACTGGCAGCCTTGGCTGTGAAAGGGGGAGTGAGGCATCATAAAGAAGAGGAACTTTCCAGAGGGAAAGGAATTGAGGCAGCCGAGTCACTGGAGCATGCAGAGTCTGAGTTAATTGCTGTGTTTTAGGTGTAAGAAAGTGTTTAGTGTAATTTTAGAACTGAGCAGCACATTCATGTGGGTCCTCCAGAACCTCCCCTTTCCCTGACTGCAGCTACACTGTGTGACTTTTCTATGATTAAGGTTATTTGTGTCTATAGGATTTACAGTAACACAACCCTGATCTTTGACAGGATTCCTCAGAGCTATTGCAATGTGTTTTGAAAAGGAAATAGTTATTTGTAGTGGCCTCAGTTTTGATAGCTGAAGGTTTCCTATGGTTGCAGTAATTTAGAAGACTAAGCTTTTGTGTGCTGGTGTGAGACTCCCTGGCTTAGAAGTCTTTTTTGCATCTGGAATTTAAAGGTGAAATACTCCTGCCTGTCTCTGTTGTTCTCCTCCATGCTGTTAACAGGGCTCCTGCTCGCAGTGTTCTTTGTTGCTGCTTTAAAAAAAAAAAATTCAAGGAAGAGGAGAGCAATCATATTTAATAATGCAATTACAATCAGGGGAAGATGTTTATCCTGTAAGATTCCAACTGCTGGAAAAGCCCTAGGGCATTCTGGGAAATGAGATGCAAATATCCAGGATTACCTCTTCCTAAAAATACCAGAATCAAACAGCAACAACAATCGTTGCTCTGAGCAGTGTATTAAGTGATTAGTCTGTTCTTGCCTGCGAGAAGCTTTGGGTTCTGCAGCCAAAGGATGAGTCCAAAGCAAACACAGTGACAGGAGAGGGACGTGGGGCTGACCCTGCTCTGTTCTCTGTGCTGTAAAATCAGCATTCACCAGTCTGGCATCCACAGCTGGAGCCTTCTTAGAGGGAAAAGCTCTGAGAAGAAAAGAAACCACATCTTGTTTTTCACTGTAATCCAAAGGCTCTTGGTGTGGCTGGTGGCAGTTTGTAAATGAGGACACATCTTGGTGATGCTTTGTGGTTAAATTCATTTGTAGAGTCCTAACTCCTTCTCAAAGCTGGCCATGAGAATTGTTATTATTATTCATGGGGTGAAAGTTTTGAAGGCTCTTCAGCTGTGGTGCAGCAGCAGCAATGCATCCCATGCAACACTGTGCACCCTGTTTCTGTTTGCTGTTCCCAAGCAGAGTTAACCCTACTGTCAGCTCCAGGGTGACAACAGTTGTATTCTATATTTAAAGTCAGATCAAATGTCAAACATAACCATTGCAAGAATTTGAATTTGATTTCAGAAAAATGTTAGCTGTGGAAATCTTGATGTTGGCTGTCTAGATTTAAGGCTTTATTGAATCTGAGTTCAATTACAGACCTGTGTTGCTAAG
The DNA here is from genome assembly GCF_030490865.1 of Poecile atricapillus. Taxonomy (NCBI): domain Eukaryota; kingdom Metazoa; phylum Chordata; class Aves; order Passeriformes; family Paridae; genus Poecile; species Poecile atricapillus. The sequence continues at coordinate 9,409,178 of NC_081269.1, forward strand.
CACATGAACTAGGGCCAAAACGTGCTTTTCAGTCAATTAGATAAATCAAAAATTATTTCATGTGGTACTGAGCTGAACTGTCTATCCAAACTGAATTTACACATTTGAATCCACTTCTACTGGAAACAAAGGATTCAAACACCCATTTTCCTCTAAGTGCTCATTAACAAGGGCATGATCACAGAACTTTCCATTTCATATGCTGGAATTCAAGCAGAGAGATTAAAGATTATTTGGAATTAATGTTTTAAAAAAAATTAAAATACATATTTGAAGATGTTCTAATGCTACTCCTCTACCAAATTGCTGTGATTTTTTTGGAGATTACTTCAGAAGATAAGCTTGGCTTTTCTCTCTGACTCTGATTTGAACCATGTGTGTGCAAATACTCGTGGCTGCTGGTGCTGTAATAGGTGAAGGGTTTACCCTGCTCCAGGGGCAAGGAAATTGTTGTTGCTCTTGTTTGGAACAGCCTGGGGTTCTCAGCAGTGTGGGATGCAATGGCTCTGTCACATTTTGTGCCTGCTCAGGGTCTCTGCCTGGTGTCCTTTGTTGGAGCTGCATCCCTGAGCTAATAGAAAATTTGTCCTCCTGCATGTTCTTCAATGTGTGAAAGCTGCAGAGCAGCTTGGAATAATCTCCACTCCCATTATTTAGCTGCATAAAATACCTTGAAGGCAAATAGCACATCTATAAATTAAACTTCTGAAGTGTTGGTCAGGTTACTCAGGGAGTTTTTGACAGTGAGATTATTGACGGTGTAAAGTGATAGTTCTGCTCTTGAAAAGCTCATTCTCCCAACACAAATCACAGCACTGCCAGGATTTATTGAACTGCCTGATGGAGAGGCACCGTACAAACCTCTATTAGTCCCTTTCCTCAGCTTTGCCATCACGAGGCTTTAAATAATTGTATTTGAAAGAAATGTCAGAGTGACAGAATTGGGTGCAGAAGGCCATAGATATTCCCTCTCCACTCCACCCCACCCCTGTTCTTTCTCTCTTGCTCTCTCCATTATTTGATAATTTCAGAGGGAGAGGGTTTCCCCAGCTGCATAATTGGAAGGTTTTGAGACATTGTGTCTGCTGCTTTAGGCAGAGCCTTGGTTATGCTGCACAAATGGGAATTCCCAGCTTCATGCAGATCTGCTGAGACAGCCAGGGATGCTCCTGCCAGGGTCGGGGCTGCCTTGGAGGGTGCAGAAGCAACTGTGAGAAGAGCAAAACCATGTCTCCCTGCAGCTCCTCTTCCTTCCCTTCTGCCCCAGTTCTCATACCCCATCTTGGTGTGAATTGCAGGCTGCTTTCAGTTCCAGGACATACCTGATCAGATTGTGACTGCAGAGTGTTTCTCTTGTAGCTTCTTTGCTATCCCAGCCAGCCCTGAGCAGTGAGGAGCCTGTAAACACATGGTTTGTAAGCCTATTACAAGCTTCCCATACTATAATACAATTAGTCAGCACTGACTCATTTGTTTCATGGAGGCAAATGGAGCAGATTCAGGGATTTGTTTATTTGGATGTACCAATTTGTTGCACAGTGTAACTTGTTTCAGGAAAGGCAGTTCCTGCTCTTCTGCTGCCTTCCCTTTTGCTGGGGGACTGCAGCCTGCATTTGCAAAATCCTGCTTTCCACCAGCATTATCCAGCTTGCCTTTGCAAAGGAAATAATGTTAAATGGAGCTTTTTATTGAATACAAACCTTTTCCATATAACTCCAGAGAGTTAAATGTGGCACAGAATGTAAATTCTGAAGCGTTCTCTGTAGGATGTCCCTCTCACTTCCATCTTGAGGTAATTATGTCAAAATACATGCCACTGCTCCCAGGGACTGGGGATCCAGCTAGTACTTAGTGTCTGAATTAATGTTTGGAATTGTTGCTGCTTTCTTTGTAATGGAGACGAGAGCCCAGCTGGTTTGGGTTATTGGTAATGGATTCCAGTGCTCTGAAATCATTCACTCAAATCCAGCTCCAGTCTGTAGTAACCCAAAGTAATTATTATTTGATTGCTACCCACTGATGGAAACTGAGCTGGTCATCCCAGCCTGGGTGGACAGATGTCCAAGTTAAACAGCACCAGCTTAACTACTGCCAGTGGCTCTTGGAAAGTCTGTAAAGGATATTGCTGAAGACACTTAGATAAATTGGGTTGAGAGTTTTTCTTGCTTGTTGTTTAAGTGGAGAAAGAGATCCAGAATGGAAATCCAGGAGAGCCTCTGAGGACTCTTACCTGGAAATGGATTCTCTGGGGTCGTGGCTGAGGAGAGCAGAGTGGGAGGAAAAAGCTTATTGTCTCTTTTCTCTCTTGTATCTTGTGCTGGGGCAGTGTCTCTAAGGCAGTGTGCTGATGGCACAGCAGCTTGTGCATGAGCATGAAAAGGATTTTGCTTTTTTAACTCTGTCAGGGATGCTGTGTCTGTTTTCTTGGAAGCTGTTTCTGTATTTAGCCTGGAAGTGCTTTAAAAGGGGAGATTAAAAATTACCACACTTTGAAGTAATTTGTAGGGTTTGTTCCTTTTTTTATTACTTTTGATAACACAAAGAATTACTGGTTGGGGGAGTGTGGCAGCAAGACATTTTGGCTATGCAAAAAGTCTAAAAACCCATTTGTGTTCACACAAAACATTATGTAGGTGCATCATAAATGGTCACATAACTCTCAGAGTGTTCTTCTGGGGCATTTTCCACCCTGAAATTCCCTCAGCTGAGCAGGGATGGTTCTCCCTGTGTGCTGGGAGATGTGAATGTGTGACTGCACTGCCTGCAGACCTGCTCATCACATGTGAATATTGCCATCACCTGACAAAAGCAATATGAAACAAATGCATTTGTGGCACATCTTTCATCACATAGCTGGGAGACACAAAATCTCTTGACCTTTTTAGCAGTCTTTTGAGGCAGAGGATGTGCTTTGCTTGACGTGAAGGTTCTTTTCCTGCTGCTGGAAGAGAAATGCTATTGTCAGCTGAACTTTTGGCTGTGACTGAAGGTCTTCCTTTACTGTCTTTTATCTCCGAGGCTTGGCTCTTGGCCATGCAGTTGCACTCCCTTTGCCTGCTCTGACTCTTGTCCTCTCTGGATTGTCAGAAATCGAGCCAAAGCCACTTCTCCATTCCTTGTGCTGGAGCTGAGCTTGTGAAGTGTCTCGAGAGCTTTTGCAGGGCAGTTCTTCCCTTGGTGGGCACTCAGGTGAGGGCTCACCCACATCTCCTGACCTGGGGACAGCCTCAAGGGTCCTTGACCCTGCTCCTGCCCTTCCCAGGGAGCTGGAGGCTGTGGAGAACCCTTGCAGCACTTCCTCTATTATTGGTAATACACAGTGAAAATAATGCTGGAGTGTTTGTCTGAGGGGTGGGACAAACCTTCAGGGCATTTCCCTGTGAACCATAGAGGATTAAAGGGTGTGAAGAAAACCTTCACAAAGTACCATACACTACTGCAGTTCTCCCTCCCAAAACCGATTTTATGTTCCAAAGGAAACAAACTTGAAATGAATTGGCTTGATTGGCTGATTTGCTGTTGTGAATTAAGCTGGTGTTACACTCCACTTGAAATTCCCAGTTGTACTAAAGCTAACTGGTGATGTTAGTGCTGGAATTTAGGCTTGAAGTTTCTACATGCATTAGTATAAACTTCCAAGGACCATGTGGTCATTCAGAAAAATCTCAGCACTTAGCAGCATATGAGTCAACCAGCCTGTGAGGGAGGAGTAAAATGAGTAAAATTCAAGTATTTCGTTCCCAGACCAATGATCTGTGCTACTGAAATGGGATCTCAGTTCCTTGACCCTGAAAACAGCAGCAACAACAGGAGAAATAAATGCTGTAAACAGCTCTATAATGAAACCTCTCAGACAGCCTGTCAGCATGTGCTGATCTTTTGCCTTCACTTGCTGCTATGGCAAATTAGGTTGACCTTTCCTTGGTAGCATCTTAAAAAAAAAAGGGGGGGGAGTTTGAAAAAAAAAAAAGGTGCTAGGATTTAAAAAAGAACCGAAGGGAATTAGGTGCTTATTGAAATTCAGCTGGAGTTGGGCATTTAACACTCATGGCTGCTTTTCAGAATTGCACCCTCTGTAAATGACACCCTGCCCCAGGGGTGGTGAGAGTCCCAGGGCTGATGGTGTAGGGCTGTAATTTAACCAAATTATGAGAGATACTCCAGAAGTCGGAATTGATACTTTGCACAAGTTAGATTAGAGAGGCACTGGCATGTGAATTAACAGCAAGAGCTGGTAAATAAAGCTGGAGGGATTGCTGCTCTGTGCTTTATGCCTCTCTCCAGAAATGGCTCGGTGGAGAGCGAGAGCCCTGCCAGGGGCTCCTCCATCACTCCACACATTTCTCATCTGGCACTCGCAGCTTCCCAGGGTCCCAGCCCCTCCTGCCTTCGATTTTCCAGCTGTCATCTATCTTCCCATAGCTTACCAGATGATTTCTGTCCCCCTCCCTGCCAGTGGTGGTACCTGGGACAGGAGTGAGGTGAGAACACCCAGAACAGCAGCAGGAGCTCCAGGCTGTTGTGTTGGATGCCAACAGCATTTATCCCCCGTGTTTTTACAGTGCATCCTTTAAAGGAGGATGTTCCTCTGCACTGATGGAACATTTCTCCTGGTGCAGCTGTAATTAGGACTGATGAGCATCCTTGGGGTCCTGCCTGGCTCTCATTTAAATCAGCAGGAGCAGAGCTGCTCCCCTTCAAACAGAGCTGCAGTGATGGATTCGGTTGTTTTCCCTTCCCTTAACGACAAAGGAGGAGCGAGAAAGATAATGTTGTGCTGAGGGGAGGGGTATTTGTCTTGGAACAATGATGAAGATAAAGATGGACAAGCAAGGCAATTTGTGAGTTTTATCCTCTATCCCATTTAATGGGCTGCAGTTATATAAAGAAATGGAGATCTCAGTTAATCTTTATACTGTGTCCTTCTTTAGGAACACAGTTACTCCAAATTAAATTAGCCTTTTGCCTCTTGCTGGAAATGATGGGGTTTCTTTGGCATCCTTGTTTATTTTTTATTGATCTAGAGAAAAAGAATTTCTCTCCCTTCTCTCCTCGGGATGTTAAAAATAAAGGGATCACCTTTCTGTTTTCAGCTGTCATGGCCTAAAAAAGTATAGAAATGAGGAATAAATTCACCATGGTTTGAAGAAATCCTCTTCAAAAAACCAATGGGGAACATGACAGAGTTAGAAGACCTCTCCCTCAGAAGAAGAGTAATATATATTTTATTCTCTTATTAATATTTCATTGGCAAGAAGGTCAAAATCTACATTTAAATGGAAATATTTAAAAAGCAGAAGCATAATATTTGACTATCTGGAGCTTTTATGGGTTAGAGAAAACCAGAGGCTTGAACACATTGGTTGAAAATTCATGGGGTGGGCTGGGAATTCCTTGTGTAATTTATACAGCAAAGGAATCCTCCATTTGCCTCCATCGACACCTCCAATAAAGGGTTTATGTTCCTAATACAAAGCTCCCTTTTAATTTAAAAATCCTTTTAAGTATGTCATGTCAGCTGGAGTCTTTAGCTGAGATAGTCTGTCAGTGCTCAGGATATGATCTGGGGAGATGGAGCAGTCCATGGCTCGTGAGGATGCTGGGTTGTTTCTGCCAGGGCTGGGCAGATGCAGAGCTGCTGTGTGTGGTGTCAGCAGGGATCTGAATTCCTTGAGGACTGAATCCCTGAGGATTGAATCCCTGAGGACTGAGTGAATCCCTGAGGATTGAATCCCTTGAGGACTGGATCCCTTGAGGACTGGATCCCTTGAGGACTGGATCCCTTGAGGACTGGATCCCTTGAGGACTGGATCCCTTGAGGACTGGATCCCTTGAGGACTGGATCCCTTGAGGACTGAGTGAATCCCTGAGGACTGGATCCCTTGAGGACTGGATCCCTTGAGGACTGGATCCCTTGAGGACTGGATCCCTTGAGGACTGAGTGAATCCCTGAGGACTGGATCCCTTGAGGACTGGATCCCTTGAGGACTGGATCCCTTGAGGACTGAGTGAATCCCTGAGGACTGGATCCCTTGAGGACTGGATCCCTTGAGGACTGGATCCCTTGAGGACTGGATCCCTTGAGGACTGAATCCCTTGAGGACTGAATCCCTTGAGGACTGAGTGAATCCCTGAGGACTGAATCCCTTGAGGACTGAATCCCTGAGGACTGCATCCCTTGAGGACTGGATCCCTTGAGGACTGCATCCCTTGAGGACTGCATCCCTTGAGGACTGCATCCCTTGAGGATTGAATCCCTGAGGATTGAGTGAATCCCTGAGGATTGAATCCCTGAGGATTGTGAGGGACTGGGGGTCCCAGCACTGCCTCTGCTCCCACTGGAGCAGTTCTCTCCCCACTGCAGATCCCATTTGGGTTGTAGGAAAATCTGAGGGTGAAGCCTGTGTGCATGGGGAGGATCCTGCAGGTCTCTTCAGTCAGGGTGTGAAGGGGCTGGGATGGCTCCTGCCTTGTGCTCAGGCTGATCTCAAACACATTTGTTTGTTTGCCAGTCCCAGCAGTTTTGGCTTTTATCACGAGTCAGGGTGTGAGAGTCCCCAGCTGTGGAAGTTGTGCCACTAACTTTAGGTGGGCTGACTCAGAGAAAAGGAAATTGAAAGCCCTGTGGCTGTTTTCCTAATCAATTGGGAGAGATGGAATTTATCTTCTGCCCAGCAGGGAACTGCCCATGGCCACACCCTGCAATATCAGAGTCCAGCATCTCTGGGGGTGACAAGGACAGTGGGATCCAGGGCACCTCCAGCAGATTTGCTGATGACACTGAGCTGTGTGGGGCAGTCACACAGAGGGAAGGGATGGATCCAGAGGCACCTGGACAGGTGGGACTGTGTGAATTTCACAGAGTTCAGCAAAGCCAAGTGCAGGCTCCTGCACCTGGGCCATCCCAGACACACCCAGAGGCTGGGCAGAGAGGTGGGGGAGAGCAGCCCTGGGACAAGGGCTGGGGGGTGATGGGTGATGGAAAACCTCACCCTGAGCCCTCAGGGAGTGATCCCAGCCCAGAAACCAGCGGAGTCCTGGGCTGCACCCAAAGGAACGTGGGCAGCAGGTCAGGGGAGCAGCTCAGTCCTTCCCTTTGCTCTTGTCAGCCCCCAGCTGGAGCCCTGGGCACAGTTCTGGTGTCCCAAAATAGGAAACACATGGAACTGCTGGAGCAAGTGCAGAGGGGGCCATGAGGTTGTGAGAGGACTGGAGCAGCTCCCCGATGGAGACAGGCTGAGAGAGGTGGGGCAGCTCAGCCTGGAGAAGAGAAGGTTGTGTGGAGACCTCACAGCAGCTCCAGGCTCTGAACGGGCTGCAGGGGAACCAGAGAGGGACTTTGCATCAGGAACTGCAGTGACAGGACAAGGGGCAACAGGGACTGAGTAAAAGAAGGGGAATTCAGGATAATTTCAGGCATTAGTAAGAAATTCTCCCCTGTGAGGGTGGTGGGACTCTGGCACAGGTTGTCCAGGGAGGCTCTGGATGTCCCAGTGCTGGATAAAGCTTTGAGCAGCCTGCTGTAGTGGGAGGTGTCCCTGCCCATGGCACAGAGGGTTGGGATCAGAGGATCTTTAAGGTCCATCCCAAGCCTTTAACATTCTGTGATGCCATGAGAGAGCTGGGATGGCATCACTGTGCCCATGGCCACCCCCTGGGGCCAGGATCTGCTGCTGCTCTCTAATGGGCACATCATTCCCTGCCTGTCATGAGCAGGGAGCTGAGGAATCTCTGGCTCTGGGGACACCTCAGGCAGCCCAGCAGAGACAGCTCTGAAAAGCTGGCCCAGCTCAGTGGCAGGCATGGTATTGATCCCTGGCAGTGTTTGACACAGCCTGTCTGTAAATGTGCTGCCTGTGGCTCCAGGAGCAGCTGTGGGAGCAGTGTGCTCTGCACAGGAGTGATAACATTGATTCCTCACCAGGAAACAATATTTGATCGAGCCTCACAGCTGGGCAGAAGCTTGCTTTGGGTTTTTCTTGTGTTTTGGTTTGTTCTTGTGGGTTGTTTTTTGTTGTTTTTTTTTTTTTAAATCAGCATTATATTGACTAGCAGCAGCTCACTGAGTATTTGTGCAGTTTGGGAAGACTTGCTTTGCCACCAGCAATCCCCTGCACACCTGAGCCTCCCAGAAATCCAGGTAATTGTTGGAAATGATCCAGGGGAGCTCAGTGCTAGAGAGAGAGCAACAGAGAGATGCTCTGCTGCTGCTTGACAGACTTGTAACCAGATTCCAGTTTGTGCTGCATTGCCCCTCCGTGTAACCCTATTAAGAAGCTGTAAATAGTAATATAAATGATGTTACAGTCATTTGTTTTGATGTATCTGAGCCTTTAATAAATCAGCTGTAGCTTGGCTAATAGGAATATGAGAGGATGGTGCTTGTTGCCAGCAGCTGCTAGTAAATTACAATGCAGTCATCTGTTTTACAAGGAAATGAAATGTTTGTTCTCTTGCTCCCTCTCCCTCTCGCATATTTTAGAGCATCAGGATTGTTCAGGAGCCCCTGTGTTCTGCCAGGCATCCTTTTTGATCCTGTTGCATGTGGCTGGGGTGGCAGGGAAAGCATCTGCAGGGAGATGGGAGTCAATGTGTCAGTCCTGTATTCCAGCATTGCTCTGGGTTCATCCCCCAAAACAGGAGATGGGGTTTGATTTCACTTGGGGAAATCTCCTTTGTGGGCTGGATCTGCTGCACAGAGCTGAGCTAAGCAGTGATTTTGGTGTGGGCTGGGTGTGTGTTTGCACCAGCCTGGCTGAGGTTTGGACAGGGTTAGTCTGGAATGGGCTCAGGGCTGCTGATGGATCTGGCCTTTGGATGTGTCCATCCAAGTTAATTACACCAATTCATCTCCAGGATCCAAGTGCTTGAAGCTGTAGTAGGCTGGGATAAAGTTTGAAGGGCTGATGGTTTTACCAAGATCTCTGTGTGTAACTGGAGGAGTCAGAAAGAAATCATCAGACCCCAGAGAAGCTTCTTGTCATGGCTTGGAGGCTTTTCATCAGCCCCTGTCCAGCAGGAAGCTCTGGTAGAGCCACAGCCACCCTCTGTGCTCCATCCTTGTGCTCCACACTCCTCTGAAGGAGTTCTGAGGAAAGTTTCATGTTTCAGGATGAAAAATTAATCCCATCTTTCAGTGCTCTACTTATCTCTCCATAAACACATAAATGCGGTCTGGGGCTTGAAACTTATCTGAGTTACTCAAAGAAGTGCTTAGAATTCTATTAAAAACTTCTGATTTCTGTATTTGGTGAAAGGCAGGTTTGGCTGTGCTCTTTATCTCCTAAAGTATTTCCATACTGTAACATGGTGATTGTTTCTTCTGTCTCTCACTGCAGCTGTGCAATAATTCACATCTCCAGACCCAAAATGACGTGAGTTTTGCCAAATATTGCAATTAAAATGCACCATAGAAGCTGTGTTCTCTCTGTTTCCCAAATTCTTTTCCCGGCTCTCGGCTGCACCCACGTTCCCTGGCGTGAGCAGGAGGCAGCTCCATCCTTCTGGAGCTCTTGGTGTCAACAAAAATTCTCCTTTGGCAAGGAAGGGAATCTGAGCAAGGCTTTTGTGGGGAGCTGAAGCAGCGTTGCCAGTGTCTGCAGCTGCAGGAGATGCTCCCATGCACAGCTTTGGTTTAACAGGAGCAGCTGGCTCACCCTGTGTCTGTCCAAGGCTGCAGGGAGGAGCTGTGCATGGGAGCACAGTGTTCACCTTCCTGCAGGTGAACACCAGCTCTGCTCAGTTTGTGCCCTATGTGTGCAATCCAAGGATAACATCACAAATCCACGCAGTTTTATCGTGGTTTAAAGGAGAAATGACTGTGCTGGATGACATAGATACTGTTCCTTGTAGACTGGTTATTAATATTTGGTTTATTATGTCTTGTGGTCTGTCATAGAAGAACCTTGTTGGTTTCTGAGGGTGATTTCATGCAAGGTTGCACTTTGTGATACGGTTGAGGTCTGATTTGGAGAAATAAACTGTCTTATATTAGTCTGAGTAGGGCTTTTGTCAACTCCCAAGCATAGTTTGTGTGGAAGGGGATATTGCCTGACAATGTCTGCCCTGAATGTTTGATTTAGTGACCACTTAAATCCATGCTATGGTTTATTCTTGTTATTGTTAAATTTCTATTTAAAGAGTAAATATATTGCTGTCAGTCAAGACAGAACCAGGAACACATTCAGGCACATGTTTGTGTCACGTTGAACACAGTGACTTCTGACAATACATATGTGCTTGTTGCTGATACCCCTTGAAGGCAAAAATCCAGATATGAAAAATGATTTATTATTAATAATAAATAGCAGTTGAATTTGAAAGGGGCAGCTATTTCTGGGGCAGCTCTCTGGCAGAGGCTGTCTCAGTTCCCTGCTGGAGTCCTGCACAGGGCAGGGGGACAGAACAACCCTCAGAGCACAGGTTTGGGTTTTTTGCACTGCTCAGTTTGGTTCTGCATCCTCGAACCTCAACCTGCTTTGCTGGCATGGGGCTGGGGCTGATTCTTTACTGAGACTCATCACTGCATGTTCTGAGAGCTGATTCCCAGCTTTTACTCTGCCCAGTGTAAAGAGAATATTGTTCCACTGAAATCTCCTGGAGGCAGGTAATGGTTTGCTCCAAGTCCAAAATCAAGGGAGATTTTTACACAAGTCTTTTCTCCAATAGCAGCCTCAGTTAAATGTTATTGATGACGTGAGGAACATTGCATTTCCTCCTGTAAAACTCATTGTCTCACCAAGGTATCCCAGAGTGGGTCCCTCTCCTGTGCAAGCTCCCCGTGGTTTGGCTGACTTGCTGATGCTCTCCAGACACTTTATCAGCTCTGCCACAAATTGATAAGGGTGAATTAAAATGTCTGTATTTCATACTTCCAGGGACCTGTGTTTTCTATTAAAAAGCCCAAGGAGTGTGGGCTGTGGTTGCTGAGGAGGAAAGCCTGAGCTGCAGATTGTGGCTGGGAAGAGCTCCCTGGGACAGACACACAAAGAGCCGTGTGCTGCGTGTCTGGCTCCAGGGATCTGTGTGGAAGGAGAATTCCTGCCTGGGAGCTTTTCCTTCTGCTGCCAGCAGGAATCTGCAAGGTGCCAATCACACCAAGGGTGTGATTTGATCCCTCTGTGAGCCACTGACTTAAGAATTGGACTTGATCCTTGTGGGTCCCTTCAAACTCAGGATATTCTGTGACTCTGTGAAAGTGTGAAGCTATGAGTGTCTGTATTGTTAATAATAATAATTATTGTGATGATAATAATGAAGACAATCTATAATTAGGCATTCAACCTCTCAACAGAAATGTAAAATATCTCACCCATGGCTCCTGGATATTTGTAAGGATATAAAGATAAGGATATGTACAAGCACCTGGGCAAGGGGCACAATGCAGGGTAGAAGAGTTGTCTCGTGGTGCCCTGTGCCATGTCCAGGGCTCTGCAGTGAGAGTGCTGAGCACAGGGAGCTTGGGACAGTGCCATGCTGTGCTTCTGTTCCTGGTATTTGTGTGTGTGTGTCGTGCTCAGGTTTCTCAGGGTCGCTGTTGCCCCCTGCTCCATCCCCTGCTCCTCCAGCCTGGGCTCTGAGGCCCAGCAGGTTGTCACTGGAGCCCATGGGAACTGTGAAATACCAAACCACAAAACCTCTTTGAGTGCATCTTTGTGCTTTGGTAGCTCTGTCTCTGAATTCCAGGAGGTTTTCCTCAGTGTGTGGTGCCTGGCAGCAGCGCAGGGTGCTCAGGAAATGCCATGGGAAACACTGGGATAAGGAGCATGTGTTCCTGGGAGTGTGAGTGCTCTCTGCCAGCCCTGGAAACGACCTCTGTCAGCTGCAGATTATCTGCAAATAGTATCTCTAGATGATCTGAGCAAAAACTCAACCTCTGTGCTGAAAAGAGCAATGTCTCCATAAACAGGGATGCTCTCTGGCAGCTGCAGTGAACTGGGATGACTGACTGATGAGCAGTGCTGCACAGATTAATGATGTCAGGTAAACGGGATTAGAATTACATTCTTGGAGTAGTTCAGGTTGCAGCACTTGCAATTTGCATTAATTTCAGGTCAAAGTAACTTTTCCCTATGCTGGTGCCAAGGGGCAGAGAATCAGAAGCCAATCTCTGGCACCCCAGTTCTTCATGCATCCTGTGTTCCAGACAGATTGCTCAGAACAGTTCTTCCATGGGCTTGAATAAATCAGACTTAATGTATGAAGACTTGAAATGCATTTTCAAGGCAGTAGGGATATATATTTTGTAACAGATGCCACACAAATGCCTTGTGTCCTGTAAAAATATATAGACATTCTGAATGTGATGGGAAGTTGCAATTTATAAGAACATCAAGATTCTTCAAGCCAAAAAGCTACAGACAGTTGTAAGAAAGATTGTCTTGTCTGTCAGTGCAAATGCTATTATACAACTGAATCATAACTGGCTGCACTTGACTAACTGCATCTGAACTTCTGTCAGCTGTTACAGACAACTCCATTCTCTTTGCAGGGTTTTTTTCCTTCCCCCAGGAGCTCAGCTGAGCTGCCTCTCCTGCACAGATCTCTGCTATGGCTGCAGCATTTCATTTAGATATTTAAGGTGTTTTCTGCAGTAAGACTCAGCCCCATATCCAGAGCCAGCCAACACATCAGTGGAGCTGGCAGGGCTTTGAAATACCAGCTGGATTTTAAACATCACACCAGCCAACTGACTCCTCAAGGTTCTTCCTTGGAATCTTACTTTTTATTGCAAATTAGCCCATCAAAGCCATCCAGAAGTAGCTGCCCTGCAGTGTATCTGTGCATTTAAATACAGGATACCCATCTGAACTTCAGTCATTACACTGGAGTAGTTTGGCTGAGCATTTTAAATATCATAAATCTTCGTCACTGTAAAAATGCCATCTTTCTGTCATCCAAAAATCTGCCCTTTTCCCCCTCTTCTTTAAAACAAGTGGTTACTTAAAGTCTACTATTACAGTGCCAAGGTTAGAGGGCTCAGCTGTATGACAAGCTGGTGGTTAAATGCCAGGGATAACATGCTTTCAGAAATATTTTTGGAAATTTACTACATTCATAGTGTGGTTTAAATAAAAAAAAAAAGGGAGTTGTCAGCTAAAAGCAGAGCCTGCTTTGGGGAAGGGATAAAGTATGACAAAGTGTCAAAATATTAAAAAAAAAAATACAGACAAAAGTTCCTGTAAATTGCATTAAAAAGTTCATTGACAAATATTTGATATGTGTTTTGTGCTGTGTCAACATTGGTTGAGACTCCTGGTATGTTTACCTTTGGTAATAGTGGGTTATTTTCCCCCTTAAGTGGGTGATTTATTTTTAATGAAACACTGTAAAATCCATTTTTAACTCCCAGGAAAGGCTGTGGGTGTGACAGATGTGCAGTGCCCTGGTGAGGAGCTGCCAGCACCCCCAGGGATGGGGCTGAGGAGGATGAGGATGGAGCTCTGGAGCTCTGCTGGGAGTTCAAGGGAGGGGAGAAATGGTTGTGGACGAGAAAACAGGAGAGTTGAGAGTGGATGAACACTGAAATTGAGCTCCTGGCTGTTTCCCTGTAACCATTCTGCACATCAGGAAAGGCTCTTCCCCCAGAGGTGCTGGCACTGCCCAGGCTCCCCAGGGAATGGTCCCAGCCTGAGGCTGCAGGAGCTGCCAGGGATGCCCAGGCTGGGATTCTTGGGGTGTCTGCAGAACCAGGAGTGAGACAGGATGATCCCTTCCAGTGGATGTTCCACGATTGCCTGCCCTTGTCTCCTGGGAATTAGGCTTAAACCTTTCTTTTAGGGTTTTATTGTTCATTTCTATTTTTTTTTCTCTCCACTTTTTCTGGTGGCAAGCTCAGAAGGCTTCAGGTTATGAAGTTGTTACTGTACCACAAAATTAAATGGCAGTTTTGTCCCTGGACTTCTAAATCACCTGCAATTAGGGCACTCACATGCCATTTCTAGCAATATAGAATAGAGCTAATTCACACGGTGCTTTAACATAAATAATTTTTTAAAAGGTGCAGAACCGTGGCATTCATATTTAGCCCCTAGCATGCACTAATTTGATCTGTCAAGTAGTGTTTGGAATTAGTGGGGCACAGAAATGCTGTTCATTGTCACAAGGCTTGTTCTAGCTTGGTCCTTAATTTTAAAAACTCTTTAATTTTCTGTGTTCTGATGAAAAGACGCTTTTTAATTCTGTGGTCATTATGCATCTAACACCAAAATATTTTACTCAGCGTCCATAAGGAAGAATTGCTAAGTGATAAATATTTTACTTTCATTAGGAAGACATTCATCAGAGTACATTTTAATGCTCTCATTTTCTTTCCCTGTAAAAGAGTTTATTATGCAGGTACAGACAAGTCTTTTGGTAACAACAGTGGGAATGGTTCTGGTTTTACTCAAATTTTATTAGCCTCTTTTTGAGAAATAATTCAGCAATAATCCTGCAGTAGCAAATAGTTGTATAAGGGGCTGTGGTCTCCTGTGGGCTTATTATAGAGAGGGAGGTATTTCTTTCCCTGGCATTACCACATAGCTTAGTGCTGTTTCACTCCCAGAACACTGGAGAGTTTGTTCCTGATTTAAAGGTATTGGTGCATTTAAATTTAGTGAATTGAATGGGTTTGAAAAGATACTGCCTTGAATTTGAGGGGATGCTTGGCTGCCTGTTGAGTCTCTGTGCATGGGGTTCCCCATTCCCAGTGCTCAGAGGTGATAAATGCAAATATCAACATGTGAGATTTTCCATTCACCCTGCCAAGCTGTAAACAAAGCTCTCTGCTGGAAACCATCCCTTTTCAATAATAAAATATTTAAGAGGCACACAGTGCTTTTCATTTTCCAGGTGAAATGGAGCTGAATCCTGCCTGTTAGCACAGCCCTGCTATGGGACACACTTCTTGTCCCAGAAGGATTTTCCTTCAGAGACATTTCCCCCAAGACAAGCAGAGCTCCTCTTCCTCAAGCCAGACACGGGACTGCACTGAAGAGGGAATGATCTTGTGCTTTTGTTAATGTTTTTAATAATTAAAAATTCCATTCTGTATTAGGAAGAAATAAAGAGTATTCCCAGCAAAACACTGAAATGAAAATTTTTAAAATCATTCCCCATCCAAAGTCGCTAATGCAGAAGCACAAAGAGAGTTCAGAAACCCTCCAGCCCAAACCAGATTTAACTCTGGGCACCAATGGCTTGACTGAGAGCTGAAAACACAGAATTGATTGAGTTTTTGGCCTGACTTGAACCTCGTTCTCTAAAATCCTGTGTCTGTGTTTGTTGGGGTGAGGGCTGGTTGTAGGGGGTGTTTGTCTTTCTCTGCACATTTCTGGATTTAAATTCCCTGGCTCTTTCCATGTGGGAAGTGGTTCCCTCCACACTTGTTGGCCACTCACTGACTCCTCATGGGGAACAGGGATTATCTTGTACTCACCTGGGGCAGATTTAAAAGAGGAAAAAGTGAATTATTTGTGTCTGAGTCAGGCAGAGAGGTGGATGGGACTGCAGAAATTGTGCTGGAAAGTAGCAAAGGTCCCTGGTGGTCAGAGCCAGTCCTGGAAATTCCAGGCAGCTTGGCCTGAGCTTGTCCCATTCAGGGGACACCTCCCATGGGAGATTTTGGTAAAGAAGAGTTTTCCTGGACAGTCCTGGATCAGATCTGTACTAACCCAAATTTCAGCAGCCTTTCTGCTGCTCCTGTTGATGAGTGCTCTTGGCTGTTTCTGTCTCAGACATGGGGTTACACAGAATATTTTTATTATCACAGCATTATTTGGGCTCATCTAAACAGAGAAAATAGTGGGAATTAAAAAATAAGGCTATTTGAAATGGTATTTCTTACTTGATCATCTTTTCTCTGGGAGTAACAAAGTTTATTGCATAACAGTTTGGTTCTGTTTCTGAAGTGCTTTTAGTTATCTCATATATGGAATTTTCATTCTGGAATTGGGAATAGCAATTCAGGAGTGCCTCTCCCCTTCAGTTATTTGCTCTGTTTTAAGCCCCAATCTGCAGGATCACATCTACATGCCCATTTAAAACATCATTTCCTTTGCACAGAAGCACTACAATGGCTAAAATTTAATTCTGATATTTAACTGAATGAAATTGCTTGCAGATGAGTGTTTGAAAGAGAAACAAACCACATCCTTGTGTGCTGGGAGGATTTACAAACTATTACACGAACGCAAAGAATGTGCCCTCCCCTGACTGAGGAGCTGCATGTTCCTCATTCAAACACCAGCGCATTTTGTTTCAAAAATCACAGCTTGTTGTTGTTTGTGTGACAAATAGCAGCCAGCAGAAATTGCAGGCAGCAGATTCAGCAGTAGGACAGTCTTTTGTTCCTGCTGAACCTACCACAGCGTCTCCTCTGAAGCTGCTTCAGGGACAGATCAACATGCAGCATTTCAGAAATAATTGCGATAAAGATTCGCATTTCTTTTTTAATATATTTTGCATTAGGTGACTTAAACCACCTAAAAAAGTTGGAGTGAAGCAGCAGCGTCAGAATGAGCTGTGCTGGTGCAGCCTGGCCCAACATAAATCACATTATAGCAGCGTGAATGAGAGCAGTTTCCTTTCAGATGGATGCAGAAGGGGACTTGTTCCAAGTCACTTGGCAAGCCTTTCCTGACAAGAGCGCTTTAATTCACAAAGCAGCCTTGTTTTTACATCTTCATCGGGAGCTTTGGAAGTTGTTTGTCTGTGGTTGGGGCGGTGTGAGCTGCCTTTGCCCACAGCTGTGCCCACCCTGCTCTCCTGGCATCGCTCATCTTCAAAAGCAGCAGCAGCTCCAGGAGTGCTGTGCCTGGGGTTTGTGTCCCTGGGCTGGCTCTTGCTGCTGGCAGTGCCAAGGGGGCAGAGATGGCAGCAGGGATGAGGAGTGGGCTCCTGCAGGGCTGGCAGGGGGAAGAGATCTGTCCCTGGAGCTGAGCTGGCTTTGGAGGGACAGCAGGGCAGGATCAGGGGTGTGAGAGCAGGACCAGGGGTGTGAGAGCAGGATCAGGGGTGTGAGAGCAGGACCAGGGGTGTGAGAGCAGGATCAGGGGTGTGAGAGCAGGATCAGGGGTGCTGGGAGCAGGATCAGGGGTGCAGGGCAGGATCAGGGGTGTGAGAGCAGGATCAGGGCTGTGAGAGCAGGATCAGGGCTGTGAGAGCAGGATCAGGGCTGTGAGAGCAGGATCAGGGGTGCAGGGCAGGATCAGGGGTGCTGGGGGCAGGATCAGGGGTGCTGGGGGCAGGATCAGGGGTGCTGGGGGCAGGATCAGGGGTGTGAGAGCAGGATCAGGGGTGTGAGAGCAGGATCAGGGGTGTGAGGGCAGGATCAGGGGTGCTGAGAGCAGGATCAGGGGTGTGAGAGCAGGATCAGGGGTGCTGGGGGCAGGATCAGGGGTGCTGGGGGCAGGATCAGGGGTGTGAGAGCAGGATCAGGGGTGTGAGAGCAGGATCAGGGGTGTGAGAGCAGGATCAGGGGTGCTGGGAGCAGGATCAGGGGTGCTGGGGGCAGGATCAGGGGTGCTGGGAGCAGGATCAGGGGTGTGAGAGCAGGATCAGGGGTGTGAGAGCAGGATCAGGGGTGTGAGAGCAGGATCAGGGGTGTGAGAGCAGGATCAGGGGTGTGAGAGCAGGATCAGGGGTGTGAGAGCAGGATCAGGGGTGTGAGAGCAGGATCAGGGGTGTGAGAGCAGGATCAGGGGTGCTGTTGGAACCAGGAGGGTGCAGGGGGATGTGCCCCATTCCAGGAGGGTGCAGGGGGATGTGCCCCATTCCAGGAGGGTGCAGGGGGATGTGCCCCATTCCAGGAGGGTGCAGGGGGATGTGCCCCATTCCAGGAAGGTGCAGTTTTCCCTCTCCACATCTCCCTGACAGAATGTGGTGGATTTGCTGCAGACCAAGTGAAGAAATCCAGAAGGGATGGGCCTCATGGTTACCCCAGGGCTCTGTTTTAACCCTGTTGTAGCTCTGGCACTGCAAGGAAGCTGTGCCATTTTCAGCTCCAGGAGAGGCTCCAGGAGCCTCTAGTACTAAAATCAGAGAGCTCTCAAGGAAAGGGATTTTTCCTGGTGATATTTATTATGTAGGAGCTCTGTATGCTGACCACAGCTGTCATAATCCTGACCTCAAGGGCAGATGTTTCAGAGGGCACTCCAAGGGAAGCTCCCACAGCTTTAAGAAATGGTTATGTATATGAATTATATATATATAATGCTATATAATATGTAGCATTCTTCTGTAGATGAGTCCATTAATTAAGCAAAACACTCTTCAGTACTTTGATCTATTAATTAACAATGGTAAATCTGCCATTGGTAATCTACCACTGTAGCTGGGCACAGAAAAATTCAATTGTTCAACACCAACCCGTGAGCTTTTTATCTGTTTGCAGGCTTTATTTTCTTTCTGTTTTAATAATCCTTTATCAGCCTGCACTGAGGTGGAGCAGAGGAGCACGAAGGCCCTTCTCAAGATGCTTACTTAACCTTTAAAAACCCAGTGACATTTACAGGAGGTGCCTGTCTCAAACCTGCAGGCACCTGAGTGCTCCCAGCACCGCCAGGGCTCATGCAGAGCATCTCCTCAGCACATCCTCAGCACATCCCCAGCACCCCAGCCCTGGCATTTTGGCCAGGGGTGATGTCTTGGCACTGCCCAGCTCCATCTCCAGGGATCTCCGCTCTTCTTGGCCCACTGGAAAGTTGGGGTGTTGCAGTTCCTTGCCCAAAAATTGGTTTTTTTTTACTCAAAAGTGCAGGTTTGTGCTTCTCCTGCTGAGCTTACCTGCTGGTGGTCGAAATGGGGGTGATGTAAACGTCACAAAGTCACAAAGGGTGTGTGTATACATCACCAATTCTCAAATCACCTGTAGCCTGTCATCTCTGAAATCAGACATAGCACATTAAGCTGGATGTGTAGCTTCTAATGATGTAAATAAAGTATACTTTCTATAGTACATAGTAAATTAAAAAGTCTTTAAAAACCCCACTGTAAGTAGTTTATACACAGGTCCATGTTGTGAAATGGTTACTCTGATGAGGCCCCTTCCCTTTCTGGAACATGCCCTGGGCAATGCTGTGAATCTGGTCTGTTTCCAGTGATTTGTATGAAAAGTTCATTTCAATACCTTTTTTCTGGTTTTGCCTGGCAGAAATCATGGTATGAATGAGTGTAGATTTATGGTTTATGTGTGTAATATATATATATATGATGATCTTTTTGAAGTAGTGCATTTTCTGTGTTGTCTCTCATGCACAGCCTCTCTAAGGACTGAACAGACCAGGATGACACAGGGGGGAAAGAGAATGGAAAGATTCAGTTGTGAATAAGGTTTTATATGTAGCTCTTCTGAAAGGACAGCCAAGGTTTAAATGCTTGGGGGTTCACATAGTTATCAGATGGCATACAAAAATGTTCTGCTTTGTCTTGGAGGGACTCTTTAAAACTGTCTTTTATACATCTCTAGTTACCATATACTTAAAATTTAATAATAAGTGATGGTGTTTTAAAGTACTGCACATTTCATGGGGTTAAATGCAGGAAAGAAAGAAAATCTAGTGAGTCTGTCTGTGAGGAACAGCAAACTGAATTTGGAAACTGAAAACCTGCTCATATATTGAGTTAGAAAGTGATGATGTTACATGATGTTCACAGCAAGGCAGTGATACCTTTTGCCATAGCTGCAAATGGTTTGTCAAGTAAGAACTGGCAGATGCCAGAGTTTCAAAATGCCATTTTTTTTTGCCCTGTAGAGTCAGCTGAAAGCACAGTAGGAAGTGTTACCTGGGTCCTCCCCTTTCAGAAAGTCTGTGTGGCAAAAGGGATGATGAAGGTTTGTGCCAGCACGAGGAGTGAATCCTTTTCTGCTGGGATGACACTTCAGCCTGTGCTGAAGGGAGCCTGTTGGTCACAGCAATTTCATGGCTGGTAAAATCTAAAAGCAGGGGCTCCTCTGAGCCAGGATGTTTGCTTCCATGTGGGATTCACTAAGGAGGAAAGCATTTAATGACCCACTTCAGGGAACAGGAGGAAAAACACCTGTTAGGGATGCAAAGAGCTCACTTGGTGTGCTTTTACCTTCCCTCCTCCTTCAGTGAGGACTTTGAGGTGCACACTTGACACCCAGCTCATCCCCCTTGTTCTCAGCTTCATGACTCTTCTCTGAGCCCCTCATATCCCACAGTCCTTCCTGGGCAAGGGAGCCACACTTTTCCATCTTGCCTTTTTCTTTTTTATTTTCCCTCAATAATCCTGTGCCAGCATTGCAGGGTGGAGATGGTCCCCAGCACTGCCTCCTGAGCTGATCACAGCAGCTTTAGCCTTCTCTTTGCAGAGCTGCAGGTTTCTGTGAAAGCTGGTCTCATGTCATGGTTTTTTGTAATTATCTTTATCATCAACTGGGTTTTGATACTGCCAAGTTCCCTAAACTGAGGCTACTCTTTGTGCTTAATGTCACTGGAACCAAAAAAGTAATTGCATTCCTTTGCCATCAATTCCAGGTTAATCCTCCAAAAGAAGGTTTCACTCATCATCTGAGCCAGTGGTTTTAGTATAGACTGTGAACCCTCCAATCTTTAATTTTCTGCATGGAAGCAGAGGAGAGAGGGAAGAAAGAGCCTGTGAAGTTCATCTGCTTTGCAACAGATGTGCACTGAATCCATGACCACATACATGTTGAGAAATGAAGGAAAGCAGAGAATTATACTGGGATTTAACTTTTCTTTTGAACCAACATGAAAATCCTTCCAGTTGTTAATGCTGGATTCCATTCTGACTGTGGCTGAGCAGAAGTTGGTGTCCTGGCTTGTCCTGGCTAACAGGGGTCTGGTCTCAACTGCTTCATGGAGATGGTGGGAGGAAATCTGCCTTGATTTCATGTTCAGGGCCACTCACACACTCCAGTATTTGTGATACCACTTTGGTCTTGGTAAAAAGAGAGATTAGAAAATGAACAGCAACACTGGAAAGTGCACATAATTCATGGGCAGGAGGAGTGGGATGGGTCTGCCTGTCTTGCCCTTTTCAGGCCATTAAAAACCATTGAGAGGAGTTTAAAAAAATTGAGAAAGAAAGATGGGAAGATTTCTGCAGGGCAGCCATCCTCAGTGTCTTCTAGAAGCTGCCAAAGCCTGTCACTGTTGTGTTGGTGCTGGGGCACATCTCAAACATGTTGGAGGGGAAGAGGAAGCCCAAGCATCAGCTGGGGCTGGGCCTCTGCTCACCATTTGTCTCCAGTGCTGGTTTACATTTTCCCTTTTTAATTTTGCTGCTTCTTTTTGCTTTCTGCTGAGTAAGAGTCTCCCTTCTGGCTCTGGCAGCGGCACTGTGAGCCTGGAACTGGAGAAGCAGTGGAGAACTGGTATTTTAAAGAACCTGATGTAGGCAGGACATGTCCCTGCACCCCAGGGTCTGTGTGTGGCTGTGAGAGCATGTGCTGGGCAGAAATGTGGTTTCTAGAAAGGGGGGATGCCACATTTTCTCTCATTTTGTTCTTTTCTGAGCCTTACATTACTTTTTGATCTTATTTTGTCTTAGAGAGTAGGTTCAGACTGTTTGAGTGGTGCAGCTGCAGCAGCTCCAGCTGCTCTCACCTGACACTTCCACCTGTGTCCCCTGAAAAGTGTCTGCCACTGATCCCAGCCCAAAAAACCCACTCTGATTCCTTGTAAAGACTGTGCACAGCTGAAGGGGAAGGCAAGAAGTGTCACTTGAAACAAAAGCCCTACTTAAAGCACTGCAAAGTGTAATGTACTAACAGGTTTTCCCAAATCTTCAACAAAAGGTTATTTAAGAAGAGTTCAGCTGCTGCTGCCAGGGGACATGTAGGCCAGTGTCTCTGTTTTGATAAATCCTGAGCTGCATTTGTCTGCTTAATAGCTGTTGATGACAAGGTCATGCTCACACCTTTGAATTTCTGGGCCCTTGTGGCCACTAGAGACAAACCTGCCACCTTTCATGCTTCATTTTGCTCCTAAAAACTCACTTCTCTCTGTTGTGCAAAGAGAGCTGATGTGGCTGAATACAAACTAGGCTCACACACGTGTCCATCCATTCCCTTCTCCCCTCTCTATGGTGACTCTCCTCAATTTGTGAGCACTAATTGCAGTTGTCTCAGCCTGTCCTACACAACAGTAACGAATATCTGAATGATTTTCAGACTCACTCATCCAGGGTATTTGGATTTCTTAACTGGGACTTGTCCTCTTGGATTTTCAAGGGAAGACAATCCTCACACAAGTGAACAACTTGGATGTTTTGCATGTTTTTGGTAATAATAGTTGTTTTGGTAATAAGTTTCCCACTTTTTTTCCTAAATGCCCAAGTGGGGGTTCATTCCTGGTACAAGTTAGCTCTGCTGTGGCTGAGCTGGGATTTTTCCCCAGCTCAGAGAAGGGAACAGGCAGAGCAGAGCGTAGGGAGCAGAACTCCTGAGCCTGAAACCATTGGCTTTACCTGCACAGAAGAAACAGAAAATTCCCTGGCAGTGTAACTTGCTGGAATTGAGGATTATCCCAGGTCCCAGGGCACTCCAGGGGAAGCCAAGCCAAGCCCAGACTGTTCCACCTGCCCCAGGCACCTGCAGGATGAGCTGGGGCAGCCTCAGATGCTGCCACCACCAAGCCTGGGCTGTTCTGGCTGCTCAGAGCAAACCACGAGCAGCGTGCTCAGAGCTGCTTCCCCTTCTTCTCCTCATGCCCATCAGATGTCTGCAGGTGCCTGTGAAACTCCCACTGTGCTGGGGAGAGAGCAGAGCCAGTGCCAGAAGTGTTCAGAGCAGAGGACAGGGCTCAGGAGCACTCTCACTCTGGAAAATCTCCAAGGCTGATCACATTTGCCAGCTCTTTCTTTCCTTAATGGGAGTTGAAGCTGAGACATTGGTACAAGTGTGTTGGTGCTTGGGAGGCTAAACAAGGAGAAACATAAATAAAAACTCAATAATCCATCACTGGAGGGAACTAAGGAGCTTATCTGATTGGTTACAGCATGGCAAGCACATCAGAAAAACACATAAATCCAGAAGACTGTGGGGTTTTGGGTTTGATTTTATTATTTTTTTTTCCTTAATCTGGTTTGAATCTTTTTAAACATTTAAAGGGCAGATAAAATGAGCAACCAGCACTTGAAATGAAGGAAGAACTGATATGCTTCAAAGGAAAATGTCAATGCCACAAAAAAACACAGCCCTCTAGATTCAGGAGAGGCAATTTGTAACCTCAGATGCCAGCACAGAGCTGATGAGCACAGGCACTTCATAAAAACCCTGCCTGTTACCAGTTTGTTAAACTGGCCAGAATGGTCTATAGAGAAACGATAATTTTTCATGTTTTTCATGAATTTTTCATGTTTTCCTGAAAGTACAAAACTCAGTTTGGGCTTGTCTGTCCACAAATGGGTGAAGTCCTTTGCCCATCTCATTAAAACTCATTTTTCTAACACCAGAATTCCATTCCTTCGTTAGCTCTTCCAGCTGGTTTGCACACAGGCTGTAGAGAGTGGCAGTGGATGATTTCAGAGTTTGCCACTGACAGAAATGATTCCTTTGCCTCCTTGCCAAGGATTCCTCCTCCTCCCTGCCCTGTTTTTGGTGCTGGGCACATTTGGAGGTGCTCAGGAGCAAACTGAGCATGGGGCAAAGCAGCTGATAAGGAGGAGAAAAGGAAGCACTTTGACATAAAGCTTTATCCTCCTCCCTGAGCTGCTTTTCATTGACATTTCTGTGTTTGGGCTTTATCATTCTGCTTATCAAGTTCCAGTGAGAGACGTGGGAAGGACCAGAGATGCTCTCAAGGCCAGTGTTACCTGCTGGGGAGTTTATACTCTGTGTTCAGGACATGGCTTGCCTTTGAAAAGAAAAGGAAACTGGAGGAAATGTCTTTTTCTGTTCTTCCAGGATGCAGGGGTCTCTTCCCATCACATTTGATTTATCCTTAGCCCTTGTTAAGTGGCATCTGGGAAAACTCAGCAGGTTTTCAGCTACCCCAGCCTCACAAGGCTGTGTCCAGAAGCTTCTCTCTTCTTTCCCACATATCAGTGGGTCTCATAAAAGCTGTTTCTTCTCCCTGAAATCCTTTCTTGTCTCTTCAGCTTGTTGTGGCTAAAACCATTCCTTCTGAAATAGCAAATGCTGTAATTTTATCTGGAGCTGCCTTTAAAAAAGGGAGAAAAAAGATCTTGTTCTTGGTTTATTTTTCAGTGGGCTAAGCAGTCATTTCTTGTATTTCAGCCTAAGATCAGCAACTGCACCAATTCCCATCCAGTGGCAAAAGCAGCTGGGTTCTGTGGTGGAATGTGAGGTTTGGGATCTGAGTTCCCTGTTACAGAGCCCTGGTGTGAAGCTGAGCCAAATTCCAGCCCCATGGTCCCTGCCCAGGGTGGCTCAGGGCAGAGGGACCCTGCAGGGACACAGCAAATCCTGCTCTGGGTGTCTCTGGAACTTCAGGTGCTGCACACCCACCCCAATCTGCTTTTAATTCTCTCTGGAGCTCAAGGTCCAGACTTTGTTTCAAATCTGTTGTTATTTTTGCATGTCCTCCTTTTCTCAAGTGGTTTATTTTGTCTAAATGCAGCAATTAAAAAGAAATTATTGCTCTGTGAGAGAATTTGTCTCAAGAAGAGGAAAGATGTTTATATCAGCCAACTCTGATTGTCCTTATTTGTTTTGGCAGATAAACAGGAAAGCAGTTTCCAAAGCAAATCCACAGTAGGTCCCTTTGGGATCCTTGTCTCGCTGGGAGGAGACTTTTCTTTTCCCCCACCCTGAGCAGATCACAGCACAGATTCTTCCTGGATTTGGGGTGTCAGTTCAGGCTTGATTCACACATGAGCTGTCTTTCATTCCCCCACACCCCCTGCTTTTCTGACAGCTTTTTGAGATGCTGCTGATGTTCCCCAGGTTCCTCTTCCTACTTCATTCCTCCAGGGGCTGTTTGGGGCAGAGCTGCTGAGCCCCTGAGGGTGTCTAACCCAGAAGGATCCCAGCAGAGCCCTGCCATTGCTGCCTTTGTGCTGGAAGGGGATTCCTGCCATTCCCTTCCCACCACAGGGATGGACATTTCCCCTCCCAGCGCTGATCTCAGCATCTCTTGGTGCCAGGGGCTGGACAGGTGACACCTCTGAGCGAGGATGGAGCTGCTGGGCTCTGATCCTTCCCTTCAGAGCCTGGGCACGTTCCCCTGGCTGACAGATCATGTTTCCTGGGGCTGCAGTAAATTAATTAATAAATAAAGTAAATAAATTAATTGCTGTGAGGTTGTAATTGCAGTGCCCTGGCTGTGTGCACAGGCAGCATCGAGGGCCAGGCAGGTTTGGGGGTAGCTCAGAGCCTTGGCAGAAGCTGCCTGGCCTTAAAAGTGTTTGTGGAATGGCAGCTTTTGAGCCAAGCTAAACAGCACTGCTGCACAACCCATCCTGTCCTCTCTGGAGCCCTTTTGGTTGTGATTTTAAAAACATTCTGCCTTTGTGTCCTTCTGCTGCACTGTGTCCCCTTAATGGCTGAGCCTGGGATGCTGCTGGGTGCATCTCCTTCAACAAAAATAATGCAGCCCCATTGTAAAAGGGGAGATTTATGATGTCTGTGTGTTCATCCCATTTCTGGAGACAGCTCCTCTAATGATAAAGGTGCATACATCTCGGTGTGATGTAAACAACTTGATGGATGGCTTGCAGTTTATGTGGAGAAAATATTGGAAGCTTTTTATCTATCTGTGAGGCTTCTGGGAGGCTGCAAACAGGTGGCCTGGAAGCAGCAGACAGGTAGATCATCATTAGGGGCACTCAGGCTGTTTGCAGGTACCCACTGAGGCCAGCATTTCTGTGCTGGAAATAATCAGCAGAAGGGAAGGAGCTCAAGGCTGCCAGAGCACTTACCTCTCCTTTCAAACAAGGGGAAGCAAAGATGGATTATATTAATATAATAACTGGCAGCCAGTCTGTGGAGTTAAGTGCTTCTTTAATCCTTGTTTAGGAAAAAAATGCAGACTCAGGGGTTGTGGTGTCTGGTCATGGGTGCAGGTTTTAATTGTGGAGTCCAGGAAAAGATTAGAATCTTGCCATTTGCTGTAGTGACAAAGGTGCAGGATGTCCAGATTCTCAAAAGGATATTCATCTTTCCACCCAGGCATGTGTGTGTGTGTAGCTCTGTCTGTGTTTTCACACCTGCATCCCCACTGTGGGCACCAGCACTAATTAGCTTTTCAAGTGGAGAAATTTCGCTTCAAAAAAAACGAAGCCTAGTTTCAGTTTTCATAAAAATGTCAACCAGAGCCATAAAATGTCTCCCTAATTTAGGAACACCAGAAGGCAAAATAAATTAAATATTGAAACCGATAGAAACTCTTATGTTGAAGTTGATAGGCTTGAAATTATTACTAACATAAAATTGCCACAAGTCTTCTTTTCCTCCCTGCTGGCACAGAGGAGCCATGTGCTGGAGTGGAGAGAGTTTAGAAATAGCTGGGGACTTGCAGTGACCCCAGGCCTTGGGAAGCATCATTCCTGTGTGCCAGCAGCTCCTGCCACCCCAGGGAGCACCCAGCTCCTTTATTTGCTCAGGGGTGACTGCATCAGAGCTGGTTCATGGTTCAAGGCTGTTTGTTTTTTAAGGGTTATCCCTCAAGGCAAGTTCTGGCTCAGCCAGTGTGGTCTGGAGCCAAAGGACATCATCTGCTGGACCTTGTGGTGTGGTGACAGCCCTTCTGCCTGCCTTTGGAAGCATCCAAAATTTACATGGGTCACCTTGAGACTGGGAATAAAGCTGGGAAAATCCTTCCTCAGGGAGGTTTTTCTGGAAGCTCAGCATTGTGTGAGTGTTCACAGCTATCTGATCCTACCCTGGAGGATATTTAAGCTCTGAGCAGTGGATTTTTGTCCAAAGTCTGAGATTCCAGGTGGGCTGAGAACCTCTCATGAGTAGGTGTGACCTGCCTGATCCATCAGGAGGGGAACAGAAAACCAAAGCAAGGGAGAATATTTTTTTCTGCCCCATGAGAACAGTCTGCAGGGTTTCAGTCCTGGTGCTGCCCCTGGCTTTAAACAGACCCCAAAAAGTCTTTGGTGTGGTTCCTTCTGTTGCAGGGAGGAACGAGATGAGCCTGTGTTAGGTGAAATAAAGACTTCATGATTCAAAAGCACACATTTCTATTTGCTGCATTCCTACCTGGTGTGTCCTTATTGCTCTGATACCTGGTGCTTCAGTGAAAAGGGGATTTTTCATCTGGCATGATGATGATTCTTCTTTTTTTGGGGTTGTTTCTGTTTGTTTTTTCCTGGATTTTTTTCTTTTCTCTTTTGATTATTTATAGGATCTGTAATATAAGTAAATAATATAGTAATTACTATAAAAATATAAAAAAGTAATTTATAGGATCTGTAAATACAAGTAAATTAGAAGAGCTTTTGAATCAGCTTTCTTTAGATATGCTCACTTTGTAGTACATAAGGGTGGTAAAAACATTGGTCTTATCAACAGATTATGTATCTTTGTTATGTCATTATTACTGAAGATCAAGGAGAAATATCAGAGTTCACCATGTAATTAAAAATCACACCACAGTTCCAAGTGGAGACCACCAAAGGTTGTGTGTGAAACCTCGATACATTCAAATTTGGAATTGCTTTTTTTTTCCTCTTGCTTCTGATGTATTATTATATATTTTAACTAAATACTGAAAAGCACTAAGCAAACACTTGTCAGTGGTGGTTTGGGGTTCAGTTTTAGCAGATGCTGTCCCAGGGAGGTGAGAGGTCAGTGTTTGGGGCAGGACTTGCTGTTCCTGTGCCTGGAAAAGCTCAGCAGACCCTGCACAACCAGGTCACATTCACTCAGCTCCTGGGACCTGAAGTCACGAGCCAATTTCTTTTCATTTTTTTCCTCCTTTTAAGTTGGCCTGGAAGAAGCTGACAAAAGAGGAGGAATCAGGGCTGTTTGTTTTTTGCCTGCAGGCAACTTTCAGATGTTTTTTTTCCAGATCACAATAGACAAACCTTATTAAAATCCAGGATGTTCTCTCCCCTGGCCCCTGAAGCTGTAACACTCTTTCCAATGGGGCATTGATGTTCCTTCTGACACCATGGAGCTGTTAATTGAATGTTAATCACATCACTCATGCCACGGTACCTTTGGAACTAGGAAAGGCGTTTTTTATACATCAGCATCGATATTGATGTTTCCTCGCTGGGTCTCTGGCAGTGTGTAATGAGAACATGGTGATTTGGTGATTTAATTGGCATTGTTTTGGCTCTGAACTGGCTGCATGTGAATTTGGGATCCCCATCTTTAGTTTGATACTTACTAAAACATTTATCTGCTGTTTCACACTCCTTATGAATGAACAACAAAGAAAGTTTTTTGATGTTCTACTCCCAGGCCCTGTGTCTTTTTAGCTGAGAAAATTACTGTTCAGGAAAGTTGTATCACTGGGCATTAGGAGAACTGGATCATTAATATTTAACTGTGTTGAAAGTAGAAAGCACTGTAACAGTAATAATAATTTGCACTTGCACAACACATTTCTCCTGAGGATCTCAAAGCACTTTACAAACCATTTAATTAAGTCTAACTAAATCCCTCTGAGGTTTATTATTAGTCCCATTTTACAGATGGTTAAGCAAGGGCATAAAGAAGTTAAATGGTTTGCCTAAATGAGTTAGTGGCAACAATAAGCACATACTTCAGGAGTCCTGGCCACATCTCTGCTCTTGGAGCAGAGAAGGATTGGGGTGACCACAGCAGCACACGAAGAGCAGAGCAGCTGGAAATCCAGCTGAAGGGTTTAGTGTGAGATAGTTCCCTGTGAGTGCTGTCCTGGGATCTCCTGGTGTCCTGGATGTGGAGACCTGAGAGCTCGAGGGGTAGGAGTGAGGTGGGGCTGAGTCCTGGCTCTCCATCACACCAAGGCTCTGTGCTCCATCCCACCCCTCCTCTCCATCACACCAAGGCTCTGTGCTCCATCAGCCCAAGGCTCTGTGCTCCATCCCACCCCTCCTCTCCATCACCCCAAGGCTCAGTTCCATCCCACCCCTCCTCTCCATCACACCAAGGCTCTGTGCTCCATCCCACCCCTCCTCTCCATCACACCAAAGCTCTGTGCTCCATCCCACCCCTCCTCTCCATCACCCCAAGGCTCAGTTCCACCCCCACCCCTCCTCTCCATCACACCAAGGCTCAGTTCCACCCCACCCCTCCTCTCCATCACCCCAAGGCTCAGTTCCACCCCACCACTCCTCTCCATCACCCCAAGGCTCAGTTCCACCCCACCCCTCCTCTCCATCACCCCAAGGCTCAGTTCCACCCCACTCCTCCTCTCCATCACCCCAAGGCTCAGTTCCATCCCACCCCTCCTCTCCATCACCCCAAGGCTCAGTTCCACCCCACTCCTCCTCTCCATCACCCCAAGGCTCAGTTCCACCCCACCACTCTCCAGGGACCCACCCTGTGCTGTTTCCTCTCTGTACCACGCTGGCGCTTTGCTTTCCTCGGTGCTGCAGCTCTGGCCAGCCAGGAAGGAAGGAAGGAAGGAAATAATTTCTTGCCACTGGAGTTAAAATTACTCATCCCATTAGCAGCTGCTTCTCCTCAGCTGCCCAGCAGGAGAGGTTGGTTTATCAAGACATAAAGCAGGAGTGTGCAGGCGAGGGGGACTCGCGCTCGCCGCTGATCCGAGAGCCACTTAGGAGGGTGCTCGTGTACAAATGCATTAGATTATGGTTAAGCAGCTTATGGACATAAAAACACATTAGAACTTTACAGCACACTATAAATTACAGTTTTGCAGCATTCACAGCCACAATGTTAGGTAATTACATTCATTAATCTACTACTAAGAGCACATAAAGTTGCCTCCCAAATGGTGCCGTGTGTGCTTGTGCTCAGCTGGGGATGCTCTGAGAAGGGCTTCTCTTCCCCCACAGCTTCCTCCACCACTGCTCTGCTTTGCTCCAGAATCTTCTGGGTTTATGATGGTTTCCAGCAAGCCACAATGCCAAGCACATTGCTCTAAATGTTTAGGATTCACAGAGGAAGAATTTCTGATCCCCTTGTCTGATCCAGCTCTGAGCTTTTCTCAGTCAGTGTAAGCAGTGTGGGGACTCACTGCAGTCATTCAGTTGGGAAGAAGTTCCTGCTTGTTGTCCCCTGGCTGATCCCTTTGTGCCACCTGATGTTTGGCAGCCCCTGTCATTGTCAGCCTCAGCAGTCAATATTCTGTTGAAACTTCCTTGCCTTAGGTTGAGCATCTTGTGCTTCATTTGCTTTCATGCAGAAATATTCCCTTTAATTACAGCAGATTCTCAGCTGGTGTCAATTTTGTTGTTTCCAGGTTGAAAGTCTGTCCCAGTGCCTTTTTCCTTTCTTTTCCTACCTCACATTGCAGAGAAAGGCTTTCAGACCATCTCTTGGAGATTCACCTGTGTTCTGTACAAGCATAGTCTTCTGCTGATTCATTCTTGCTTCAATTTCTTGTTTGGAAAGACCCTTCATGGCCATTTCTTTTTCCTCTCTAATGGACCAAGTGTTATCTTTGATATCCCCAAGGGCAGCGAGCTCTCCAATCCATTATTCAACCACATTTTCACTTTCTGTGTATTTTTAGTTATGAAAGTAGGAGAGCAGAGCTGTGTATTCTCTGCTCTTCAGCTCTCATAGTGTGTGTTAGGAAACAGAGCACACAGAAACTCCCTGGAAAACTTCCTCCAATTTCAGTGGCTGCTGAGCAGAGTACACATATGAAAAGAACTGCTCAGTTAGAAGGGTAAAAGTAACAGAAATTTTTAAGAAATTAAGTTACTAAAATAAAATCAGTGTGTCAGTCCTTGAAAAAACAGAAATGTGTTCCAAAAATCAAAGTTTCTCTAAAAAAACTCACACTCCCTCATGAAGGTATGAGTCCACTCAAACAGCAGTGAGTCAGAAAGCAAAATCTATTCACTTTTGTTTGTAAAACTTTAATGACTCTGATTGTAAAGCCTGAAGCTCGTACAAGTCACCGGGAGAGAAGACTTACAGAAATGACCCATTACTTCTGTGTCAGTTCATTAATTGGGTTTTCAGCTGCTGATTTCCGTTCACATCAGGATCATCTTGCCATCCATCTGAGGAAGAGCCCTGAGAGCTCTACCTGTGCCTGTGCTGCTGCAGCAGCTGCTGCAGGAGATGGTGACAGCTGCTTCATCACACGCCAGGCCTCGCTGAAAGGCATTCATCTATTTGCTAAATAGATGGAGCCTCAA
Source organism: Poecile atricapillus (assembly GCF_030490865.1). Lineage (NCBI taxonomy): Eukaryota > Metazoa > Chordata > Aves > Passeriformes > Paridae > Poecile > Poecile atricapillus. Next base: position 9,440,384 of record NC_081269.1, read on the forward strand.
TGACACTTGACTACTCCAGTTTCTAGGGAATTTCTTTGTCATTACTGACAAATTTATTATCCTGACCATTAAATTAATAAAAGGCAGAGCGCACACGGCAGCTGCTTTTGGAGGGAGGTGATTTTTGGTGGCACAGGAAAGTCTCCAGCTCCGTGTCCTGAGCTGTCACCTGCCTGCTGCCCTGGAGCTCTGTGCTAAGGGCCAGAGCAGGGGGAAAAGGCAAATCCAGCCTCTCTCAGCTGTGGGACAGGACAGAAGGAGCACACTTGGCAGGATGAGCCTCCCATCAGGAATTCCCAGCTGAACTTGTCCAGGGCAGAAACAGGAACCACTCTGTGCCCTCTCTTGATCACTGCTGGGGTGTCAGCCCAGCGTGCTGGGTGTTCCATGATGGTTTTTGTTCCTGAGACAGCACCAGCTGCAGGGAAACATTTGCCTGGAAAAATCCCAGTTTTGACACCATTTGCCTGTCACCTGCTTGGCTTCAACCCACCTTTCAGGCAGTACACTGAGACATGCAGCTGTATCCTTTATTTATTCTTTCCTTTTTTCTGCATGTAAACACGAGGAAGGCAGAAATGCTCATTTTCAAGGGCAGTGTGTGTTCAGGGCAGCAGCCTGCTGGGCTGGAGATGGATTGGGATCCCACAGGGCCGTGGCAGGGCAGAAGGATGCTGTCAGAGCTGGATGTTTAATGTCACAGGCAGCTGCTCACCTGCTCCTTGCCCTCCTGATGGCACAGCTGCTGTTCTGGGGTCGTGGCAGCGCTCCTGTGTTCCTGGTGCCATCTGTGTCACCATGGAGCAGCCCAGAAGGGACGTGGGGAACCATCAACCCAGGCTGTCTCCTGCTGATGAAGCACCAGGGTGAGTCTGGCCCTGCTCAGCTCAGGGCTCCCAGAACATCACTGTGAGACATCATCCATGTCAGATTTAACAGCCACGGTGAGGACTGACTCTGGCATTTGGATATTTGGGTCCATTTATCAGGTATTACAGAGATTTTCCCTTTCTGGACAGAACTGGCAGTGGGTTTTGCAGTGGAAGCCTACTGGGAGTGATGCTAATCTAGTTTCTGATTTGTTTATTGGGGCAGAGCATGCTGGGCTAATTTCAGGGTATGTGCTCCGTGGTATTTTCTCTATCCACAAGTGAAGTTTTAACAAGGGAATGTAGGACTCGGACAACAGTTTGTGTTTTGGGATTTTTTTTTTGGTTTTATTTTCCTCCAAACAGCAGCAAAGGCAAAATTGGCTCAGTGAGTATTTATTGGCAAATTAGTGTTCCTAAAGCCTTCCTTTTTGCTTGTTCTTTTCTAGAGCTCGGAGAAATAAGATTTCACGTAATGCATCTGGGATTGGATTACTGGATTGAATTTTGCAAAGTACACTGGGGATAGCTGAGCCTGTTTAGAAAGCAGCTAAGCCCCTCTGAGTCAGTAACAATTCAATTCATGATGGTTGATGAGGGATTTTTGGATGGGTTTTGTTTTGGGTAGTTCATTTGCTGTTGGATGGTCATATTTCCTTTGAGGTATTTTATCAAGGTTTATTAAACTTTTGGTGGAGGCTGTGGTGGGATACAGACTTTCTCCAAAAAGTATGATGGAAAAATGCCTGGAAGCTGACATCCCTCCTTCTGCTTGCTTGTTGAACACAAACATTCAATTTTAAAGGAACTCACCAGCTGAATTAGTGTGTTGTGACCATTTTGGAAACCCACAGAAAAATGATCAAGATTTATCCAAGCTGTGATGGGTTATTGCTTTGCATCTGGTCTCTTGTGTACTCAGGGTCTCCTGCCTTCCCTCTTCCCCCTCCTCTGCTGAGAGTTGAGGTTTTGGTCCTGGTTATCCCAGAGCAGATGGAAATGATCTCTGGGATTCTGATAACAGAGCCCAGGGGCTGGGTAATTCCTGCTCTCTTGCAGGGGCAGATCTCAAGTAACAATGTCTGAATTTAGATTCTCTCTGTAAAATAGGTCTGATTTTTTTTTTCTCCTGGCCTTCCTTTTCTGTTTCTTAGGACTGTGGTACTGCGTTGCTGGTGTACCTGGAGCTTTTAGGGATTTTATTTTTGGTTTGTGGGGTTTTTTTGAAGGGGGGGTTGTGGGTTTTGTTTTGTTTGGTTTTTTTTTGATGCTTTGGAGCTGAATTCTTTTGGCAGAGAACATCAGAGGAGTTTGCACAGTGCTGTGCAAGGAGAGGTGTAAGAACCTGGGGGGTGGCTGGGCTAAGCTGAGGGAAAGGAGAAGCAGGAAGGCTGCAAATTTCTCAGTGTGTGGAAAAAGTTTTAATAAGGCCATCAAGAAATCAAAATTAATTCTGAATGAGGCAAAAACTGCCATAGCAGGAAACCATAAAATATTTCCTTGTAACCCTGTGTAGGATCCTTGAGTGTCCTGTGCATCCTATAATGGCCCTGAGAAGGAGATTGCAGAGTGTGATGTGGGAGAGAGCTGTATCCTCCTCTGCCTTCAAGAGGAAATGGGCAAAGAAGCAAAATGGTTTTGCTCTTCTAACAGGAAGAAATAATGGTTTTCTAGGTGAGGTTTAATGCTCTCAGCAAATCTTTGCAGATTTTACATTACAGTCATTTCCTGGAGTCAGACTTCCCTGCTGCCTGGTAAGTAAACACAGAAAGCATAGATTATCAGTTAAGAGTATCGACAGCATTTCAAGTGCTATCAGAGAACATTTAATTCAGTTTAATTTTGTGATAAATCTCATGTTTAATCCTCTGGTTGCTCTGTAATCATGTCTCTATTGATCTTCTCTGAATGACTGCATGCAGTTTAATAAACTTTGCCATTAACCCAAGCTTTCGAAAAGAGGAGATTGATTCCAGTATCAAGTGTGATAGAACCAATAAGCACCTGCAAATCATTAAATGTGTCCATTATAAAATATTTGCATGAAGATCAAAGTGAAAGTGTAGAGGTGAATTTTCAGCTTATTAGAGAAAGAGTTTGCAATTGGAAAGTCTCAGCATGTCAGTCAAAATCAGCAGCAGTTTTCAACCTGGCTGATTCAAGCTGACACCTCCTTTCATTTCTTATTCCTCAAATCCCTCTTTCATCCTATTGAGCAACCTCCTTCTCTCGTTTCCCAGCCATAATTGTATCCCTTAATTTATTCCATCTTTTTCACCCCAGGCATTTGTTTTGTCCAGGGGTTTGAGGTCATTTTTGCCTCATAATAAAGCCGCAGACTTGGGTGTCTTTTTGAAGTGTTGGTTTGGGTTTTCTGTCCTGAGCTCCTTTTTTAAGGAGGGTCCATGACACATGAGATGGAACACAGCTGGGGAGGGACCAGTTTTAACCCCTCTGAGTTAGGGCAGATGAACGGAGAAAGCAAGAACCAGGTACACAGAGCTGGCTGAGTGACAGCACTGAGGCTGCAGATGCTCATCTCTTCCCTTAAGGATGATGGAGGAGATACAGAAGACATTTCCCACCCTTCACATCAGCTGGGGGAGAATAAGGGAGGTGCAAGAAGCTTGGCAGGAGGGAGGGAAGAGCAGGAACTCCCTGGCTGTGGCCTGGTGAAGATGAAGGGCTGCAGAGGCTTGGAAGAGGAGAGAGTGGCTTTGCTGCTGTTCCCAAATAAACAAAGGGGCAGTGCCTCGTGGGGTGCAGCAGTTTATCCCTCCTGTTTATCCCTCCTGTTTATCCCTCCTGTTTATCCCTCCTGTTTATCCCTCCTGTTTGCTGGCCAGGAGGGGCTGCCTTGCTGTGGGTCTGGGAGGAGGGAGATGTGTCCTGACCCCCCCTCACCCTGCAGGACCTGTTTGCTCTCCAGGACCTGTTTGTTCTCCAGGACCTGTTTGCTCTCCAGGACCTGTTTGCTCTGCAGGACCTGTTTGCACTCCAGGACCTGTTTGCTCTGCAGGACCTGTTTGTTCTCCAGGACCTGTTTGCACTCCAGGACCTGTTTGCACTCCAGGACCTGTTTGCTCTGCAGGACCTGTTTGCTCTGCAGGACCTGTTTGTTCTCCAGGACCTGTTTGTTCTCCAGGACCTGTTTGCTCTGCAGGACCTGTTTGCTCTGCAGGACCTGTTTGTTCTCCAGGACCTGTTTGTTCTCCAGGACCTGTTTGTTCTCCAGGACCTGTTTGTTCTCCAGGACCTGTTTGTTCTCCAGGACCTGTTTGCACTCCAGGACCTGTTTGTTCTCCAGGACCTGTTTGCTCTCCAGGACCTGTTTGCTCTCCAGGACCTGTTTGCACTCCAGGACCTGTTTGCTCTCCAGGACCTGTTTGCTCTCCAGGACCTGTTTGCTCTCCAGGACCTGTTTGCTCTCCAGGACCTGTTTGCACTCCAGGACCTGTTTGCTCTCCAGGACCTGTTTGCACTCCAGGACCTGTTTGCTGTCCATACCCTGGGTGTGCAGCCCTGTGCTTCCTGCAGGGCTGCTCCATTCCCCTCTTTGAGGATTCAGCACTGCCAAGCACAGATGGAACAGGATGTGGTTTCACCTCCATTTCACAGATGAGCTCTGCTGCATGGGAGGGCTGAAGGCCCAAATTCACAGAGCCATTTATTTCCTTTGGAAAACCAGTCAATGGGAATTAAATAGTTTTAGGTCCCTGAATACCTTCTTTGTGGTCTGGGGTTTAGCTGAGTGCTGCAGGTCACAGGGAGCACCGGGGGAGATCAGGAATTCCCACATCCACCTCCAATCCCCCACATTAATAACTCACCTTCCCAGTCCAGCCAGCTCTAATCCTGTGCCTGGCAGGGCACAAGTGGTGATAAGGTCAGACAGGAGAGATTTGGATACCAGCCCCTAAAAGCAGCTTAGAAAACAAATCTTTCCTAGGAAAGGTTTCCTTCCCAGCGCAGAATGATTTCCTGCTTATGGTTCTTATTCCCCTCAACATATTCCGTGGCTCTGGAGAGATGCAGTGCAGAGCTTTATCTGTTCCTGCTCCAGGCAAGGTTTACAGAGACAGGAGCTGGGATCTTCCTGCAGCAGGAACCTTCCGAGTTCAGTGGAGGCAGCCTCGTGTGATGAAGTGGGGTTTGACTCTAAGTGCTGCTGAAGTGATGTGATTCACAGCTTTTGTAACTCCTTGCAAGTTTGCTGCAGGCATTAGCAAAGCTCTTGATTTGAGATGTTCTGCTTTGGAACCAGATCCCCTGACTGTGCATCCCTACCAAGTTAAATCTGTAGCTTCTAGGTGGCTATAAACAAGAAATATTACAGGAATTGCTTTTTCAGTCACTAAATAGCCCTGAATATTAGATGACACTTCAGTTTTAAAAGATCTATCTACAAAAATATCTCGAATATTTGCAGAAGACATTATGTTTTCAGCCAGAGCATAACTGTGAAGGGAATTCTCTTATTCTCTGGTGTATGAGGTGGCTTTGCAGGGTGTGTGCCCTGAGATAAAACTGGAGCAAGCAGCCATGTCTGGTTTTCCCTGTTCATTTATTCATGCTGTGTTCTGTGCCCATTGAGCTGTGTTTGACATACAAATGGAAAGGAGGATCTGTTTCACCTGCTGGAACTGCTGCATGTACCTGGGGACTTTTTGGGTGACCCCAGTCAGGATCAGGAGCATCCACTGAGGCCAGAGCTGAAGCCAGGGTGTGATGCCTTCAGAGCAGTGCAGAAACAGAGGTGGAAATGGTGGCATTTCCCCAGGGGGGAGATCTGGGCTCTGTGCTGGGCACAGGAACAGCAGAACAGTTCTGGTATTTATTTCCTCCTGTAGGGGAGTGAGATAGGAGCAACTCCTGTCTACTTTGTAAGTGGTGCGAAGGACAAGTGATAAATCTTGTCTGTTATGCTAAGCTGTGCTTCTGAACTGCAGAGAGGGGGATTTGCCAGTGATCAGCACCGTACAAGAATGTAATCCCTCTGGTTTTTTGATCATCAAATTTATCTTCACTGTATCTGTTTCCTTGGGGAAGAATAAGCCAGCAAATGGAAAGGTTACATATTACTCTATTTCTTAAACTTCTGTTCTTGACTATTTTTTTTCCAGCCTGAATGTTAGAAAGTGGTTTCACTTGCAGATGGGAAGCTGAACCATTGTTTCTTTTTTTCCCTCTAATTGCAAAAAGGTTCTGATCCTTTTCTTAATGAGGAATATTGCCAAGCTCACCTTAAGTGTTGCAGTCCTCAGGTGCTAGCTGAGCTCTCTTTCTCTCCTTGTTTTACAATCACTGTTATTCCTCTTTAAAATCTTTCCTCATCACTTTATTTGGCTGTGTGCCACATGCCAAAACAGTGGTAGAGTTAGGGAGCTCCTAGAGAAGATAAAATAAAATCCAGAGGAACACAAGACAGTAGGAGCTTAGAAGACAGAAGAGCTCCTGTGTTGAGTAGTTTGAATTCTTGATGTACAAGATGAAAAGAGTTGTTTTAAAATAGATTAACTTTTTCTTAAAGCTCAATAATTACAACCTGTTATTATGTGGAGATTTTTTGGTTGGCTGAAAAAATCTTCAGGTTGGGTTCCTCATGGATTGAGGAATAATCCGTGATTCATGATCCATAATCCACAGTTCTGCTAATTCTGTCCTTTCCTTTGCTCATTTCTGCGTTCTGTGTCCCGCTGCCTCGGCTGTGCAGAGGGATGCTCTGGTTTCCCTGGCTGTGTCAGGCTGCCTGTGGGATGCAGAAATTCATGGAATTTCCCTCTCCCTCCAGCAGATCCCTCCTTGTTCTCACCTGCCTGGTCCCAGGGTGGTGTCTCTGTCTGGACTGCAGCTTTTCTCACCCAGCCTGGAGGCTGACAGGGCAGCAGAGCCAGGTGTGTCCCAGCTCGGTGCCTTTCTGTGCCCAGGACATTCTGGGGAGCATCCTGAGACCTTTGCAATGCCCTGGATTTTCCTGCTGCTGCAGCATCTTCCCTCAAGGCACGGAATGCAGGGGTGCTTCTCATTCCATTTCAAACCATAATACATTTTTTATGACTGCTGAGTGCTGTGCTAATGAATGGTGCCGGTGTGAGGCTGAAGTCATTTGTTTCCCAGTGCAGGGACAGCAGGGATGAGAGCTGCCTAAGCCCACATGCATTTATTGTAACCCTGTGAAAAGGGGGATACCCTTTAAATGTAAAATTCATTAGCCCACTGACTCCTTGCCTGGGTGTGTGGCATGCCAACCCAAGTGCTGCTTGAATTATTCAGAGAACACAGAGTGTGTGGAGGAGCCCAGAGCCAGCTTTGTGCCAGCAGCTCCTGCAGTGGAATTGTACTTCCCTCCAGTGAAATCTCCTGGAATGTGTGTTTTGATCAGTATATGCAAATCCTGTATAACTACAGATACAAATGTATGAAATTTTTGGTTTTGGGAGACATTTTAAAGTATTTTTTTCTATTCTAAATGAGAAAAAAGGCGAAAATTAAAGTGAAGAAAGAATCTGGAAGTTTTGGCGTAGAACTGAGGTGCAGAACTGAGCTCAATTATTTAGATATATTGAAATTTATATTATAAATTTATATTATATTTGTGTTTCATATTATTCTGTGTGGTTCTTGATCACTGTTCAGTTGGGTTCTCACCACCATAAACACCCACTTTTCCAAGGATTCCTGTCCTTGCAGGGAGGCAAGGACAGCTGTGGGAGATGCCAGTGTGTGCCCACAGCTGGATTTGCCCCTGCTCCACATCCAGCTGTGCTGGAGGTCACTGAGTGAGATCTGCAGCAAACACAACCTTGGACTTGGCTGGCAACTTGTGTCAGGCTAGAAAAAAATCTCTAGAGAAAACACAATGGGACTTTTAGGCTGGCAGAAGCTGGCTGGAGCCAGAGCTTCAGGATCTCTTGGCAGGAGCACACAGGCTTCTGGCTGAACCTGTCACAGCAGAATCAACTCTGTGTTCGTTCTTTGCCTTCCACAAAGCCAGGCAGCTTCAAGAAAAGCAGTTCCATGGCTCTGCAGCCGGGGCTGGCATTGCTCAGCACTTCCTCAGCACCCACTCAGGGGGAGGGTTTTGCTAACTCAGGCTCCAGTGATTTCTTGACTGTTGTGCACAATTGTTCCGTGTTACAGCACAGTATTGGAGTGAGCACACAGATTTATTGAGTGTTGTGTACAATTGTACCTTGTTACAGCACAGTATTGGAGTGAATACAGAGATTTACTGACTGTTGTGTACAGCTGGCCTGTGTTACAGCACAGTATTGGAGTGAGCACACAGATTTACTGACTGTTGTGTACAACTGTACCACATTACAGCACAGTATTGCAGTGAATACAGAGATTTACTGACTGTTGTGTACAACTGTCCTGTGTTACAGCACAGTATTGGAGTGAGCACACAGATTTACTGACTGTTGTGTACAATTGTACCGTGTTACAGCACAGTATTGGAGTGAATACAGAGATTTACTGACTGTTGTGTACAACTGTATGGTGTTACAGCACAGTATTGGAGTGAGCACACGGATTTATTGAGTGTTGTGTACAACTGTACCACATTACAGCACAGTATTGGAGTGAGCACACAGATTTACTGACTGTTGTGCACAACTGTCCTGTGTTACAGCACAGTATTGGAGTGAGCACACAGATTTACTGACTGTTGTGCACAACTGTACCGTGTTACAGCACAGTATTGGAGTGAGCACATGGATTTACTGACTGTTGTGTACAACTGTACCACATTACAGCACAGTATTGGAGTGAGCACACAGATTTACTGACTGTTGTGTACAACTGTCCCATGTTACAGCACAGTATTGGAGTGAATACAGAGATTTACTGACTGTTGTGTACAACTGTATGGTGTTACAGCACAGTATTGGAGTGAGCACACAGATTTACTGACTGTTGTGTACAATTGCACCACATTACAGCACAGTATTGGAGTGAATACAGAGATTTACTGACTGTTCTGTACAATTGTACCGTGTTACAGCACAGTATTGGAGTGATGAAACGGAGAAGGGAATGGGGAACAAGGCTGAGAATACTGTGTCATGTGTGAAAACCATGAAATGAATGAGGAGCAATCAATGGCTCTGATGCTGATCCTCATGTCTGACACCAGCTTTTGCCAGCTGTACCAGTCTTAGATTTCCTCCAGCTCCAGCTTGTATTTGTTGTGTGGCATTGAGGGAGGCCATGGCACCACGTTATTTTAGAAACAGCTCTTCCCTGTATCCTTATAACACGTGGTGCTCACTAAAGCTCAATTTTGGGAGTGCTCAGCACTCCTGGCAGCTGCTGGAGTCAGTGAAGGCTGTGCTCCATTAGGGAAAGGGCTCATGGAGCCAGGTTCTCTGAAAAATCAAATCTCAGGTGTTTCCCAATGAACGCTTAAAATCAGCAGATGTTTCTGACCTGATCACGTCAGGACTGTTATTGCCACCTATAAAAGGGGAATAGTGAAATACCTTTGGCAAAATAACTGTAAACCAGGCCGTCTATTTGTTGAGCATCAATCTGATACTATCAGGAGGAGCTGGACAGAAAAGCCCTTGAGGAAATTAATCATTATGCATTGGGAGGAGGGTGTGAATGGAGTGTCAGTAAACAAGGACCAGGTCCACACCATGGACAAAAAAAGAGCAAACAAAATCCTGAGTGGTTGCTCATTAGCTGAACACCTTCCATTCTGTGGAGGGAAATAAGAGCATGGGATCATGTAATTAAAGATTGTATCTTGGTGTGCATGCACGAGAGGCCTGAATTAAGGTGGTGGCTGCAGCCTTAATCCTGGCCTTTCATAACTTCCCAGCCCTTGACTCTGTAACCTCAATAATGTTGCCTTCATGTATTTTTGTGTGTAATTTAAATCAGCAGGAGCTGAAAAGGAGCCTTCTGTTTATCAATGCTATTGTTAACAAACGATTTTGGGATGAAAAACCAAAGCAATCTCTTTGCCACAGAAGCGCTTTCACACAACATATCTGGAGCAGACAGCAACTTGCTGTTATTGTTTTCCTTCCTCTGCACCCACCCCAGGGTCCCCAGCCCAGCTCTGCCTCTCATCCCCACTCTGTTGCACAAACACTTTTGCACAACACTGAAACACTTTGTTTGCAGATTCCAGAGAGATGCAGGAGGCAGTGGATTGCAACTTCACGGAATCAAAGCAAACAAAACAAGATTAAACACAGTTTTCTGTGGAGGTCCTGTGGCTTGAAGGAATTGCTGGGATTAGTAGATGGGCTAGTGCACCCTACATAGCTGACATCACTCCTCTCTTCACCAGTCCCTTGTGTTTTAAAATACAATAATATTTTAATTAATAATAATTAAAATAAATAATTAAAATAAAATAACCCTAATAATAATTTATAATACAATAGTGACACTGAGAATCCTTTTCTCTTTTGCATTGTGCTTTACAGCTGCCTTCCTTTTGCCCTGGTGTTATTTTAACAGTGTTTGCAATTTTTTTCCCCTAGATAAATTCTTCTAAGATACTAGTTATTCCTCAGAAGAACACACAGTACATTTAACTATTTTATCTGGAGGGAAATTAATGGTTATTGTAAGCATCTCATTTTATTTTCTGATTTTGATTAGAGGGATTATTTTCAGACCTTTGCTTCTTGTTTCTGCTGGAATTAAAACAGAAACATGAGAGAGGTATTGAAGATTTGGGGCATTTTCATCCATCAGCTGTAAAAATTCTCCAGTGTAACAGAAACACAGTAGGAGTTGATGGGCACTGTCAAGATGTGATGGCAAATTTGGTATTCTCAGACCAGCAGTGTTTCTGAGGGGTTTTGGTTCAGTTTGTGCAGCTGTTTGTGCAGGTTTGGGTTTGGTTTGGGTTTGGTTTGTGCAGGTTTGGGTTTGGTTTGTGCACGTTTGGGTTTGGTTTGGGTTTGGTTTGTGCAGGTTTGGGTTTGGTTTGGGTTTGGTTTGTGCAGGTTTGGGTTTGGTTTGGGTTTGGTTTGTGCAGGTTTGGGTTTGGTTTGGGTTTGGTTTGTGCAGGTTTGGGTTCGGTTTGTGCAGGTTTGGGTTTGGTTTGGGTTTGGTTTGTGCGGGTTTGGTTTGTGCAGGTTTGGGTTTGGTTTGGGTTTGGTTTGTGCAGGTTTGGGTTTGGTTTGGGTTTGGTTTGTGCAGGTTTGGGTTTGGTTTGTGCAGGTTTGGGTTTGGTTTGTGCAGGTTTGGGTTTGGTTTGTGCAGGTTTGGGTTTGGTTTGGGTTTGGTTTGTACAGGTTTAGGTTTAGTTTCTGCAGGTTTGTGTTTGATTTGTGCAGGTTTGAGTTTGGTTTGTGCAGGTTTGGGTTTGGTTTGGGTTTGGTTTGTGCAGGTTTGGGTTTGGTTTGTGCAGGTTTGGGTTTGGTTTGGGTTTGGTTTGTGCAGGTTTGAGTTTGGTTTGTGCAGGTTTGGGTTTGGTTTGGGTTTGGTTTGTCCAGGTTTGGGTTTGGTTTGGGTTTGGTTTGTCCAGGTTTGGGTTTGGTTTGTGCAGGTTTGGGTTTGGTTTGGGTTTGGTTTGTGCAGGTTTGGGTTTCGTTTGTGCACGTTTGGGTTTGGTTTGTGCAGGTTTGGGTTTGGTTTGGGTTTGGTTTGTGCGGGTTTGGTTTGTGCAGGTTTGGGTTTGGTTTGGGTTTGGTTTGTGCAGGTTTGGGTTTGGTTTGGGTTTGGTTTGTGCAGGTTTGGGTTTGGTTTGTGTTTGGTTTGTGCAGGTTTGGGTTCGGTTTGTGCAGGTTTGGGTTTGGTTTGGGTTTGGTTTGTGCAGATTTGTGTTCTGTTTGTGCACATTGCTGTCCAGGATTCCCAGATAATGATTCCCCCTGTGATGTTTCCCAGTGAGGTTGGGCAGGACCTGGCTCAGGTGCCCAGAGCAGCCCCTGGATCCCTGGCAGTGCCCAAGGCCAGGCTGGATGGGGTTTGGAGCACCTGGGACAGGGGAAGGTGTCCCTGCCATGGCTGGGGTGGCACTGGATGGGCTTTGAGGTCCCTTCAGGTGCCTCCCTTTGCAGGATTTCTCTCAGCTGTACCCTGCAGATATCCTGATCTCCTGTAAGGCAGAGCTCTGTCCCAGTGCAGAGGGTGAGTGTGGGGCTCTGGCTTTGCCATTGTGTTGTTTCTGTGCTGTTCCCTTTGGCTGTTCCTCGCTTCTCCTCCATCCCTCGGAGCTGACAGCTGACAGGGGCTGGGGATGGAACTGGGCAAGAATTTCAAATCGACTTTTGTACCTACTGAAAGTGTATTTTCTTTTCCCTTAATTGGCTTCTTCCTTCTGCACTAGTGTTCTGGATGAAAAGTGAATTGTTTGTACCTTGAAAGGCTCCAGAAGTGCCTTTCTTACCGCTCTGTTTGACAGGGATGACTGGATGTCTGAATAGCGAACGGGGCAGACTGGCAGCTTCAAGCTTGATTTTCTAAATACTTGTGTTTAAAGTGGAGCATTACACTGACATTTCATGACTATTTGACGTTAAAAAAAAAAAAAAAAAGTCTAATTTCTTTATACTTGGAGTGAAGGGTAAATTGTTGGGCTCTGATATAAACCTGTAGAAGACTTTAGCAAGAGGCTGAGGAGGAAATAATTAGAATATAGTTGTAGACTGTTGCAACTGTAATTTGGTTTAAATAGCACTGTAGTGTAAACTACTCCTGTTTCTAAAAATCAGTTTTTAAAAGTTGTATTTTACTTAGGTCACATTCAGTGCAAATTCAGAAAATAAGTTTTTACAACATTGGAATTGTAATGCTAATCCATAAGGATGGTTTGGAAAGGTCAAGGCTTGAAATCCCTGAGCAGCACCTGAAATGTTCATCCTGAGGAATTTCTGCAGTGCATTTGCTCCACACTTGCATTTACAGTGTTGTTTTTCATCCAGCACTCCCATAGAATAATCCTGGAATAAGGAGTGGAACAGAATTATTCCCGTGTAGTTTTTAAGTTGTTGTCAGAGGCAGGGGCAGGAGGGAAGGCAGTGGTGGGGGTTCATGGGGGTGATGAGTGTACCCCACAAAGCTCTGCTCTCCTGCCCCACTGAGTGTTTGATTCTTCATCAATGACTCGTCATTTATGTAGCAGGAAGATGGACTTTGCTGAAATAAATCAGGCACAGCTCCCTGAAAGACCTGATGAGAGTGCTGGGTGTCCTTGAAGCCTCCTACCTTGGGAAATGGTCTGATGGAGCCAGGGGCTGCTTCTCGTGGCCAGGGCTGAAGCTGTGGGTGCTGCCTGGTGACTGCAGTGTCACTTCCCTCCCTGCCAGGCCACCTGCAGCAGGGTCAGCCTGATTAATGTGCCCAACAGAAATAAAACAAATGGAAAATTTTTTAGTTTATACGGTACACTCATAAATATTAATGAACTTTTGTATTGCATTGCATGCAATTACATATTTATACATTTAAGTCACCTTCCTGATACACTTAAGGCACTTTACTGATGAAAGATATCTCTGAAAGAGATGGTTTTAAACTGTGCCTAATATGTTTGTAGGATTTACTTAATAATGTGTGGGCTTGTGTGCTGGCAGGAGAGGAGAAAAACCTCCATTAGAGACTGAAAGTGTTGCAGGGCTCTGCTGCTCAGGCTGAATCCACTCCATGGGTAGCTGCTGAAAAATACGTCTCGACATGAAATATTACTACATCTCCTTATCTATGTAGATAAGGTCTGTGCAGTCCTGTCACCTTAGAGTAATTACAGCTTATTACTCTAATCATGATGATGCCTGAAGTCTGTAATTAAGATTGTGCTGGCTAATGTACTAGCACACGGCGTGGTACAGCTATTGTCCTATCTAAACAAGGGAAAGATAAAAATGGGGTGAGGGAGAAAGGGCAGCAAGTGGGGAAGTGATTTATGCTTGGTTCCCAGCCAAGAACTGTCTCCACAGAGCCCAGGGGCTCCATGGGGCAGAATCTGAGACAATCCCAGGCAGTTTGCACCCTCAAACACGAGGAGAGCACCCTGGGAGAGCTCTATTCAAGCTACTTTTAATGCATCTTGTCCACCTATGCCTAAGTTTTATTCTTTCATCATGTCCTCTTGCATGTCCTCATCTAGTCTGCAGATGAAGAATTTAACACTAATTCCTATGTACACATCTATTTCCAGGCCAAGTTGTGTCTCTTGAAATCCATGAGAGGTCCCTGAGAAAGGGTTTGATCCCCAGCACTCTGTCATTTTCCCCACAGTGGTGTCAGCTGGTGAAAAGCAGACAGCTCTTCTGCAGGAACAGGGCTGTCTGAACACCAATCCTTTGGTGTTTTATCTGTTTCATCTTTAACCCACCCACCAAACGGGGTTTAAGGCCTCTGTCACAAGTTACACACATCTGGAGCTCCTTGGCCTCTCTCTGCTTGTGAGCAGAAGAGGAACATTCCTTAATTTTGAACATTCCTGCCAATCCTCCTGCCTTGGAAGGTGCCTTTGCATCCAGGCTGGGGAAGGCTTTGTGGATTTGGCGCCACTCATCTTGGCCAGGGGTGTGTGAGCAGATTCCTTCCTCCCAGTTCCTCTGAGCTCCAGGTTCTTTAGGTGTCTCTGACAGCCTGTGGAGCCTCGTGGTGTTGTTTGGAACACGAGCTCTGAGGAAGGCTCCTCCAGGCACATCCACAGGGATCTGACCCATCTCACACCCCCTTAAAGCTAACAGCAACAAGCTTTTTCTTGATGGAAGTGCCTGGCCCCATTAGACATTTTCTGAGCTTTTCTGGAAGCCTGCCACTGTTTCATTTGGACCACTCACAGCTGGGGGAAGGAAAATCTCACAAAAGCTACTTAGTCATTAGAAGAATTTTTTCTTCCCCCCCAAGAAAGTTTCCCCTTTGTTCTCTCCTTCAGCCTTTCACATTTAGAGTGAATCTTCTTGAATAGCATTTGAATCTACAAACATGAGCTCTGTGTTTTAACAGAAGTCTTTGCTGGTATAATATTCTACTCATAAAACACTGGATTTTTTTTTTTTTATGCTGACCTAAGAAAAAGAATTGTTAGCAGCATGATAGCCATCCTAAGTTACAAATCAGTTCTAAGAGAAAATATCTGCAGTTTTATAACCCACCCTTGCCATCCAGGAGGTCCAGGTGTGTTTGTGGATGCTGTAGTTTTATGAACCTGTTGATGGCAAGCACTGGTGAAATGGTTACTGCACCTGAGAATTTGCCTTCCTGCATTTATGGCATGCAGCTAAACCTAAAACCTTCCTGGGAAGGGAGGCAGAAGAAGTGCTGAGATTGTTCCTGCTTTTAATTTCCTTGGGCAGCTCCGTAGGATCGCTCTGCTTGTGCACAAGGAGATCCCAGAGCAGTTTAGGAAGATCAGTGCCACTCCTGAGCTCTTCTTCAGCAGAGCCAGGGAGGTGCCAGGGAGCAAACACAGGGGGTTCTTAAATTACTAATCCTGTGTTGGAGCTAAGGATGCTCCAATTCTCTTTCATGAGGCTGGATAAGGCTCCTAACGTTTTGGATATGAATAACACTGTGAAGAAAAGCCCAGGGTATCTCTTGTGGTGTCCTAGGTGAAGAAAAGATAGGAAAAAAAAATGTCTTATAGCTTCTGTTCAGTGGTCCCATCTTTAATGCCTGTAAAATTGTTCCCTTTGCTAAATATCAAATTTGAACAATGACTGTCTTCAGATTAATTAATCATCCAACTGGTTTCAGTTATGAATTTTGTGAAGCTCTCGTGTTTTAGAGAGTCATTTAGGAAGCAGTCTTTAATTAAAGCCAAACTGCTTTTTTGCCTTTAGGCATGCTTTTTTTGCGTTAAAAGGTGCCATAATACGAATTAAACTCTCCTGAGCCTCAGTCTTCACGTGGCACAGGGACCAACAGCCCTTCCTGCCATCAGTTCTGATATTAAGTGACTATAAACAACAGCTGAAGGGCTCACAGGATTTTATGGTGGCCATGGAAGCTTCTGGCCCAAGCAGGCAGAGGGTACTGAAAGCAGGACCCTGCTTCTGGAACCTTCTCCTCACAGGGCAGCACCAGACCCCAGCATGGGCACTTCTGGGAGTAGATGTGACTCAGCACCTTGCATTTAGTGGATGCAGAATCTGCACTGTAATTAACATCTCCTCAATAGCTTCTCTCTCCTCATGAATTCTCCTCTTCCTCTGCCTTTAAATCTGTGCTGTTGAAAAAGATTCACCTCAAGTAATGTTTATCTGAAGTGAAAATAGGAGTTCTGTGTGTTGCAGGTTATTTTTAAGAAAACAGCTGTGGGCTAAGTGACAAAACTCGCATTTGTGTTACAAGAGTGGAATATTTCTTTATAGACAGACATTGATTCTGGGGGTTAAAGGGTCAGTGACAAAGTTTTCAAATACAAGCTGCTTTTTTCGTGCACTTTTCACCCCTCTCCCTGAGATCTGGAAACCTCCTGCTTAAATCAGGCTGGAGGGAAGCGTGCCCTGAAGTCAATGGAGATTCATTTGCCCTAATTGGATTTAGGTCAGCTCGTGCCTTGGCTTCTCAAATACAAGAAATAATAAGAATACATATTGAAAATCCAAGCATTGTTTAAATCAAAGCAGATTGTTATTTTAAGCATTATAAACAAATGGTGTATTCTAAATGTGTGCTCTCTTGATACACGAGGTGCTCAGGAGAACTGAGGCTGCCTGTATGAGGTCTCAAAGGGGGATGTGTCTCCTTCCATGCACCCAATTTTATTTAGCATTTAGCGGTCTTTTGATTAAGGGGACATCAGTGAAGAGTGGGTTTGTTCCTTTTCTGGTGGCTGCAGAGTGCTTTGCTGGTCACCTGGAACCAAACCAGAGCTGTAGAGTTTGACCACTGTGTTTTCTCCAAAAACACCAAAACCAGAGTTTGACCACTGTTTTTTCTCTAAAAACACCAAAACCAGAGTTTGACCACTGTTTTTTCTCCAAAAGCACCAAAACCAGAGTTTGACCACTGTGTTTTCTCCTCCCTTTGCAGAAGGACATAGCTCTGAAACCTCAGGAACGTGTGGAGAAGCGACAGAATCCTCTAGCCAAGAAGAAACGGGAAGCACTTACCAATGGGCTGTCGTACCTTCCAAAAAAGAACAGACTCCACCACCACCAGTACAGCTCGGACCGGGAAAATGACCGAAACCTGTGCCAGCACCTTGGGAAAAGGAAGAAGTTACCAAAGGGCCTCAGACAGGTGGGGGACAAGTTTCCTGCTGCGGGGAGGGAGGGCTCTGCCCGTTGGCTCATGGTATGTAGAAGCCAATTTCTCATTTTCTGGGCTCGTTTATTTTATTATTTTAATGCTTTTGTGTTTGTTTTGTTGTTGGACACGATGTGGTACAGTGTCCTACCAATGGCAGAGGTGGATTGAGAGGGAGAGAAAGTGGTGATTAATAAATGTTTAAAGGTGGGAAGAGCTTTCCACAGCCCAGCTGTGAGACTGTCAGGGCAAACAAATGGGGTCTGTCTGTGATTGTGAGGCCAGCTTTGTCCTATAAAGGACATATAAAGACCTTCTTGTCATCAGGCTTTGTACACAGAAGAGTCCTCTGAACATCCAGGGTGAGGTGAGGCAGTTGTGAGAAGGGCAGCTGTTAATCAAATCAAAGCTCTAAGACTGATGAGAGTGTGAGGAGCTCATTTGTGAGGTGTCAGTGGTGCTGGTGCCTGCTCCCCTGGGTTACTGATCACCTGCCCTAAGCAAGAACTTCCCAACAGTGGTGGAAGTGAGCAGGCAACATCCAGGATTGCAAAGCTTGAGGCTGAAAACATTGGATTTGTCTTCATGACTGTGCAGTGTTGTGTTTGTGGTGTTTTTTAAAGACAAGTGTGATTTCTGTGATGCTGATAATAGTACATAGTAGTAGTGACTAGGTCAGTTTTGCCTGTATTTGAGTGATATTAGTGACTCTTGAAGCAAAATTTAAACGTTTAATGGAGATGGTTGATATTCATGGAATCAGTTTTCATTCTTGTTTAGTGTAAACCAAACCTTGCTTTGCAGAGAAACTTGTAGCAAATAGTGAGAATTCACTGCTTCTCATTTTGTGAGTTAAGGGAGATGGAAGGAACATTGAGGATGACAAGTATGCTGAGTTGTATTCAATTTTGATATGCAGAGTTAGAGAAGCTGGGAAGAAATAGGTTTTCATGATGATTTTGAAGCCTGTATGTTAAGCTGTATATAGGAATATAGTAAGAAATTATACAGTACTTTAGCAGAGAAAAGAAATCGTAAAATGCCTGTTCCACACTGTTAAAGGTGTTTCTTCTGATTTAATTTTCCTTGGTATTTCAAAGGAACGTGGGGAAAACTCTTTGGGATAGTTGATGCAATTATTCCATGATCAGTAGATATTGCTGTGACTGTTTCCTGTGGTCTCTGTTGAGTTTTGGTGTGTCAGATGTGTCTGCTTTGGGCAGCAGAACTGACTGTGTGCACTGTGAGCCCCAATGTCAGGTGCAACCTTCCTGCCCAGAATTTCATCTGTGAAGGAAATTGGCCTCCCTGCTGATGGAGATTATTTGTGAGACTGTGTTTTTGGGAATGAATATGCATTGGCTTGGAAGGTATTGAGTTGACAAATGTCATGGAAAATGCTTTTCCTTTGAGCTGATAAATCCGAGTACTCTGCCTAATTCCTAAGGCGTAAGACTGAGAGGAAATAAAGTATTTGCTCAATATGAATGTGATATTTGTGATACCAAACATTTGGTGGGAGTAGAGCTCCTCAGATAAGAATATTTGAGTCTTATGAACAGTGTAGGTGCCAACAAACCCATACAGCTTTGGCACTTAACATGGAAAAAAGGTGTCATGGAAAAGACTGCAAAGTTCTTTGGAAAGACTTGCTCACCACCTATAGAAAGAGTTTTGGGCAAGCATTTTCTGACCTCTTTCAAGACAAATGGTGAAGAGCACGAAAGAAGGAGGAGATTGATAAGTTCTGAGCATGTTTTTTTTTTTATGATCATGTTACACTTTTCCTCCTCAAGTGACTCTTGGCTGCACACCTTGGGTTGCTCTCCCCACCCAGGTCCATCCCACTGAATCCCTGGGCTCCTGGAGGGGAAGCAGATTTGCAGATTTGCTTCTCAGACAGCAGTGAGCCAAGAACTGGGGCCACTGTGGTGTGTGTGTGACACAACAGGAGTGTCTGGAGCCACTGAAAGTTCAGGAGGCTTCTGTATGCATACAGTGTCCTTGCTACATTAAGGCTTAATTTATTTATTATTTGATACATAAACAATTTATCCTGCCTCTCCTGTCCCTGGGGGAACGGGGAATTGTCACCTGTGATTACTGGAACTGGATTGCAGGATGCAGTCTCAGAGCTGTCACTTGCATTCCTGTGCTCCCCCAAGACCTTGGCTGCACTCTGTCCTCGCTGGGAAATGTTTTATACCTGCAGATCTCGTTTGTGGTTTTACCAGTGGCTGACAGTCCTGCTGGATATGCTTCCCTGTGAAATCTCTTATCTGCTGGAAGTAACTCTCACTGCAGGATTTAGGGTATGAAGTTCCCTTGTCAAACAGATTTAGTTGAAGTCAGCTATTGAAAGCATTGCTAATTAGTTTTCAGAGAAAATCCTTGCAGTATTCATGCAGGTATTTATCCAGCTCTGCTGAAATGCCTACAGGTTTATTGAAATCCAGAAAATGTGAAACTGTAGGTTAATTAAGGCTCATATTTTACTAGCGAGAAGACTTTTGAACTCTGCTTTGTGAGCTTTTATAAATGTACTTATTAAATGCCTCGAGGAAATTTTAGTTGGCGTTAAGCAAACATAAGACTCATCAGAATATTTCTCCAGCGTTTTAAATTTAATTTCCTTTACGTTAATTGGTGATGGCATGTTTTTATATGCTTTCTGTAAAAATCATTTGGAAATCTTAAAGTGAACATTTTTAAACTAGTAAAAGGGTGGCAAACATTTTTAAATGGGTTTTAATGAGATTTTATTCCTCGAGGTCTGAGCACATCCCAGGAAACAATGAGCTTTCAGGGCAGAAGGAGGGTTGAGAGTATTTTGATAATGAGGGAAGGGATCATTTCTCTTTGTTCAGTGGGTGTGTGATTTGGAAAGAGCAGAAGACACTGACTTTTGCTACCTCCACCATTTCCTTCACTGTTCTTCATCTGCTGGGAGGTTCTTGCATCCTCATGCAGAAGAGAATCATCTCTGGATGTGCTTCTAAACCAGCAGAGTGTGTGCTGGGCACGGGGTGCCTTGGCTGGCTGAGGTGTGCATGAGGTGTGTGGCTGCTGGGCTCTGCCTTCACCACCCGAGCCCAGAAATGCTTCCAGAATATCAAACCCCAACCCCAGATACTGCAGGAGTGCAGGGAAGGAGACAAATGGTAATAAATAGGAGGCAGATGATAAATAGAGGGAAGAAAACTCATGATGGAGAAATGGATTAGGAGGTAAATTGTAATGAGATAAAGGAAAAATGGGAAGAGCAGCAGAAGAAGATACACTTCTGACTCTGGCAGTCCCCAGCTACAAGTGCTATAAACCATTGTCTTCCCCTCGTAGTCCATTGCATGAATCAATTAAAGGGGAGGGAGGGGAGTGTTGAAGCTGTTCCTTCTCAGAATTAAGTGCACCCTGGCAGTCTCACCCTGGATCTGTGCATTCTAAATTTCAGCTTGGGTGGCAGATGTGGGCAGCCACCATCACTCGAGAGCCCCATGTGTTTGCATGTGTTGATTCAGTGCCAGCACACTCATCCCCCGCTGCAGAGGTGCCCGTGTGCCCCAGTGCAGCAAAGCTGCGCTGCAGAGGGTGCATTCCCTGTGGGGCTGGGCTGTCCTGCAGCCAGGGGAGCTGGAGCAGGCTCTGGAGGAGCTTCTGGCAGCTCCCTGGGCTGGGAGCGCAGCAGATGGGCTGGATTGTCACTGTGATCCCGGGGACAGCTGACTGTGCTGACAAGCCATTTACAATGTGCTATTTACAGTTTGGGTTTGCAGGCTCTCAATGACATCTGAGTGCTCTTTAGCGACTGCTTTCATTACTACTTTTCTAAGAGCTGCTAATTGAAAATGAAATTGTGGGTGGGCTCGGGGAGTGCTGTAGCAGCTCCAAGTACAGAACACAGCCACAGAGAGCTGCTCCATTTCTTGGACTCCTGACTACAGCTCTGTGCAAGGGAAGAAATGGGGATATATTTGTGCAGTGTGAGGTCAGACACCTTGGAAATGCTGCCTACAGCATGCATCACCTGGAGTGAGTGATAAAGGCTTGAACCTCCTTGAACACAGCTGCTGGGATTTGGGATTCCTTTACTGGCAGCCAGTGGATTTCAGTGACTGTAAAACTTCTGAAGATCAGGAAAGAAGCCAGGCTGTGAAACTACCTCGTGCAGGGCAGCACAGGGGATTGGAAGCTGCGTGTGGGATTTTTGGGCTGGTTTTGCAGTGCTGGAGGTCTGGCTTTGTATGAAGTGACGGGAAACATCACAACTGAGTGGTAGAACATGGGACAAAGTCACCTGCCCTGGGAGTGGTACCAGCCAGGATCGGATCAGCAGGGATATGGCCACACATTGATGGAAAGGGAGATAATATTCCCATTCCATATGTAAAGGGAGAAGTTGCTTGGTTTAGGGATTTTTTCAGATTCAAAGTGCTGGTGCAGCCACACTTACAGAACCCTTTGTAGGACAGAAAAGGGGAAAGGGATGTGTGGGGAAGGGGGGCAGAGCTGCAGGCTGGGCTGTGTGGGGCTTTTGAGGGGTAAATGTTACACATGGTGTGCAAATAGAGGGGGATGCTTAGAGAGAGGGGGCAGGTTTTGTGAGGGAACACGCTCTGCCTCTGCTAATGTCCAGCTCAGTTTATCCACTCCACCATGTGCCCTGGAAATGCTGAGTGCCTGTGCTGGCCCGTTGGTAATTTCACCCTTGGCAGGGACCCACACTTTATTTTCACACATGCACAGTGTGTGGATTCCTGTCTGTGTGGGAGCATGTGCTGAAAGCTGGGCTGCCATTCAGTCCTCGTCTCGTTTCCCGTTTGGAAACCGCCGTGGGTGACAAACAGTGCTTGAATTACAAGCATTTTGTGATTCTCGACTGCTGTTTGCCTGTGATCAGAGGCCACAGAAATCTCCAGCTGCACTTAACCCCCAGTCACCATATCCAGTGCGTCATCTGTGAAGGCACCCAGCTGCTCAAAAGCATCCAAGCAGCTTCTGGGCCCTGATAATATATATAATTGAGCTCAATGGGCACAGAAAAGATTGTTGTTCTCTGCAGAAAGGACTGAAAAATGACGTGTGTGGCTTTGCGTGCCTGTTGTTCCGTGCTGCACATCCCCCATGGCTTCCCCGAGCTCTGGATTCCAGGAGAGCACACACAAAGCCAGGCTTGGGGAGTGCAGGGCTGCTCCTGGGATGCTGCTCTGGGCTGGGGCAGGGCTGTGCTGGGCCAGAACAAACCCCTGCAGTCCCTGATCAGTGCTCTGGGAGCTGCTGCTCCACGCGATGCTCGCCCGCAGTGACGTGCCACGGGCGTCCCCCCTCATAATCACCAGTTTCACCTGCAATTTTTCAATAAGCTATTGAATTATACCTCTCTAAATGATACACTGCAAATCCAGCAGGTCCTAATTGCTAATGATGGTTCTGAAAGACTTTCATTTGACTGTAATTAGATTTGCAAGCAATCAGCTGCCCTTATCAGGATGGAAACACATATAATGTAAAATACAGGCTGGTGGGAACGCAGCGTTTTCTTAAAAGGAGGAGAGAAGAGGAAGATGTTTTATTAGCAGAAGCTGTGACATATTTTAACACCTTGAAAACATCATGTGTGAAATTAATTCTGCTCAGTATTATACCATCTGGCAATGTTATTGTTCTGTATATATTGCCATGTAAGTGTGCTTTTTTCGTCTGGGTATGAGCCTGTGTTTGAAATAGTAATCATGAGTCAAATTGATTACTAAGGATGTTATCCCTGCTAGAAGGCTTAAAAATACATTTTGGGAAGTCCCAGGGACTCAAAATGGCTTCTCCATGGAGAGATTCCCTCGCAGGGCTGATGAGGGTGGGAGAAAAGGGCCTTGTTTTTGCCATTCCCCTGTCCTGTGGATGAGTGGAAGTGCCCAGAGGTAAGAGGAACTCTACTCAGATATTGTTAATTGATGCTGCAGTAGCAAATGCCTGTAGCTCAGCCTCAGACCCAGTGTTTTTGGTGTTGATTTGGTTTGATGCTGTCTGTGTGCACTGCCCAGCTCAGAGCCTGCTGTGCCTGAGCAGCTTCAGCAGCAGTGCAGGCACAGAGTGCCCAGGTGCATACAGAGAACAATATGAGCTCAAAACCTGGTTAGAGGCTGACATTTGGCCACTCTGGATGAAATATCAGCTGCTGGGCAGTGTGGATTAAGCAGGACTCAGAATGACCATTGGAACCCCACATGGTGACTGTGTTTGGGGTGACACTTGTGGCTGGAGGAGCTGGTACAGCCAAGGAGGGCGTGGAGGAGCTCAGGTCACATCTGGACGTGGCAATAAGCAGTGGGATATTGAGATCTCCCCCATGGCTCTGGAGCTGATGGTGTGAGCTGATCCCCCCTGGGCTGTGGCACAGGAAGGGTTTCTTTGCCGTTGTGGTTGTGTTGAGTGTGATCAGGCTTGCAAGAAAATGAGCAATGTTGGCGTGTTTTTATTTCTAATGCAAATATTGCCACTCTCTCTGCTCTGCCCTGCTGCATCTCACTTTGTGTTTTGGCTGCAGTTTGCTCTAAGACAGAGCTGCAGAGATGTCACCACGCTGTCACCTGGCCAGGTAATGCCTTCCAGGGGGCTGTGCACCACCCACCCTGTGTGACACAAACTCCCAGCAAATTCCAGCTAAAAAAAGGAGATTACAAACAGTCACTTTTGGGCTAACCTAATTTTATTAATCAATTAGATATCTTGAGAATTTTAGTTAAAGAAAAATAAAAAATTTCTTGTGCACAGGGCAGCTATTGCCTCTCAGGATTATCTTTTTTCTTTTAATGTTGGCACCCTACTTTAATTGAAAACTTAAATGATTGTTAAATGTGCCAGGAAGTGAACCATATTTTAAATGTTCAATGCAATCAATTGCTGTCTTAAAAGTTTCCATGCGTGTTACCAGTAAGGAATTAAACAAAAAATTAATTTTGACTGAGTCTGCCTGGAGATAAATTAAATGCTAGCTTAAGTATTATAAGAAAGCATAATAAAGTGACCATTTTTAATTTAAAAAGGAGAGGAACTGAGAGATAAACTGAGAGGAATTGTTCCCTTCCCAAGGGAGCGAGGCTGTGACTGTCCTGGCTCTGAACACTTTGTCACAAGTGGGGAGCTGAGGGCAGGGCAATGGCAGCGTGCAGTAAATAAATCCCTGTGGAATTCCAGGATGGAGCTCACACAATTTGCTTTCATGGTTTGCAGTGCTTTGGGGGCCATGGTGGAGTTTTTTAGCTTTCCCTGAATTCAGCCTGGCTGGCTCTGGCCATTTTCTTAATATGCTGCAATTTTCTTAATATGTTATATTTTCTAAATATGCTAATAAAAAAATATTTCAATCATAAAGTAAGTAGATTTCATCCTAGCCATTGGAAACAGCACATGAAGTTTCTCCATGGTACTTTTATTTTTGCCAGCCGTTCTCATAATTTCCTTCTTAACACTTTTTCTCTGATCTAGTTGAACAAAAAATTCTCCTGCTTTTATAAATGAAAGAAAAATTAAGTGCCCAAAGCATGCAGAGGGTTAAGAAAAATGTAAATTCTGTTAAAATCACTAATTAATCTGTTTAATGTTTTCTTGTCTCCCCTCCCCCCAACACATGTTCTTTTCTTGTAAAGCACCTTATTGCTTCCTGCTTGTTTACCAGCTTTTAGCAAGTCAAGCAGCATTCAAATTGCTTTGATGTTAATTATATAACCTGCTCAATAGGGCTTGCTAGGTGAAGGAAAATAGCTCCTATGTTTAAGAAAATAAATTAATATCCAGACAAATGCTCTGTGCTTTGGTTCTGAAGAAGGAAATGACAGGATACTGATGACTTAGTGTGGTGTTGTCAAATAAAAGCTATATTTGGGTGGCATGATGCTCTCAGTGTGCAAGATTTGATACTGGTTGTCTTCACTTCTCCTGATGATACAGAATGATGTGCTGAGGACTGATCCTGCTGGAAAAGGAGTGAGTTTCTGTATCTCCTGTGCCAAAGTAAAAGATTGCAGAAGCAGGGATTGTGCCTTAGCACACAGAAGCTGTTCCTAAGGAGTCCTTTGGATGCTGGGTTATCCCAGCTGCTCCACTGGTCCTGCTCTGGACCCTGGCCCAACCCGAGCTGCACTTTCTCAATTCAGTTCAGGTGCTGTTGCCATTAACATTTGAGCTGTAGCTCAGGCTGAGGATTTCCAAAAAACTCTCTTGGAGTGTAGAAAAGCCTCAAGCAGGGTGTGCATGGAGCTGCCACGTGCTCGGTGTCCAGGTGTGACCCCTGGCACGAGGGCACGGCCGCGGTGCTGGGCTGGAGCTGGGCTCTGCAGCCCCACAGCCCCTCTGCATCCTGCATGGAAATGCTCTTCAATCAGGAGAAACTCGTCTACCAACTCCTAATCAAGGCAGAGAGGTTTAATTGGAGAATTTGTGCAGAGTTTGGTGATCTCCAGATGAAAGGTTGTACCTGTGTGATGAAGGAATATTAATAATTTCTAATGCAAAGTGCTGGAGCCATGGCAGCTGCCTGGATTTGTGTGGAATGACTGGAGAGCAGCTCCCAGGCAGCAGTGCAAGCCTTCAGCTTATTAATGGCATTGTCTTTATAAATCAGTAACAGTACAGGGAGGGAGGCTGCCTTGTGAATCGTTACAAAATGCTTTGGAAAGATCTGAAGTCACATTTGTGGTCTGATGCTTCCTGTAAGAAGTGCAGTGTTTTCCATGATGGAAAGAGTTTATTTGCAGTACTAAGGCTTGTGCTTCCAGTGTATTAAATGAACCTGTGCTTTAATATGCAATAAATGCTGAAAACAATCCCTTCAACCTTTCTTCATTATCATAATGATATATTTTATAATAATGATTTTATATAATCAATACTGCTGGGCTCTTACTGATCTAAAGCACGTACCAGAGGGTGTGTTGTTTCCAGAAGGAGTGAGTGTCAGGAGATATCTTAGGGTGATCATAAAGCATTTCCAGGAGTGGAGCTGTATGAGACTATAACATCGCTTAGGGGAAAAGATATCTTACCTATCAATAGCAATGCAAGGCTTGTAATTTTAAGTCTTTCTAATTTAAATCATGAAAATCTGTTTTTAATGAATAATTCAGAACTCTGATTTAGCAGAATTATTTCCAGCCCATGTATATTAAGCAGCCAACCTGCTATGCCAGTTCTGTTTTCAGACAGTTGATAGGGGGTTTCTCTTTCCTGCAGAAATGATCATCTTTGTCTGTTAGAAAATAAAGCTGCTGTGGTATTTTGTTCTTTTGATTGCAGGAGGATTTTGCTTTAAACCTTGTAGGCTAAAATTCAAGCTGAAGAAAAATAAAGCCTTTACTACAGGAGCTCCTAGAATTAAATTTGGAGAGAGTAAACCTTGTACTATATCCATTAGGAAAATGGCAGTATTCTTCCATTTCCTGATGTTATTCAATTACTTACCCTGCTTCCTGCTTTTAGTGTAAACTGTATATTTTAGCTCATGACCTTTGACAGCAAATTGAATCAGAAGTGGAGATGCAATGAAAGTGGGTTTTTTAAAAGACTCTTTAAAAACATGGGTGTGTAGGAAATTTGGGGTTTTGTTTTGTTGTTTGTTTCAGGGTTTTTTTTTTAATAAACCTCACAGTGGATTTTGTAATGTAATGCATTTTGCTTGGAAAAAAGGAAATTGAAGTTAATGTCCTTCCTTCTTTGCCCTGGAGAAAGCACAGCCTGCATAGCTGCTCTTGTTAGTGCTTGCCTGCTGAAATTAGCATTGCATATTTTTGTTAATACCAATAAAAGTGGAGTTTGTTTAATTTAGAATCAACCCCTTGTTTGGATTGGATTAGCACTTTAAGAAAAATATTTAACTTGTAAAGTGATGCAACACAGGTCGATCTAATCTTTAGCTCCTCCAAGATTGTAGCTCATTTACAAACTTTAGATCCTACTATTTCCCTTACACTTGTGAATAGTGTTAACACATTAAAAAACCCCAAACCAGGGTATTCATCTGAAGCTTTCCAACACAGGTGCTCCAAACCATCCAGGAACCATCAGTAACGAGGTCAGTGCCAGCCATACCCAGTTCCCTGATCCTGATGGAGCTTCTCACACGTGGTGTTCCCTGAGATTTGCTGTTCACTGTTGAATGAGAGTTTAGTGGGTTTTAGCTATTTTTGACCAGAATGCATTCATGTCACTGTTCCCCCCAAATTCATCATTTTTACTAATCCTGGGTCTCTATACAATAATGACATTGTGAGGGGAGTAAGAGCCCTTTGTTGTGTAGAACTTGCCTTGGACTGAACTTGAACACAACTTGAATTTAAGACAAAACTCAGGAGATGTCTTAATTTAATGAAAAGCAGTGGAGGCTTTCCTTTCCTGCAGCCTGCCCCTTGCCCCCACTGTCGTGCTGTTTACTTGCATTGGAATTAAAATCTCTTTTTCTACAATTTGTAAAATTTCCAGGTCTGCACACAGGGCTGGGTTGTGTCCTGGTGCCTCTTGTGCCTGTGCTAGGAGAGAGCCTGGCTCTTCTGTGTATCCATGTGTTGGTCCCAGAGCTTTGCTGCTTCACGTTGTGTTGTTGTGCAGGCTGTTCCAAGATAACACTGAATTCTTTCTTGTTCTGGCTGCAGCAATGCCAAGTGTTTGTTGAACATCTGTCAGTGTTCAGATTATTAACCTAACTTCTGCTCGTTGATGTTAATGAAAATATTTGAGCTTCATAACAAGCCTGTGTAACAATTCCTCACGCTACCAGTCCCATGGACACCCAGCTGAGCGGCTGCCACAGTCCAAGCCCACCTGGCAGAGCGTTGGCAGCTCCTCCTTTGGAAGTGTTGCTGCACTCTGTGCTGCCCAGCCTGCAGGGTGCCACTGCTTACTGCTCATATTTAATCTTCAGGCTCTAAAGCATCATGGTATTTTGGGGCAGACTAGAAAATAAGGGAAATGGACAGCAGCAATTCCAGATTTGGCATCTGTACTGGGTGTGGTCTGTCCCCCCACTGTGGTTCCATGCTGACTCTCAGGTGCAGTGCCAGCAGAGGAATGTTGAGGAGCACGGGTGACACAAAGCTGGAGGAGGTCAGAACCCAGCAGTGCTCTGCTCAGATCTGCCAAGGAGGCAGGCAGGTCCCTTCGTTCCAGGGGCTGTGGGATCTGCATCCTTGGACCATCCACCTCTCCCCTGAGCAGCCAGATGTCTCCTGAATAAGCCTTGCTTGGAGTGAGGCTTGGATGAGGTCACCCCGAGGTCCCCTCCAACCCAAACTGTTGTGTCACACTGGGAACAGAAACTGCCATCCCTTGCAGCTCCTTGGGGTCTGCTCTGGGGCTGTTGCTGTAACACGGAGAACAAGCACTGCTGAGGCCAGCTGAGGGAATGGTCCTACAGCTGCATCTCCAAAGGCCTTTGCTTTTTGTTAGCACACAGCTTTGGAAGTTGAATTAGAGGACTGATCTCTTTTTGGACTGCATGTAGTCTGCTGGGCAGCAAATTGCACTCAGAGTCATTCTTCCAAGTCCTATAATCTTTTACTACAGATACTATTAATGAAAGTATTAATTACTCTGTTCTGGAATTAGGAGTTTGTAATGAAACCTCAAACAGAAAACTCAAGCCAGGTTGGCCAAATGTCATGGAACACTCAAACCTGAGCTGCGAGTAAAATAAAAGTCTGAGTTGCTTTAAGGTTTACGGTTAAAAGAATGTAAAACTTTTCAGCTTGTCCAAGTTTTGACAGAAAACCTTGTAGTATTTGGCAGGCCTGGCTGGGTTTCCTTAAGTGTGAACTGCAAGATAAAACCAGCGACTCGGAGCCAAGCACAACGAAACGAAAAGGTTCTCCTGAAACAAAGAGAACAGGAGATCCATGGATTTTTCTCACAGCTGTCCTTCAGCTCCGTGCCCGGTGCCGTGGCTGGAGGATGGTGAGGATGTGGGAGAAGGGGCACTGGAAGGAGCTCTGGGGTTCCTGTGGTGTTCCTGTGGAGCTGTGCAGGGACAGACACCCCTGCAGGGGCTCTCGTGGCCCTGGCAGCGCCAGGAGCTGCAGCAAAAAGCTCTTTTGAACACATTTCAGATGTTGGACTTGGAGGGGAAAGGCAATTTTCTCCCTGTCCTTCCTTTCACCCTTGAACTGGGACTTTTGCAGCCTGTTAGGCGAAATGAGGAACCTTTTTTCATTTTCTATCCAGAAAGGCTTTTTAGGAAGGAGTGGTTGTTAAAGTAGTTGGGAAGATTTTGCTGATAGCAGATGAGAGTTTGGGTTTGCCATGTTGGGAGTGGGAGCTCCCTTTGACATTTCCATTCAATACACTACACAATTCTGATTTTTTTTCTGATATTTACAATATTTTTAATGTTTGACTTACTTCAGTGATTTGGATATTCAGTTTTAAGCACTACTTTGACTTCCCTCTTATTTTTTAATGTCGTGATTGAAGTTTTGTGCTAAAAGGGATGGGTTTAGGCCAGAAAGAGGTAAAAAGCAAATAAATAGGATGTAGATAATGTAGGTATTTATATATTATTAAAATACATAAACCAGCCCTTTATTTCTGTGATTGAAAGAATTTAATTTTTATTTTTTAGGCAAGACTTTGTAACTCTTGCAGAGCAGGGAGGAGGATGTGTTTCCACCAGGAGCTGTGCTGGGGCACTTGGGGCCCTGGCACTAACTGAGCACAATGAGTTGCAGTCAGTTTTCTCCACCTCCAGCTGATCTCAACACTCTGTAGTGACTTCTGTAGTTGAAAGGAGTCCGTAAGGCAGGGAAAACACTTCTCCCCCATCCTTTGGCTTTCCTGCTCACGAAATATCCTCAGCTGGAAGGGAGCTGCAGGAATCACCGAGTCCCACTCCCAGCCTGCACAGACACCCCAACAATCCCACCCTGAACATCCCTGGCAGCTCCTGCAGCTCTGGCAGCCTCTGGGACCATTCCCTGGGCAGTGCCAGCACCTCTGGGGAAAGAACCTTTACAAAATCCAACCTAACCCTCCCTGACCCAGCTCCAGCCTTCCCCTGGGTCTGTCCCTGTCCCACAGAGCAGAGACAGGAGCTGTTCCTCAGGAGGAGGAACATGAGGAGCTGCAGACCCCAGCGAGGTCTCACCTCCCTCAGTCTCCTCCAGGTCAAACAGCTCAAGCGCCCTCGGTTGCTCCCTGTGTGGCCCCTCCAGACCTTTCACCATTTTGATGGCTCCTCTGTGTAACCTGTGCCTCTTTCCTGCTCTCCTTATTTACCAAAAATAAACCATGCACAGAATGGCAGAATCCCAGAAGGGTTTGGGTTGGAAGGCACTTTAAATCCCACCCAGTCCCATGAGCAGGGACACCTTTCACTATCCCAAGTTTTCCCCATCCAGCCCGGCCTAGGGCACTGCCAGGGACCCAGGGGCAGCCCCAGCTGTTCGGGGCACCCTGTGGGCAGGATTTCCCCTCAGGATCTCTCCTCGGGACACCCTGTGGGCAGGATCTCCCCTGCGGACACCCTGTGGGCAGGATTTCCCCTCAGGATTTCCCCTCGGGGCACCCTGTGGGCAGGATTTTCCCCTCGGGACACCCTGTGGGCAGGATCTCTCCTCGGGGCACCCTGTGGGCAGGATTTCCCCTGGGGACACCCTGTGGGCAGGATTTCCCCTCAGGATTTCCCCTGGGGACACCCTGTGGGCAGGGTCTCTCCTCGGGGCACCCTGTGGGCAGGATTTCCCCTGGGGACACCCTGTGGGCAGGATTTCCCCTCGGGGCACCCTGAGGGCAGGATCTCCCCTCGGGGCACCCTGTGGGCAGGATTTCCCCTCAGGATTTCCCCTCGGGACACCCTGTGGGCAGGGTCTCTCCTCGGGACACCCTGTGGGCAGGATTTCCCCGCTCTCCCCTCTCCGTGCCGCTCCCGGCGCTGCGGGTTCCCCTCAGGGCCGGGGGGCGGTGGGGCCCGGGCGGGCCGGGCTGGGCGGCGCTGGGGCTCCCCCTGCGGGCCGCGCCGGGGAACTGCGGCCTCCTTCCCTGCTCCCCTTCCCTGCTTGATTCCTCTGCTCTGGGTGTTCAGCTCGAGAAGAGAAGGCTCCACGGAGACCTCAGAGCCTCTTCTAGTGCCTAAAAGGATTTTATTAAAAAGAGGGATTTTTTTTAAATTTTTTTAAATTTTTTTTTTACATGAGCCAGTAACGATAGGACAAGGGAGAATTGTTTTAAAGTAAAAGAGAAGGAATTTACACTACATATTAGGAAGGAATTGTTCTCTGGGAGGGTGGGGAGCTGTGCCTGGATCCCTGGCAGTGCCCAAGGCCAGGCTGGACGGGGTTTGGAGCACCTGGGACAGGGGAAGGTGTCCCTGCCATGGCAGGGGTGGGATGGGATGGGATTTAAGGTCCCTTCCACACAAACCATGCTGGGATTCTGTGATTTATTGGCAAAGAATGCTTGTTTAGGGGGAAAGGTTTGGGGTGTATTCCGGTTTTGTAGTTAACAAGGAGCAGATTCTAGTCTTGATCAGACATTACTGGTCACGGCTGGCTTCCTCCTGCCACTTGAGCAAGCAGAAGAAAAGGCAGATAACAAAGGCAGCCACGGGATCAGCTGTCAGGGAATCAGAGTTCCAACCAGAGTTCCAAGGTTTATTCTTTTATCTCACCAAAGTGGCGTTTACTGGCTTTGCTTGCACAGAGCAGCTGTTTGACTCCACACAGTGAGAGTCTGAAAACACTCGGAGCCTTCCCACAGGTCTGGTGGCAGGACTGAAGTGACAGCGTGTTCTGCAGAGGGACAAGAGACTGATGGTGTGACTTGGTCTGGTGGAAGCTGTCCCTGCTCATGACAGGGGGGCTGGAACTAAATTATCTGTAAGGTCACTTCCAACCCACACCATCAGTGGTTCTATTTGAAAATAGAAAATCTGTAAGGAAAAAGCAGAACTGTCACTGCCTCTCTCCCCTTTTCTGTTGGCTGCTCTGATTTGGTTGTAACTGACTCAGAGTGAGTGATGCATCCTTCTCCCACATCCAGTAAAATTTCAGTCAACACTTAATTTGTCAAAACTTCTGATTAGAGGGATAGAAACCTTTCTTAGAGAAACAGAAGTCCTTCTTAGAGAAGGAAAGTCCTGGGGAACAAATAGAGCCCAGGAAGTTGTTGGGATCCCCCTGCTCCTCCTCTGAAGCTCGTGAAGACTTTCCTTATTAAAACTGATTTGCTGAAGTGCAAGGGAATTTATGGAGGGAATGTGATCCTATGAAACATCTTCCCAATCATCCTTGGGTGTTACTGTACATGACTGAAGCTTACAAAAGCAGCAGTGGCTCCTCCTTGTCATCACCTCAAACACCAGCCATCAGAGCAGCTGAAATGGGGAACTACAATTCTGTTGGGTGTGAAATAGGACAGGCTGGGCTGCTGTTACACTGCTGTAGCAGATTAGGAGCAGGAGAACTGACAAACTCTATTTTGCCTGTGACCAGCCTTACTGATGTATTATTCAGCTGTGCTTATGTTTTAATGGACTAAGAAGTGTAGGAATGTTTCAGTATAGCTGGATGGGAGTGGTAGAAATCACTAATTATAACATCTTCATTATAAATATGGATTAACCTGAAGGTTAGATATTACGTGTCTTTTCCAGTGGAGTAACTAATTCTGTGGAGTGTGGTGAGAGATTGGAAATGAATGTTTTTCTCTTGTTTTGCATGCATTTAGAGAATTGCCCTAAATCTGGTGGAGGGCAGGTCTCTCTTTAATAAACCTGTAACTCCTACAACTAAAGAATAGTTGTGAGTTGTTTCTTATCTTTCTTCCTCATTTCCCCTTTCCTGATGAGGAGCACAGCACAGCACAGCTTCCTACAGACTTTCCTGGTTGATTCTCTGGTGTCTAATAAGGAATAAGCTTACACTGCAGCCTGTCTTACCGTGGAAGCACTTCATGCTCCTCTATCTTGATTACTCCTCATCAGTCAAATGTGGTTGCAAATAATTTTATACTGCCAAATCAGCATAACTTGCATTAAATATGATAGGGTATGTGAGCTGAAAACCTGAGATTGACAGTTAATGTGTTAAGCTGAGCTTTTTATTTCAGCCTGTTGGAATGGTGGAGGCAGGTCCTCCAGGTCGACTGGTAGGATTAAATTGAGGCATTCAAATGTGCATCAGTACTTTATTTTACTAAGTCAAGGACATAAATCTGCTTCTGGAAGTGTTGTGGTTTCCCTGCAGCACATCCATGCTCTGCTAGCTGGACTCCCAGCAATGTGCCTGCATCCTGCTGGGTTTGGATGGAGTCTCTGTGCCTTTAGAAGCACTGTGGGTACTCAGTTCTGAGCAAAGAACACCCGTGGGTCAGGTGTGTCAGGGGCTGCCCTGCCCTGTGCTCCCTCCCACCCGCAGCAGGACAGTGGAATCTGTCTGGGCAGAGGTGATGTGAAGCTCCCACACCTGCCCTCTGCAGCCTGCCCTGCACAAGGAGCATCAAGACAACTCATTCCATCCATTTTTAAGTGGTCTGAGCCTTTAAAAGTCTCTTTGAATAAGTGAAAATTGTGGTTTTCTTACCCCTGTGCAAGCAGGCAGGTCGTGCTCAGAGATGCCTGTGTGTTACTGATAGAGACCAGTGCTTTGCTGTCCTGTTGCTTCAAAGCAGTGTCAGGAGTTATCTAATATTGAGATATCTTGTTATTTTATGACTTTGAACTGAAGGGTGAGAGCAAAACAAAAGACTCAAAAGGGAAGCTCAGGCTGTAATGTGTTTATGTGAAAAGTGGGTTTTAAAGCTTTGAAAAGGTTGTAATGCTCTTCTACCTTGAGATGCTAATGCTGAAACTTGAAACAGAGCACAGTATCATTAGCAATTAAATGTGTCTGTGTACTGCTCTTACATCTTGTAAGGCTCTCGCAAATCAAAAGGGAGAGGTACACACGTCTAATAAAATAATGATTGGGAAAACAGAGTTCCAAAGCCCTGCTTGCAATTCACAGACAGCAGCTGCATGCCTGGCATATTTGGATAAGGTTTTAGAATTCAATTAATTGCCCCAGGCTTTGTACTTGTAAAGGATTGATTTCTGTTCTTTACCTGTGTGCTGTTGATACGTTGCCTTTCTACGCCTCTGCTCCAGTGGCTTTTGTGCTGTACCATTCCAAGATTTTAACTCTAATTTTATTTTATATCTTTGAGTTGCTTATAACATTCTTTTGGCGGCAAAAAAACTACATCTCAATAGATAGATACACAGATAACTTCTTGGAGAAGTTAATTCCAAATTTTGAGTATCACATCCAAGATTACAGACGTAAATACCAGTATGAATAAAGTGTGTTAGCAAGAAAGTGGAAATACTTCTGCATCCTGTCTGTAGAAGCCAATAGCTGAGTAGGACTGCACTGGATTTTAATTTTTGGTGAATATGTTTATTCCAGTGATGAGTTCTGACATTTCTGACACCTGTTTTATGTTTATTTTGCTAAAACAAAATAGTGTGTATGCATGTATATGTGCACATATGTATGTTTATTATGCACACGATGCATTTGTTACAGCAAATGCAATGTAAACATACAAAAGTTCACATTACTTTAAATACTGAGCTTAACTGTCAACCACAAAACATATTTGCAAACTCTTTCAACATGTGTAACATATACAATCCTAATTAGAACCAGCACAATAGCAGAGCTGCCCATATGGTAGTGATAATTATGTTGAAAGTGTTTGTCTTGTGGCTCAAAATTAAGTTTGGAAGATGCAATGTGAACTGTTTCATGCTGGGGGTTTGTAACATGCCTTTAAAATGTGCATGTGAGTGATTTGCCATGGCCACGCTGGGTTAGATGAGTTAAAGATGAGGGGGTTTGGTACAGTGGTCATTTGATAGGAGTGTTTAATGTGTCTTTCTAACAGAATTACTGAAGGGCTGTCTTGACAAAGGTTTGTATTTGTGTTTTATGGATGTTATCTTTAGAAAATCATGAGAAAATCTGGGTTTTCTGTATGTTGTGCTGCAAGACACACCTGAGACAACCCTGTCCAGTCATTTCAGAGCGTGAGCTGCAGTGTGTGCCCCTCTGGCACACGTAGGTATGGATGTTAATGAAAGCATCATTTCCAGCAGAATAATTACAGCTGCATTTATGAATGGGCCAGGGCTCTCCACTGAAAACCTGCTTTAAAACAGTTAATTCTTCCACACACTTGTGACCAGCTCATGCTTCTTCTTTGTCAGGTTAAATATGCCAAGGCAGGATACAAGCCTAGTAGAAAATGAGGGTATTTAGCTTTCCATTATATGGGAAAATAGCAACAAATATGAAGAAAAAAGGCAGTGGCTACAACAGTAGATAAGTGGGGTTTATGATATATACTCTTAGGTTTACAGTTTGTTCTGTCTTATCTCTCAGACATGTCCTGTGGTTTCCATATCCTGCAAATCAGTGTGAAACGGAAAGAAGTTGTGCTCTAAAAAAAGAGACAAGCAATTTGCAACACCCAAAAGATGTTTAAGGTGGAATTGTGTGTGTGTATGAATTTTATTAATAACACAATTAATTTATAACAAAATAACAAATCAATAGTCTTTTATTAATAACATAAAATGCAGCGCTGTGGGTGTGGGACATGTTGGTATCAATCTAGAAGTGCTCCATTTGTAGGTTTAGCATCTGAACTAAGACACTGTGCTGTTCCTGCTGGCAAACACTGAAGTCTTGTTTGGTGTTACAGTGTGCAGAAGGGTCCCCATTTTGATTCATTAGGGTTTATTTCTGGGAAAAAAAAAAAGGTGTAGTGGCATTTCGCAACAGTTTCAATGGGAAATATTGAGGTGTTAGAGGAAAATCGGTCTTGGTTTTAGAAACTGTGTGAAAACACAAATAATGATCAAAAGAAATGGATATTGTGAATTAACCTGCTGTCACAGGCATTTTATTATGGATTTGTATTTACTAAAAGAGCCCTAAACTCCTGTTTACTGACAGTCCTAAGTGCTAGATTCTCATTTTAATAAGGGTCCTTCATTCCTGCTCACTGCAGAGCTTAGGGTGAAGGTTCAGACCGGGTTTCTGTAGAGCCTGGATATCAACCCATCCCTCCCAACTCCTGAGCTTGTGCTCAAGGGCAGTGCTGTCGATACTGTGAATTTGCAAAGTCAAAATCTCAGTTGATCTTTGGTCTTGGCTTCTTTATTTATTTCTGCTTTGGTCTCTGAAGGTTAGTTGGTTGCTGTGATGTGAGAAGGAGAAGAATACAGGGATAAGGGGAATAATGTTTTAATCCTTTCAATGTTGTTGCAAGAGTGACTTCTAACTTAATACCTGTTTCAGTTATTGACCCTCTTTTGGGGAGATATTGAATGTGTGCATTTTATTGATTGTGCAAATGCTCATCCACTTTGGGAAGTGCATTCCTGTGAAGTATCACAGGTCAGACCTCGCTGAAAAGAGAGAATTGCTTGCCTTAAAATCAATGGGATGAGGCCAGCTTGCATCACACTATTTCTGATGGTGAGTGCTGTGGGATTGGGTTTTTTTGCATCAGCCATTTCCTTCTTCTGTAACTGATGCCTTGTGTGATCCAAGTAAGGAATTACATATGCCTGTGTATTTAAACATTCGATTTCACGTGGCAGGGATGGAGCATTGTGTAGGAAAATGGCTGCTCTGGTGCAGCTGAACTTTTTAAAGTGAATTCTGGTGCTTCCATGATTTCACTTTTACAGGTTGGCTGTGGAGGAGCTGCTGGCCAGCCTTGGTGCCCAGCAGCTTGGTTTGATGTAGGACTGTGATGGTCCCTGTGCAGCAATAGGTGTGAGCCAGACTGTGCTGCTGTGGTTTAGGACAGCTCCTGCCATCTCCTGCTTTTATTGAGCAGAAATGGATTTCTTTTGAGGGTTTGCATCTCCTGCATCAAGTGGTCTGGGAGCTTTTTTCATCCTACCAACTGCTCAGTAGTTTGGAGAGATCATTGCTCAAACTGTCCATTTGTTACAGACACCAGCAAATGTTGGTCCATTTGGAGTGACAACTGAATTTTCCCCTCTTATAAGGAAATGCCCTGTTTGTGTGTTTTCCTCTCCCACCACCCCTGGCTGCTCTCCCAAGAGTGGCAGTGATGGCAAACAGGAGACAGAACGATGAAGCGAGTTCTCAACTCAGCGATCTGAATCTGCCTCACAGGCACAAATCCCAGACATCCATGGGGATTGTCCCTAGATAAAGGTACCATATTTACCTCTGCTGGTCCCAGCACACTGACTGCCCTCATCCCAGTGTTCCCTGGTCCCTCACAGAAGGATGCTGCTGCAGCCTGGGGGCCGCTGGCTTGGAGCCATTCATTGTTTGGGGACAATGGCTGGGCACAGGAGCAGGGGCTGCCTACTGCCTTGCAGCCCCCTCAGCTTTGATTTGAAAATGTTAAAAATAGGCAGCAGCTATTCCAGCCTGGCCCACAGGGATGAAAGCATTGCCTTGTTTGTGTAATTGTCAGATTACATCCCTGCGCTGCTCCTTGTCCCCGTGTCCGCCCTGGCCAAGCTTTTCGGGATGAGTTTCCTGCAGCAGTGACCCCTGTGCCCCGCTGCAGTGGTGGAGCTCTGGGGGTTTGGTTCTGGGCACCTGCAGTGATGGATGCCCTGTGATTCCCTGTTGCCCTTTGCTTTACACACACCTCATGTTTTGTGGCCACCCTCTCCTGTGGCACAGCCTTGCTAAAGCCACCAAGAGCAGACGTTTCCCTCTCACTTCCATGTGCTGTAAGTGTCGGATTTGCCTCTTTTTGTTGGCCTGGTGATGATGTCAAACAAGTTCTCATCTCTCATGCTTGTTTTCCCAGTACAGAAGGTCCCTCTGTGTAAAGAAAAAGGGATGTGTTTTTGCCCTGATGAAAGGTGTCTGTCCTAGAGCTATCACACCCTGGGAAGCACAGGAGAGAGCTGTGCTGCTGGGCTCTGGCTCCTCCTGTGCACAGTGCAGCACTCCTTCCCTCCCTCCCTCCCTGGCTCAGCACCATCCAGCCAAGGCTTTTGCCAAGAACTCTTAAGCCCTGGATCACTGGCTCTTTAGCAACACCACTGCAGGCTTTGAGAGAGCCTGGAGCGATGCCACGAGGCAAGGAGCCCTCTGCTCCTCCTTCCTCCGTGTGAGGGGGAGATATTCACGCAGCAATTCTCACAGGAACAGCGGATCCAGCGCGCCTGCAGCCACATTCTGCAGGGTTTGTCCCGGGGATTTGTGAGCTTTGCAGAGATGGAGCAATGCCTCGTGTTTCCACGGCACACAGCACCGAGGGGATTGAGAGCAGAGGGAAATCCACAGCCATGAGTCCTCCTCCAGCTTTGGGAGTGAAACCCCAGCTCTGTCAGAGCACGGGGGTGAACCACAGGGACTTCAAAAAGTCCAGCAGAAATTCCTTCATGGTGTTGGTTTTGCCCAGGAACTCACATGTTTGAAACAGAACCAAAGGCATGACTTGGGTGGGAAAGGAGGCAGCACCCAAATCACAGAACCACAGAATATCCTGGCTTGGAAGGGACCCACAGGGATCATCAAAGCTCCTGACCCTGCACAGGACCAAAGCTGCTGAGAGCAGCAAATTTCTCTGAATGGGAGCAGGAATTGTTTCCTCTCAGCTCTTGGGCACTCTCAGACTTTCTCTTGCAGTGTTTCCATGGGAAGGCACCCTGGGAACACAGGGATTTTTCCATTTGTTGTGTCTGCAGGAGTGTCCCCATGGCAGGTGGCTCTGCTGCAGACCTGGGGCAGTGGGTTCTGCTCTGACCAGCACACCACAGAGGGAGCACAGGGGCTGTTCGGGATTTCTCTTTGGCAAGTCACTTGTTTCTATTTACAAGCTCTACCAGTGTTTTAATTAGGGTAATTACCCTTGACCAACTAAGTGTAATGGCCTGCTGCCTCTCTAATGGCTTTTCCTTTGTGATTTCCCTGCTTGGCTCTGGGATGGCATCATGAGAGCTGGGAGGGGAGGAGAGAAGAAACTGCAGGAGAGGTTATTGCATCCTGCTCAGGACTGCCAGAACTTTCAGATCATTAAGCAAGCTAATTTATTGTCTTCCCCCCTCCCCCCTCCAATTTCTTTTTTTATTTTATTTTTATTTTCTTAGTTTCCTTTTTATTTTTTTTCCTTCTGTTTTCCCTTTCACATAAGAAGTGTTCACCAGAGCCACAGTTTTCATTTGGAAATATCATTTACTATCTGGTCATAGTTACCCAGTTGAGAAATGTCCACTTACTACAAAATAATAAGGAAAATTTTGCTAAGGGACTAGTGGGAACTTGTGATGAGACCTTTTGAAAGAGGCTCCAGCAGGAGCAGTTTTCTGTCTGAAAATGTTTCCAGATTGGGGTGGGGTATGTGTGAAATCAAAACAAAGTCAGCAAAATCAGTATCCACTGTAAAAATACATGAGAACGTCACAATTCTGTTAAGCAATCAAATGGATAAAATACAGAATACATATTTCCTGGGGTTTATGATTTGCTTACAGATTTTACTGGTGTAAAGACTTATCTCCTTGTTTGGATGATCAGTTTATATTATACCTCCAAAGATGCTCTTTCTCTCAGACATGTGGTGCTAGCCATGGTGAAAAAAATTTGGAACAGCTGAAAATATCTGTGTATTATAAATTTTTTACAGTAACTGCATCTGTAATCTGTGCTCTGGACACTTCCAGAGATTGTGTTGCCGCACTGCAGAGTTTCAGAAAGCTCTGCTGAGATTAAATGTTTAAAAAGAAATATTTTTAATCATTGGTGAAAGGGGTGGATTCTTTTGGTTAGGTGATAATATTACTGGTGATAAATTAACAGTATTGAAAGGATTTAAGGATTGCATTGTCTAAACTTCAGATTTCAGAGGTGACAAATCTGGGTTCTGCCTCATTCATAGATTGGCAAATCAAATTTATCTAAGGAGCGTGAACTCGATTTCTTGAAATTTTCCTGCGCTGAATACCTTCAAAATAAGGAAAAATGCTCTTCATATCCCTTCATTAGCATGTAGTGTGGCATGACAGATTTATGAAAGACATCTCCGTGCTGGAGTGCCCTGGTGTTTTATCCCATTTGGTAAATAGCATGGTGATGTGCTGGGCACTCAGGTTTCATTCTGGGTCCCATTCATCATCCTGCTCTGTGACTCCAGACTATTGCACTCCTTTGTCTCAGTTTACCTGGCTATGAAATGTTGGTACTGTCTCCTCCCACTCTCATGAAATGTAATTAAGTTCATGTGTTAAAGTACAGTTTAAATACAAGTTGCAGCCCTTATTTCCTATGTTTTGAATGCATGTAAGGAAAAAAAAAAAATCCTTCTTGGTCCATTTCAGTTTGGGGTTTATTTTTGGCTTCTGCCTTTTTCAGTTCTTTTTTTATCTACCTCTATAACTGTTAAAAGAAAGTCAGGAGGATTCAGTGACATTGAGTGAGTGACACCAGAGCCGGTGGAGGAGGGAGGGCTCAGAGTGTGAGCACTGATGCTGGAGATCATTAACACTGCTATTTATAACTGTAAAAACCGGCTTTCAAGGGGAAACATCCAGGCTTAGCGTGGCTAATTATACAGCTGTTAACTAATCTAAGGGTGATCCTGATTCCAGCAAGCCTTGGCACTGCCACTCCATGGCCCTGAGTGGGGAGCTGATGTGGCACCGACACCTGCCTGGCTCCCCTGTCCCCCTCCCAGGGGACAGCTCCCACTGCCACTGCAGCCATCCCAAACACTCCTCTGCAGGCACCTGCAGGCTTTAAGGAAATCCCCAATTACTACTAAAGTCAAAAATGACAGAGCAGGAGTTACCGGAGGATTTGACAGCTGCTGAATCCTCAAGAGTGACTCTAGACACACATACAGTGTTTGCATTATTAATTTAATGCCTTTGCACTTTGTAGAAGTGTTTTCTGTAGAAGTATTGCCTCGAGGATCTATCTGCATAGATTTAATGCTAAGATCAAGGTCTTTATTTCCATTTAAAGGCATAAATTAGAAAGCAATCTCACTGAAAAAGCCTGATCAGTCACAGGATCAAATGGATTCATCAGAAGTGTGTAATGTGCTCTCCTGTCACTTTCCTTTCTCCCGTGCTGAATCTCTTCCTATTTTTGAAGTTTGAAGTCACTCAAGTGTGACCTATTTTCCCGTTCATGTTGTCTGTTTGCATTTTCCCCCGTTTGCAGGTGGGAGATGCTTGAAGGGAAGGTGAAGAGTTGTCCCTCAGGTAACCCTGCCTCCCTCTGGCTCCTCGCTCCGTGAGGGGCTCCTGAGGAGCTTCAAGGCTGTGGGTACAGTGAATTATTGTCAGAGAGGTGGTGATGTACACACTGACCTTATTGTAGCATTTATAGCTTCAAGGCAAACACGAGCAGCAGAGCCTGCAGCAGGCAGGTTCCCATCCAGGACTGGGAGTTTGCTTTCTGTGTGTGTTAGTATTCCTGTTGTTAGTTTTCATGTGTGAGTGGTTACCTTTACTTTCTCTTCTCCCCAGTATTTGATCCTTGCTGAGGGCAGCAGGAGGTGGCTCAATGGGAGGCAAAACCAGTTT
Source organism: Poecile atricapillus (assembly GCF_030490865.1). Taxonomy (NCBI): domain Eukaryota; kingdom Metazoa; phylum Chordata; class Aves; order Passeriformes; family Paridae; genus Poecile; species Poecile atricapillus. Next base: position 9,481,985 of record NC_081269.1, read on the forward strand.
GGGCCAGGGCATGGCAGATGTGTGAAAAGCTTTTCATGTTTGCTTGCTGGAGTGTGTGAGTAGAGCAAATTGTCTGACTGAGAGTCTTCTGAAAATGTCTTGTATTTGGGATGTAGATGATTTTTTATTATTATTATTAGCTTTTACTTTAAAAGAAATAAAATCAAATGATGTGAAGTATATTTATCTCCCCATCTCTCATGGTTTTGCTGCTGTGTTACATTGGTTCCCATGCATTCTGTGGGGATCCATTGCCTCCTGCCAAGTGCTCTGGATCACTGCCTGACAGAAGTGCTCATTTTCTCCCTTCTTTCCCCTCTCCCTCCATCTCAGCCTCCTGAGCTTCCACAGATCAAAGGAGAGTTCTGTTTTATTTTTAAATTTGGTGTTTATTGAGTAAAAGGGACAGTGTAATGTCATTATGGATGGCATCCTTTAAAGCTGCAGAGCAGCAGCTGTTGTCCCCCTATCTGTTTACAGAGGCCCTGGTTCACAGAAAACCTCCTGGCTTCTTCACGTGGAAAAAACAGAAGCCATCCCTAGGAAGCACAAGAGATTTAAGTATCCCATGTATGTTGGGAATAAATACAGACTGTCTTGCTAGAAGTGCAGTGTATTGATCTGAATTTGGCTCTGCTCGTTGTCTGATGGATTGCAGCTGTTGTGTTCACCTGCAGTGTGTCTGCAGGGGATACCAGTGACAGTCCAATGTCCAAATGGTGAATGTTCCCTCCTGTTCCCTCCTTCCTGCTCTGCTGGGCTAGAGGAGGTGACCAGAGATGTGGACAGCAGAGGAGAAAGTATTTCACTCTCATTTTTTATGAGAGCACACCAAGAAAAGAATATGTGCTTTTATTTTCTTTTCCTAGTATTGCCAAAATGTTTGTGATACCCTCTTTGCTGGAGGAGGATTTTTTGCAAGCCATGGCACGGTGTGTGCAGCTGCTGGGGTTTGTAGCTACCCTGCTGTGTCTCCCTTGTGTTGTGAAGCAGTGATCTGACTCTTTTTTTACCTTGCAGCATTTCCTCCATGCCCTGGTGTACTTGTGCACCCATAGCCTCGTGTTCCAGAGGAACTCAGTGAGGTGTGACCTGCTTTGGGAGCTCTGGTCCTGGCTGCTTTCACTCTGTGTCCTCTGCCAGCCTCCCTGATCAGCAGGTGTCATTGCAGCCCCACGCCTGTGCTTCCATCCCTGGCTCAGCCCAAAGCCACAGTCATTTCAAGGCAGCCATCCAAATCTTCTAGGGAATCTGTTACTCTTTTCCCAGAGGAAAAGCACTCAGCAGACAGTGTGAGTGGCACAGATTCCACATGAGGCAGAGCTGCACAAGCCAACCCCCGTGCCCTGCTCTGGGGGACGTGTGTGTTCACTTCCTCTGCTAATGCAAGCAGGAATCTGAGAGATCTCCCCCCTGTTCTTGCTGTGCTGAGCTCATGGAACTGATTCATCTGGCCTCCTCCTGCTCTGCTGGCCCCTGAATCTTCTTTAGGAGCCCCAGCTGCTTGTGCTGGAGCAGCAATCCTGTGCCTGCATCACTCCCCCTGTGTGATGGGGTGTGGGGAGCAGCAATCTGAGCAGCACAGGCTCCTGAAGGTGCTGCTTCCCTTTCTGCTCGAAATGCAAGCCAAAGTCATGATTCACCAGCTGTTTGCAGAGACCATTTAGACAGTGAAAACTGGGATAGCAGATCCATCTCTTTGAGAGCCTGTGTACATGTTCTGCTTTTCCATTCTCCAGATGTGTCCTGGGGCAATCACCTGGGCCAGGCTGATGGGAATCTCCAGCTGCTCAAAATCAGGCTTTGCTGTCTGGGCATTTCAGAGCACAGCAAACACTAATGCTCAAAGGAAACAATTAAATAAAAGTGGAGTAAAATGAAGTCTTAGAGCTGGGGAAACTTGGGCATGACTATAACAAAGGAGTTTCTGGTTCCTGGTCTGTTTTCTACTAGAGTAGCTTTGTTCAAACTAGTTCAAACTAGGGTTTCTAAGCCAACAGAGAGGCTCCACAAAAGAAGTAATTAAAGAAAAAGAGTGTAAACACCCTCACCCCTGTGCAGTTGGACACATTCCTGAAGAAATGTTGCTATGTGCATTTGCCTGCTAGTGGTGCCTAATGAAAACATACCAATTTATAACAGTAAAGTTGTTATTATATAAATAAAGCAATGTGGTTCTGTTTAAAGAAACAATAGGTGCTCCAGTAGCAGCCTTTTCTTCCCAGCTGGAGAGAGAATGTGGAATATAGCATGGACTCAGACTTTACCTCTCCAAAACATCTTGGTCCTTCAGTGGAAAAAGGATGGAGAAGCATTGACCTAGATCATCTTTCTTATCTGGCACAAATCCATCAGTGCATAAGTGTATAAAAATGAGAGATAAAAGGAGGAAATTAGATCAGAAAAGGGTTTAATTTTCTTTAATTTAGCTTGAAAATTCATCTCCAGTAATTTACCTTGCTGCTTTTTTAATTCAGCTTGAGCTCTGCAGTTCTGCTGGGTAAGGTGCAAGAGGACTCGTTACTTCTTTCTTAATGGGAGCTGTAATTCAGTAATTTTCATATTGGACTTCACAGCTGACTGGTATAATTTGTTTGTTCAATACAATATGTGCTGTGGATCGAGTGTGTGGATATACCCAAAATATGTTGTGCTTCACAAAGAGCCTGATTGTCAGATTTCCCTTCAGGACTGGTGTGAAGCTGTGTGTCACACACACAATGCTGCTCCTCTCTCCCTGCCTTTCTCCTTGGAAAATGTGACCAGCAAGTGGCAATACCCTTGAATGCTGCTTTTATTAGCAGCAGCTTATGTGGGGATGTTGTCCCATTCCTTTGGGCCATCTCTCCCATGTGCTTTGCTGAGGCCAATGAATAAAAACATTCAGCAGGGAGACAAGAGTCATTTGTGAGGAGCTCTTTGCCCTCCTGCTTTTCAGGGCTGAGTGGCTGAAGAAGACTCTGATGCCCGTAGTGATATTGAAACACATCCATCCTTTTCCTGAATTCCATTTAAAATGTGTTCTGTTGTGGAAAAAATAACAGCAAAGCTTGCTGCTGGATTGACTGTCCTGGGCCAGGGCTAGGAGCTACTGAGGGCTTTTTAAAACCCATCAGAAAGTAGTGCACAAAACCTACAGCAGAGGGTTGGTATTTGCTCTGCTACAATGAAAAAGAAGTTTAGTTCCTTGCATGGAGTTTGTACAGTCTGAAGGAAGTGGGAGCCTCTGTAGAAGCTTTGAAGGCTTTGACACTTGCAGGAATAGCACATGTGAGAAACAAAGCTCCAAAGCCACTTTAAAAGGTGTATTTTTTATAAATCCTGGCTTATCCAAAATACTGATTTGGTATCACCCAACACCATCCACAAGTGAAGCTAGATGTTGTTGAATTTCAGGAGTGGGGAGAATGTAGGAGATTCTGCAGATGAGCAGGAACTCTGGCAGCGTGACTGAGGATGAGAAAACATCCTGTTTCCATGCCTCACTTTCACTGAGGGATATTTAACCCTAATACTGAGCATTTGGGGTCATGCCCTCAGATGACAGCCTAGCTGTTGGCTTAGCAGCTCATTATTTGTGTCCTGTACTCGTGTCCTGTGTAAATGGCAGTGAGGAGGAGGAGGAGGAGGAGGAGGGTGCTGGCTGGGAGAGCAAAAGCAGGAGGGAGGATGGAGGATGCAATCTGTCCCAGCCTGTCTGCAAGGATGTGCTGGCAGGGGAATTTAGCTGCATGTTGAACACCCAGGTAAATTCATTTCTCTCTGCAGGAACTTGCAAACTGGTTTTCCCAAGTACTGTGGCCTAGATACCCCTTCAGTCAGGAGACATCTCAGTCTGTTTGATGCTGTTTAAATTTCCATGAAGAGTTAAAGAGGAGCTGGAGCAGGGCAGGAGGTGTGGGGTGTGCCAGGCCATCACAGCAGGCTGTGCATCAGTACAGCCCTGTTACCTGGCAACAGGCAGAGTGGTACCCATCCACAGAGAGCTGCTTCAACTGCAAACACTCAGCTGTCCCCAGCACAGCGCTGCCTGCTCCTGCACAGCTCTGTGACAGCTGCCAGGGGACACAGGTTCCCTGCTGCCAGCCCTGGGTGACCCTGGGGACATCTGCAGGGTATCCCTGGGCTGGAATGGAGCCCTGGGAGCTGTCATCGAGAGCCAGACCAGGATTTCAGAGCGGTGTGGGGGCACGGGCAGCGCCTCACCGGCTCCAGCCCCAACAGCTGAGGTTTGTGCTTCCCCCCTAACTCGACAGCAAACGGCACCAGGCCCCTCCTGGCTGGCGTCAGGGAAGGGTGGTGTTGGCTTTCTCAGTGCTGCATCTCTGGAGTGATTGTTTAATTCTCTTTCCATCCTGCAACAGGGACTTCCTGGCAGCCTGGTGCCCTGCACCTGATGTATTCTGCACTGGCACAGAGACAGATCCTGATCTAATAATTCATCTATAATTCAGTTCCCTGAGGTTTAGGGATTAGCCAGGTTACGCTAAAACTGGTTTTTTTTTCCCCCAAAGACTCATTTGCATATTAACTTTCCTGTGCATTACGGATTTGGGTCTGGTGAAGTTCATCTTGTTGCTAGGAGGGATAAGCTTTGAGACGCTGAAGAATTACTCAGAAAGCTTGCAGATGCAAGAAGTTAATACTGCTCTGGTTTGTATTTGGATAGCTGTCATGTAGGGCAAAAAGACTCTGGAAATTCTGGAAGCTTTTCCTCCTAGAAAATCTCTAGGTGAGTTTTAAAAGCCTGAATGGTACTGAATGACAAAGTTCTTCATCACGATGGGAACTGCAGAGCTCCTGTGGGACCTGCTTCTGGAAGGGTGCTCATGGCAGATTTTTCCTGGAGAAGAAATCCATTGGAAAACTCATTAACTTATAAATAAGTGGGAACAGGAGTAATTGAGTCAGTGTGTAGAGGAAATATCTTTCCTTTCCAGGCAAACTGGGACTTTATCTAGAAGCTTCCTTCTGTCTTCAATTAATACAAAAAGACTTGGCTGCTTATAAGTGCTGCTTGCATTTGGTGCTCAGCAAAGTTTGCCTTTTAAAGGGATGCTTTTGGTCAGCTGTCACCTAATTCCTTTATGTCATGTTTATTTAAGAAGGACATGCTATTTTTAGAAACAGCATAGATGTCAGTATGCTGGGGGATGAGATTTTGCTCAAAGAGAATGATGTACCAGCAAATTCACTTCCCAGCATGAACAGAGCATTTGTGTGTGCTGTGTCCTGGGAACAGCAGGAGCAAAAGCACAGCCTTAACTGGAATTTTTCCACCTGGTGCTCTCCAACCCTCCAGCCCCTTTAAATGTGGGGTTTAGCACACAGACAAGTGTTGGCATCCTGCAGAAATTGCAAGATAATGGTGCTCAATACAAGAGTCCTCTGGGGAGTTTGTTTGGTTTTAATATTGAAATCTTAACAGATTTTGATTCTCTTTCTTAATGGATTTTGAACTTTTTCTGTGCTCTCAGACCACGTGTTAAACTTTTCTGCCAGGAGATCTGAAATGTGCTTTCCTCTGTTGCTGAAATGGGAACAGGCTCACTGCATGCTCGCTGGGGCCTTCTGTGAAGAACACCACTAAATATTTTCAGGTTTCAGAAAAGAGCAGCATTTATCATCTTGGGAGCTGCCTATAGCATATTCATGCATGAGTTACTGAGTGCAGAGATCCCCCCGTTCTGTGCCCACGCTGTGCTGCAGCGTGCCAGCTCACATGTGTCATCTGATTCATTTGGGAGCATTTCTCTAGAGCTTCTTTCTATAGATAAGGCAGTAGAGGACATCACAGGTAGATGTACAAAAATGTGTTTGGGCTGTGAGCAGATACCTTCCAAAGGCACTCACTTGTGTGAGAACAAAGAGGCTGCTCAGCAAATGTGTTTCAGGATTTGGTGTATCCCGTTCCTTCCCTCCTCCCTCCCCTGCAGTTGTGTAAGTACTTTTGATGGCAGCTGCTGGATTAGACCCAGAAGCTTAAAAGATTAAAGAAACCACTAAAAGCAGCGAGGAGGAAGTGAAGGATCCGTTTGTCTGAAGGTTTGTGTTTTCCTACTGGTGGTTGAGAAGAAAATTGCGAACAGGCTGTGCTGTGCCGCAGGGCTCTGGCAGCAGCTGGGACATGGGGAGGTGCTGCTGGGGCTCAGAGGGACCTGCAGGGCTCAGCCTGGCCTTGGGCTCTCCGTGTCCCCTCCCAGAGCTGTGGGGTGACAGTGGCAGTGCCACTGTGGCTGTGGCACACCAGCTCATGGAGCCATCTGCAGTGTAGATGCAGAAAGCTTTGCTGTCCAGAGCCTCTTATGGAGTGAGATGAAACTCAGGAATTAAAACAATGAATGGCTCAATGAGCTGCAGATTCTGTGTTTCCATACTGTAGTAAACTGCTGCCTGCTGCTGCTTACACTCTTCAGCTTTGCAGGGAATGTGATTTTTAATGAATGTCTTTCTTGTCCAGGTGGTTCCAGTCAGTGGCAGAGCAGAGGGGGAGACAGCATCTCTCACCAAATTCAGGCTGAAGTCTGATTCTTTGCCCCCATTTCCCTTCTACCCCATTCACCCTCCTTAGCCCAAAACCTAGAAGCAGCTGTTTCAAGAAGTGATTTTTTTTTTTTCTTCTTTAAAAAAAAAGGTCTTTTGCTATGTAAAACATCTGCTGCTTTCTGTCTGATCCCTAAACATTACTGCTGGGGTGTATAATCAGATGGGGAGGGGGGAGCCTCAAGGATGTGAGCCAATCTTGCCTTTGTCACTCTAAACAAGCAGTGTTTGCAGCACAGACTGATCTGGTGGGGATGAGAGATGAGACCCCGGGCACCCAAACCCCGTTGCTGGGGCAGGGAGTGCTGCTGAGCACGTTAGCATTATTAACATTAATCTAATCTTTCCGTTTGTCAAACAGATTTTTGAGTACATGGAGACAGCTTACCCAGTTCTTAAGACAGTGCTCCCAGATCAGCTTGTAGTTTGTTCTGTAATACCGTGTGGATTTGCTGGGATTTTCAAGTAAATACATTATGTATATGGCTTACAGATTGCTTAGGCTGTCTGCATCAATAATTAAAATAAGGGAGGGGACTATCCTGCAGTTTTCTTTTCCTCATCCTTTTTTTACATGTCTGTTTTAATATTTCCTCTCTTAGGATGGGGAAGATAAACGTGCAGCAGGAGAGATTGCTGGAAACAAGAGCTGAAGGTTTTTCCAGCAGGGCCATGGCAGCAGTGCCAGCTCGCAGCATCACTCTGACCTTTGCCATTCTATTTGCAGACACTTTGATCCAGACTTGTCAAGCACTGCCAGCCTGTTCCCTTTGCTGTTAAAACAAGCACACCTCTCCTGCTGAGGCACGACACAAAGCACTGCTTTTGAGCCCTGTGGCAAACACGGTGCTGTGCTGCTTGGTGGGCCAGAGGAGAGGGAAAAAAGTTTGGTGGGATTTGGAATTGCTGTGGTGATTGCCTAGATAGGATGGGGGTGAGCTTTTGGGCTTGATTGTGCATTTTATAATAATACTTTGTTAGATCCAGAGCTTCAATACAAGCTAATACTTAAATTTCAAGCGTATCACAGGAATAACCAATTTCTGCTTCATACCTCCATCCTCACCTACCTTGGAAAAGCCTTTGTGTGAGGTGCACACAGCACTCGGTGTCACTGGGCCACTGCTGGAGCTTTTGCTGTGGAGATTTTCCTGGCAGAGCTGGAAATACAGGCACTGGAGCAATTTCCAAATGCACACACCTTGTTCTGGTACAGAGTGAGACCAGTGTCAGTTTTATCACAAGAGGGGAAAAACCACTTGGTGTGAAGGGGGTTTGGTATTTTTCATGTACCACAGAGCTCAGGGGGAAGGTGTTCCAGAGGCAAACTAAGCTTGTCCAACACTGTTATTTTGTTTGCACATCTGGCTGAATAACGAGGCTGCACTTTGGTACCCTAAGTAACCTTTGACTGCTTTTTGGGATGGCTCAGTAGGACGATTTCTTGGCTGCAAACTTTGGAATTGGCCTGACATCTCCAAGTGATGGGCAATGAAAGGACTGTTAAACAGCACCAAGGATGCTGTCTCATTACTGGCCTGGAGCACGCTGTGCCCTGCTGGCACCCAGCACTGCCAGCTCATTGATGTGCAGCACAGGACACCTCCAGTGCCACTCTTTGGATTGTTTTAAGTCTCCCTGTGGTGTACTCTCCCTGTGAAAGTTCAGTTCTGGCAGTGGGGCTGCCTGTGGAGATCTGAGGGCATCAACAGCTTCTCTTGTCCACATTACAATTTGTGACCTTGGAAGCCAAGTGCCTTTGCTGGGATCATTCTGGCTGCCCATGCAAAGGGGCAGTTTTGTGCATTTCTTGTGTACAAAGACAGCATTTGGTGCTCTGTGGAAAGCCCTGGTGCCCTAAGAAAGCCTGAAGCCTTGATTAACTTCTCCAAATATACCTGATTTGCCAGTGGATCCCGTGAAAGCAAGCCAGCAGCTTGTGCACTGACATAACTGCTTATTTGCAAGAATTTTGTAGTCTGAGCATTAGAAACCCTCTGAATTTGGGTACTGCAGGTCCTCAGTGTACAAAGCTGTTCATTTTGTGGGGTTTTCAAACAACACCTGTTTGAATGACATTTGTCTTAGCTTTTCTCAGAGGCTTAAAGAAGTTGCCAAGCCTTTAGGCAGGTCCCAGACACATCCCACAAGGTGCAGTGCCTCGTTTGCTGCTCTGAGGAGCAGAGCAGGAGCTCTGGAGGAAGCACAGACAGTGCCTTGCACCAGGCAGCCCTGCTCATGGAACACAAACCCTGGCTGCTGATGGAACACAGATGTAAATCAGAATTTACAGCAGTTGAAGTGAGCCTGGAATTTAGCCGAGGGGACTGAAACGGAGCATTAATCAAATGCCACAATTACTGAGCCACACTTTCTGCATTAAATGGATGTAGAAGATGCTTTTCACCTCTAACATCTTGGTGAAAAATAAGAGGACATGGTAGCAGCAGTGTTTAGCCTTTTCCTTTGGCTGAGGAAAGGGCTCTGTAGATGTTTGTCTGCTCTCAGTAAGGAGATTTAGGGGGGAAAAAAAAAAAACAAGAGAAAAAAAGTGCTGGCTCTTTTTAATAAACTAGAGTAATTACAGATCTGTTTAAGTGGAGGCATATGATACATATGTTTGTGACAATTTTCCAGAGGGATGGCTCGGCTAGTGCTAAATAACCAGGCTCATTTTCCCATAATGCAAATGTTATTCACAAACTATTACCATAATTGATGCACCAAGCCACTGTAGAGTAAATAATGCCTTGTGTGTGGGAAGGAAGCTAGAAGTCAATGAATATTAAAGAAGAAAACCTCATTTTTAAAGGGAAACCTCACAAGAATGAGAATTATTTTGAAAATGACAGGAGAGCGTGGGTGCCAATGGCCTGGCTGTGTTTTGGCTGGGTGTCCATGCACATGTGTGAACACGTGTGGGCTCCAGGCTGCCTCTGTCAGGGTTTTTTTTCTGCTTGGTGAGTACAGAGCATCCTCAGAGCTGATCCAAGCCTGGTGTGGAGCTTGGATCTTCCCAGAGGCAGGGGTGATGCACCTGGCTGGCCTCAGCAAGGACCTGCCAGGGGGTTTGGTGTTGGGAGCTGGGATTGTAGCCCCATGTCTGGGGAGGTCCTGGTTGTTTCTTGGCTCTGCCTTCCTGCAGGGTGCTGGATTTCCCGTGTTGTGTGGCACAAGAGGAATTTTGAATCATGCCAGAGGTGGCCTTGGGTTCATAGGCTGTTCTGGTGAGGACATGAGTGGGCACCTGGGGCTGGGATCTGAGACCTGCCTGGGAGCTCTGTGTAACTCCTTCCTTGGTCCTTGGTCCTTGGTCACTGTCCTTGTGCCCAGCCTCATCCCTTGGTGGGTGTAAATAAATTAAACAGGTTCCAGCACTCACAGCTGAGGTGGAAATTGCCCTTTATCCGTGGCTGCTGCAGGAGCTATTGGCACTGCAGCCTAATCTGTGCTGCTGGGGATTTTAGTGTCAAACCTTCTGCTGAGCAGGACTTGATGTAGCCGTGGGCATTAGTGCCCTGCCAGCTAATCCCTTTTAATGTTCAAAGAGAACGTGTGGTAGTGCTCCAAAGGTAATACACTGCATGCAAAAGTGGTTTTTTCAGGGATTTCTCTGCCCCCATTCCCTGCTGGATGTATTGCTCCCTCATCCCTGTTCCATGTGCAGGTGAGGGAGATCCATACTCACAGCTCTGTGGTGTATTGCAGAGCTGTGCTCAGAAGGAGGAAATGATGGAGTGCCACAGAAATCACTGCTTTGTGCATGTGAGAATTCTGCCACAGAAATCACTGCTTTGTGCATGTGAGAATTCTGCCACAGAAATCACTGCTTTGTGCATGTGAGCATCCTGCCACAGAAATCACTGCTTTCTGCATTTGTGAATTCTGCCACAGAAATCACTGCTTTCTGCATTTGTGAATTCTGCCACAGAAATCACTGCTTTCTTCATTTGGGCATCCTGCCACAGAAATCACTGCTTTGTGCATGTGAGAATTCTGCCACAGAAATCACTGCTTTGTGCATGTGAGAATTCTGCCACAGAAATCACTGCTTTGTGCATGTGAGAATTCTGCCACAGAAATCACTGCTTTCTGCATTTGTGAATTCTGCCACAGAAATCACTGCTTTCTGCATTTGTGAATTCTGCCACAGAAATCACTGCTTTGTGCATTTGAGGATCCTGTCACAGAAATCACTGCTTTCTGCATGTGAGCATCCTGTCATTTCAAATACTTTTGAGATCTGATGTTGTCTCAGAAGTGACCTTTTTCTCAAAAAAAAAAAAAAAAAAAGCAACTCTTTCCAAACAGTGCTGGAGTTCTAGAAACCAGAAAGCCAGGGAGCAAAATGCAGAACCATTATGTAGGATTGCAAAAGCATCGTTTGAACTCTTAATATCAGAACCTATTTTGTCCAGCTGGCAATTATTGTTGTCTTTTAAATTACAGATTATGGCACTGCACCTTCTTTTTCAGAGAGGTCAAGAAGACATTTGAAGCCACCTGTGCCTCCCACTGCTGCAGATAGTCACACATGACCTTTGGGCACAGTTCCATATATATCATATACCATCAGCAGCTCTCCTTGCTGCAGCCTGAGCTAACTCAGTGTGGCAGGAGAGCAGATTGTGAGCCATCATGAGCCCAGCTCCTGTGTGCCAGGCTCATGGGCTGTCCTGCTTCTGCCTCAGCCTGTCTCTTCAGGTTGTAAACCTCTAGCAAATGCCTGTTTCTTGTCCTCTGTGGACTGCCTGGAGGTGTCTTTGAATCCTTCAGGGCTCTGTGGTTGTGCCTGGTAGCCATAATTTCACCTGAAATTTTGAAATTAGGAAAGCTGAGCATGTGCCCCAGCTGGGTTACCCCTGTAAGTCATTACAGGCTGGCACTTTGCTGGGGGAGATAAAGTACTTCAGACTGGTTTTCTCACATTAATCTGGACTCTTTCTCTTTGAGTCAGGTGGCCTGATTTATTAGGCTTTATCCTATTCCAAGGGAAAGGCAGCTGTAAGACCTCACAGCACTGACAGGCCTGACAGGGCTTAGAGCTGCCAGGGGAAATGTCACTTGCACTTCTTAGTCACTGGGAAAGAAAAAAAAAACAACAACTTTCTGTAAAAAGGGTGATGCTGGTGGTGTTGATGTCCTGGGCAGAAAGGGTGGCAGCCCCAGGAACACCAGACACGGGGTGCAGCCCATCCTGTGGCTGCTCTGGGTGGGGATGAAGGCTCCTGGAGCCTGCCTGGGCTCAGAGCAGTGACCTGCAGAGTTTCTCTGTAGCCCTGCACACAAACCCAAATCGACAGCAGCATCTTCTCCGTGGGATTGAGTCGGCAGCACTGGAGATGAAAGAGCAGATGGTGTCGATGGGTGAGCGGGGTCCTGAGGTACAAGATGGGATTGTTACCACGTTAATAACGAGACAGCAAATCCCACAGTGCTTTCTATTAGCCTGGAAAATGAGAATTCCCTGTGGTACCTCCCTGTGACCCACAAAGGTCTGGCAGCACCGGCCTCGAGAGGCTGCAGACACCTCATTTATTCTGCTGGTTCTGAGATGTGGCCACTGATTTGTTTGAGTTTGGGCAGTCTGAGCCTTTCCTCTCTGACTCCTGCTGGGATGTGACATGCTGGAATACAAATCTGGTTCTGGGTTAAAGCAGAAGGGCTGCTGTGGGATCTGGGTGCCTGGAAGTGAGCTGGGTGTTTGCTGGTTTAGAGCTGGGGGAGTGCTGGGTGTGTTCAGAGGCAGGCAGGAGCTCCAGCATTTGTGCTACATTTGTAGAATCCAAGTTACTCCACAGTTCTCTGAATCTGGGAAAAGCTTTCTCTCTCAGTAGGCTTGCAGATCCCACAAGCTTTGCTCTCAGCTTCATTTAATCTCCCAGGGATCCCTGCTTTGGCTGCTACATTAGGAGCCATTCTGATCCGTGAAAAACATTTCGAAATCCTTTTTATTTATACTTATTCCAAATTGCCTTCCCCCCCCTCTTTTTTCACCTTCCCCACAGGCTAATTATAAGAATTGCTGTAAACATTTTCTGGAGATGGGATCTTCTTATTTATCTAAACTTTCTGTTTGTTGTTTATGTGCTGTTTCTTTCAGCATCCCCACACTTCACTCTGCTGGTTGGGAAGTGTGAAAGCTATTATGATAATAGGGAGGGAGATGATTTTCTGCTCTTGTAGTGCCAAGAACACAGGAATGGCTGTAATTCATCTTGGATGCAGTCCCTGCTGCAAATGCACCATCTTGCTTTAGCTTCATTCCCCCTGCACACACACAGAGATTGCTTTTGCTTGGCACAAGGGTCAGGGCTCTTTAGCTTCCTCCAGGATTGGCTCTGGGCTCTTCAAAGCATTTCTGCTGCCTCAGGAAACTGAAAACAGAGGAAATAGTGCCTGGTTTGCTCCTTACCCCCCTCCCTTGTGGCACCAAGATGTTACTCTGACTCACCAGCAAACCAAAGGCAGAGAGGAGCAGGGAGCCACTGCTGTTAGGAGATTTAAAAACCAGCTCAGGACTCACAGTTACACTGCACATTGCATTAGTGTGTGATCAGCTTTGTCATGGGGAATAATTGAAATGAACGTGGATCGATATCTAAATATACATTAGGGTGTATTAAAAGGCTTAGAAGCAATGGTCTGTTAAAAAGGACTTATTTCAATTCCTTTCTACACTGTCTCACAGTTGAAATGGTTTATTAGAGTATGGCAAAACCTGCTGAATAATCAAAGTATGATTATTCTGGGACAATTGTGAATATTCTACAGAGGCATTGTTGGCTTTTTGGGGTCATATGAAAACAAGCTGGGATTTTGGCTGTACAAACTCAGAATAGGAACAGTGTGTTATTCCATGTGATTGCTGGGTGACTGGTGTGGGCTGACAGGGTTCTGGAGGTGAGTTCAGCCCTTTCAGGGGTGGATCCCCATCCACCAGCAGCTCCCTAGGGAGTGAATTGGCAAAGAGGAGTGAAGCTGTTGTTATCATGCTCCATAAAGAAACAGGAGAACCAAACACAGCTCACAGAAACTGCTGGTGCTGCAGGTTTGAAAATAAACGGTGTGTTTTGTCCTACTGCAAAGATGAAGTGTTGAAAACTTCAGCTGGTGTGTACTTTGTGTGTGTGTGTGTGTGTGCAAAGCTGTCAGTGCTGTAAGGAATCACCGGCCCTGCTGCTGCCAGGGGCTGTTTGTGGATGCTGATCTGGGGGTTTTCAATATAAAATGACACAGTTCAACACAAAATGAGCAATTTGTGGCACGATGGGCTCGTCCCTGCCTGGCTGGGGGATGTGATGGATGCAATTTCCCCGTCTCCATCCCCTGTGCTGCACTTGTCCTTTGATTGCAAAAGGACAGCTCTCGAGGGATGTCGCTGTGCATTTTCCTGAAATAAAAGAATAGCTCAGTGTTTTGTGACCCTGGAACTTTAGGTCCTGCCAGATGCTAATGAACCAGTGGAAAACACGCAGGGCCTGCTGATTGCTGTGAGCCCCAGCTGTTTGTGCTTGGTACTCGGTGCTGGCTGTGCCCTCTGCTCCTGCCCCAAGGGCCACGGGCAGCGGGGCAGTGCAGGGACAAACTCCCTGGAATGGGAGCAGGAGAGCTCAGGGAATCCTGCTCTGACTCCAGGACAGCTCAGGGAATCCTGTTCTGACTCCAGGACAGCTCAGGGAATCCTGCTCTGACTCCAGGAGAGCTCAGGGAATCCTGCTGTGACTCCAGGAGAGCTCAGGGAATCCTGCTCTGACTCCAGGAGAGCTCAGGGAATCCTGCTGTGACACCAGGACAGCTCAGTGGATCCTGCTCTGACACCAGGACAGCTCAGGGAATCCTGCTCTGACTCCAGGAGAGCTCAGGGAATCCTTCTGTGACACCAGGAGAGCTCAGGGAATCCTTCTGTGACACCAGGACAGCTCAGGGAATCCTGCTCTGACTCCAGGAGAGCTCAGGGAATCCTTCTGTGACTCCAGGAGAGCTCAGGGAATCCTGCTCTGACTCCAGGACAGCTCAGGGAATCCTGCTCTGACTCCAGGACAGCTCAGGGAATCCTGCTCTGACCCCAGGAGAGCTCAGGGAATCCTGCTCTGACTCCAGGAGAGCTCAGGGAATCCTGCTCTGACTCCAGGACAGCTCAGGGAATCCTGTTCTGACACAAGGAGAGCTTAGGGAATCCTGCTCCAACACCAGGACAGCTCAGGGAATCCTGCTCTGACTCCAGGAGAGCTCAGGGAATCCTGCTCTGACTCCAGGACAGCTCAGGGAATCCTGCTCTGACTCCAGGACAGCTCAGGGAATCCTGCTCTGACTCCAGGACAGCTCAGGGAATCCTGCTCCAACACCAGGACAGCTCAGGGAATCCTGCTCTGACTCCAGGAGAGCTCAGTGGATCCTGCTCTGACTCCAGGAGAGCTCAGTGGATCCTGCTCTGACTCCAGGACAGCTCAGGGAATCCTGCTCTGACTCCAGGACAGCTCAGGGAATCCTGCTCTGACTCCAGGAGAGCTCAGGGAATCCTCCTCCAATCCTCCTCAGTCAAATCCACAGCCAGATCTGTCCCATTTATCCATTTGCTACTTCAAAAACCGGCTTTTGAGGCACACAGAAAATAGGAGATGCTGATAAAAATTTTTAATTTTAATTTTCTTTTTATGTTGCTCCCTTTTGGAGACCTTCTCATCCATTTTTAACATCTCCACTTCCAAAAAACGCCCTGGGGTGTTTTAGCACCCTTTTAGCATAGGTTAATTCTCCCACAGCAATGCAGAACTAAAGAGAGAGTTGGGGATGTTCTTCTGTGGCATCAATGGAAAGTCATTTCTGGCAGCTATGGCCATGAATGGCTGTGATTTGAACCAGCTGGCTGCAGTGAGGGGGTTGGAAAGGGCTTCATCCCAATTCCCTGTGTGAGCTGGGAGGAACAGGGACTGAACAGAGTGTGGGTGAGCAGGGAAGCGATGTCAGGGCAGAGCAGGGCTGAGCAGCACAGCTCCACCGAAATGCAGTGACCATTACTGGGCAGTATTTGGTTTTGGATCCCTTGTGTAAACCCCAGCTTATGGAAAGTTCCAGAAACCTCTGCTGGCAGGTGAATGAGAAGCCAGGTTGCCAAAGGCACCACTTTCAGATAATGCACTGACACTGTTATCAGCACTGACAGGACTTTTTAGGTGAGTAATACTGACAAACTAGGTTTCAGGGTCTGTTTCTCCTGCTTTATATCTCTTGTGTGCACATATAGGAGGAGATGGTAAATCAGTGGTAAATGTATTTATTCCATCTCACTCTGCCCATGAAAAAGATACCTAGAGGTAGAAAAGGTACAGGGAGTGATGAAAAGGATCTGTGGAGACATGCACAGCCTACCTACAAGGAGAAATTTAATAGTCTGGGAGGTGTGATATAAGGGAGACAAGAAAAATCTATAAAGTCATGATCTGAAGATGATGAGAAGCAAATTATCCTCTTTTGTTGGGATGGGATACTGTGAGACTCCCACTTAACCAGACAGCTGTTTAAAGCAGCAAAATGAGGTGACTTTTTTTACTTCTGTAATGAAATTCTGAACCTCACTCTTTGAGCAGAACCAGGGAATTGGGCAGTGTTTCTGAACAAACACTCTGAGCAGTGACTACCCGGGATTTTCTATGCATTAGCTTAATTTGCTAGTGGTGGTTGTTCTGTTGGGTTTGGTTTGGGAGTTTTTTTGTGTTTTTTTTTCCTTAGAGATGTTATTTTAAAACACGAGCCTGACAGCATCACAGCTTACCAAGGGTGTTTGTAGAGGGGGGGCTGAGAAAGGGAGATCCAGGAGCGAGTCTGGCTCCTGAGGAATTGCTCTGATTCCACGGCAGCGTTTCTGCAGCTGCAGAATGGAAAAGGAGATATTTGCTTTATGCCTAAGAGGCTTTATTGTTTCTAAACTATATATAGTCCTGTAATCTTGCTGTGGATAGGGGAGGGCACTGCGGGCCAGCCTCCAGAGCATCCCCGCGCTGGCGGGTGGGGAGCGAGGGGTTAACGCGGGGCTCTGGCAGGCTCATTGTCAGAATGATGTTTAGCCAGGTGTTAATCCGTGTCTGCGGGGAATTGCTGGGATTCATTATTCATCCCGCTGGGGGAGGTCACGGGCCTGGGCGGCTGCCAGAGCCGGAGCAGCCTCCGCTCCCGGCTCCACGGCCGTGCGCCAGCCGGGATGGGGCGGTGAGAGCACCGGGAGGAGCCGGCAGGGCTGCGGGGAGGCAGCGGAGAGAGGGGACACGGACAGGGATAGGGGACACGGACAGGGATAGGGGACAGGGACACGGACAGGGACAGGGATAGGGGACACGGACAGGGACAGGGGACACGGACAGGGGACACGGACACGGACAGGGGACACGGACAGGGACAGGGGACACGGACAGGGATAGGGGACACGGACAGGGATAGGGACAGGGGACACGGACACGGATAGGGGACACGGACACGGACAGGGATAGGGGACACGGACAGGGACAGGGGACACGGACAAGGATAGGGGACACGGACAGGGATAGGGGACACGGACAGGGACAGGGGACACGGACAGGGACAGGGGGCACGGACAGGGGACACCGGCACGGACAGGGGACACGGACAGGGACAGGGATAGGGGACACGGACAGGGACAGGGATAGGGGACACGGACAGGGACAGGGGACACGGACAGGGGACACGGACAGGGATAGGGGACACGGGCAGGGACACGGACAGGGATAGGGGACACGGACAGGGACAGGGGACAGGGACAGGGATAGGGAAAAGGGACACGGAGAGGATACAGGGGCAGGGATAAGGGCAGGAAGGAGTGACACAGGCAGGGGAGAGGGGCAGGGGGACACGGACAAGAAGGAGGGACACGGGCAGGAGGGAGGGACAGGACAGGAGGGAGGGGACAGGGCTGGAAGGAGGGACAGGGCAGGGACAGGGCTGGAAGGAGGGACAGGGCAGGGACAGGGCGGGAAGGAGGGACAGGGCAGGGACACGCGGAGGGAGCTCCGCGCTCAGCGCTTTCCCCGCCCGTCCCTCCGGCGCTCCGGGAACAGCGGCCGCTCTCCGGCAGAGCAGCTCCGGCTCCTTCCCTGCCGGGGACCGAGGCCGGGGGGGACACAATGATCAAATCCAGCTGGTTCTATGTGAAGTTCAAGCATGCCGAGAAGGTAAGTCCAGCCTCTGCTGCAGCCCTTCCCCGGGCACTCAGCTGCTCCCCTTCCCTGGAAGTGTCACCGGGAACTGGAATTGGTTTTTTCTGTGATTCCATAGATAAGGCTGTGCCCATGGAAGTGTCACCGGGAACTGGAATTGTTTTTCCCTGTGATTCCATAGATAAGGTTGTGCCCCTGGAAGTGTCACCGGGAACTGGAATTGTTTTTTTCTGTGATTCCATAGATAAGGCTGTGCCCGGAGCAGGGCACGGGCTGCAGATGAGGCAGCAACTTCAGCACGGTGCAGGTGGAGGAAAGCTCGCATCTGATGCCTCCAATGCCGTGTCGGGGAAAAAATATAAAAATAGAGATGTGTTTGTTTTCCTCATGTGGAGATTGAAAAGGAGGAATATTTCTTGTTCTGTGGAGCCCGTTATGAGTTGTGACCTGCTTCTGCAGGGAGGTTAGTTGTTTATTCTCCTTTTAGTTGGCTGTAATTATTACTGAAAGAAAGAACTTTTATTGATCAAAAAGTAGCAAGATGTGTTCAGGAGTCTTTGGTGTGGGGTTTACTGTGGAGCTTGCTGTATTTCCCATTGCATGAACAGAGTGTTTGCTGGGGGATTTTCCTCTTGCACTCAGCTTTTACTTTATCCGTGCCTTGGTACCCAGATCGTGGGGGAAGCAGAGGAACAGGGATGGATGGGGAGGGAGGATGGACTGGGATTGCACAGGGATCTGCTCAACAGTGCTGCATTTTCACTGGGGATCTCCTGCAGGGTCTCCTGCCCTAGGTTAGAGCCTGATCCCATTTTCACTGGTGCTGAGATGCAGGCAGGATGTGGATGTGGCTTTGCTGTTTCCTTAATCCAGCAAAATAGGGAAAAGAGCAAGACAACTTTCTGTGAAAACACTGAGCAGCCCTGCTGTCTGTTCCCTAAACATCCTTGAGCAGTTAGCAATTTGCTCTTAGAGCAGAGGGAAAAGCCATGCACGTGCTGTTAGTCTGAAATTATCTATTCTGGCAAATAATCCCACATTGATTTATTGCTTGTCTTTGTGCCTCAAGTTATACTGCACTCAGTGAAAGCGTATGTATTTCATTTAACATAAAGCATATATATTTCATTTAACAAGATTGTCCTATCATTTATCCCAGGCTGCAAATAGCACGTGTCACAGATGTAACTGTTCCATTTCATTTGTTTTGGGCAGTCTTAAAAAGGCTGCAAAGTTCACTGTATTAGGCAGTTATTATCTTCTTGATGTTTCTCTGCAATAATTCTGTGTCCTTTAAAGTTATATCAGACCTATGAATATCTCTAATTAAACAAATCTCTATATATTTAGCATATAGAACTTCCTGGAAATAATCTAAGGAAATCACCAGTTATTTGCCAGTGGGTGAGGTTGGCTATTTAAAATGCATGGGGATTTCTTTTTCCTCTACATTTTGTGATTCAGTTCCTTTATTTTTTTATTTTTTTTTTGACACCCCTTGCAGTTGCTGCAGAAAGCCCTGGAGTCCCTCAGCAGAGCAGATAATGTTCCTGCTCTGCTGTCACCGGCTGATTCTGTGGAGTGTTACATAACCTGTCATACCAGTTTTGTCACAGACAGATATTTTTGAGATCTACAACCTGGGAAATTTGAGCGTGGATGAGATCCAGGAAACCCATTTAACCAGTAAACCTACAGAAACTTGTGCCTTTCCAGCCTTTCCTCTGACCCAGCAGGGAAGGTGCCAGGTCTGTTCATCTGAAGATGATGACTGGGGAGAAAAGCCCCAGACCACAATGCCCACACTCAGGAAGGCAAAAACTGAAGTGCATGTCTGGTCTTCTGCTGGATTTCATGTGTGATGAGGGACTGGTAACCCTTTATTTTACAATATAAAATAAGGGTTTTATCCTGATATATATATCAGGAGGTTCCTGAGCCATTTTGGGTTTGGCTGCATGGATGGGCTGTACCCCCTTGCTGAACACAGGATTTGGTGTCAATATTCCTGTTGCACTTGGGGCTTGGCTTGCTCTGCTTTAGCTCCCAGTCTTGGCTGCCTGTGAAAGTTGTGCTAGTGTGGCTTAGGTGTGAATTGACACTGAATTTATTAAACTGCTGCAGTTCTCTGGCTGGACACTGTGGGTACACACTCCATGGAACAAGTGTTTCTGCAGTAGTACAACCACACTGCCTTAAAAAAATTAGGTCAAATTCTTTTGGAACTCCTCTGCGTTGTCATGGTCTTAGAAATTGGGTTTATGTGAGCTAAGCTGAAGAACCTTTGAAACTCTCAAACCAGCTTTTTACAGCAGTTTGTCTAAATGGATTTAAAACCTCCCTTGGAGATGCAGTTTCTCCTCTGCAGCTGGCACGAGTGCTCCACTCCCAGCTGGGCCTTGTCAGCCCACACAGGGAGGTGATCCCAGCTCCACCTGAGCTGCCTTTATTCCCTTTTTGTGCTGCCTTTATTCCCTTTTTGTGCTGCTTTTGTTTCCAGGCGGGTCAGTGTGTCCCAGTGAGGGCACAGCCCTGTGGTGTGTACCTGCAGGAGCAGAAAGGACACTGATGTCTCTTCTGGCAGCAGCCTGTGAAACCCAAATTAATTTAAGTTTGCTCTCCTCATGTGGAAGTGTTACATAATCTCTGTTTAAGGGAGGTCATTTTAGGTTGGGAAGAGGTTGGGTCTGTGCCCTCCTGTCAGTGCAGAATCTCAGTTAATCACAACTGGAGCTGCTCTTGCTGTGCTGACATTGCACTGCTCCCTCTGAATTCTCTTGTAAAGAAGTTCATTGACATTTTTACTGCCTGGCTGCCTTTGCTGAAGTTGATGTCCTTGCCTCTGGCCATCACAGTTTTATTTTTTTTTTTCCCTTCTGGTTTACTTCAGAAGATGTTGATGTCTGAGGCCCCCACTTTGATAATGTATATATTTATATCCATGTCAGAGGTAACTGCAGGAGGCTTGTACATTGTAAAATCTTCCTTCCCATGTAGATTGACAGCCTGTCAGAGTGCTTTCCTCCTTAAACTGTTCCATTGCTTGTGTTTGAATGCTGCTCATGCCAGCTGGGTTATCTACAGAGATCTAAACTGAGGTGTGCTCATGGAACTGGCCTGAGCCTCAGGGACTGAACCCTCACAGCTCTTCTGGGAGCTTCCAAACTCATCCCATCCACCTGGAGCCCTGACATCTCTTCATCACTTCATTCATCTCATCTGCCTGCTCGCTCAGTGACTGGTTTGTACTGGTAGGAAGCGGTCATGCATCTGTGGGTGCAACACAAAGCCTGAAAAATGGTCACCTTTTATCCTAAAGACATGTTGGAACTGGAAACAGGAGAGAAAGAAATGGATGTACTTTGGTGTGTTAGTTTGCTCAAGTCATCCAAAGTGTTTTTTTAAGCTGTGTAGACAAGCACAATAAAGCCTTTCCCCAGCAGCACATTTTTAGTTGTGATTAAAATAACCAGATAATAATAAAAAAAAACCCCAACTAAAGTAGAAATCTCCACAACTTCATCTTGAGTCTATTATCAAGTTAATTGCTAACATGCTATAATACAGCCTGAAAGGAAGCCTGTAGGATAAACCCCAAAGTTTTTCTGTTTCAAAGATTTACTATCAGGTCACTTGGCCACGAGCTGCTGGGACACAATACCCGTATTCAGTCTGGGTGCATTTACACCGGAATTAAGATTCAAAGGCTTCATGTGAATAATATTGCTGACACCAGGAAATTAGTTTAATCTGAAGGGGGAAAGAAAAAAAGGCAAGCTCTTGGAAAAAAATCAGTGAAATTCTAGAAAGTGTGGGGGACGTGTGGAGGGAGGCAGGGGGAATGGGCAGCCTGGCTTCACGTGTTGCTGCCCGGATCTGAGGGAGCTGATGGATGAAAATGGAGGACTTGAAAGGTTTTGCTTTGTCCTTGAAAAGCCCTGTCCCTTGTTTGAGGTTCATTGATAGATATTGCTGAACTGAAGCAAAGCTTAATTTTCCTGTTCCCAGCAGTGCCCAAGGGAGAGAAGTGCTGTATTTCTAGCTAGAAAATTAGATTAAAACACCCACCACCTAGATCCAGGGTACATTCATTTCATCCTCTCTTGTAAGACTCTCACTACTCTGAAAGGCAGTTTACAGTTTTGACAGCTAAAATAAAAAGCCTGAAGGACAAGCAACCACTTTGAATGTTAGAAGGGCTTCATTTCCAGCAGAAAGATTTCAATTACAGTCATTTTCCTCCAGTAAGTACAAAGAGGTAAATGGAACCCCTGTTTCAAATGTTAAACTCACAGACTACATTATTACCAGTTGTACTTTGAAAGTAAAGGATAAAGCCCATCTAAATCAAAGCCCTGGTTCCAAATGACTTTTTAAGAGTGTGCTGAGGTCTGCACCCCGTAATTCAGGCACTCTGTGCTGAGCAGCACCGAGCACATCAAATGTGACTTCCATTAGACCGTGCTGCTCTTGCAGGGGATCGAGGCAGGAAGCATCTTGCTCGACAAGCACTGAGAGATGCAACTTGAAAGGGCTGTTCTGCAGCTGGGAATTCATCAGTTGGCTGTATTTTTAGAGAATTTAGGTTGTTTTTTTTTTTTCATCCCTGACTCTGCTCGTTATTTGTCTTGTCCCTCTCAGCAGTAGTTTGAGAAAGGTTTGGTTATTTATCTCCTGTGTGGCACAACCTCTTCTCCCTGCCACTCCCCACACCAAGGTTTTTCATCCCAAACCATTTCCTGCCCTTGCTGGGGTAGGGAACACCTTTCCATAAGTCCAGGTACTGAAATGTTGCACAGTGTTTGCATCCTAGAGCGCTCTGCAGAGCCTGACAGCTGAGGTGATGAATCAGCCTGATGTCCTGAGCTCACCACAACATTCATTTTCCATGGTGAGCCCTCCCAGAATCCACACCCGTGGCTCTCTGGAGTCAGGGACTGCAGGGTTTGGGTGGCAGAGGCACATCCAGGCTGCTCCACTGGCACTCACACCACCCTGGGAGCTGGGAACCCACCTGTTCTCTCACCAAAAGTGTTTGCTGGAGATAATTATGCTGTTTTATTTATTTCTCTTTGCTATTTCTTTCCCTCCTTGCCTTGTAGAAGGATTTATGCAGGTGTGAAATCAGATGTTGCTCCTAAAACTGATGGGGATGATCAGCAAAGGGTTGAGCTGTCCTGAATTGCTCAGCACCTGGTTCACTATTTTTATCACTTTTAGATGCTAAATTTTTTCAGTTTTTTCCTTTCCTGCCTATGAGTAGTACAAGTTTGCCTTTTAAAAATCGTGTTGCAAATGTGACTGACGGTATTTTGGGGAAACGAGTGAGATTTGTCATTTTAAGTTCTTGTGAACAGAGATTGGGTGTAATCAAGGAAAACAGATGTAGGGGATTTAATTTACTTGTGAACACAAATCATAAAATCATAGAGTGGTTTGGCTTAGAGAGGTCTTTAAAAATCATCCAGTGCCCCCCCTGGGCTGCAGAAACGACTGAAGTACTTATTTATTTATTTTTGCTTTATTTATGTGTCTGTTTATTTATTTTGACTTCAGTGGATCTTTCTCAGTTCTGGCAGTTGTTGGTAGTTGGATCCTGTGTGTTTTTGGGTCAGGGTGTTTAACTGAGCTGTAAAATCCTGATTTCTTTCTGTGCCACAGATTGAACCTTGTTTGCCGCTTGTTTTTTTGCTGTAAATGGTTATCAGGGAGGGCCTCCGAGTTCTTCAGGCTTTCCTGGGAATGTGGTAGAGATGGAAAGGGATTTTCCTTCCTTGATCTGGGGCAGTGGTGGTGTCCTGTGTGTCAGGATGACTCAAGGGCTGCTCCTGCCCCTGGCAGCATCAGCAAATCCCAGCACCACCCACCTTCCCCCTGAGATCTCTCACAAAAGGAGTCACTGGGGCAGAACTGTTCAAACATCTCAGTGACACTTCAGGGTCCTCCCACTTAGAAATGGGAATGTGTGGTTTTTTCTTTATCCCCACCTGGAGCCAGCTTCTGGACAGCTTTGTCTTTAATATGGATTTGGATCTAGACCTCAAACTTTTCCATCTTTAGTCCTTGTTTTTTGCATATTCTTGTGAGGCTGAGAAGAACTGAATACTAATGGGAATAGTCAGTGGCAGATAAAATAGTAGAGGGAAAAAAAACCAACCTTGTTACATTCTTCTGATGTAAATTTTTAATCAAATGTATTTTCTTCTGTTAAGCAACTTTTACAGCCCACTGCACAAAACATACAACCAAAAACCTTTGCACAATGAGCTGCATGTAATAGGCTAGCAATGCATCCATTACACGTTTTTAGGTCTGTAATGCATTTAAATCCATTTTTGTGTGCATGGTAGTGTAGCCTTCAAAAGATAATTAGAATTTGCTCCGTTTTGCCTTCATAGTTCCTTAGGTTTTCTTCCAATTGCAATGCTTTGGAAAGCTTCATTAGAAGTGGTCTTTTCTGTAACTAGAGGGAAATGCCATTTGAATACCTTAGGAAATTCTCAAGAGGTTAGAAAGCTGGAAGTTTTGTATCAACATTTCTGCTCATCCTGGTGCCTCCTTTCTGGGGGTTTTGTGGGGTTTCTCCAAGCAGGGGCTGCTTTCACCACTGTGCCAATGATGCCTTCAGTTTAACTTTCATATTTTTCATATTCTGTGTTTCCTAGGTGTGTGGTTTTGAGCTTCACATGAAGAGTTAGTGAACTCTCTTCACAGAGCAGGCAGACAAAACAATCCCTTTTCTAGCTTGATACCAAGGACAATCCTTACAAGTTTCAGGCCCAAAAGCAGAAACAAGGGTGGACTGAGGAGAGAAAAGAAGCAGGATTGGGTTTCATCATCTGAAACTGTAATTGGACAATTAACCCCCAGGTGCAGATGGACCTAAATCTATGAAAATATGAGACCTTGTGACCAGCTTGTGACCATTTTTGGTCCATCCTGGGTGTAGCCCTGGCCAGGCTCTTGTACTACCAAGGTCCTGTAAGTCCTTTCAATAAATCCCTATTTTATTCTTTAGCTCTGCCAGCCTCTGTTCCAGCTCAGCCTTCCCAGGGCATCACCAAGAGCTGGAGGCACTGGATTTGTCCCTTGGCTGTGCCCAGGGGTGGCAGGAGGAGGTGCTGGGGTGTCCCTGGGGGACAGGAGTGCTCCTCCCTTGGGGCTGCTGCCTGCCAGGGATCCTCTGGGCTGATCCGGGGACAGGTTCAGGCACTCAGAAATTCACAGGAACCCCCTTGAGCCGCTGTCTGGGACCCAACTTTTGATTTGAGAGCCTGTGCTGTGTTTAACTCCGTGGCCAGTAACGCGTGGGTACTTGATGGATTAATATTCAGGACACAGTAGATGAGAGAAACTGGCTGGGAGGATGTCACACACAATCTGTTCTTTTTGAATTCCTCTTTGTTTTGAAGCTAGATTCACCAATTCTGTAGATGGGAAGGGGGAAAAAAAAAAAATACAGGCTTACTCTGATTTTTAAATTTTTTATTCTCCCCTCCTGGACTTCATTTGCCTGAGGGCTAGTTCTGCCCTTTAATTATTTAAGAACTGGGTTTTGTTTACAGTTTGTAATAAAACTGATAAAAGATTAACAAGGTGCTTGTGAATCATTTTAAGCAAATTAAAGCTTTGAAAGACTTACAACTACAAATATTTGAAAATTGTGCAGCAGAAAAAATAAGAACAGACCAGAGCAGATAATCAAGGTATTGGATTTGTTTGGGAGAAAAAAAATATCTTGTTTGCAATCAGATGTGAGAGCAGCATTGTCTGCTCTATGAAATATTTATATGTGCTTTTAGCAAATTTGAAGAGACTGGTTGTATGAAACAGCACCAGGCCTGTTAAAATCCTGGTTTATTACAGTGTGGGGTAGGTGCAGGGCCAGAGGATGGGGTGGGGAGGGGATTCTGAGTGGGATTTGTGTGTCCAGGTTCACTTTAGCAGCAAACCTGTGCCAAAGCATGGGTGCCTTATGCTGCTTTTAGGGACTCTGGTGGCTCTTCCCTAAAGCATCCTAATGAAATGATGGACTCTGAGCTGACTGCCCTGCAAAAGTGAAATCAGGGAGGTTCTAACTCCATTTCTAGGCACAGATTTTGGGGTTATAATGGATATTTCCATCAAGACATCAGCACATCACTCAGTAGTGCTATGAAAGACAAAGCAGCTAAAGGTAAGGGAGCATCCTAAGGATGGAGCAGGGAGCATTGCTGTGATGGAACAGAAATTCCTGATTTCCCTGTGTCAGGGCCATGTGCTGCTCTCATCATTCCCTCTCCAAACACCTGCAGACACCGAGGGCTCAGAGGGGAAAGGCAAGGCTGTTCAGAGGGGTCTGTGTGAGGAAGAACTGAATGAACCACAGCCCCTCAGGCAGGGGGAAAAGGAAAGGGGACGTGGCAGAGGTCTGTGAATTCGGGCAGGACAGCAGAAACCAGGTGTGTTTCTCCTGAAACACCAGGAGATGCCAAGGGGTGTTGGGGAGAGCCCAGCTGGAGGAGGTCAGGTTGTTCTTTGGGAGGGTGCTGGCCAGTGCAAATGGGTGTTCTCAAGGAAACTGCAGATGCTGAAAGTTCACATCACTTGTGGGAAAGTGGGCCAATTAATGGAAAATAAATCAATGGATTGCCACTGAACCCCTGACAGGAGCTCAGGGAGCTGGGAGTGACTGGTGGTGGAAGCAAGGGGGAAAGATGCAGGCATATAAATAGAGAGACAGGAGTATTATATGTACTTATCCTATTTTTATTCTCTTCCTTTGGACACCCATTTATGGCCACTGTTGGAGAGAGGATGCTGAGCAAGCTGAGCCTTTGATCTGGCCCAGCACAGCCGTTCTCTGGGGCAGCTCTTTCTGAAACATCTTGTCCTGTGTGGTGACTTCTGCATAAAACACATGTTCTTCAACACCCCCTGAGCTCTGCAGCTTTGCATTTGGCTGTGGTTGTTACCTTCAGACAAAGGAGTGTCACACAGTGATTACAGGGTGGTTCTAATTGCTGGATTCCCAGGGAGTGAAAAGTGCTCTGGCTCTGGGAAGGAGAATCTCACATTGCCTCTTCTGTGTGCTTCATTTTCTCCAGCCATAAAATGGCTGTGAAGGCAAATGTGTTATCAGGAGTTTTGTCATCTTGGAGGGGATTCTGATGCATTTCTCTGAAGCCACTGAAGGCACAGAAGCAAGAGAAGGCAAGCAGCATTTCCATTGTAGTGTCCCCAGAAAAGTTTGAAGATGGGTGGATTATTGCATTGCAAAGCTTTTCAGCACCCCAGTGAAAAATCAGGACAAACCTTTAAGCCTAAATTACATTCACAATTGAGTGAGGTGACAGGAAACTTCTGGGGCAAGTGAGGAGAGCTGGAGTCTAATTAAATGGAGTAATTTTATTCCTTTGGGGATGAGCTGTGAAAGCCAACACGGTAACACAGCAGGTTCAAAGGTCTGTGTGTAGGTCCTAATCTCCTTAAAAGATGGGATTGAATTTCACTGTCTGTATCATAAACCTGGGTTCAGTAACTAAATAGTTCCTTTCTTGAGCATCCAAATATAAACTGGGAAAGAAGGCAGAGGAGCTTAAAGGAGGGGAATTAAGCTGTGCCTATGCACAAATGCTGCCTATAGCTCAGTGATAATCACAGAAATATTCTGGAATGATCTTTCTGTCCCCCTTTTCAGCTGTGTGGGGCTCTAATGTGCCCTGTTAGAATTACACTTTGAGGCAAACAGCAATGATTTAAATGTCTCCTTTTTCCTTTCCCTGTAGCTGATGTTTGTGCTCTGCTCTCTTTGGAAAGGAGTTGTGAGCAGTGGGAGCTGGCAGGGCTGGGGCTGAGCCCAGTGTGGGGCAGGGCAGTGGGTCCCCATCTCTGCACGTGGCTTGCATTACTCTGCAGCTTTATTGGAGCAGGGTTTGCAGCTCCCAGGGTTCTGCACAGCACAGATGTTGGAGATGAACAGATAGTGCCTCCATTTCCTTGTTTAGCGTTCTGTCATCCCTGTGTTGTCATCAATCTTTGTCCAGCCCTCTTGAAACTTCGCCTGTGTTTGTTGTGTTCCCTGTGACTGTCAGTGATCTCCTTTAAAAGCCCAGGATCCATTCCATCTGCTCCTAGGGAACTTGGCAGCTTGCATGGCAAGCAAGAGCTGATTTTTTTTTATTTTTTTTTTTCCCCTGTGAGTGCTAGTTCAGAGAAGTCAATTCATGGCTAAAAAGATTAAATCCCTAAATCAGAAAAGCTGGAAAAAAAAAATATAACAATGGCAGCTCTGCCAAGGAAGTGCTTCTTGTTGGATTAAAAAACCTTATGACAAGTTGAAAGAGAGAGATTTGGAAGGGTAATTCAATTCTGTTGTCAATCCAGGAGAGTTAAAGCTGGAACTGTGTTAGAATACATTAACAGCACTGCCTGGATGGAGAGAATCAAGTGCCTGTCAGAGGCAGTTTAGTGCTGGTTTCCATTCTGCCTCTCTCATGACCTGGTTTGGATTCCTTGCCCTGGGGTTCATCACCTGCTGTGTCCCCTGTTTCCATGTGCAGGTTCCCTCTGAAATAAGCTGTTTGCAGCATCAAGGACACGGGGGGTGGCAGTGGGATGAGGATGGGAGGGGGCCAGGCTGGCAGGTTTGGAGAGAGAGGCACCCATGTGGAGTGTGGGGGGTGGCAGGGACACCTCACACTGCAGTGTCCCCTCTCCCTGGGGCTGGCAGCACCCAGCTGCTGTTCTCCTGAGAGCAGAGAGCTGCTTCTCCTCCTGGGGATGGCCCTGGTGCTGTCAGAGCTTGGGCTGTGCTGCTCTCCTGGTGCTCCTGGAGGCTGAGAGAGAGCCCTCACCTTCCTGCTCCTGCTGTGTCCCCTCCAGCTTCCCAGACTTGCCTTCCCTCCATCCATGTGAAAAAGGGGAAGCCAAAGACAAGCCAAAATCATCTCTCTCCTCAGCTCAAGGTTCAGATTGAAGGTTTCTGGTTTTGTCTTATCAAACAGGCTCATTCAGTGCTTGAACATCACTGTGGTGTGTCCGTGACAGAAACTGGGAGCACAAAATCCCACTTTTCTGCTCAGCACAGACAGCTGATGACAGGGAGGGATGGAGGGATGGAAGTGGCTGCTGCAGGGGTGGTTTGCTGTCCAGGCTGCACAGTCAGTGGCAGGGAGGGATGGAGGGATGGAAGTGGCTGCTGCAGGGGTGGTTTGCTGTCCAGGCTGCACAGCCAGTGGCAGGGAGGGATGGAGGGGTGGAAGTGGCTGCTGCAGGGGTGGTTTGCTGTCCAGGCTGCACAGTCAGTGGCAGGGAGGGATGGAGGGATGGAAGTGGCTGCTGCAGGTGTGGTTTGCTGTCCAGGCTGCACAGTCAGTGGCAGGGAGGGATGGAGGGATGGAGGGATGGAAGTGGCTGCTGCAGGGGTGGTTTGCTGTCCAGGCTGCACAGTCAGTGGCAGGGAGGGATGGAAGTGGCTGCTGCAGGGGTGGTTTGCTGTCCAGGCTGCACAGTCAGTGGCAGGGAAGGCTGGCTCTCCTGGCAGGTCACCCAGGGAGCAGCAGGACGGTGCTGCCCTCTCTCCTGGCACTCTGCACATCAGGGGACACTCTGAAATCCAGCATATCCACTGCTGTCACATCATTTCTTTCATCCTCTTCAAAAGTCAGGATAGAGCCCGTGTTCCCACAACATTTCTATCCAAGGATGGAGTCTGTGTGAAACAGTGCTCAGTACTGACCTGGGGAGAGTTCCCTGCACAGCTACAAACTGATCTTTATCATGACCACAGTCAAAACTCAAAAGATTTGTCTAGAAGTGTCTGTGTGTGGGCAGGTTTATAGATGTAATGTAATACTTGTAGGTCTGAACATTGCATGCAGTGTTTAATGTATAATTACATTAGACATATAATACCTCTGGGTTTAAACACAGACACAGGCACAGCGCTGATTGGTCTGCATGATGTTGACAGACAGTCACATATTTTTCCTTTTTGGAATAATTCACTGAGGTGTATGTAAGAAATCAGCAATAGCCTTTAATTTCCTTCAGTAATCCCAACTCCCACAATCAGTGCAGTGAAAGCCATCGTGCCTGGCTGGAGGTGCTTGTGTCACTGCCTTGGGAGCATTGCAAAGACTGGGAGACAGGACAGCAGCCTGGGAATTCCATGGAAACCTTTCCTGAGAGATGCTTCTGTTTTGTGACCGGGAAATTTCTGCATAATTCTATAGATCTTCTTACTCTGGATTAGGATTTAGCTAAAATCAAAATTGTGGAGCTGCTTCGTTGGGATATTTGCTTACAGCCAGATCCTTGCAGTTCACAAGGCAGATGAATGAGTTAAGCTGTGAGGGATCAGGGAGAAGCAGATTCCTTACATGATATTGAATATTGCACCAAGCTGTGTTTGCATCTTTTGCAGCCTGGCTGCAGATCTGCTGTGGGGTGTTTCTGTGCAGCTCCTCTGCCTTCACTGCAGCAGTGTCACCTCAGGCCTGGTTAATGAGCCAAAGCCATGTTCACTTCCCAGGGCTTTCCTGAGTCTGCCCCACACCTTGTCCTCATTTTATCATCTCCTAAATTGTGACACAGTCCCATCCCATCCCAGTGACACAATCCCATCCCATCCCAGAGCTGTGACACAATCCCATCCCAGTGCAGTGACAGGATCCCATCCCAGAGCTGTGACACAATCCCAGTGCAGTGACACAATCCCATCCCAGTGCAGTGACACAATCCCATCCCAGTGCAGTGACACAATCCCATCCCAGAGCTGTGACACAGTCCCATCCCATCCCAGTGCAGTGACACAATCCCAGTGCAGTGACACAATCCCATCCCAGTGCAGTGACACAATCCCATCCCAGAGCTGTGACACAGTCCCATCCCATCCCAGTGCAGTGACACAATCCCAGTGCAGTGACACAATCCCATCCCATCCCAGAGCTGTGACACAGTCCCATCCCATCCCAGTGACACAATCCCATCCCATCCCAGAGCTGTGACACAATCCCAGTGCAGTGACAGGATCCCATCCCATCCCAGTGCAGTGACAGGATCCCATCCCAGTGCAATGACACAATCCCATCCCAGTGACACAATCCCATCCCATCCCAGTGACACAATCCCATCCCAGAGCAGTGACACAATCCCATCCCAGTGCAGTGACACAATCCCATCCCAGTGACACAATCCCATCCCAGTGACACAATCCCATCCCAGTGCAGTGACACAATCCCAGTGCAGTGACACAATCCCATCCCTTCCCAGTGACACAATCCCATCCCAGTGACACAATCCCATCCCAGTGCACGCTCACAGGGCTGTGCAGTGGCAGCCAGGCAGCAGCAGGTCAGTGGAGGAATTTTTAATGGAAGAATAACGATATCTAGTCTGTCATGCAGCTAATCTATTTCTAAAATGAAGCCAGGACCTCCTTTTGCATGTAAGAGCAGCAGTTTAAAAGCCTGAGGCACAAAGAAATGTCCCAGGCTGAAGGCAAGGGTGAGGTTCTGCCTGGGTCCTGTCTGTCCATGGCAAGAGAAACACAAAGGTGTTTATTTTACAGGTTGTTATTTTTCCCCTCAGCATATCAACACCTAAGCAAGCTCAGGAGCAGGCAGAGCACAGTGGTCTCTTTTCCTCCTGGAGGTGAGCACGTTCTGCAGCTGAGGCTGTGCTGGAGCTGTCCTGTCCCACCAGCAGCTCTGCTCTGCCTTGCTGCTGCCCAGCCTGCAAGAGCCTGACAAGCACATTTCCCTGCTGGAAAATGGCATTAAATTAAATAGGTATCAGCCTGCTACTCTGGGAGCTGAATGTCAGTGCTAATAAACCAGAGGCTCCATCTTTCCCAGGGGACCTTTGGAATCAATTGAGAGCCGTGTCCCCATCCCCCTTTGCCAGGGGGTGAGTGCTGCTCGTGTCCTCGCAGTGAGGGACAGCAGCAGCACACTGTGAGTGACAGCCCTGCTCCCAGCTCTGGAGGAGACCAAGTGACCTTAAACTCTGCCCTTCTGCTTCTGTTCTCACTGTAAGAAAACACTCTTTTTTTGTTTTGGTTTTTTTCCCCCTGTTTTTATAACATTGCCCTGGCTTTCTGTTCATATCTATGTATTTTTTAAGGTCTTAACCCCTTCCTGCCCTGAGGTAGAATGAGATTAGCTTTGAAAGCAGCTCAATGTCATTTGTTTAAAAAAGAAAAACAAAAAAAAGAAGAGAGAGACTAAACCAAGGAAGGTGACCTTGCAAAGTTGCCTGTAGAAAAAGATCTCTCTTATCATAAGCCTAAAGTAATTAGCTTTATTTTTGGTGTTGCCTTGTATGAATTGTTCATGCATGTTGGCTGGCTGTGGAAATGCCTGATGACAGCCTGAGTGTGCTTTCCAGGCTGCTTGGCCACTGCCTGTGAGTGCCTGTGTCAGTGCAGGAGTTTCCTCTGCCCATGGGACGTGCACTGAGCACTCTCCCCGTTCTGCAGGGGAATGCTGGTAAATCTGGTAAATCTCTGTGCTCAGGGGGGATCCTGCATCACTCAGCACTGGAGCTCAAGGCTGCTAGGCAAGGAATAGTAATAGAAGAAATCAGCACCGTTGCTATCAATGAAACATCCTTTTCTGGCCTGTTTTGCTATTAAATGATGATGAAGTTAGTGCTTAATGTGGCAGGTGAGCAGAAAGGATCCCTTTCCCCATTGCTGTTCCTTTCTGTGGGCAATGGGAAACTCCTGGCTGGCTGAGATGAGGCTCTCAGTGGTGCTGGCAAAGCCATCCCATGCAGGATGTGCAAGGAAGTGTTTTCCTGGAGAGCTGGGGAGTTCCTGCACAGGGACCCAGGAGAGGGGTGAACAGCAGGGGCCACTTGGAAATGACTCTGCTGACGTGTCTGTCATGTCTGTGCTGGGCTGCTTCTCTTCCCTCGGCTGCTGCAGTCACTCCTCAGCTCTTGGGGCAGTGGATTTATGTCCTCACCTCCCCCAGATCACCAAGCCCAGTGCCCCTTGCCCTGGGAACAGCTGATGTTTCCACCCAGCACAGGGAGCATCCCCACTGACCATGGGGAAATGTGCTGATGGACACTGTCAGGAATGTTCCCTGTCTGTTCCTTGGCTCTCAGTGATACTGAAAAGTCCAAAGATGGTGTGGCTCTTGGTCTCCTCTTACTAATCCAGCAATTGTTTTGAGCCACGGTGAAAAAGTAAATGCAGGTATTGTTGTGCAGGCTTGGCCAAAGGACTTGGCTGTGGTGTGTAACCTATTTCTGGGTGTAATTACCTTGCCTGTTATCAGTGTGGTTGGTAGGGTGCAGCAGTAATCAGGTTTTGGCAGGAGATAGGGCTTTGTGTCTGCAGAGCCCTGCTCTAATCGGGGGGAGGATCAGGCTGCAGCAGCCGATGGCAGGGGCAGCGTGCTCCAACCCAAACAGCAGCTCTGAGAGCTCTGAGCCTGAATTCCCAGAGAATCAGGCATTTCAGGGGATACTGATGCAGTCTGGGGGCAAAAAAAGAATTATCTGTGATGTCAGTGGCGTGTAGGACATGAGAGAATAGGTCAGTGTCTCAAATGCAGCCTTTGGCAGCTGCTCCCTCTGACAGTGCTGGTGCCAACAGAGGGAGGTCATGGGAGGCAGATGTGGGATAATCTCTTCTCCACCTTAAATCTTCTCCTGGTTTAAACCCTGAGAACAAGCTTTAATAGCCTGCTTAAAGGGTGCAGTTCATTGAATTCTGCTTGGATTATGGCTTGTTCCATTTGGCTTGATTAGGTTCAGCAAGGAATTGGGAACAAACTCCAGAGCGACTCATTTTGAATGGGGAATGAGATCAGAGCTGACTCTAACATGTATTACTGTCAAATGCAAAAGAATTGGTGATGTTTATTCCCTCAGCTGAGGGCACCCACATCGTGGGCTTTCAGAGGATCCCCCCATGGCTGTGTTCTGCAGCCATGGGAGCTCTGTACAACCCCTCTTAGGATGGATGGATTTGCTGGCTAACACAAGGAGGGGAAGTGGAATGTCTAAATGTGGATGTGAAACATCACTGAAGTCATTCCCCCACTTAGGCTGACCTCCAGGATCATCCCTGCTCCTTCCACTTATCTAAATACACCAACTGAAATTTCTTACATGCAACTTGTGTGGCCCAGCATTGGATTTTTTTTTCTTCTTTTTTTTTTTTATTTTCTTTTCCATCCTTAAAGTAAACTGAGGCTGCTTCTGCCAGAGCATAATCTCTCCTGCAGTGCAGTGATTAAATGCTGGTAGTTGGAGGGCTAGGAAAGTCCAGGAATTGCTTCTCCCAGGAAAAGCACATTTTTGGAAGATCTGTTTTGATTAGTCACTAGGATTTGTTTGCAGAACTCTCTGGAGAGCTCAGGTGTTTTGGGTGGATCAGAGCAGGTAACAGCTATTCCCTGTTAGGATGAGGCAGAGCAAGTGTGTCAGCTTTGTGCTGAGGAGAGAATCCTTCTGCAGCCTCTCCCTCGCCTTCTTCAGACTCCCCAAAATGCCTGATCTGAATCAGCTTTAAGAGGGTTTTATTTCCCCTTTCCTTTGTTTGAAGTTCCAGCCCTGTGCAAACCCATCAGAAAGGACTCATTGTGGGGCAGCCCCGATAGCATCAGCTGCCAGTTTATCTTTCCTGTGGCACAGTGGCTCCTGTTCCTGCCCAGGGGCTCCTGCCTTGGATTGTTCCCATGGTTTGGGTGGCTTTTGACCCACTCCAGTCCCGAGCTGAGCTTTTGCCTTCAATGAGCTCAGTGTTATCAGCTCCCCAGGGCTGCTGTACCTAGCAGAGCCTGGCACCCACTCAAGGCTGTGGGCGTCCCTAAGATCCATCATTGATGGCTCACATGCTTTTTCCTCCCCAGTGAAAACAAGCACTTTTTGTTTAAGTTCACTAATGTTTGGCAAAGAAATATAGCAGTAATTATACACCCAGCCTCGTCCTCCTCCTCCTCCCCCTGCACCCCCAATCCCACTTTTGTAAAGGCAGCTAGCACTGGAACTGAAATAAATGTCATGAATGAATAATAATTTCTTTCATTTACACAGTAATTAAACTTGTTGAATGCAGACTTTATGCTTTACTGCACAGTGTTTAATTTGAGTGGTAGATCCAGGCTTTTGTTAAATTCAGGAAGGGAAAAATGAAATATCTACATGACTATCAATGTGTTTTGTTACAAACACTTTGTGGTTGGTTTTTTTTTCCCTACAGTGATGCTGACAAAGGGGATGAATGTGCTTTTCAGACTGTTGTTTGCATCTTTACAAAGGTACTTTGTGGCCAAGGTTTCAGAAATGTGACAGAGATGCACCTCCAGTGCTTTAAGGCCGCAGGGATTAATCAGCATTTCTGAAACCTTAGTCATGGGCATAGATAGATGGGTATATCCCATCTTAGCAATTTCACTTTCCACAGGATTTATTTTTTTCCTTCTTTCAGTCCTCATGGCTTCATCTCTCCCCAGGAATTGGCCTCTTCCCCTCCCTGATGAAAGGCAGGGCACGATGGCAGCAGCATTTACAGAGGGGTGATGTCCTCCCCCAGGCAGAGAGGGCTTGAGCAGTGGTGAGGATGGAAAATTGGCTGGTTTGGATACAGAAGCAGGGCAGCTGTTACCCCAAAACTGCAAGCACAGAACTCTCTCAGGAGCTTTCCCAGAACGCTTCCCAAAAAAAGCTGGACAAAGTGTTTTAATTCTCTTACATCCAAAGATTATTTTTTCCACCTTTTCTGCTCTCAGGGGCTGACATCTACAAATGTGTGTTGCTAACTTCATTTTCCTTCTTACTGAGGGAGCAAGAGGCACTTGGGCTGTTTTGTTTATAGCTGTGCTCTCAGCCTGCTGCATGTCTGGAGATGAAGGTGACAGCTTGAGATTTGTGAGCCTAATTGGCATACAAAAAAATTAATCCACTGGGAAATGAGTTATTTGCAATTATCTGTAGATTTGGCTTTATTTCATGGAGACAAATATAGTTGCTTGGTGACTTAATTACAACATTTTTTTTAAGATTATGAGATTTTAAAAAGGATATCATTATTAACAAGATCTTGAGACTATATTTGGTGATTCTGTAATTACAGCTCTGGCCATATTTGTTAGCTCAGAAAATAATACGTGGAAGCTTTTAATTAAAATAATGAGATCTGTTCTTGCAGATAGGCTTTCAAGTACCACCCTTGGATAACAGGACCCTTTATTGTTCAGTACAATCTGAAAGGAGCTGTACTGTGCTGGGAGAGTGTCACAACTAAGGCTGAGGCAGATCAGCATTAAAATATTCTTTGGCTGCTGGTTAAGAGGATGAGCACGGAGAGGGTAAAGCAGCTAATTGGCCACAGCTCAGCTGAGCTCTGCTGGCCAAGTTTCTCAGAGAGAAAATGGCCAGGAATAGTCAAACATTGTCCATGTGTGTGGCTGCTGTTGGTGTGCAGGGTGTGCAGATGTGAGCACAGCTCTTCCTGAGCAGATTGCCAGGGGCTGGGGTTCAGAGCAGGATGAGCCCTGGGAAGGAGGTGGCAGCCACCCCTGTCCCCCCCAGCACAAACTGGGGGTGCTGGAGGCTGCTCTGTGTCACTGGGAGCTGCACTGGGATGGTGGCTCCTGGATCCCAGAAGAGCCAGAGTGCCCCAGTGAGAGCTCCCTGAGCCAAGGGTGCCCGTTCCTTGGGGATAAAGCAGCTGTGCCTGCAGCTGGGAGCCACTGCCTGCTGTCCTGTGGCTCCAGGGACTCTGTTTACAGAGCCAGAATTGTGCACTGGGGCTGTTACTACAGAGTGAACCTTCCCAGGTGAGCCTGGCTCGTGCTGCTGGAGCAAAATGCTGGTTTTACTCCTGTCACTGTGATGGGCTCACTGAGGAGCCCTAAAGCACATTCCTGAATTAGTGTCCAACACCCATCAGCAAGGGATCTCCAGGAGATCCAGGTTTTTTACCCTTTCACTGATGTGGTTTCTCCACCAGACCTATTTGGCATCACCTTTTTCACAGACAGGGTGCTGATTTCGCTGTTCTGCAAGGGAGGTAGAGCACATTTCCCTCCTGACACAAAACAGTGTGGAACAGCACAGCCCTGGGCCCTCTGCAAGCAAAGGAAAGACTTGAGTGGACTTCAGGATACACTGAATCAGACCCTACAGGAGAAAAGAATTAGACATGCAACATCAAAGCACTATTTCCACATCTGGGAAAGTGTTCAGAGAGTCCCCAAAGGTAAGATTAGGGGAAAAAAGAAGAAAAAAAAAAAGTCAAGTGTGTTCATTTCTTATTAGCAATGTTATTGGCAATGAGATATTCTAATTGAATTACTCCTAATTAAAATAATTATGTTTTCTAAGTACTGTGATCTGTAGAGACCATGTAGAGAATCAAAGATAGAAATAAACAACACCTTGTAAATTCTCTCTAAGCTTGATGATGCTTAAAGTGGTTTTTTATTATTATTTCTCTTGCTCTGCATGGGCTGGTGCTCATGTCATGATGGCTTTTGGGAACCTTGCTCCTGGCTGAAAAATCCAACTGCTGTTGTGAGAAGGATTAGCTGGGAAAAGCTCAAGGGTCAGATAAGGAAAATAGAACTGGATTTCTGCCTCCTCCACACCCATCCTGCCTGACCTGGAGCAGTATCTTGAACCTGCTCCACCTGGATTTTCCAGCAGCTGCTGGGCTGTTACCTCAGTTATCTGTGCCTGGCTGTCTTTGGTCTCTGACAGAGCCTTTTTGGTGTGCAATACCCTGAAATCTCAGCAGTGATCTCTGATTTCTATCAGGGGAGGAAAAACACCCAGGAAGGCAGTGTTTTGCTGATGAAGGGTGGAAGGTGAACCCCAGGGTGGCTGTTGAGATGAAGCTGTGATTCCTGCTGGGATCTGGCCCTGGAATATTCTTTGCTGTGGGCAGGTTCCTTTCCTTTTGCTCCCTTCCTTCTGGAGTGAATAATCATAGTTGATCTCCTGCTGCAAAACACTTGGATGAAGCAAGGACTGATCTGTCAGGGAGGCAGAAATCATCAGTGTCAGGCTGTGCAGATCCATCCCTGACCTGCAGATGAGCATTGTGCTCAAACTGAGCTTTCCCTGAGCTTTTCCTGGGAGCACCATGCCCATCCTGCCTGGAGCCCCAGGCTGCACCCCAAGGTGTTTCCTCAGGGATTTCTGTGTTCTGTTGTGAGGTTTGGATCAGTGGTGGATAACTCTGGGTTTATGGGGTCACACCAGGTCAGATTGGACAGGATCCTGCCAGGCTCCTGTGGCTGGGTCCCTCGAGCAGCCCTGGCTTCCGTGGGATGGATTTTTCAGCACACAGCTTGGAGATGGGCAATGCCTTGGGAAAACTGGTTTGGATAAACTGGGAGGGTTGGGACATTCAGCCCAGGGCCATGGGGAGGGCTGGGGATGTTCAGAACCCCTGGCACAGGGATTTGCTGGCTGGTCAAGGGGAGCCTGCTGCTGTCACAAAACATTTGTCTGGTGGAAGGTGTCCCTGCCCTTGGGGCTCAGAACTAGATTATCCTTCAGGTCCCTTCCATCCCAAACCATCCTGGGATTTTCTGATTTATGATGACCCTTAGCATTGTCCTGAATCAATCTAAAGCCCTAATCAGTCTCAGAATAAGCTAACATTTATCATACACAACCCTTTATAAAGGCCAAACATCGCAATTTCTTCTGAGGAGGAGAAAATTTCAAAGGTTTCTCGCATCAAATACTGCTGATCTTTCTTTTTCTTTTTTCTCATGATCATGATTAAAATTCATTTAACATCCTCTCACGAGGAAGGAAAAAAAAATATATACATTTGATGGCTTTGTGCTTTCTTCCCCTCCCTCTGTAAAAATAGAAAAGCTTTCAGATGTTGCATGAACAAAGATATGGAAATGTGAGAAGAGGGCAGCATCTGGAGGTTTTCAAACACGAGAACACGGGCTGTACGTTTCTTTTGCTGTTAGAAGAGTGAAAAGCTGTTTCCTGTCATTTCCCATCTTGTCACTGGCAAGGCTGGCATCTTGCAGCTCCTTGCACCAGCTGTTGTTTTTTTCTCCACAGACAGATGGTGCAACCTCTTTGATAATTTTTTTTGCCGTGTTCTGAGGATTTTGCATGTGTACTACCTTTATGTAATGATCATATAACCCTGTCACTCACTTTATCCTGTTAGCAGTGTCATCCCTGAGAGGAGGAGGAGGAGGAGGAGGTGGTGTAAGGAACTTAATCCTCCTCTTGTGTTCTGACATGCTTTGAAAATACACTCTGGAGCTGCAGTTCCAAATATTTCCAGAAGCCTTCTGTATTCCTGTCTGAGGGATTCCAGAATATCAGCTGTGATTTTGTAGCATTCCCCTGCTTGTGTGAATTGGATGCAGCTTTACAGTAATTACAGGGGGTTTTGTCCCTTCACAGGAGCACATTTTTGCTTTGTATTCCTGGAACACAAACCTGGACTGTTACAAATAATTCCAACGGATCTACGTGTGGAAAGGAATGGAAATGACTTCCAGTGTCTCAGAAATGGCTGTACATAATGCTTGTAGTTACTTTATTCCCTTTGATTTCCAGCTGCTCTGCAGTGTTGGAACGGGGCCCTTCTGATGCTTCTGCAGTGCTCAGGACTGGAAGCTTTTGAGGTTTTCTGGACTGACCTGGAGGTGTTGGAGCTGCAGATGAGCAGATCCCCCCACACCCCTGCCTTCCCCAAGGGTGGAAAAGCAGGCAGGATTCAATCTGGGAGAGGCAAATGCATGATGAGCCCCTGGTGTGGTTTCTTCTGTGCAGCAAACTTTGCTCCTCGCTCCCACCTCGCAGAGTTAAACTGAGTACATAAAACTGGGTCAGAGTTGGGGAGAATTGGTGAAATTAATGAATTCTGAGCAGCCAGGCTGCTGCTGGGGGTGAGAGATGGGGTGTCCACAGCAGCAGCTGGTGCAGGTGTGTTCCAGTCCATTTTGGGGAGAGGATTCTGCCCCTGTTCCCCTGTGCCCAGGTGAGAGCTCACCTGCAGAGCACAGGGAGCACCTGGAGCTGCTCAGGGGACCAAGGAGGGTGGAGGAGCTCTGCAGTGGGAAAAGGCTGAGAGAGCTGGGATTGTCCAGCCTGGAGAGGAGAAGCTTTGGGGGGAACCTGCTTGTGGCCTTCCAGGACCTGAAGGGAACTTACAGGAAAAACAGAGAGACAATTCACAAGGGCCTGGAGTGACACAGGGAATGGTTTCCCAGTGCCAGGGGGCAGGGATGGATTGGGATATTGGGAATATTGCTTTCCTGGCAGGGTGGGCAGAGCAGCTGGGGCACCCCTGGATCCCTGGCAGTGCCCAAGGCCAGGCTGGATGGGATTTGGATCACCCTGGGACAGGGGAAGGTGTCCCTGCCATGGCAGGGGTGGCACTGGATGGGTTTTAAGGTCCCTTTGAACCCAAAATGTGATTTTCACCAGTCTAAGTCAGGGATCAAAGGTTTGTTCCTTTGTTGCAGAGCACCAGAGAAAAAAAACTGAGGTGGGAACAATGGATTAAAATGCATTTTAAATTGGAAATTAAATCCTAGCAATCTAGTTTTGCAGATATCAATATGCATAAATGTTATTAAAGATACCATGGCAATGGCCTTTTGATGATGAGATCTGTGATTTGTAGGGTTGAGCCCATTCTTCTAACAAGTGGTGTTTATTTAATGGTACTTTGGGTGTTTGTATATTTCTCTCAGAAAATACCATTGCAGAATGAATATGTTTTACTTTTTTTGGCACTGTTTTGCACATTTATTGGTCCTGTCACCTCCAGAGTAATAAGTGTAATTGGAAGAAGACAGGTAGTAATGAGCCATCCAGTTTTCTCTTCTTTCTTTGCCTTTGCATTGTGTTTGTGCTGAAAAGAGCATCCTCTTCCCACAGCCAAAAAAACCATTTGCTCTGAATTGTTTACTTAGTGCCCTGTAAAAAAGCGTGGCTGCTGTCACAGAAGTGACTGTAAAAGTCACACCATGGGGCTCAGTGTTTATTTTCTCTTCCTCCCTGTCTCAGAGACCTTCTAGAGCACATTTTCCCAGCTCAGCTACCAGTGCTGCAGTCTCCAGCAGGAAAATCAGAGCTTTGTGAGCCCCACAGGGTCAGGTTCATGATGAGATTGGAGAGCTCAGAGCTGGAGCACTCTAAAACATCTCCTTTTCTTCCCTGGACCACCAGTGTGCTTGGCTTCTCAAGGGCACCCACAGGGCTCCCTCCTTACATTTGTTTTTTTGCATTTTTTTTTCTTCTTGTGATGCAATCCACTTCTTCTGTTTGTTTTTG
The DNA here is from genome assembly GCF_030490865.1 of Poecile atricapillus. Taxonomy (NCBI): domain Eukaryota; kingdom Metazoa; phylum Chordata; class Aves; order Passeriformes; family Paridae; genus Poecile; species Poecile atricapillus. The sequence goes on from NC_081269.1 coordinate 9,522,967, forward strand.
GGTTTTTTTTTTGCCTCTGCTGGAAAAGTGATAGGAGAGGGAGATTCCAATCCCAGCTGCTTCTGTAAGGACAGGCAGGATGAAAATAATATCCAGACATCAAATGGAAAATAAAAAATTCACTTTGAGCAAATACAGGATTCCTGCACGTCACAATCTCCCTGTTTGGGACCCAATGTTGAGATTAGGACCTGGACCACTGTGCTAAATCAGATTTCACTCTCAGAGAAATATGCACCTGTGCTGGCTTGCTTGCTTTGTTCTGTATCAAATGCTCATGAATTTGTGTGTCTTTATTTTTGTGTGTCTCTGTGTTTATTTTGTGTGTCTGTGTGTTTATTTTGTGTTTGTGTGTTTATTTTGTGTGTTTGTGTATTTATTTTTGTGTGTTTATTTTGTGTGTGTGTCTATTTTGTGTGTCTGTGTGTTCATTTTTGTGTCTGTGTTTACTTTTGTGTTTGTGTGTTTATTTTGTGTGTGTGTGTTCATTTTTGTGTCTGTGTGTTTACTTTTGTGTTTGTGTGTTTATTTTGTGTGTGTGTTTATTTTGTGTGTGTGTGTTTATTTTGTGTTTGTGTGTTTATTTTTGAGTGTGTGTTTATTTTTGAGTGTGTGTTTATTTTTGTGTCTGGGTGTTTATTTTGTGTTTGTGTGTTTATTTTGTGTGTCTGTGTGTTTATTTTGTGTTTGTGTGTTTATTTTTGTGTGTTTGTGTGTTTATTTTGTGTCTGTGTGTTTATTTTTGATTGTGTGTTTATTTTTGAGTGGGTGTTTATTTTGTGTGTGTGTGTTTATTTTGTGTTTGTGTGTTTATTTTTGATTGTGTGTTTATTTTTGATTGTGTGTTTGTGTTTGTGTGTTTATTTTGTGTCTGTGTGTTTATTTTTGTGTGTTTGTGCAGGGTTTTGTGTGTGCTGGCAGAGGGCACAAGGAGGATCAGCTCTAAGTAGGGAGGGCACAGAGTCACTGCTCTGGGGTGTTTATAGGGGAACATTTATTCCCCAGTGTCCAAGGGGATATGTAATATGCAATATGTATTTTCTCAAGTGGATGTGGGTGGGAGAGCTGCAGAAGTGACTGAGAGGTTTGGATGATTTTCTTTTATCTTCCTCCTTTAGTGTAACAAAATTTAATTCCATCTTCTTTTCTTTTTCTTTTTTCTTTTCCCCTTTGCCTCCCATTTTGTTCCACCTTATTTTTCTATGTTCCTGCTCTCCTTCCTCTGTTCAGAATTCCTGCTAGTGCCTGATGAAACAATATTTTCCTTTTCCCCTTAGTCTTGCATTTATTATTCTGAAACAATGAGAGAAAAAATGTTCACCTCATGGCTAACTGCTTTCTGTTATTCTGTTATTCTGCTCTTTCTAGACTTTCCTGGTCTGCAAAGTTAATCAGTGCTAATGGTTTCCTTGAAGAGGTGGGAACACTGAATTTGAGTGTAATCCTTCTTCATCAATATCCTTGTTTTTTCTGTTTGATCAAAGTCAGGCAGTACAGTCCCATTCACGCTGTCTGCAATCCCAAGATTTCCAGCCCAGTTTCTCATATCAAGTAGTCAGGGAATATTAAAATTCTGCAGCATTTATTCAAGGGAGCACTAAGAGTTTCTTGCAAGGCACGTAGCACTAGTTAGTTGTGTTATGAATTTAAGAAGAATAAGCTACCCTGGATTTGGCAAATTCATGCTCCATTCTAAAGAAGCACTTAAAAGGATTATTGAAATTTGTCTTGTAAAACCCCCTGAAGATTTCAGCAGCTTGTGTGGGATTTTGGTTAGCATTCCTGGGGCTTGGCAGGCTCAGCAGCTGCACACCAGGTCCTGTAATCCCTCCATAATGGCAAGGTGCAGCAAAGGTTCCACTTGGTGCTGGGAAATCCTCCTCTGCTCTTCTCCTGCCAGCAGGATCTCTCATCCTTTTTGGGCCACTGCAGATTCCAGCTCTTAGCCCTGGGGCAGCAGATGGCTGCAGATGGAATTCTGGAGAATTGTGGAATTCTCCTGCCGAAGGAGCTGAAAGGCAAAGGCAGCCCAGGCTGGGTGGGCAGCGGGCACAGAGGGAAATGCATTTACTGGCCAGGAGATAAACACTGATCCTGCTTTTGGGGAACCAGCAGAGAGCAGATTGAATTCCCTGGGGCTCTCGTGGCACTCACAGCCCTGGCTGACACTGCTTTGGGCAGGGCAGAGCCCGGGCACTGCACGTTCCTCTGCCTCTTCCTCTCTTGGCAGCTCCTCCTGGGGCCCTGTCCCACACTACCTGAACAAAGATTTCTCTGCTAGAGTGCAGTAAATGATTTGCAGGAAGAATACATTGAATAATTGTAGCCTATCTTTTTCCCATTAGCCTGAGTGTATACAGAGGTTGTGATTTCCTCTTTGTTCCTCGAACTTTCTGTCTCACAATAAATTATTTTTAATCTGTGAGTTTATCACAAACGTTGAGATTTCACTTGTCAGGTTAGATGTGTTGTCATGTAGGAGAGCTCTGTGATTGTACAGGTATTATACAGGGTATGAGAGGGCCCCAAGGAAACTTATTGCAATTTATTGTGGGTGGAAGGGGCTCAGGGAGCCAGGGTAATACCTAAAGACAGGTAGTCCTTGTGCCAAAAAGAAATCTCTGCTGTGATCAGCTGTGTGGATGCGATTTCTCAGCAGGAGCAATTCTGTAAAGATGTAAATAATGATTCTTTTAATACCAGGAGCAACTTTGAAATTCACTTTTCTGAAGCATTTGTGCTGGTAAGATTCAATTGCTCAATTCTGTGCGTGAAGCAGACGGAGGCTGAGCCAGAGCAGACTTCACTGCAATTCCAAACCGACTGCTCATTGCATGGAACTTTGCTTTATTATTATTTTTTTTTTATTTCACTTGCTTTCTCTGATGGCTGGGGTGCAGTGAGGGCCGTGGCAATCTCGCCGTGCCTGATAAACGAGCAGGGATGCAAAGCAGGCTTGTGGCAAAGCTACTGGAAACCCCCTTACTCTGTCAGCATTATTAATTAAGGACATTTCTCTTTTCCCACCGTGAAGAGCACAGTGTGGCTGTGGAGCTGCACAAACACATCCCATTTTTCACGCTGCTCCACTCGGTTCCTTCTTGCTCCAAACCCAGGTGTGAGCAGGCACCTCCCCGAGCCAGGGTCTCTCACAGCCATGCTTGAAACCCCCTCAAAGGCAGGAAAATAGAGACAAGGAATTTCTGAGCATTCCCAAGGCTCTCCCAGCAGCATCCAGCCCTCTCCTCTTGCAGGCACAGCAGCCACACGCGCCCGGCTCCGCCACCACTCACCAGCATATTTAACAAACAAGGCCTAATGACAACCGCGGTCATTTAAAATTACGGAAAGGGCAGGATTTCCCCAAAGGGACTTATTTTCTGCCATGATTGAATAAAGAAGGGAGGCAGCTGCTGAGACTGGAAAAGGTCACTCAGTCACATCGGTTGATGAAGGAATCAGAGGAGCTGTCACCCTCGCCTGCCAAGTGACGGAGCTGTCACCGCTGGCATCTGTCACGGCTCGGAACGCGGCCGGCCCAGGGCCACAGCAGCCATCCTCTGCTGGGATCAATTGTTTGCTCAACAAATGGTGTTAGGAGACTCTGGCTTTTCTCTCCCGCAGCTGGGAAGATCAAGTTAAGCTAAATATTTGAAGCTGTACTCGGCTGGTATTGACAAAACACAGGAGCGCGCTTGGGCTGAAAGGGAGACGGACGTGATGGGGATCAGGATGTGCCGGGGGCGCTGCAGATCAGATTCCTCTGATGTATCTATAATTGAAGGGATTTCTGCAGGAAGGTGAAGGAGGTAACAGTAAAGATGGCCCAGCAGGGGTGTTCTGTCAGGGTTCAGGTTGCACTGGCTGCAGCTATCCTGATGTTGTATCAGTTGTGGTGGAGAAAATCCACTGTTGGTTTAGGGAGGGATTGTCTTCTCCCCTTGGTCTGCTCAGAGGAGATGCTCGTGTGATTGTCAGCCATTCCCATGCTTCCCTAAAGAGGGAATAAATTGTTGATAAATTTTGGAAATGACAATCCAGCCCTTGGAGGATCTTTGTGGCCTCCTCTGGACTCGCTCCAGCAGCTCCACGTCCTTCTTGTGCTGAGGGCCAGAGCTGGACACAGGACTCCAGGTGGGGTCTCAGAGCTGCAGGACAGAGGAGGAGGATCCCCACCCTGCTCCTGTGCTGCTTTTGATGCTGTCCAGGCGTTTTGAATGAAGTTGGGGTGTGGGTTTCCCTGGCACAGTGCACTTACAGTGGGGTGGCAGTGCCCAGTGTGCTCCTCTGGAGGTGATCCTGCAATCCAAATCCAAACTCGGGAGGTTTGGGAGCTGACTGTGGTTTATGAAAGGGCAGATGGCAGGAAGCAGTGACACAGAGACAGAACTTTCCCATTAGCTTTGTCAAAACATTTGCTAATTGCAGTGTGATCCCTCAAAACATACTTCTTAGGGAAAAAATGAATCTAAATTCAAACCCACACCGACCAGGGAAGAGCAGAGTCCTCTCCAGGATGTAAATTAGATTAGTAGTTGAGTGGAATTGATTCTGCTGAGACTAAATTAATCACAGTGCTTAATCACTGTAACCTTTAAACACAGCAGTCCTGACCACAGCTGTGGGGTAGCACATTGTTCTTGCAGGCTCCTGACCTTCCCAAGGCGCTGGGACTCTCAGGCAGAGCAGAGTGGAGCAGAGTCAAAGCTGCTCCAGCCTGACCTTCACGTTCTGCCACTGCTTAGAAAAGGAGGGAAAAAAAATCATCCTTTGTGGATATAAAGCCGTGGTGAGGAAATGATGATGTCAGTGTCAGGACACTGCCTCCTCTGCCTGTGCTGGGGTAGTTCATTACTGGGGGCTGTGAAATGACTCTGGGTCCACCTTCACTCACAGCTCCTCTCTGGCTTTGGGGTGTGTGTTTTGGACCTCAGGCTGAAGGATTAATCCTTTTCCTTGTACTCCTGTAGCCTACACACGCTTCCTTTTGTTCCTTGCATTAGCAGAGGGTGTGAGGTTTCTGGCAGAGCCGTGCTTGGGCACAGAGGGGACACTGGGACAATGCCCACACTCCCCAGCAAGACAAACACTGTGGACACTGAGATCCCAGGGGCAGAATCTCCAGCCCATAGGTGAAAACCAAACCTCAGGTAAAAACTACTCAGATCAGTCTCCTGCAGATCAGTGTGAACAGCTGATGCATAAGGAGAAAAGCAGGGAGGTTTTAAATGTGCCTTCAGCCTCAGTTTTCAAGAGCTGGCAGGGACTGTGAGTACAGTGTCCTTCAGGTGTTTGCTTTGTGGTGTTGATGCCAAGGTCCATCCTCTAATAAAATGTGTCAAACCCCTGAGATGTCCAAAATCACTGGCTTCTCTCAAAACCCAGGGCCTTTTCCTGCATCTTTCAGCTGCTCCAGACAGCTCTTGGGGTGCCAAAAGAAGCCTCCCTGTCACGCAGTGAGAGGTGGGACAGATGGGTTTTATTTCCACTGTGTGGGCAGAGCCTGAAGCTAAAGGGACCAGACAGTGCTGGAGTAAATGTGTTTGAGGCTGATCCTTTTGAAATTGTGTTTTCCTGCTACTTTAGAAATATTTGGGGGTATTTTGCTGTGGTGCTGTGCAGGAATAGCATCTCCTGTATGGAGCCAAAGCTGTGGATGTGGTTTGCTGTTCCCTGCTCTCATCAGCCAGCAGTCTGACTTGGATCCATCCTCAGCTCTTCCACTCATCCCCTTACATTTTATCCCCCAGATTCTATCTTGTAATCTGAAGATGACTCTGCTTCTGTCCCCCACCATCCTTTGTATTTTCTCTTGTAATTGTTTACCTTTTGGGGATGTATGGAGCAGCACATGAATAATGGATGAGCAGAGTTTTCCACCCAGCAAGGCTTTGGGCTTGACTGATGATGGTCAGACAGTCAGAGCAGCAGATCTCTCTGTAAACAGTAGCTTGAGTTATTTTTTAATGCTGTGTCCCATCCCTATGTAAACCTTTTACAAAAAAGAAAAAAAAAATCCCAAGAAAGCTTTGAAAACCTGTGCTGAGAGGGATTTGTCATTGCTTTTAAAACTCATGCTTGCTGTGATTTATTTGTCTTTTTTTAAATAAGGTATCCAAAAATTTCTCCAGCTAAGCGACATAAAAATCCTGTTTTGCTGTAATATATTGTTTCACACATCTAGTTTCCATTAATCATGGAGTACCTTTGTGACAAGAAGCTGGGTAAATTGTATGATTTCTTGAAACCATCTTTCTTTGCTATGAATGATTAAAAGAACTCATCATCACCCTGAGTTAACGAAGTGTCCCTGCTCTCTTAGAAGCAGAGGGGGAGGCTGAATGCTGACAATTTGCCATTGCACTGCCATAGGAAGTACCTATTTAGACACTGAAGATGGGTTAAGTGCTGCCAGTGTGAAATAAAACAAACCATGAGTAATTTAAAATGTCTTTGAAAAATGCTGCTCTGTCTCTGTATGTTATTTAGTTATTAATATCCATATCACAGCTGTATCCTCACAGGAAGGAAGTGAAAATGTGCTCTTGATGGTCACTGGAGTCAGGAAAGGCTGAAATATTCAGTGGGAGCACGGTCTGTGAACAGGGATTGGGTTTAGGAATTTGTACACCTGGCTGGGAAAAGCTGGAAAGGATCCAGTGGCAGCCTGGGCTCAGGTACTGGTGACATTATCAGCTCTGGAGTGTGTTATTTTTGAAACCATTTGGATTTTTTTTCTGTTGAGAGATTCTCCTTCTCCCCAAAGGAACATCCCATGGTTTCCTGTCCAGCACAGCACACTCTGGAGCTGGGCACCCCCAGGTGGGGCTGAGGGACAGAATTCCCTCCTCAGAGCAGAATTCTGCTCCTCACTGAGCCAGACCTGCCACCCACCCTGCCATGGCACCGTTTAAAGGAGATTTGCCACAATTGCCAAAATCCAGGTGGGCTGACCCCGTTTTCTGCAGGTCAGTTCTGTCAGGGAATTTTGGGAATTTCCAGGAATTGAGGAGAAAAGGAGGCACAAGCACAGGGCATGGTGTCTCCTCCCTGCCCATGCAGAGCTGCAGCTGGCCCTCCTCAGGCACACCTGAGCCTCCTGGGAGGTTTGAATGAAAGCTTTTGCTTTATTTATTTGCTTTTTTTTTATTTAAAGCTGCTTTGTCCCGGGGGTATCCCTTGTCCCTGTCCCCTGCCAGGGAGTCAGGGTGCTGCACCCCAAGGGAAGGAGTCACCTGGCAGCTCAGGAGGTTCAGTCCCTGGGGTTTATTCAGTAATTGTGGTGTTGGTTATGGGGTCTGGGAGTGCCTGTGCCCCGTTTCTCTGGCTGTCTCACCCCCAGCAAGGGCTGCTCTGCTCATTCCTGTGAGGAATTACTTTGATCATGCAGTTGGCTTCCTCACAGAATAAGCAAAGTGCCCAAGCAGGGCTTGAAACCAGTTAGGTCTTTGTAACAGAGCTTATTCTTTTCTCCTGGATTTAATTATGCACATGTATTTTGAATATAAATACATGTATATATGGTTAAACTTCTATTTTGTCATTTCCTGCAGCTGAAATTTATTGTGGATTGAAATACACAGGTTTATCTGCCTGACCTTTTGCTAATTATTAGATTGAGATAAGTGTGTATGTAAGTGACAAATTGCCTTTAATGACATTTAATCTGCACACTGACATTAATGGTGGGTTTAGCAGCCTGGTTATAGTCTTTGTTGCCGAGAGACGAAAAGAGCAAGGACTTTTATCTTAATTTGACCTTATTCAAAAGGTGTTTGTAGTAGTAGTCAATTTCTGATTAACTTAATGACCTGTTTTACATAGAAAGCAGTCAAACATTGATAGATGAAAGGGCCTGGAGGTGATAGATTACAGAGGCAGCAGTGCCATTGCAGATTCTCACTCTTAATGGATGGGGAGAGGGAGATGGGAAGAGGAGCAGCCCCAAACTCTTCTTGCTGACAGCAGAAGGAAGAGTGCCACATGCAGAAAACGTGGTTAGAAAAGCATCTGTTGAAGGCAGGGTGCAAAGAGCCAACACTGGACTCTGCTGAGTGCTTTCAGTACAGCCCAGGCTCGTGGAACACGGAGGAGGAGGACTGCACATGCCCTGGATGGAGTGAAAGTGTCTCCAGCGGGGATTACTGAGCTGAATCCGTCTGGGAATTACAGCCCCCATATCGAGGTCAGCCATGGCCTATTTCTGTGACAGCAAATCTGCACATCCCCCAGGGCAAACACAGCTCAGAGCCCACCCTGGGCAACTGCAGTCCCTCCCTCTCCCTGCCCTGGGCTTCATCCTCACACTGATTTAAGAGGGACTTCAGAGACAAGAGCAGAGGTTATAAACTGCTTTTAGGAAAAGTAAACACCTAAGCAAATCATTCAAGAACCCATTAAATGGCTAGACAGCTCCTATAAATACAGTCCATAATGCACTTTGGAATGCTTCAGCACCTGCTGGCTCTGCTGGGCTTTCCTCTGAGAGCTCCTGAAAGTTACATTTTAATGGGAAAAATTGTTCCTTGTTTATCACTGAAAAAAAATGTGAAGATGCAGTCCAGAAAAGAGCTGGAAGGATAATGATGTACCTTAAGTTTGTAAACCAACTAATTAATTTATAGTTTAATGTCACTTTTTAATGCAACAGAAATGCCTTGAAAGCTAAAGCAAACGGAGTGGCAAATTGACACAAATGTTTAGTGAGTAGAGATCAACACTTATTACATCAAGTGACAATGGAAATGCAAACAGAATGCCTTGGCATGTTGTCCTGGAGCCCTTGAGCTGCTGCTGCCTGGGTGGGGAGGTGCCACTGGGCCACCACAGAGCCTCTGAAAGCACCACAGGAGATGGAGAGCAGTGTTTGGAATTGAGGGCTTCAATTGTGGGTTTTTGGAGGGTGCAGTGTGTGTGTCAGCCACATCCAGCTGGAAGATGCTCCTGTCTGCCCTGCTGGTTGATAAAGGAGTGTTGGATCATTGGGTAAAAACAACAAACACAGCTACAAACACAAAGCAGCTCCATCAGTGGGACAGCCTGGGCTCTGCTGCTGCCTCTGAGGGATGGGGAGACATTTCCAGTTTGGGCATTTGCTGAACTCTGTCTTTTACCCAGTTTTTCCTTTCCCCCAAAAATCGAAGTTCTTTGGTAATTCTCTGTGTTCCACTGTATCAAGGTGGACTTGAGTCTATGAGTTAACAATTCTGAGATGTGGGGAGAGTACCAGCTCTGTGTGGGAATAGGAAACCAAGCAAAGCCCCAGAAGAAAAAAAAACATCCCCCAAATGTATGGAGAGCCTCACACGTGTCTTGTATGCTCAAAGGCATTTTATGGCTATGCCTTTTACAAAATAATGAAATTTCAAGTTGGTGCTGCCCCAGCTCATTTTTGTTCTCTGTTACTGTAAAGGGGAATTTAAACACTGCACCCCAAGTGGATAAATTGTTATCCAAGGACTGTTTTCCCTGTGCTGCTGCTCAGTTTGGATGTTGACCCTTTTGAGAGCAGGGATGGTGTCTCCAGGCCAGCACCAGTGCAATTGTAATGGTATTTCCTTGTGAGTGCCCCCAATTGTTCTGGATTGCTGTCCAATCTGATCCAAGAGCAAGATGCCAAAAAAGATCATTTGGAGTGAGCTTCTGTAGCGCTTGGGAAGCAGGAGTTGATGTAATTAATTCCTGTTTGAGCATATCTTTAAAATAAATAAATCTGGTCTTCACTCTGAATTGCCAGTAATTAAGAAACCACTGCAGTCCTTAGGAAGTTGTTCTAGTGGTTAATTACCCTCACAGTTAAAAATTAGCATCCTATTTATAACCCAACTCTTTTTTTCACTTCTGCTTGCGGCCACTGGATTTTATCACGCCAAGAGAGCCCCATTCTTTGGGTATTGTTCCATGTTTTCCATAATTTCCACATCTCCTTTCACCTCCATGTAGATATAACAGTGCTACAGCAATATCTTTTTGTTTGGGTTTTTTTTTTTGCCTGAGGTTGAACTACATTTGAAACGTTCTCTAAGATTCTTGGGTGAAAATTGCTACAATCCACAAATTTCACCAAGACCCATTAATTATCCATTTTCCCGGTGCGAGTGGTACAGAACTCAGCAGGGTTTCTTACATCCTCTTCCATCTGTTAATATGGGTGCTGTTCTCCTAGGTCTGGGGAGGAGGAAGATCCCCTCGCTGGTTGGGGAGGGTTGGGTGTGTGACATTGCTGGGGAGCCTTTCCCCACCCTGAGGTTTGCAGGCACCCACCAAACCAGCTCCACTCTGGGGTTTTATCTCCTCCTCAGAAACCTCCCAGGCTTGGTGGTTGTGTGGTTACAGCAGTGATGTGTGAGAGGGAGGAAGAGGAAGCTGCCTGTCACTGCACATTCCATGCTCTGGTGCTCTGGGGTGTTGTTTGGTGGCTGGTGATTACAGACCCCAGTGCTAACAAACCTGCAGTGGAACTGCCCTTCTTCTAAGAGCCCACAACCAGATTATGGGCCCCAAATGCTTTCAGAAAACCACATTTTCATCAAATTTACTCAATCTGTGTTTAAAAAGTGATGACCTCAGCAAAGTGGTGACCTTAGCAAAGGTGCTGTGCTCTTGCAGATACGGATAGTGTGTGGATTCCTTAGTCTTAATGACCTTAAATTATCCAGAAATACATTGGCAATGGACTTGAAATCATTTGCTCCTTGCTTTCTTCTTACTTGGGAACTCTGTAGACCTATAGGGCTATATATAAGCTGGTCTATATATAAACTAGGTCTCTATATAAATTGGCCTATATATAAACTAGGTCTATATATAAACTGGAGGGCTGTGAGGATGAGGAGGGCCTGGAGCATCTCCCTGTTGAGGAAGGGCTGAGGGAGCTGGGGCTGTTCAGCCTGGAGAGGAGGCAGCTGAGCTTTGCTGCCCCTGGGGCTGGCCAGGCTCTGGCTCTCCAGGGTTTTGCCATGGAGAGCTGCAAATCCTCTGGGCAGCAGATGGCAACACCAATCTTAGGGGCTTCTGCCATGTCAGTGACATGGACACCTCAGTTCCTGTTTGACTTCGTGTCTGTATCTGTTGGAACTTGGAAAAAGCTCCTGAGATTTTTTTTTTTCCCCTGTGTGTTTTCACTGGTATTTTAAATGAACATGCTTTTCCAGTGTCAGCTCCTGCCAGCATTGTCACTTTAGCCTTTTAAAGTACTTTTTCTTGTCGCAATCTTCCTGATAAAAGTGTCTGTTGAAAGGAGGAATTATCAGATGTGACAGAATATCCACGTTTTGAAGGTGGGTGTTGGACTTCTCTTGGCAGTGACACCTGGAACGTTGCTGCAGTCAGAAAACACAGACATGTGGTCCAGCTGATGTGTAGGCTTGGGGTTTTTACTCTTTGGCTGTTGGTATTTCATTTGTTTTAGTGACAGAGGAGGATTTGCAGCACCTGCTGCCAGAGCCAGGGACCCTTTGGATTCCTAATCCTTGTAATGGCAGCAGAGTCCAAAGCTGGTGCTGAGCCCCCAGTGCTCACACAGCCTTGGGGTGGCTGGCAGATTTCTCTAGTCTGGCCAGGAATCTGTGGCCAAAATCTACTTTGGTGAGCACTGTTTGATGTGTGCTTTAAATTCCTGCTTAAGCCTTGGAAACGTGTCCCTGAAACCCACAAAGCCCTGCCTGCTGCTGACAGACAGAGCCAATCTTGTGTGAAATCATTTATTACAAACTTCCCGGGTCTTTTTCTCTCCGTTTGCCTTGGTTTCCCCACCCATGAAATAAAAATACCAACCTTCCCTTTCTTCCAGGCTTTCTTATCTGTGCTAATACAAAGCTGCTCGGGGATGCTTTTGTGCTGTGTGTCTTCACAGTGCTGAGCAGAGGGGGGCTGTCAGTCTCAGCTGGGGGCCTGTATTACTGCTCATTCTGTAGTCATACAAATAGTGGATAATATAATAATGATGCAGAAAAGAAAGTAAATGCTCTTTATATGGAATAATTGAATATCGCTGTGACGTTGAACAATGACTGTTAAAAGGATGGGGGGGAAGTCATGCTTTTTTCTCCCTTAATTACAGTTGAACTCAAATTACTATATTTAGTTATTTCTAAAGCTCCATTGTGTTTTTCTGTGTGTGAAAGAACACAATGATTTGGATACGCATGCATTTTCCTCTCCAGATGTCCTATTGCCTCTTGAATGTGGTTTTATATCTTCATATCTCCAATAATGGAAGCTTGGATTTCTGCTCCAGTGGTGTGCCAATTATGCAGGTCAATATTAAAGGAATATTATAAATGGTCTCTGTAGGCTTAGAATAGCTTTATCTCACTCTTGCCACTACTTTGTATGTGGATAACTGTCTTAGCTTCCTTGCCTTTGTGTTTTATTTGGATTAATGGGTAACCTAGATATTTTCAAGTGCCTGTAGTACAGTTCTTTCTGTAAGAGACCAGAGAAGTTCTTGTCCTCCAGGATTGAATTCCCTGTTAAGTGTGTGGTGCTTTATGCAGCCTTGTGGGTGAGTGAAGGGTGTTGAAGGGAGCCCAGTGTCCTGGGATATATCCTGGGTTATATCCTGGGCTGTGTCCTGGGTTATATCCTGGGTTATATCCTGGGTTATATCCTGGGTTTTATCCTGGGTTATATCCTGGTTTATATCCTGGGATGTGTCCTGGGTTATATCCTGGGTTATATCCTGGGATGTGTCCTGGGTTATATCCTGGGTTATATCCTGGGTTATATCCTGGGTTATATCCTGAGTTATATCCTGGGATGTGTCCTGGGTTATATCCTGGGTTATATCCTGGGTTATATCCTGGGTTATATCCTGGGATGTGTCCTGGGTTATATCCTGGGTTATATCCTGGGTTATATCCTGAGTTATATCCTGGGTTATATCCTGAGTTATATCCTGGGATGTGTCCTGGGTTATATCCTGGGATGTATCCTGGATTATATCCTGAGTTATATCCTGGGTTATATCCTGGGTTATATCCTGGGATGTGTCCTGGGTTATATCCTGGGTTATAATCCTGGATTATATCCTGGGTTATATCCTGGGTTTTATCCTGGGTTATATCCTGGGATGTGTCCTGGGTTATATCCTGGGATGTGTCCTGGGTTATATCCTGAGTTATATCCTGGGATGTGTCCTGATTTATATCCTGGGTAATATCCTGGGTTATATCCTGGGTTATATCCTGGGTTATATCCTGGTTTTATCCTGGGTTGTATCCTGAGTTATATCCTGGTTTTATCCTGGTTTATATCCTGGTTTATATCCTGGGTTTTATCCTGGTTTATATCCTGGTTTATATCCTGGGTTATATCCTGGTTTTATCCTGGTTTATATCCTGGTTTATATCCTGGGTTATATCCTGGGTTATATCCTGGGATTTATCCTGGATTATATCCTGGTTTATATCCTGGGTTATATCCTGGTTTTATCCTGGTTTATATCCTGGTTTATATCCTGGTTTATATCCTGGTTTATATCCTGGGTTATATCCTGGTTTTATCCTGAGTTATATCCTGGGTTATATCCTGGGTTGTATCCTGAGTTATATCCTGGTTTATATCCTGGTTTTATCCTGGGTTATATCCTGGGTTATATCCTGGGTTTTATCCTGGGCTGTGTCCTGGGCTGTGGGGTGTGAGGTTGATGCTGGCAAAGGCGAGCTGTGGAATCATCCAGCAGCTCCCTCTGCGTTGTCTGAGCTGGAGAACCCAGTGATTCCTGCTGCTCTCACACGGTTCAGCTCCGTGGCAGTCACAGGAGGGGCTGTGCTGTGGTGACCCCACCATGGTGGGAGCTCTGCCCTTGGCTCTGCTCCAGGCTCCGGCTGTGCCCAGGCTGAGCAGCCACTTGCCACAGAGTCAGATCCATGACTTCTGAAAGCAAAGCACTTTTTACCCTTTCAAAATTAAGTTTTTTGTGTTTTGTGGGTTTTTTTAAACATTTTTTCATTTTCTTTTAAATCAGATTTTTTTTTTGGTGATGGTGGGTCTTTCCACCAGCTCTTCCTGCTGGCTGGAGGCTGGTACACCCAGCTTAGGTTCCAGTTCACATTGCCTAAAGGGCAGCTGTGGCTCTGGCTGGCAACCAAGATGCTCAGGCTTCTCCTGCCTACCCCAACCTTTATTTAAATTTAACATCTCCCTACCCCAGGTTCCCTGCCTGCCAAGCCTGTGCCATAGTTCTGTACTTCAGAGCACAGGAACACAATGTAATGGTGGCAATAACTTTTAAGATCCTCTCTAACCAGCTTGTCTGACTGAGCTGAGGAGTTTAATAAGCTGTAAGACATGTTTTTGTCTTGCCAGCCTCTGTCTCCTCAGAGCAAGCTATATTCATATCAAAGAGCAGCTGATGTTAAGGGTTATGTACATGAGAGCACCCTTCATGGGAGGCTTGTAGCACTGATAACAGAAGGAGTTTGACACAAAAGCCGCCTGAAAAGGGGGAACTCCTTTGCACACATCTTCACTCTTATGTGCATTTCAATTTACACTGCATCAAATTGGATTAGAGTCTGTTAATTCAATTAATGACTACATTGAAAGTTTGCCTTTGCTCGTAGTGAAAACAGGAGGGCAGCTCCTAATAGCCTATGGATTTAATGACTGCAACTTTGAAGAGTGTTAAGCTAAAGTGAAGTTCAGAATGGCTTGTTAACTGGGTTTATTAGCTGTTGACCTTCCCTTTCAGCATAATAGTAGCAGCCAGACTGAAGAAAGCATTAAAGTCCTCATTAGCATTTATCTAAAGATAGGCTGCTGCCCGTTCCACAGTAAATTAGCTCAATCAGCCATAAAGAGCCTGAGAAACATTTTCTCACATACCTTTAATTCTCTTTCTTGCTCCCATCTACCCCTTCCCCAGTTTTTTTTGTTTGTGGTTTTTTTTTTTTGTTGTTGTTTTGTTTTGTTGTGGGTGGTTTTTTTTTGTTTTTTTTTTTTTAAAGTTAGAGTTCATTTTATCCAGCTTATTGAGACTGAAGCCTCAGGACAGTTGCATTTAAAGCATTTCTGCATGCTTATATAATTATAGACCTTCTCCTGTGAGACAAAGGCATGGCAGTGGAAGTGCAGGCTTTCAGGGACTGAAAACTTTTTTTTTTTTCCTTTAGCCTTTTGCAGAGATTGTGGATCTCCTGCTTGTTTTCCAAGCTGACAAAATGCCTTGGGTTGGCTCAGCTGCAGACGAAAAAGTTTTTATTACGTGCCCTCCCTCACTGCTGGGCTGGCTTTAAAAAGAGGAAAAGAGAGTGGAAAGAGTCAAAGCTGGTTTATATTTGTCACATCCAACGGTGAAATGATTTATGCCTTTAGTGCAGTGGGTTTTGTTCGATGTAAATATTTTGTATAAAATTGATTGTGATCTTGTGTACATCGATAGCTGAGGAGGCTCAGAGTGCCAGCCTCTATCCAGCCCACAAAGCTGATACCCACTTTGTGAAGAATAATTTAGGACAAACCTGTAACCCCATGAATTAAAATTGCTTTCTGGGTCCTTTTATTGTTCTGTCTGTTCAATCTGAAAAGATGCTAACCCCAGCTCCAGAATACTTTGCTTATTCAGATGAGATAAGCCTTGTTTGTTTACACTTCAGAATGTATTTACAGCTTTTGCTGTATCAAATCTCATATTCCCTTTCAAAGGTTATCAATGAATATTAATACAGGTCACTGAAATAAAAACATTAATAAACAGATAGCATTGTACACTGGAGGAAAAAAAAATAAATAAGAGAAATTAAGAGACTCTAAGAAAAAAAACCAACCCTGTTTAAGAGGAACCAAGGAAACCAGTGGCAGTTGAATTACCTGTAGTATCTCACTTTCCAGCAATTTAGTGGTTTTTCTTCTTCAGCATTTCATGAGAGTTCCTCTCCCATTTTTACTTCTATTTTATGAAGTATTACATAAACTTCTTTCACCAGACTGTTTTTCTCAAAGCTTTAAAACAGGTTGTAGGAGAAAGGCAAAAAAGCAATCTTGGTGCAGAGGGAGAAGGAGGAGGATGGAAGGATGAGATGAAGGAGGATGAGTCAGAACTTGTTTGATTTATAAAACTTCCACAGGGATTTTGTTAAAAGTCTTTTTATTAAATTCCTATTTACTCTTAACAGGTCTCTGCTTCCAGTCACCCTGTCTTTAGATCTTCCAAACCAGTAATGATTCAGGATTTTATGTCTGATGTAATACTTCTCTTGCAGGAATAATCACAAACCAAAAGTTTGACATGCTCAACATAAACAGTTAAACACACACTCAGGCTCTAAAATTTAAGAGCTTGATCTTTCTAAGTGTGGGTCCAGGCCTAGCAAAATACTTAAGCATGTGCTTAATCTTAAACCCCTGGGCAGCACCATTAACTTCAACAAAACTCTCCCTGTATTTAAAGTTAAGCTTGTCCTGAAGGATTGTGCTGAACTGGAGCAGGAATATTTGGCATCTTGAAGGATAAAGCCATAAAACCAGCCCAGTTTATTAAAGCTGGCGTTAGTTTTAAGAGGATTTTGGAATACAGTGATTTTCTTTGCTTCTGGGGAGCCCAGTGTGTGTTGGCTGCTGCTGTGAAGGTATTCCAGCTGCACTCAGGGAATCTACATTTTCTTACATACTTCAGGAAAAGTTACTTTAAATAAAATGGTGGAGGATTTTCACCTAAATATGATGTCTTAAGTGCTGGAAAATTGAAGAGTTTTCTTCTCTTAAGAGTAGAAACCTGCTTTTTTCTTTTTATTTGTGAACATCAGGGTTGTGATCTGGTCACAGCTTGGAAATTTGTAACCCAAGTGAGGCATTTTGTTGTTTGTGGATTTTTTTTTGGCACTTGTTTTGCCTATAATTTATTTTGGGTTGTGAGTTCAAGTAATTAAAAAAGTTGTGCTGATGGGGAGGAGACAGATGCAACTCTTAGAGTTACAAAAGCTTTGGTTTAATAGGGTTAAATAGGATTGGGTTTAATCCTATTGGATTTAATGGGTTTAATAATAAAGTATTAATAATTTAATAGTTAAATTAATAATTTAATAATAGTAATTTAATAATATTATATTATAATAATATAATATAATAATTTCAATAATAATAAATATAATAAATATACTATAATATACTATAATATACTATGCTATACTATAATATACTATATACTATGCTATAATATAATACTATATACTATAATATATACTATATAATATACTATAATATACTATAGTATAATATAGTATATATTATAATATAATATAGTATAATATACTATAATATTATATATAGTTATTTTATAGTAATAATTGAATAGTAGTTATTTTAATAATTAATTAGTTTAATAATAAATTAATAAATGGGTTTAATAGGATTAAACCCTGCTCCTAATAGGGATGGGCACAATACAGAGAGCTCTGGCTCGGCTCTGAGCACTTGTGCTGGCCAAGCTTGCTGGGATGAGGATGGAGAGGGTCAGGCAGGACCCCTCACTGTCCCTCTGAGCCCTCTTGGGGTGAATCTGTGCTGGGGAGGGACAATACCTACAAACAGAGGGATTTTTGGGGTGAATCTGTGCTGGGGATGACAATACCTACAAACAGAGGGATTTTTGGGGTGAATCTGTTCTGGGGGGGGACAATACCTACAAACAGAGGGATTTTTGGGGTGAATCTGTGCTGGGGGGGGACAATACCTACAAACAGAGGGATTTTTGGGGTGAATCTGTGCTGGGGGGACAATACCTACAAACAGAGGGATCTTTGGGGTGAATCTGTTCTGGGGGGACAATGCCTGCCAGCATTGGGATCTTTGGGGTGAATCTGTTCTGGGGGGACAGTGCCTGCCAGCAGAGGGATTTTTGGGGTGAATCTGTTCTGGGGGAGGATGGTGCCTGCCAGCATTGGGATCTTTGGGGTGAATCTGTGCTGGGGAGGGGGACAATACCTACAAACAGAGGGATCTTTGGGGTGAATCTGTGCTGGGGGGACAGTGCCTGCCAGCAGAGGGGTCTTTGGGGTGAATCTGTTCTGGGGGAGGACAATATCTGCCAGCAGAGGGATCTTTGGGGTGAATTTGTGCTGGGGGAGGATGGTGCCTGCCAGCAGAGGGATTTTTGGGGTGAATCTGTGCTGGGGGAGGATGGTGCCTGCCAGCACAGGGATCTTTGGGGTGAATCTGTGCTGGGGGAGGACAATGCCTGCCAGCAGAGGGGTCTTTGGGGTCTGCAGCTCTGCCAAGGCTCACTGTGCCCCTGTAAAAGGGATTTTCAGGAACTCGCTGTGTTCTCCCGGGCACAGCCCGGGCGCTGCAGGGAGGGGTCCCCGGGGCTGGGGTCGGTGGGCACGGGGGGATCCCCGCCGTGGGAGCTTTTCCTGGGGCTGCAGGGCAGAGCTTTGGCATCGGGAAAAGCTGGGCGGTAGCACCATCTGCAGGCTGCGAACCAGGGCGCTCCGGGCCGGCACTCGCAGGGAAAACAGCCAGGAAAGGCACCTGCAGGAGAGGCAGGATGGGGCAGGGCTGTGCCAGGGATGTGCCAGGGCTGGGCTGTGCCAGGGCTGTGCCAGGGCTGTGCCAGGGATGTGCCAGGGCTGTGCCAGGGCTGTGCCAGGGCTGTGCCAGGGATGTGCCAGGGCTGTGCCAGGGCTGTGCCAGGGATGTGCCAGGGATGTGCCAGGGCTGTGCCAGGGCTGTGCCAGGGATGTGCCAGGGCTGTGCCAGGGCTGGGCTGTGCCAGGGCTGTGCCAGGGCTGTGCCAGGGCTGTGCTGAGCTGTGCTGTGCCAGGGCTGTGCCAGGGCTGTGCCAGGGATGTGCCTGGGCTGTGCCAGGGCTGTGCCAGGGCTGTGCCAGGGATGTGCCAGGGATGTGCCAGGGCTGTGCCAGGGCTGTGCTGTGCCTGGGCTGTGCCAGGGCTGTGCCAGGGCTGTGCCGAGCTGTGCCAGGGCTGTGCCAGGGCTGTGCCAGGGCTGTGCCAGGGCTGTGCTGTGCCTGGGCTGTGCCAGGGCTGTGCCAGGGCTGTGCCGAGCTGTGCCAGGGCTGTGCCACGGCTGTGCCAGGGCTGTGCCAGGGATGTTCTGAGCTGTGCCACGGCTGTGTCAGGGCTGTGCCAGGGCTGTGCCAGGGCTGTGCCAGGGCTGTGCCTGTCAGTGGAGCTCAGGCAGCGCCTGGAGCTCCTCTCTGAGCCTGTCCCTGTGCCCCGAGCTCATCCCTTCGCTGTCCCAAGTGCCAAGCTTGGCTCTGAGCTCTGCTTTACTTGAGGCTTTTCCCCCTGCGAGCTGTGGAAATCCTCTGAGGGTAAAAGATGGCACAAGCAGCTCGTGGTGAGGAGATGAAGCTGCAGAGCTCTGTCCATCCTTACAGAGCTCTGTCCATCCTTACAGAGCTCTGTCCATCCCTGGAGAGCTCTGTCCATCCCTGCACAGCTCTGTCCATCCTTACAGAGCTCTGTCCATCCCTGCAGAGCTCTGTCCATCCCTGCTGTGCTCTGTCCATCCTTACAGAGCTCTGTCCATCCTTACAGAGCTCTGTCCATCCCTGCTGTGCTCTGTCCATCCCTGCTGTGCTCTGTCCATCCCTGCAGAGCTCTGTCCATCCTTACAGAGCTCTGTCCATCCCTGCTGTGCTCTGTCCATCCCTGCTGTGCTCTGTCCATCCTTACAGAGCTCTGTCCATCCTTACAGAGCTCTGTCCATCCCTGCAGAGCTCTGTCCATCCCTGCTGTGCTCTGTCCATCCCTGCAGAGCTCTGTCCATCCCTGCAGAGCTCTGTCCATCCCTGCAGAGCTCTGTCCATCCCTGCTGTGCTCTGTCCATCCTTACAGAGCTCTGTCCATCCCTGCTGTGCTCTGTCCATCCCTGCAGAGCTCTGTCCATCCCTGCTGTGCTCTGTCCATCCCTGCAGAGCTCTGTCCATCCCTGCAGAGCTCTGTCCATCCCGGGAGAGCTCTGTCCATCCTTACAGAGCTCTGTCCATCCCTGCTGTGCTCTGTCCATCCCTGCAGAGCTCCATCCATCCCTGCAGCTCCATGTACACCATCCTCGGTGTCCCAGCCTCCACAGCATCCTGGTGCAGCTCATCCCAGAGCCCACATTCCGCAGGGAACGTGGCTGCAGACTCTGGAGGCAGCACAGAGGGGGCAGCAGCCCCAGTTAACCCTCGGCCCTGTGTCCCCGACATCCCTGGGAGCTTTTCCCCCTGCCCAGCTCGGTGCCAGCCCTGGCGCTGTCGCTGCCCGGCCGCTCGCTCGCCCGGCCCGAGGCTGCTCCAGCTCTCTGCAGCAGATGGCACTCTTTAGTTCTGTTTCAAGCCTTCTCCTTCTGGAAGTTTCTCTGGGAGAATCTGTTTTAAAGGGGCCTCAGCACTGTTGCAGCCCTGTTCTCCATGAGGCTTGATGAAAGCTTGTGCAGGCTGCTGGCTCTGGAGGGAGCCGGCGGTGGCAGCAGGGTCCTGCCCAGCCCTGCTGATGTGTTGGCCTCACTTCTGCACCAGTTCAACTGGTTTTGTCCTTCATCAGTAACACCAGCCCCTCCAGGAATCCCTCTTGGGGCCCAGTTCCTCCAGTACATTTCTGGTTTCTTTAATCCCCAGTGGACAAGGGGAACCCCTCTGTGTTCTTGACCCACCTTTACTCCATCGCTCCCATCCCACCTCGTGCACCAGATCCACTGTAGTGTCTGTTACCTGAGAGAATTAAAAAGTGATGACAACACCCACCACAAACAGTTTCATCACCTTTCTGTGTCGTGCAGGGGAGGGAAATTGTGGCTACAGCCTTAATGATCCATCACTTAAAGCTGTGGCATTGGTTGTACTGTATCTGCATGAATAAGGCTTGTATTTAAACTGCATGAGAGCCTGGACTGCATGGGAAATTGTGAATCCTGCATGGGAAATTGTGAATCCTGCATGGGAAATTGTGAATCCTGCATGGGAAATTGTGGATCCTGCATGGGAAATTGTGGATCCTGCATGGGAAATTGTGGATCCTGCATGGGAAATTGTGAATCCTGCATGGGCAGTGGTGAATCCTGCATGGGCAGCTGTGGATCCTGCATGGGAAATTGTGAATCCTGCATGGGCAGTGGTGAATCCTGCATGGGCAGTGGTGAATCCTGCATGGGAAATTGTGAATCCTGCATGGGAAATTGTGAATCCTGCATGGGAAATTGTGAATCCTGCATGGGAAATTGTGAATCCTGCATGGGAAATTGTGAATCCTGCATGGGAAATTGTGAATCCTGCATGGGAAATTGTGAATCCTGCATGGGAAATTGTGAATCCTGCATGGGCAGTAGTGAATCCTGCATGGGAAATTGTGAATCCTGCATGGGAAATTGTGAATCCTGCATGGGCAGTAGTGAATCCTGTCACTTCAGGGACACTCAGTGCACTGCCAGCCCCCCAGCCCCTGTCCCTGGAGGCTGCTGAGCGGAGCTGTGGGGCACAGGGGACTCTCTGAGCTGCTGGCTGGGCTGGGCAGGATGGGGGACACTCAATTCTGTCAGGCAGGAAGGTGGCTGGAGTGGCTGCTGAGCAGAGCAGAGTGAGCTGGTGGCAGAGAGGGCTGGAAAAGCTGAGCTGCTGGGCAGGGAGGGGCTTCTGGTGTCTTTTTGGCTTTGTACACTGAGATGATGTCTCTGACCTCGGCACCAAAGCCAGCATTGTCACAAAGCTCACTGAAATAGTTGGTTAGAGCCTGGTGCTAAAAACACCGAGGTGAGGTTTGATTCCTGTATGGGCCATTCCCTGAAGAGTTGGACTGGATGATCACTGTGGGTTCCTTCCAGCTCAGAATATTCTATGATGAGAAGAATGTAGGGAAGGCAGGTACCAGCCCTGGGACTGGGAAAATGTGTTCCATCCCATGTGACACACGAGCTGTGGCTCCTTGGGCATCCTTTCTGCCCTGTGCTTAATTTTAGAGGTCACCACTTCCAGGAAACCAAAATTTTGTATTGAAAATTAGGTAAATCTGTGTTTGCACATGCTTCCAGAGGTTATTTCAGGGAAGATCAAAGTTTTCCAGCCATTACTTTATTTATCAGCCTATAGGAAGAAGAATTTGATTTTGTTGTTTTGGGCTATTTATTTCTTTATATGTTTGGCTTTTATTATTGTCCCCTCTTAGATGGGATGCTCTGTTGGTTTTCACTAATTACAACATGGTTGCTGTTCTGGGCAGAAACTGCTGTCCATGGAAGTACACAACAAGATTCTCTGCTCCATAAATCAGTCTCAGGATTTTATTAGACTGTTTATGTAACCTTAGTTTATGTGCTATAATTCTTTGTTGTGTTGCCTTGAGTAATTCCCAAAGAGAATGTTTGTTCTTCTTGCTTATAAATTCTTTAGAGTGTGGGAGCTTTGCTTAGGACTTCTTTGCCCTCCATCACTTTCTGTTTCCTCTTTTCTTGGGTAAGATTTGGTAGCATTATTAATTCCACTCATTAAAACCTAACTTGTATTAGTTACTCACACATCATGAGCTATAATTGTCTTGAAAATGGGAAGAAAAAGCTTTGTAGTTAACCTGATTGCATTGATTTTCTTTTTAATGCACATGAAGAAACTTTGGAAGTACCCAATCCCTCAAACCTTGCTGCAGTTCTTGCATGGAAGGTGTCCTCCTCTTTGGAGACCTTTGAGTGGATCTGCTTTTGGCCAGATCTCATAAGATAATTAGTAATAATTAAATCCAGTGATTTTAGGGGGTGTGAAGCACAAGGTGGAGCACAGGTTTTCCACACAGGGTCTCTGGAAGCACTACATCTGCCAGGAGCTTCTGAAGGCAGCAGGACTGCTCAGGGGCTTTTGCTGACACGTGTTCCATCAGTTTCTAAAACCATACCTGCAACATCTGAGAAAAATCAAGTGTCCCACTCTTCATGGCCACATGCAGAGTGTTTTGGCACCAATCCCCAGGGCTGCAGTGGAAATGGCTCCGTGGGGGCTGTGGGGAGGATGGAGGCACTCACTGGCAGGGATGATTCCACAATTCCCATCCCTGGGCTGCTGCAGAGGCTCCTGTGAGGGCTCTGAGCTGGGGGAGGTGAGCTGAGCTCTGCCCCACATGGTGCCCCTCCTTCTGCCCCTTCACATCATTATTACAGCAGCTTTTTCCTTACAGTGAGCAGCATTTTCTGGTGAGCCAACAGGTCTGCTGGAATAGAAATCCCTTGAGATGTTTAAATATGTTTAAATTTAAATATGTTTAAATATTTTCTCCCATACAACAGAAATAATTAGCATCCTGATTTCTTTGGCGTTTCATGGGTGTTATCTCAGGGCTATGTGGCTAAACCACCTCTACCCCACATGACCCTATTATTTCATGGTAATTCTTTACCCTGTCTGCCTCTGTCTCCAGTCACTGCCCCAGTCTGCCTCTCCTCTTTCTTACCTTCTTTCATCCTCCCACAGATCCCCTTATTTTTGTGCGTAGGCACCTCTGCTAGAGGCAGCAAATTCCCACTGTGCTGCCTCTCGGTGTTATGGGCTATAGCTGGCTCTTGTTCTGCATTTATTTCATTTTTCTGTGGCCAGTTTGACCATATATAAGCCAGGGTGGCTGGGGCAGGGAGGGGACAGTGCCTGTCTGTGTGATGCTGCTGTCCCCAGCCCCAGCCAGCCCCGCTGCACAAGTGGCAGCTCTTCAAGAGCCATCAGGGCTTGCAGGAGTCTGTAACAGATTTCAGGACAGCCTGCTTTCTCTCTCTCTTCTCTCCCCCCACCTCTGTAAACATATGAAAGAAACATGAGAGAGCATTAAACCACAGAAGACAAATCATGGTCAGAATAAATATACTGTTTGCTAGCAAACTTAAAAATACGCTTGTGGATTCTAATAGCTGTAGGCAAGAGTTGGATATTTATTGCAGCCAAGGCTTACTGTGGTTTATTATGTTTATAAAACAGTTTAATACTACTTTTCTTTTAAAATGAGTTTTTAATTTAGAATAATTTTTTAGGATTTGTTTCCAGAGTACAGATGGCTGATCGCTGCGGGGGTGCGGGGTGAGAGGGAGAAATGTGCTTGTGGGTGTGTTTTAAAAGCGCTCCCAGATGGAGTGTATTGAATGAAATTTAAACCATTGCCCTGTGAACTACAAGTGTGATAAATATAATCAGTCAATCCCCAGAACCACGGTGGAGGGGGAGCAGATTGATGGGCACGTGGTGGGGAGGGAGTTGGGTCAGGCAGCTCGTGCCAGGGCAGAGCAGCTCCAGCATCTCCCATGGAAGGTTCCTGATCCTCCCCAATGTGCTGACAGCATCCCCCACCTCCTCTGCAACCCCTCCAGTCCCTCAGTTCCTCTCAGCACACTGAAAAAAGGCAGAATTCGTGCCAAAAAGAAGGCCTGGCTGCTGGGAGTACTGAGCTCTTGGAGCGTTTTTCATTTACTCAGTCTTAATTACTTTCTAAGTGTAAGAGTTTAGCAGCTATCAGTGTTCTCTTCCAGAGGTTAGAGCAGTCCAGTCTTTTAGAGCCTGTAGATTTCCTTAGAAGGATTTGTTTGTACAGCTTCTTTCCGTGTTTAAGGCAAGGAAGCCACACTGAATAAACTGCACAGACTTCCTTGGACAGCACAACAGAACAGGTGAAGGAAATGGAGTGAATTTTAATTGCTCCAAAGTCCTGAGATCTTCCAGGCTCTGGGAAACAATTTTCAGCTAAAAATTATCTGTAGGCCTTGAGGTTTAGTGTGGGAAAGCGTGTCTGCTGTGTCCTGAGGTGCAGATGAATGATGCAGCATTCCCCCTCTGATGGACTGTGGAAGATGGACATTCACAGTCACTTCTCTCATTGCAAACACGTAGCAGCTCGGCCTCCTTGGCTTCCTTCCTGCCAACTTCCATCAAAAATAAAGTCATCTCTGCCCTGGCTGAGATAAATGTCTGGCCAGCTCATTTTCCAAAAGGATGTGCTTTGGGCAGGGCTTATTACAAGGGTGACAGTTTGTTTTTTTCTGGCCAATACAAATTTAAGGCCATGTCCACACTTGAAAAATCTGGCATGTTTTCTCTCATGTTGTCCTTCCACCACGCTTTCATCATGCCTAATGTCTGGATATAAAATTGCCAGGAAGGCTTCCAGTCTCTGACACTGCCATTTGGATTAGATGTGCTCCAAGCAAGGCTTGCTGGTGCTCTCTTGCACGCTGTCAGCACAGACAGAAATCACTGGCACAGGAGCTGTGGCTGGACAGCTGCTCCTGCTGCTCTGCTGGGCTGCTCACAGCTGCTCCTGGTGTTCCCTGCCTGCTCCTGGTGTTCCCTGCCTGCTCCTGGTGTTCCCTGCCCGGTTCTGGTGTTCCCTGCCCAGTTCTGGTGTTCCCTGCCTGGTTCTGGTGTTCCCTGCCTGCTCCTGGTGTTCCCTGCCTGCTCCTGGTGTTCCCTGCCCAGTTCTGGTGTTCCCTGCCTGGTTCTGGTGTTCTCTGCCTGGTTCTGGTGTTCTCTGCCCGGTTCTGGTGTTCCCTGCCCAGTTCTGGTGTTCCCTGCCCAGTTCTGGTGTTCTCTGCCCAGTTCTGGTGTTCCCTGCCCAGTTCTGGTGTTCTCTGCCTGGTCCTGGTGTTCCCTGCCCAGTTCTGGTGTTCCCTGCCCAGTTCTGGTGTTCCCTGCCCAGTTCTGGTGTTCCCTGCCTGGTTCTGGTGTTCCCTCCCTGCTCCTGGTGTTCCCTGCCCAGTTCTGGTGTTCCCTGCCCAGTTCTGGTGTTCTCTGCCTGGTTCTGGTGTTCCCTGCCCAGTTCTGGTGTTCTCTGCCCAGTTCTGGTGTTCCCTGCCCAGTTCTGGTGTTCCCTGCCCAGTTCTGGTGTTCCCTGCCTGCTCCTGGTGTTCCCTGCCCAGTTCTGGTGTTCCCTGCCCAGTTCTGGTGTTCTCTGCCTGGTTCTGGTGTTCCCTGCCTGGTTCTGGTGTTCTCTGCCTGGTTCTGGTGTTCTCTGCCCAGTTCTGGTGTTCCCTGCCTGGTTCTGGTGTTCTCTGCCTGGTTCTGGTGTTCTCTGCCCAGTTCTGGTGTTCCCTGCCTGGTTCTGGTGTTCCCTGCCTGGTTCTGGTGTTCCCTGCCCAGTTCTGGTGCTCCCTGCCCAGTTCTGGTGTTCCCTGCCCATCTCAATCTCTCCCTGTCCATCTCCAGCTCTCCCTGCCCATCTCCATCTCTCCCTGCCCATCTCCAGCTCTCCTTTCCCATCTCCATCTCTCCCTGTCCATCTCCAGCTCTCCTTTCCCATCTCCAGCTCTCCTTTCCCATCTCCAGCTCTCCCTGTCCATCTCCAGCTCTCCCTGCCCATCTCCAGCTCTCCTGTCCCATCTCCAGCTCTCCCTGCCCATCTCCAGCTCTCCCTGCCCATCTCCAGCTCTCCCTGCCCATCTCCAGCTCTCCTGTCCCATCTCCAGCTCTCCTTTCCCATCTCCAGCTCTCCTTTCCCATCTCCAGCTCTCCCTGTCCATCTCCATCTCTCCCTGTCCATCTCCAGCTCTCCCTGTCCATCTCCAGCTCTCCCTGCCCATCTCCATCTCTCCCTGTCCATCTCCAGCTCTCCCAGCCCAGAGAGGAAGAGGAGGGGCAGGCACTGCTCTCTGCTCTGTGTGACAGGGACAGGACCCAGGGAACAGCTCAGATCAGGCTCAGATCAGGGAAAGGTTCTTCCCCAGAGGTGCTGGCACTGCCCAGGCTCCCCAGGGAATGGTCCCAGCCCTGAGGCTCCAGAGCTGCAGCAGAGTTTGGACAATGCTCACAGGACTCCTGGTGATTCCTGTGCAGGGCCAGGGGCTGGGCTCAGTGATCCTTGGCTGTCCCTTCCCACTCAGGACATTCTGTGATTCTGTGGGGGCAGTTAGCACATGGCCTCTGTTCCAAGCCTGGTTGTTGTTGTTGATGAGTGGAAACACAGGCTCAAAGCCTAGAAAATCACTTTCCATGCAGTCATGGAGCTGTCATTTGGATTTGTAGAAGGATGTGTGTCACATCAGGACCAAGGTGTTCACTGTCATCCTGGTGGGGCAACATCTTTAATAATTCCAATTGCATTGTAGGGCTGCAGTTTCCTATGCCAAATGCTATTTTTCACCTACACCAAATGCTATTTTTCACCAATTTATCAATTCCTGCTGTGTCCTAACACTTGTGTGTGTATCTGACGCCTGCTGCAGTCACGTAGGCAGGAGTGAAGGAGCTGTTGTTTAATTACATGGAGGTTTGCTTTTTGGAGAAGCAAACCTGCCCTCCAGGTGAACATAATCCTTGCAATAATAATGGATTTAAACCTGTACAGACCTATAAGCAAACTCTGTAAATGAGCTGAAGATAGTACCATAATTAGAAGGAGACATTCTTAAAACTTTGTAAGTTCTGTTTGGTCATACATAAATTAAAAGTGGAATTTAGCATATTTAACAAGTAAAATTTCCTTGTAAGACATGCAATGCAAAACGAATAAACTTGCTGTAACTTGACAGTTTCAGCATGCCTTTGGGTTATTTTGGGCTCTAGATAGTTTGTACATAGAATCTCTGGATTATTATTAGCATTATTGGTAGTTTCTGTTGGAGCATTCCTGAATGGACTCAGTTTTGGTGGTGGAAGGAAGCAGTCAGCCCTGTTTGTATCTCATTTGAAAGAATTGCTGATTGCATTTCACCTTCCTTTTCAAAGGAGGTCTAAATTGTGCTAAGCAGTGGTGAAATTTCAGGCTATGATATTTGTAGCCCTGTAGACAACCAAACCAAAGCACAGGATAGCTCCAGATTTTATCCATAAAACAAGTCCTGGAGGCTTAGCTCAAAACTCTAAACCTGATTCTAATTTGCTTTATGAGTCTGAGTTTTTCCCATGTGTAAAGTGGAACTCTCTCTTTGCTGAGGGAAGCTTTGATCAAGCCAACACCTTTAAGAGTTCTCAGCATCTGCATCAAACCATTCCCGTGCTCCTGAGCCTGGGGATGCAAACATCTCTCACCTGCCAACAGGGAGAGTTCCTGAGCTGCCACATGGAGAACAACAAGTCCATGTTCTGTTCCCACAGAACAGAATCCTCAGTCTGCTGCCTTGGGCAGCCTTTTGCTTGCTCCTTCTCTGTGCTGCCTCTTTGGGTACAAATCCTGCTCCCTTGTGCTCCCTGCCTCTCGCAGCTTTCCTCAACCTGATGTAATACACATTGTTCTCTGCTTTTACTAAGGTCTTTTGATTTGTCTTCATTTTGTTTTAAACTCTGAAACACTGGTAATGCAATTGTAGAGCTAAACAAACCCTGTATTATGTTTGGGGATATTGCTTTCAGGAAAAATGGTCCAGTGCACAAATTGATAGTGGAGTGTATTGCACTTAAGAAAGATAGACTGTGCACTTACTGCTTGCTGGAGAAAACACTGAGGGAATTTCTGCTTCTATTTATTTTATTTTTTTTTTTAAGTTTAGTTTTTTAGTCATCTATTTTCAGAATATGAGTGTGGTGTGTAAAATTTCAACATCCATGGAGACGTTGTATTTTGAAAAGCACATGTTGTCATCTTCGTCATTTTCCAGGGCAGGAAATCCTCGAGAAGCCTAAAGCAATCCCATCTCTTTTTTTTTTTTTTTTTTGTAAAGGTTATGGTATGTCTTTTGAGGAAAAAAACCCACAACTGGTTTCTTTTGATCTCAGTACCAAGGAAAATGGATAGTAAGGCTTTTCACTGGTGCTTTATCTTGTCTCTAAAGGGGGGGTCAGTGACAAAAGGGAGAAGACAATGACAGCTTTCCGTCCCACCACCTTTGTTTCTCCCTCCTAACTTTTGTTTTCCTTTTTTTAGCTGGGTGCCTGTCTGTATTTTGATTCCAAGGGCCTTGGGAGCGGGAGCTGTGCTTCCCTGAGTGTCTGCAGAGAAAGGTGATGTTGTGAGTGCTGCCACAAAACAAAGCCAGGGCAGGGCTGAGTCTCTGTGCTGGGTCACACAGCTGCTCTCCACTCCCCACTGCCAGCTCAGGGACACTTGGGAGGAGAAATGGGATTTGAAGGCACACAGCTATGGAGGTAATAGTTCCCTGGCTGGAGTCATACCTGGGAAGAGAATACATCCAAGATTTCTCCTTCTCCAAGCCTAGGTCTGTGCTGCTTGAACAAGGGCTGGATGTGTTATTTGAAGTAGTGGCAGGCTCATAAATCTCCATTTTCTGCTTGCTTTAGGGATCCATACTTACATGGTGTAACACCTGGGTAGTGTAAGAGCTGCTGGGATTGCACTCTCCAGATAAAATACTGAGCTGTGGGTGAAACCAAAGGAATATTTCTTACCCATGCACGTGGTACTCCAAGCTCCCAGTCCATCTCTCTCCTCTTACAAGTGACTCCTGGTCCTCAGCAGGCAAACACAGTCTGTGTTTGGCTCCTGAAAAGAAAACCTACAAGGGCTTGCCTGAATGTGGATTGAACCTTTTTGTTTATTCTCTTGAAAGTTTTTCCTTCTGAGAAGTCCAGAGCTGTGGTCTGGAGAGCCCAGGAAGTGGAATTCACTCCACGATGCCAGAAGGTTCTTTGCTAATTTTGAACGGAGAGATTTCCAGTGTCCCACAGAGGCTCCTGTCCCCACTGGGGGTTAATGGGACCTTTCTTACAGGTTGCATCTTCCTTCCAAAGAAGGTCACCATTTATATTGCTCCCAAATGGTTCTTGGAAAGGAAGCGCTGCAAACTCTCAAATTGCAACAGCAGGAGAGCCAGAACAATTTGTCTGGTAGTCAAAAGGAGTCAGAAAGTCATTTTGCACTCACCAAAAGGGAGCTGCCCACCTGGAACTTTGGCATCTCAAGCATTGCTGCAGTGCCCAAGGTTAAATAAACTCCATTTCTTGGTGGTTTTAAATCCTTCATCCTCCTTTCATGGCATAAAAAAAACCAAAACAAAAGCATTAAAAACATAGCCTGGATATTTGCAGGCTGTCTTGTGTACTGGCAGCTCTCTGGGTATCAGCTGGCTTTGGTTTTGCCCACTGCAGGCAGCTCAGCTGAGTGCCCCACACACAGCTCCAGCAGTGAAACAGTGGCACAAGGGCCTGGAGGAGAGATCATATCTTGTGCTGGAATAATTTAAACCTGGTTTTCATTGTCTGTTTTTGCTGGTGCTTCTGCCAGGCAGGAGAGCTGCCAGCAAAGGCTGAGGAATCAGCACCTCTCCCTCGAGAACGATGGGGAGACCTTGGAGCTCCCCTGTCCAAAGCAGGATTTCACTGAGGCTGAGTGCTTGGGAATGTTCAGTTTCTTTTGAGCAGGTTCCATTTTAACTTCTAATGGGTAAGAAAAAACCCCTTGAGTAGAAATGCACGTTTTTATCATTAACTTCTGCAGCCAAGATTGCTTTTCTAGAAGAGCTAGGTTTACTTTCACGTGTTTTCCTTTCTTCCTCTCATTTTCTGTCACAATTCACTATGCTCACCCTCACTGTGGCTTTATTATCTCGCTGCCAAAATTAAAATCATACTGATGCTAACTGATTTTCTGGTGGTTGTGGTGACAGATCTGTGATGTTTAGAGGTTTGCATTCCTGCCCTCTGAGTTTCCCCTCCCCTCAGGGGTGTCCGTGCCAAAGAACAAGCTCTTTGCCTACAGCGCTCGTCGTTGAACCTTCAGATCAACCAGTTAATACTCAAAACATTTTCTATTTAAATTAAAAACTTACTTATCCTTAATCTCCCTGTTCCCCACAAAAATCTCAGGCTCAACCTCTTATGCTTCAAATCTAAACCCAAGGGTAAATGATCTTTACTGTAAGAAACTAATCAGATGGAGGAATTTACTTAATAGAGAAATTTTTTGAAATGGATCTCTCAGATAATAAAAAGTGAGAGCCTCAAAACACTTTTGTGCTTTTTGAAGTCTTAGCAGAAGGTATCAATAGACATCTTCTGTGGTAAGGATTTAGCCTGAATTTATTGAAATCCATCTATTAGGTCTGAGTCTGTTGACTTCTGGGGGCAGCTGGTCCCCCTGTATTATTTATGACTCTTTGAACATCTCAGATACAGTCTCAGATTTACAGAACAGAATTATGTTTTGGCAAGTGTCCCATGTTTATGCTGCTCACATGCCCTGTATTTATATTCTGTGCAGCTCTGGAGCAGTGCTGTCTGCTGAATTGCTGGGTTAAAGCAGTGCAGTGTCACTGCAGGGAGATATTTCCTTGGTGGATACAACCTAGAAAATCCCTGAGGATTGTTTAAGGGTGGCTCCCTGTATTTCCTTTTAAAGGATTTAAAAAGGAGATTACGTACTGAGCAGCATTAGGTAAACTGGAAGGGAGAGCTGAACATTTCAGAGTGTTTAAACTTTGTCTCCTAATGTACTGTTCAGAGGTAAATTGCTCTTGTTTTACTTTTCAGCCTTTTTTCAGTCCTTCCTCTCTTACTTGCCCTGTGAAGGACATAAGAGAATACTAAAGGGATTAGAAAAGTTAACCCTAATTCTAAAAGTTACAATTTTGAAAAAACAAAAGGAAAATTTTGTGAGCATTAAAGTTACTCCAGTTCAGAAGGCCAAGAACAGGATGGTCTGTGTTTTGGGGGGTGACTGTGGAGTGAAGGGAAAGCAAGATGGAGACGAAATAATGCACTTTGCTTTCTTTTCATTACTCTTTTTATGTGCCTTTTCCTTCCTCATCCACTTCCTCCAGTGAAAGACTTTTTTTTTTCACCAGGAATTTCTCCACACCTTCTTTGGGGAGTAGCAGCATTTTCCTCCATCCCTCTAATCCACATCCCCCCTCTGCCTGTATTTCACACCTCTGAGAAAATCCAGAGGCACTTCATTCCCTGCCTCCCCAGGGAACAGGACTGAGAGCTGTTGTGCACCAGGAGGGCAGAGCAGCTCTGTTCCTTGATGCCAGAGCATTTCAGCCACAGCCAGGCTGGCTGAGCCCTTGTGTTACTGCTGAAGATGAACAGATCACACAGACACAGCTCGAGGTGTGGTGAAAGGAAGAGAAAGTTTATTTTTCCTCCCAGGATTTATAGGCTCCTGACCACAGCCAGGGATTGGATGGTCAGGATAACACTTTCTCACAGCACTGGCCATGAGAGATGCCCATCACAAGACGTGGAACAGAAAGAATGTCCACATATCTATGTTTATAGTTACTGTCCTGGGAAAGTCCTTAGAAAACCATGGCAGCAAGCTCAGAAGCTGAGTTTTCAGGGTGACACCCTTGAGCACCGTGTCACCAGGGGATTGTGACCCTCTGAGCCCATCACCTTCCCTCTGTGCTGGGTTTCCTCTCAGCTCAGCTGCCATGCCAGCAGGAGGTTTTAATTTGGGAGTCATCATGGGAAATACATCTCCAGAGCTTTGCCCTGGAAAGGGTTAATGTGACAGAGCCAGACTGGTGATGGAGTAAAGCAGGAAAAACTATTTCCATCACGGTAAATAAAAGTGCATTAAAAAGACATTTAGTCATGGGAATAAAAGCTAAAGAAACACATGCTACATTGGGATGGTTTATATTAGTGTCATTAACTCCTATGTTTTGGAATAACTCCCAGATGAAGGATTATGCTGAAAGTAGGAATTAATGGCACTAATGTAAGCCATTCCATGGAGTGTGCATTTGTACCTTTGATTTTCAGGCACACAGTGAGCAGTGGGGAGCACAGCCTTGGACAGAGCACAGTCACAGTGAGCCTGGAGCAGCCCTGCTCTGGGCCAGGGCAGCTTTATCCCCTGGAATTGAGGAGGATGGAGAATGCTTGAGTAACCTGGTGGAACCTGCCATTAAAGCCTGGAGCATCTCAGAATCCAGGCAGCTTGGTGCAGGGAAAAACACAGTGTGGAGTGGTGTGCAGCCTGCAGGGCTCAGAGCGAGGAGAAAGGCCTTGCCCAAAATTCTGACGGTGTTTGCATGGTCCTTTGCAGCTCCCAGGGAAAGCTTTTAAGCACAGGAAGGTTTTTTGCTGTGGTGGAGCACGGCTGAGCTCCCTGGTGAGTGCAGCACTTGGCTCCTTCCGCTGCCTGATCTCTTCTTTGGGGGAGTTTTGGGCCAATAAATGTGAATTTCACCAAAGAAATGACCTGTAGGACATCAATAAGTGACTCAAGAATAGATGCTTATTTTTTCCCATTATTTTGTTATTTTTTTCCTCTCTTCACTCAATGTTTATTTTATCACTGTTTATAATGGGATGTTTAAAAAGTGTTTGAGCACTTTAGAAAGGGAACTACAAGAACTATCCTTGTGAAAACCCATCCCATCTGTAATATTTGTATTCCTACACTGTCCTTTGTGTCTGCTTGAGGAACCCTTGATAAACTGGCACCACTGGAGCAGAACCTGTGCTCCCCAATACCCATGGTCCTGTCTCACTCCCCTACCCTCCCTGCTCCATGAGGGTCTTTGAGAATTATTTCTTTGGTTAAATTTGGACTGCAAGTAGTGATTCAGTTGTTTTACACATCAATATATATATTTTTTTAAATCTAGGCAGGGTATCCCAGTTCTTTCTAGTAGTTCTGTGGAATGTTTAAGGGAATAGAAGACATGTGCTCAAGGCTGAGTTACTCTTTTAAAAGAAGTTGAGGTTTTGATTATAGAAGGATACACACACAAAAAAGCAGGCCCTTAATTTTTATGAATGTGCTAACTTTGACATTGAACCCGAGACATTTTTATTTTAACCAACTGTGGTATTTCTTGGATCATACCTAGTCTGAGAAAAAAATCCAGCTTTGGTTCTTTCCCTTTTCCCTCCTGAAAGTTTAGATACTTGCACATGTTGGCCTCCTGAGATTTTCTCATTATTCTCTAATGTCTGTAGAGGTATTAATGCCTCCAGAAGCATTAAAAATAGATTTATTTTTGTTATCTTTGTAGATCTTTACAAGTCTCATGGCCTGTAAAACCCCTCCCATAAAGGTTGCAGTGTCAGTGATGAACCTGCATGTTACTACTAACTCCTCCTTTCTTCTTCTTTGCTCCTCATCTATTTGAATAAAAGGAAATGGTAAAGAATCCTCTCTCAGCATTACAATTGTATATATTTTAATTTGGTGATCTCTCTGCTCATAACAAGTGTATGAGAAACTCTGAAATCCTGTGTTTTGATTAACTTCTAAGGCCTAGCTAAACTTTGAAATGGAAACTAACTTTGCTGAAAACAGAAAGCTTCTTAGTTTCTGGACTAATCCTGGAATTACACACTGGATTTGCTTGATGGAAATAAGTGTGCTGAAAACATTCCCTCAGCTGAGCAGGCTTGCATTGTTTGCAGAGGGACAATAGGTGAATTTAACCCTTGCCATGTGTGAGCAGAGCCCCAGGTCAGTGGAGCTGGAGCTGCCAGCTCTGCCCACCACCCTCTCTGTTGGGGGGGCTTTTAAACACAGCCCTGGTTCTGGACAATGTGATTCAAATCAATTTTGAGGTGATTTGAAAGCCCCCCAGGCTCTGGGGTGTGTCAGTGCTGGCTGCTGTGGGACAGGGGGGGATTGTGTTCCAAGTCCTGTGCACTCACCTGTGCCCCTGAGGTGTTGGGTACCATCAGAGCATCCATTTGTGGCACTGAGCTGTGGATGCAGACCCTGGAAATGAGCATTCCTCCCTGGGAACACAGCTGGAACACCCTGGAACAGCCCTGGGAACACACCTGGAACAGCTGGAACAGCCCTGGGGTGGTGCCCTGGGCCAAAGGTGTGGCAGAGAGCAGTGGGATACCCTGGAAATCCCAGTGAGATGTGTCCTGGGAGCTGCTGGGGCTGCCACACCCTCCCCTGCTGAGCCTCAGGATGTTTGGAAAACATCCTGGAGAGCTTTGTGCTCCCTGGAAAGGCTGGGACACGTTTGGGCAGGGAGCTCCTCCTGAGCTGGAACTCATGAAGGGAATAATAACCCTACACTAAAGTGTGCTGGCTCAGGGGACATGGGCTTGACTTTGTCTCTGCTTTAGGCTCAGTCTGTCCACAGAGACCTTCTCTTTTCTCTGCCTCATTACCCCATTTGTGAAGCACCTATAAATTCTGCTTTTCCTGGCTGGGATTTTGTGCTGTTTAATTCCTTGATGCTTGTGGTGGCCTTGGGTAGTGCGGTGAGGGGTCCATGTAGGTTCAATAAATAAATGATGAATATGATTATTTCTCTTCTGTTGCATATTTACAAGGCTGTGTTCTCTTGTGCACCCTATTTAGTGCAGAATATGTAATGCATTATGTTGCAGCAGCTTTTCTAGTGGCTTTAGAAAGGTCATGGTGATTTAATTTTTTTTTTTTTTCACTGTATCCTTTATTCTGTTTAGCTCTGAATCTGACATAAAACCAGCTTTCCTGAGTTGTGACTAAATGCCAGAAAAAAAAAAAAATGTTCTGTTCTAAATTCAGCTTCACTTTTCCCCCTTAAATACATAATTCTTCAGGAGTATCTTTAGAGGTCTTTTCCAACCCCAGTGATTCCATGATTCTTCACAAGTGAATTTAGAGGCAAGTGGTTTGCTTTGGGATGATTGTACCCTACAGCCGTGGCCCCTCTGCCTCATGCCTGTCATCCTGGAGAAAATGGCTTTGTTTTAATGTTTTGTTTTAATGTCATGATTTAATGTCTAAAGTGTCCATCAATACCTTCCCCTGCCATTCAGCACCCAAGACAAGAAGGAAGGAGGGAACGTGTATCTATATTTTCTGAACACCTTATATCAATTATTCTGTATCAATTATTCTATATCAATTATTCTATATCAATTAATCTATATCAATTATTCTATATCAATTATTCTGTCAGTTATATAGATATTCCCATTTACCAGCATACCCTCCAAAAGCAGAGATCTGAGTATCCAGCAGCTCTTGCCAGGCACGCTTAGCTCGAGCAGCGAGGAGTTCTGAACATCTTCAATATTTATGCTTCACCAGGCAGTTATCCTCAGTTATCCTTTTAGCAAGTCCCATTTCTCCGTGTTCTGTCATGGGCTCGTTTATTCCAGGCTGATTTAGAGCTAACTGGGGAGATTAGATTGCCCTGCTTGATGCTGTCAGCTAAAACTGACTCAGTGTCTGTGTACTGTGGCCCAATTGCTCAAAGCACCTTACCCTTTTCTCTATTGCTCATTCTATTAGCTACAAAAGCCTTTCTCACCCTCCTTTTGTGCCGGGGTCAATTAGCTCCTGAAATAGCTCATATAACACAAATAATCACGGCAGCACTAATCCTTGGGGCCAGCTCCATACAATGGCCACTTCTGGCCCCGAGGACAAAGAGGGCTGTTTATCTTCCCTGCACACAGGCTCCAGGACTGTGCCCAGTCATTTCCAGGAGAATTTATTATCCCAGAGGTCAGAGGTGGTTTGCATTGGAGGAGATTTTCTACCTTGCCACCATATGGGACGTCCTTGTGTTATTCCTGTAGGATGGAGCGGCGTTCCAGGTGGATTGGATCACAAACACAGGAGTTCAAATAACGCTACCGTAGGTAAACACGGGCCTGAAAGACATTCAGACTAACAGAGCACATTTCATGGTGCTTGTGGTGTCAGCAGAGAGGATTCCAGCAGGAGTGATGGAGCTCCCACGACTCCAAAGGATTTCACAAAAAGACAAAGATGGGGTGGAGTGTGGCTGGGCTGTGTCATGTCCCAGCTCCTACACTCCAAACAACCTGATCTTTGTCTTTTTGCTCCTTACACCTTGGAAGAAGGAAAGGAACTGCTAGAATAAATCAGTAATAAGAATTTGCTGTGTGTCCAAAGAAGGAAAAAAGCTGCCCCCAGCCCTCAGGTTGAAACTGGCTTTGAGTTGCACGTTTAGATTTGAGTATTTAAATCCTTTGGAAGGAGACAGGGATGGAAATGCTGACAAAGTTCCACTGCAGTTAACCTGGAAACCTTGGCACTCCACTTAACCTTCCTGGGCAGACATGATCCATATTTGATAAAGCATGAAAAGTATGAGGAGCTGCTCACCAGTCAGGAATGAAGAGGTGTTGTCTTCCTTCATCTGAAATATTTCTGCTGGCCTTTTAGCATCGTAATTGGCATGCAGAAGGGAACAGCATATCCAGATAATCCCTGCTGCTCTCTCCTGCCCAGGAGAAGCTGTGGTTCCTCTGCAGGTGCCAGCATGTCCATGGGACAGGAGGGGATGATTTATAGGCCTGGAAGATGGAAACAGCTCTTCCCACTGAGCTCTCTCCAGGCTCACATACCTGTTCATTTCCCCTAGTGTTTGTTTTTCCTCTCCAAAAGAATGATTTGCCTTCTCACTGCATGAGACATGATGTACCATTGGCTCTGGGATAGAGAGTTTTATATTTCTCTCACATTTTTGAGTTTGTTGAGTTTTTAATTATTTTTTTTCTACCTCATTCCCCAGGAAACCTTGTGTTCCCTAGCAGTTGTTTCTGTTGTGGCCTGGAGCTCATGATTTCCTGAGCCCTGAGCTTGCTGTGGGGATCTAAGGGATGGGATCATCCCTGTGCTGCAGACCTGGGCTGTGCTGGGAGCTCCTGGAGCCAGAGGCTCAGCAGATCGATGGGGTCATGAGGAGAGAAGCGTGATGGCTTTTAAAAAGTTCCTTTCCATCATTAGTCAGTGTTAGCCAATTACAGACCATCCTTGCTGATGGCTGCATAGGGGCTGTGTTGCTTTTCTGTCTCTGCAGTTGCTCTTATCTTCCCAGAGTACCGTATGAATTTGTCCCAATGACTTTTATTTCCATAGTTCCTTTTCCTGTGCATTCCCCACTCTAGTTTTGCCAGTTTTTTTTTTTTTTTTCCTCCCCTTGCTGATGAGAAGAAAAGCTGCAGTAACTTTTCCTGCTCATATAAACACTTAGAGATGAAAGTGGATGAGAAGAGAACATGGCAAGCGAGTTGTACCCAGAGTGTAACAACCATTACACCAATTGCTTCAGTTTAGTTCACTCCTGGTAATAAGATCTGCTAAACTTTCAAGGCTCAGCATCAAGGGAACTATCTTTTAAAAGAATAACAAGAAGATATGTTTTAAAATATCTCCTTCTGCCTTGGATAAATCTAAGGGTAGATGACATGTAGGCCTCCAGGGATTCAACTTTCTGAAGCAACTTGGATGAGCTTCCCCAGCTACTTTTTCATTAAAGAGGAGTGTACAGTGCATGTTCAGAGTACATTAATGACTACATCATCCGTAATAAATTAGGTTAAGAGCTGTATGTGATGCTATCAGATCATTGTAGCCATACTGCCTTCATTCTCTATTTTTAAATGACTCTGGAGTCATATCTAGAGAAAGTCAAAAGCCTCTGAGGCCAAAGGGGAGGAAAAAAAAAAAAAAAGCTGGATGGCTGACTGGGAGAGAATAGCAGTAAACTTGTGGAGAGAAGAAATAAAGCTCCATGGTTTTGATTTCTCTCTCACCTGATTTTTGTTTATTATATCTGCATCTAAGCTCCAGAGTGAGGAGGAATGTGTTCCATGTGCGGTGTGAGCTCATCCAGCGTGGTGTGAAATGGGCATTTTAGGAGCAGCAGGAGGGCAGCTGTGCACTGAAACGTGGCCTCCCCTCTCTAAGCTGCTGTCAGAATGGCCTCACATCTGCCCTGAGCCCCAGGCAGAGCTGCCTTGCTTCTGTTCTGGGGCTGCCCTGCCCTCCTCGGCCACCTCGCTGTCCCCAGGCTGGCTGTGCTCATCTGCTGGTTCCCATCCTAGCACAGATAATAACAGATCCTAACAAAGATCCTGACACACCTAGCACAGCTCCTGACACACCTAGAACAGATCCTAACACAGATCCTAACAGATCCTAACACAGATCCTAACACAGATCCTAACACAGATCCTAACACAGATCCTAACACAGATCCTGACACATCCTAACACAGCTCCTGACACACCTAGAACAGATCCTAACACAGATCCTAACACACCTAGAACAGATCCTAACACAGATCCTAACACACCTAGAACAGATCCTGACACACCTAACACAGCTCCTGACACAGCTCCTAACACAGCTCCTGACACACCTAGAACAGATCCTAACACAGATCCTAACACACCTAACACAGATCCTAACACAGATCCTGACACAGATCCTGACACACCTAACACAGCTCCTGACACACCTAACACAGATCCTGACACACCTAGAACAGATCCTGATACACCTAACACAGATCCTGACACACCTAACAAAGATCCTGACACACCTAGCACAGATCCTGACACACCTAACACAGATCCTGACACAGATCCTAACACAGATCCTGACACACCTAGAACAGATCCTGACACACCTAGCACAGATCCTAACACATCCTAACAAAGATCCTGACACAGATCCTAACACAGATCCTAACACAGCTCCTGATACACCTAGCACAGATCCTGATACACCTAACACAGATCCTGACACAGCTCCTGACACCTCCTGACATCCTAACACAGCTCCTGACACACCTAGAACAGATCCTGATACACCTAACAGATCCTAACACAGATCCTGACACAGATCCTGACACAGATCCTAACACAGATCCTAACACAGATCCTAACACACCCTAACACAGCTCCTAACACAGATCCTGACACAGATCCTGACACAGCTCCTGACACAGCTCCTGACACAGCTCCTGACACACCTAGAACAGATCCTAACACAGCTCCTAACACACCTAGCACAGATCCTGACACACCTAACACAGATCCTGACACAGATCGTAACACAGATCCTAACACAGATCCTAACACACCCTAACACAGCTCCTAACACAGATCATAACACACCTAACACAGCTCCTGCCACATCCTAACACAGATCCTAACACAGATCCTAACACAGCTCCTAACACAGCTCCTGACACAGATCCTGACACACCTAGAACAGATCCTGACACACCTAGAACAGATCCTAACACAGCTCCTGACACACCTAACACAGATCCTAACACAGCTCCTAACACAGCTCCTGACACAGATCCTAACACAGATCCTGACACACCTAACACAGATCCTGACACACCTAACACAGCTCCTGCCACATCCTAACACAGATCCTAACACAGCTCCTAACACAGCTCCTGACACAGATCCTAACACAGATCCTAACACAGATCCTAACACAGATCCTAACACAGCTCCTGACACAGATCCTAACACAGATCCTAACACAGATCCTAACACAGATCCTAACACAGATCCTAACAGAGCTCCTGACACACCTAACACAGATCCTGACACAGCTCCTCACACAGCACTGATGTGGGAACCAAGCCTTTGTCCAATCATTCCGAAAATCAGCTGAATTTACTGACTAAAAAAGATTACTTTGGTCTGAAATGGATCCTTCCCACATGCTCTTCTCCAGGGCTTGTCCAGCTGGTTGAGTTGGCCAGTAGTCAAGTGTGTTAAAGAAGCAAATCCTACATTAGAACACTGACCTTTCCTTTATGACACATCTAATTTTATCCCAAGAGTTAGGGCACTTTTTCTTTAGGAAATGTGCTTCCTCATCTGTTTTTATGTATTCCAAGAGATGTTGCTACAGAGTTCCCATCTCCATTTATTCTCCTTGGCCATAAAAACAACACAGCTTCTCTTGGACAGAAGGTGATTTCATTGATAGACTTCAAAGGTTTTTTGACATAATTCCATGTACTGGGTAATTTTTAATGTTCCAAGCCATTCTAGGTCCAGTGTCCCAAGCTCACATAAAAAATCCTGCTGATACATTATTTCAGCTCTCAAACATTTACCTGGGGAAACCACACTGGAATAGGTGAACTGGGTTGCTTTTTTTTTTGGAATAAGGCAAGTTCTGTAATTATTATAAATAACTGGCAGGATAAATGAATGTTTTAGGCAGAATTAGCTTTTTTGTTTGCTTTTTGTAGTGAAAGAGGATGAACTTGTGTAAAAATACAGATTTTTGAGCATTATAGTCTATTTTTATCCTGGCTTAGATCATGAGAGTGGTGTGTAAACAGTGCCCCAATTATTTCCAAACAACACAGCATCGTCCTGCCACCTGTTTAAACAGAATTTCACAACCAGCAGTCATCCCCTAGAAGAGACTCTCTTCCAGGCCATATTTGTTGTCCAAAGTTTAAAGTGTGAAATTAGGTTCCCCTGGGGTTTTGTGTCCAGTTGTGCCTCTGGCTCTGCTTTGTGTCTCCATTTATTCCCTATAAATTGCTGTGTATCGCTTGCCTGTCTCCCAGGAATGCAGTGAAATGTGGTATTTGCAAAGCTGTTTGGTTAAAGGGATTATTCCCAATAAAAGCTGGTTCTAAACATCTGAAAAAACTGGACAACGTTCAGATCCCAGATGGACATCAATGGCTTGTGTCCATAATGATTATTGACAGCAGGAACTGGGGCAGGATTTTCCTAAGGGCTCAAACATGGGGGTTTTCCTCATCTGCCTTAAATTTGGGTTCTGAGCTGTAAATCACTGCATTTTTTATTTTATTTTTTTTTTTATTTTGAAGTCTGAGCTTTTCCTTGGCACACAGCTGTAATCTAAGGGTGAGGTAGTCTTTGGGTTTGGAAAACCAGGAGGGCTTTTTCATGCTGTAAGGTCAGTGTTTCCCACTGCTTCAACAGCTCCAAGAGCTCCAGTTAATGGAAAACCCCTCAGAATATTCAGAGTCCTCATAGAGGTAAAAGTGAACTTTGCTTTATTTCTAAATTATCTCACTCTTATGGGGTCCTACAGGGTTTGTGTGGCTTTACAAGCTACTATTGGCCAATACATTTTATTTATCATCCTTTTTCTTGCACACAACATCATTGTTTCTCTTCATTCTCGCTGCTCCAGGGAAGTTCCAAGGACTCTGTCCCTGGAATTGTCATCTGGGTTGTGCAGACAGGCTGTGACTAAAATATCATGCCTTTGCTGTGTTAAAATGTTTTCCTACATCCAGTCCCAGCAGCAGATTTACAGCAGAGCCCCTCTGTGACCCCATCACGCCGATTTATGCCGTTCTCCAGGTGATTTTTAGAGCTCACGGATGAGGGGAAGGAGGGGCATTGTGGTGAGTGTTTTTGGGGAGCTGGCTCTGTGCCACACTGGGTCCCCACAGCCTCCTCGTGTCCCCAGGGTCTCACAGGCGCTGCCACATTGCAGCCCTGAGCTCATTTTTGGGGATTTATTTGAAGCTGTGTCTCCAGCCTGCCCAGCCTTCCTGGGCCAGCATCAATCCTGGCAATTCCTCAGAACCCACAGCCCATCCCAGCCTTCGATCCGCCAGGAATTTAGCCAGAGGCGCTTGGACAAAAAAGAAATATTGTGGCTGGGGAAGCATTTAAGTTAGAGGAGGCAGGCAGGGCTGTTTTATTACTTAGACCTCTGTCACCTGTGATGACCCATGAGAGTGGGGAATATTGATCGCTTGTCACTCACGGCGTTCAGTGGATTGCATTGACAGGGCTTGGCAGGGCTCTAATCCTGGGGTGAGTGGCCTTGGTGCCACCCTGGGGACAGCTCAGCACTGCCTGTTCCAGGGCAGCCTTCACTCCTCCACAACTGGGAGGGAATCACTTTGTGCTCACAGACGCCCTTTCCTGCTCTGTGCTTCCTTGTGGGTTTCATTTCCTTTGCTTTTCGCCCCCCTGTCCCCATCTTGCTTTATCTTGCTCATTCTTTAGCTGAGGCAGGGAAATCAGGTTGATATTCACCTCTTCCATCGCTATCTCCAGCCCTGGAATGAACATGGGAGGTCTTGGAGAAGCTGTCTGGTCCCTCAGTCCCAGAGTAAATTGCAGCATGTTCTTACAAACAGGACAGAGAGAGAGAGATACAGAGCCCAGGGCTGAGGCTGATACCTGCAGCACTTTAAAATACAGTTATCAATCAGTGTGGAGTGAGGGGTAGTGAACCATAGCAGATCTGTGTTTATCCCCAGATCTCTGTCACTGCCACCAGCTCTTGTTACAGAGATAGAAACAAAGAGTGCTGGATTTAGCTTGCTTTGGCTTTATCTTCCCTGGCTTCTTGGAGTGGGATTAGGACTATTAAATGTATATTTATGTACACACACATACATGTATGTACAAGATGCCCATGGCAGTTTGTGTGCCCCTTCTAAATGCAGAATTCTCTCCATTCTAATCTATCCTTGAAAGTGCAGTTTGTCTGCACACAAATAAACTGACACTGCCTCAGACTCTCTGTGTCTGCTTTTTTGATTGTTTTTAACTGTGGTTTGTTTTTTTTCCCCCAATTCACTTGCTACTGTCTATTGTTTGAGGTAGGAGAAAAGGTGGCATCTAAAATATGTAATCCTCACCAGCCTTTCCAAGGGATTGTGGTCAATAGTGTGTAAGAAATGCCTTCTGTGTTAGAAATGGAAGAAGGGAGCAGCTGATAGCATTGCATATCGTTTTTAACTAAGCTGCAATGTCTGCCCATTGAGAAAGGCCCCAGCTGGAGCTTAGCAGCACAGCTGAAC
Source organism: Poecile atricapillus (assembly GCF_030490865.1). Lineage (NCBI taxonomy): Eukaryota > Metazoa > Chordata > Aves > Passeriformes > Paridae > Poecile > Poecile atricapillus. Next base: position 9,566,308 of record NC_081269.1, read on the forward strand.
TTTTTAAAGAGAAAATCAGTGCTGTGGGGTTTTTGCATGAGTCCTCTCAGGGCTTTGTGACCAAATGTTCTGCTTTGCTTCCAGTAATTTTCTCTGATCCTTACGGAGGGAGGGTGAGTGATGGTAAATAACTTGTGTCTCCTTGCACTGGGCTGCTCAGGGAGTTGGAACGCAGTGTGAGAAGGTATTTTGTGTCCCATCTGAGCTCTGGCAGTCCATGTTGAGTCGTGGTGCATTTAAATGGAAAATCAGGATCAGGTCAAATCCCCAGTGTGTATTTCTAAACCTCCTGTGGGAACTGGATCTGCTTCTTTCCCACAGTGCCCAGACCCTCCCTGTGCACCAGGCTGGCAGCAAGTGAGCAAAGCTGATGCTGAGCTCATAAAGCACTTGTCTTCTCCCACCCAAAACATCTGATTACACAGCTGCTCATCCTTCCTTCTCCTCCACAGCCACAGGACACCCTGCCATCCTCAGGGCTTCTCAGCATTCTGCTTTTCAGCCATTAAAATCCCCCATAGTTTGGGTTCAAAGATGCCCTGCTTGGCTTTGTGGAAGGTAACGATGGCATTTCTGCATCTAAACAGCAAAAATTAAACTTAGCAGGAGAAATAAACACGGTGGCAATTAGGCAGGTTTCTGGACATGCTGCTCCTGCAGAGCATCAAGGTACACTTGCAGAAGTGAGCGTGGTTATTAAACTAAAGCACGTGCTGAAACATTTCTCAGTGTGGAACACACGGTGGAACACACAGGAATTTTCTGCTTGAAGGCAGGAGCTGGACACCAGGCTCCAAGGAGAGCTTGCTGCCAATATATTCCCTTCTTGCTATCCCCAGGCATCAGGAAATTCAGAAAGCTCTGTCTTGGGGGTTGAGACCATGAGCTGCTTTTTGCATCTACTGACCAGCTCTCAAATTCTCCCAATCTTCTGTGTGGAAAAAACCCTTCCAGCTCTACTGAAATATCTGTTCTATGGCTTCCTCTGCCTGCCTGAGCACGGTGGAAAGAAGAAATTAATTACCTGTGTGACTTTGTCCCCAACTGAAACCCAACTCTGGCAAAACAGATGCCCAGCGTGTTAATTCACTGTATCACATTGAGCCTGGAGTTTGAGTTCTCTGTGAAAGGTTTTATAATTCATATAACCTGAAATAATTTACAACTAATTAGATTTTGTCAACTGAATAATTCTGTCTCATGCTGCTTCTGCAGAATAATTTAAGCAGCTTCATTTTATCCTCAAAATAGTTGTAAATGTCACATTAATTTTGTTGACACTAGCAACTTATAGGAAAGTCAACCAAACATATTATGGGCTTCTCCCACTGAACACAGCTCTCTGCTCTCTGATATCCTGCAACCAAACTTCTCTGTCTCCTGGAAGAACCACAAAATTCCATTTCTCCTGGGAGAAGATTATTTTAGACGCAAAACCAACCCAGGATAAAACCCCCATGCCTTTGATCACACAGTCTGATGTTTTACATCCATTGCCTGGAGGAGATTTATGTCCATTAACTCATGTTGGAAAGAAAGCCTCTCTGATAGAATGTCTTCGTTATTGATTTACAGCTTTCAGGTAGTGCAAGACTTACTGTGCCCAGATATAAACTGTTCTAAGGTTTGATTTTCTTTTTCCTTCTAAAAGTAACACTTTATTTTCCTTTTGTGTTTCTTTCATCTCTCAACTCCAGCCACAAGTTCCCTTAGAGGTGCCTGGGACATGAGTGTTGTTGTCCTGTGTAATTCACATTTTTAGAGGCTGATCCACTGGCTGCAGCCCTGCTCTGGACTGGCTGGGATGCAGATTCGATGCTCTGGTGCCATCATATGAGTTGGTGTGGCAATAAACACAGACAGACCCCGTTCAGAGCCCTCAGGTGCTGCAGAATTCCCAGAAGTGCTGAGGAGGAGTTGACATCAGGGCATTTACATTTAGATATGGGTCAACTTACATTTAGATATGGGTCAACTCAGGGCCCTGCAGTAGCCACCAAATCCCTCAGACTTTGGTGAGCTGAGCCAGTGCAGTTATATTAACAGTGCTGCTAAAAACAAACCAGAACAAACCACAGACAAACAAAATGCACACAAAAAGGGTGGAATATGTAAACTCTGATGCTGAGGGTTTTTTATCGAGAAGCTGATCCGTGCTGTAAGTCAGGTTTCTCATGTTGAGCACATTTTGGCTATAAAGCTAATTATCATATGGATTTTGAAATGACTCCCCCCTAGTTCATGTCTGGATACCAAAGGAGTCCTCATTCTGTTTTGGAGCAGATCAAATCCTCCTCTTGGAAGCATTTGTTTATCATATTACAGCTTCACATGAGCCGAGCTGCAGCCTGACCCAATGTTAAGTGTCTGTGGTAGATTTCATTACATCCATATACTGGAAGTCCTGCCAATATACTGGCAGCAAAATCCTAGTGGAAAATAAATGGCAATAAAAGAGAGAAATGATAGGCTCTGTGAGTGGTGAGGAGCAGAGCTTTATTGAGGCTGGACAGCCCTGGAGATGTCACTTGGCATCGAGACACGAGCTTAAGAGAGTGCGAGCGAAAGCTGATATTGGAATAACGACTCCGTGGCACAGGCAGGGGAATAATTTAATTAATTGCACCGAAATTTCTTTGATGAATAGTTATGTGGTGATAAGCATGAGGTCGAACAGTAGAACGAGTTTCAGCTTTTTAATGGGCCAGCACAGCTGCAGGTTTGGAATTGTTCCCATTTTGTTATTTCTCCCCTCGGCGCTCTCCCCCCGGCTCTCTGTGCCCGCATCCAGCCAGGCTCAGCCTCACCCTGCCCCGGGCAGGGAGGGGAGCTGGCCAAAGCCACTTGGCTCAGGTAGCCCCTTTGAAATCAATGCCAGATCGAAAGGAAATTGTAGAATGGTTTCTTTATGAATCCTGCATTTTTCTCCGATGATGCTTTTAACAGGGCCTCCGCTGCAACAGTTGTATGAAGATTTTTAATAAAACTTTCCTGGTCTCCAGAGGAGGAGGCATGTCTTTGTTGTTGGAGAGCTGGAGGAAAGGGAACAATGCAACACAGCTGGAATTTGAGCATTAATCCTGTGATTCCTGGGCTGTTTTTTCAGACAGATCAATTTCTCCTGGCTGTAACCAATCTCCAGCCATTTCCTCACGGTCCAGGGCTCCATTTAGCATCACTTGGATGCTGCAGCTTGACATAACCTCGTGACTTCACACAGTCCAGCTGTAAACACCACCTGCCAGACCTGTGGCTGCTGTCAGCTGTGGTTTAGCAGGAGTTCACGGAGGCATTAGGGATGAGAGCTGTGGGTGGTGCTGCCTGGCTGGCTGGGAGTTATATTTGGTGTTCCTCTGTCCATCCAGCTCGGGATGAGAGCTGCAGTGAGCTCTGTGGATGAGCTGTGCTGCTGTGCTCAGGTCAAGGCTTTGGAGCATGGCAGGAGAGGGGCACTTGGGGTGGGCCATGAGGAGGGAAGGCTGTGCCTCTCTGGTCCCTGAGGATGAGCTCCTGCAGCAAAAATGAGACCCCTCTCCTGTTAACCCAGGCTTGGGGCCAGTCAATAACCTGCCAAAGCAGATAGGAACCCTTCAAACACGATGAAAGAAAATGTGAATACCTGGTGAAATCTGTCCACATCAAAACATTTTTTCCCCAGTGCAGCAGAGCTGCACAGATACCCTTGGTTTTGATTTATGTTCTCTTACTGCCTTGTTAAAAATTTCCTAATTAGAGTAATAGTGTGTTACTCTCCAGCAACAGCTTCCCACCGAGGTTCACGTTGTGCCTTGCAAATGTTCATTTATTGAGACCCAGATCCCAGCCCAGTCACAGCCATTGCTTGGGCTCTCCTCCCAGAATAACAACCTGCTCTCCCCTTGCAAAACTCATAAACAGGCAGTGATTTCTCTTCAACTGGTGCAGCTTTGTTTGTGGCCTCCATAAGGACCTTGCTCCCAGCCTCTCGCTTCTCCCCGCGCTCGGTGGGTATGGAATCCACCTGGAGGTGCAGCGTTATCTCCACCAGCAGAGCTCTGTCCTGCTCTCCCTTCCCACTCTTTCACTCTCTGATTGATTGAGGAGGGTCACTGGCAGGGCTGCTCCAGGGTTCGGTGGCTTTGCCTTGGCCGGCGTGGGGAGCGCGCGGTTTGCGCCCAGGCTCGGTCGGGTTTCTTTTTTTTTTCCTTTCCTGGAACTTTGCCCATCTTATTATGAGTTCTTTAGAGAAATGAAATGCAGCAGTAGCTTGAAGAAATCATGGACACTTTCCAGCAGTAAAAGAGCTCTGGAGTCAGTGTATAAGCTTTCTCCCCTGGTTGCAGTTAGGGAGGCAGTTGACAGTATAATGGGCTTTTGGAGGGGGCGCGATGGTTTGTGTGTTCTGTTTGATGTTGCAAATACTGAGCCCTCAGGGAGATCAGGAAAAAGGATGTTCTGTTCTTTAGGAAAGGAAAAGATTAACCTGAAATGTGAACTGAAACTTAGGAACTCGGCAGGCCTTAGGTGCACAAGAGATGAGTTTGCTCACTTTAATGGAAATATCTTCCGTCTTGTGGCAGAGGCGGGCGAGTGTTTTTGCAAGGATTTGGTGGGAGAAGTAATGTGTGTGTGTTTATAGAGAAATAAAAGCCACAGCCAGGGCTCGAGTAGGTGAATCTTAAAAGCACAGCAATTCCCTCAAGATGAGTTTCTGACTGGATGCTCTTCAGAGTCAGAAAGACTTGTAACTGTTGTCAAAGTCTGGAAATCATATGTGGTCAGTGTTATTCCAGGAAAAAAAGGCTTCTGCCCCATTTCTTCTTTCTCACTTCTGCATTCATTTTTAACCTCGAGGAGATTTCAGAGATGGGGCAGAACATCTCTTGTTACTTTGAAAGAAGTGTAGGGGAGAAAAAACGAAGCCTTTCCTCTGAACCAGGCTATTTTTGTCCATTTTTAGTAAATATTGCTGCTGACAATACATGTGTCTTTCATCAGCAGAAACTGTGTGTTCACATCTTACCTTTACCTGCAGATTCAAACATCCTGTGGGCTCAGGCTTTTCCCTGTAAGCTCGTGCCAGTCTGGCTGGGTTCCATCCTGGTTACACCCACACCTTGGTGCTGACATCCCTCTACCACTGCAGCTGGGGTAAATGTAATTTGGGCAGAGAATCTGTGGATGATGGCTTTGTCTCCTTTGAGTCACCCTCAGTCTTTTACACAGCTCCCAGAACTTATTTTCCCTTTTTTTTTTTTCCCCTGCACACCACAAGCCCTAGGGGTTCTCCTCTTTGGGAGGATTTTGGGCTGGAGGTCTCTTATAATGTAGGATCCTTTGGATATTGTTCCTTTATTATCTTTGTATGACTCTCCTTGTTATCTTAAGATTCTTTTGCTGAGTTATGAGACAATGGTTAATGCTTGATGCAGGGAGATGTATCTTCAGTGAGCACACATAGGTGGGGCCTTGGGTTTGCTGTGGTGGGCAGTTTATAGAGTTAAGTTCTGCTTCTTAAATAAGACAGACTTTCAGTCACCCAGAAGGACTCCAGGGAATTGGAAAAATCTGATCTCTGGCATTCTCTGCAGTTGTTTTCATTCCATCTCAAGGATTTCTGAGCTTGCAGGAGCAGAACCCTGAATTTGCAGCCTGAAACACAAGATAATTGTAATTTGGTGAGGGGTTCATGGCTTGTTTTTCTTCTGTTGTTTCCACTGTACTTATATTTATTGCCAGAAGAGTTGAACAAGTTCTCCTTTAGTGTACAATGATGCCTGAACAACAGGTTCATCCTCTCCAGCAGCCTATTTTTACTGGCCTGTGGTAACCATAACACCGAAGAATGGAAGTACATGAGCACAGTTGTAATTACACAATGGATCTTAATCTGGACTGATATTGTGAGATATGAATCTATGGTACTTTCAAACTGAAAAAAAAAATCAATAAATAAAACTTCAAGCGCTTTCAGTGCTTCAGATAATGGACATATTCCAGGATTTAGCACCAGCTCTGGCATCTCTCTCTCAAAAATACTATCCTGAGCTTTTACAGCTTGCCTGTCCTGCTGGAATTTCCCATTAAGCAGAAAAGCTCTGCTGAGTAAAGGATAATATTCTGATCTTGCAGTGGTTTTCTCCTTTAGGGGAAATGGAATTTCCAGTTCCACAGACTTGTATTTCACAGAAAGGTAATGGGGAATTTTAAAGTCAAATTCAATGTCCCCTGTTCAGCTGAAGTAGTTTTAGGCTTTCATAACACTCTATATTTACAGAAAATACTGAGTATTTTCACGTATGCTATATTATTAACATAGTCCCATTTTTTATGGCTTTGTATCAACCTAAACTTCAGAGCAAGTCCAGGTTTTAATCCAGTTGCAATATTCAGCTCTCTGGAGGACAGAATCTGCAGCAGCTTTATTCTCTTTCTCTTTTCCCTCCCCTCCACCCCAAATATGTTACATCAGGAAACACAAGCAGTGATTTTCCCCTATAGTTTTGTCCCATAATCCCTGTGTCAGAAGTCAGGGGGAAAGGGGAGGAGTTCATCTCTTTTAGAGTCTGGTCTCACTCTGTGCAGTCAGTGAGATAAAAACCAAACTCCCTCAGAACTCTTGTGGCCACTGGAGTTCAGAGCCTGCTCTCCCTTTCTGGATGGGGCCGGGTTCTTCTCCCCAGGAACAAGTGACAGGACAGAAGGAAACGGCCCCAAATTGCACCAGGGGAGGTTTGGGTTGGGCACTGGGGAAGGTTTTCACTGTCCAGCCCCAATGGGACCCCAGTGGGATCTCAGTGCTGGGGGTTTAGAGATGGGAGGATGTGACACTTGGGGACAGGGCTGGGATTTAAACCCAAAGTGCCGTGTCCCTGCCAGCTCCATCCTGGTGTGGCTGCTCCCAGAACCTCACTGTGGGGCTGGGGCTCTGTGACAGGGTATATAAATATTATATAAATATATAAATAAAAATATTTATATTTATATATATATATTGATACTTATATTTATATCTATATTTATATTTATTTATATTTATATTTATTTATATTTATTTATATTTATATTTATATTTATATTTATATTTATATCTATATCTATATCTATATCTATATCTACATCTATATCTATATTTATTTATATTTATAAAATTTATTATATTTATAAATATTTATATAATATATAAATATTATATATAATTATGAAATTGTATAAATTACATAAGTTAAAATATACATAAATAATATAAATATAGATATAAATATAGATATAAATATAATTATAATATTTGTAATAAATATAATAATAGTTATTATATGATATTTATATAATACATTGAATATATTATAATAAGTAAAATAATATTTATAAATATAAATATAAATATAAATATAAATATAAATATAAATATAAATATAAATATAAATATAAATACAAATATAAATAATAATATAGACATAATCTGCTGCACAGGGCAGACACTCAGCTCCCACTGGAGCCTGCATTTTCTCTATGGGAGTAGATGGTGTTTTTCCACTGCTGCCTCCTCCCAAGCCTGAATCCCAGACTTGCCCAAGGTGCCTGGTATCCTGAGAACCTTTTCAAGAACTGTTAGGAATCAGAGTGTAGGGACTTCCACGCACTTCAAAGTATTCATTAATGAAAGTCTGGCTAAAGTAACATCTTAAAATAGAATGTGCAATCAGTGTGCTGTTTCCAAAAAAGATATTTTTTTTTTTTCCCCTTAAATCTCTTAAAATTTATTAGGTGGGCGTGAGCAAAAAGGTTGTCTCCAATAAAAAACTGGCTTTGTAATGATTAGCAGGGGCCCTGTATAATTTAAGATATTCTTTACAGTTTATAAATACGGGCTCATAAAAAGTGTAGATATAAAGAAGCTGTGACTTTAAGTCATTAGAAGCCCAATGGTTTGATAAAATAACAGGAAACAGACAATTTATTATGAGCAATCTCGGTAGCTCTGGATTATCTATAAAACTTTTATGGCCCTCCCCAAGTGGCAAGAGGCCATAAAACTTGCCTGAATGAGGGACTTGTTAATTTACTTGTTAAAGCAAATTAAAAATTTATAAGCGCTTTTAGGTAAATGAGATCTTCTCTCATTGCTGCCCTTGCGGGCTCAGGAGTCCTGGGAGGAAAGAAGAAAACATCACAGCAGAACAATAAAAGCTATTAAATTGGTTGAGTTTATTACTGCAGAGCCAGGCAGCTGTTGCCATGGTTTGCTGGGGGATGCCAGAGGTTGACAGCGTGGCATTTCTGTGCCCTTAAAAAGAAGGTGGAATAGCGTTGCCTTTCACCCAGCCTCGCTCCTCTTCCTCCTTCTCCAGGCAGAGCTCTCAAAGCCAATCCTCAGCCTGTCACAGAAACCTCAGCATCTCCCTCTGCCATTCCTTGCCTTTGTAAAAATTCCTTGTCTGTTGTAAAATAAATTTAGGGACACCAGCAAAACCTTCCCAGTTTCAGATTGCTTAACCAGGACGCTTAACAACAAACAAAGTTTTGATTTAATTCGATGCTCCTGCTGTAACTAAAGGCAGGAGTGAGGAGGAAGGGCCTGGCAAGAACAAGGGGGCTGTTGGGCATCTTTGAGCAATTTTGGAAGCTGTTAAAATGGATTGGAGAAGTGTTTCTCCCATCACTGAATTCAACAACAGCTTCCTACAGCAGATGAGTTCCAGCTGTGGAAGTGTCACGAGGAGTTACACTTGGTCCCTGCAGCTCCAAGTCAGAAAAAAACTGCTAAGAAGGAAAATTTCTGTAGAAAACTCTTAATATTTAGAAAAATACCTATTTCAGAAAGGGTTTTGAATGAGGAGAGATCTAAATCAAGGTGCAGTGAACTAAACAAAGCCTCTCCTGAACAGTTCTATAAATTGTATCTGTACTTGTAACTACTTCTGTTCAGGAAATATCTTTTACCGATCTGGTATCATTTAGAAAAGAAGTTAACAGCACTTCCAGGAGAGAAATAGCAGCATAAATTCAAAAGGTTTGTGCTGAGAACACTTCAGGTGATCCCTTCAGGTATTTTCAGGTGTCTCAAGACTGGCACCCAGAAGTGAACCTGCCTACCCAGGCCACAGCTTTCAGCACCCATTTCATCCTTACTCATTTCACTTAAATACTCATTTTGCATCAGCATGATTTATATAATTCTGTATTTCCAAATGGATATTGCAGGAGTTTCCCTTCAGAATAGGAAATAATCAAGAAATACGTGGAGTACATGGAGAAAGTCCGAAAGCGTGGTCTGCAGGAGGGGCTTGAAAGAATTGGGGCAATTTAGTTTTGAAAGAGATAAATACTGAGATATTGGAGGTGCTGGTAACAGAGAGCAGAGGAGAAATGTGTTGTGCATATCCACGATGGGTGGAACAAGGGATGCATTGGGGCAGTGGAGTTAACTCCTGCAGGGGCAGCAGTGCAGCTGCTTTATTGCCTAAGTCCTTTCTTACCTATTGTTCTGGTTCCAGACTTTGGAAACCCAAATTCCAAATAGATTTGTGGGTGTTCTTAGCCTCTCTGGATCTGGGCTTAAACCTGTAATAGCCTATTATATAAAAAAAAAACAAGGAAAAAAGCAAATAGAGAGCTGACTGTATTGGGCTGGGGTAGCTCAGGGTCTGCCTGGCAGGAGGGATGGGATGCAGGGACCCTCAGGGCTCCGAGGGCTGGGCTGGGTCTGCACCTTCCTCTCCTCTCTGCTTCTGTAGTGCTGAGACTCCTCAGCACTCAGGCTGCAGTGGGTAAAGCTGAGCACTCAAATACTTGAGGCAGTGCTGCTCCAAAATCTTTATTTCCCATGTGGTTCTGCAGGCAGAGACAGATGTTTAGCAGGACACTTTTCCTTCACGCTGCTAGACCAAACAAAAGCTTCCAATCTCCAGGAGTTCAAGTGCAGCAATCGTAATATTCTGGCACTTCCATCACTCAATACTTGTATTATAAATATTTCATGGAAAAACTGAATCATAAAAGTATTATTTTTGTAGTGTGCCAAGAGTAGATCCAGGCACTTGGAGCATAAAAAGTATGAAAGTCACATTTTAATATTGTGCTCTCCTCACTAAATACAGTGCTAGCCTGAAACTGTCTGACATATAAAAATAAGGCAAAGCCTCCAAGGTATATTAATGGTGGTTATAGAGCTAATGGTTACATGGCAAATTCCCAGTACAGACATTTCAGTGTGCACATTTCTCTGAAGCAGATAGGACTGGCTGGAAAGGTCTCTTGAAATCCCATCTGGCATCTCCTGGGACCCCACTTCAGCCATATTTCACTGCCCCAAAAGTGGATATAAAATGAGCCAAGAGCTCTCTGTCTCTCAGTGAGGTTACACCCCTGCCTCTGCTCAGCACATCGGAAACTCCCAGCCCTAATCCCCAAAATCTGTGGTGATGACAGTGCTTGAAGTCAAATAAATAATCTTTCATGTCCTTTCTTACCTAACTACTGTTCTGGTTCCAGACTTTGGAAACCCAAATTCCAAATAGGTTGGTGGGTGTTCTTAGCCTCTCTGGATCTGGGCTTAAACCTGTAATAGCCTATTATAAAAAAAAAAAAAAAAGGAAAAAAAGCAAATACTGAGGCAGAGCCAGCTTTGTTCAGGCCGAGCCTTTGAGAAGGGTTCAGCCATTCAGAGCAGGGGTGGGATGGTTGTTTTGCTGTAGGTGGTCTATTAGGGAAGTTTCTATGGAAATATATAATTATTGTTGGAAGCACTTTGAGCCCAGAAGGTTTTTTCTGGTGTAAATTAGAGGGAGGGAGATGGAACAGGCACCAGCCCTTGGTGGGGCATCATTCTGCAGGTGGAAACCCCAGGTTCATGGCCCTGTTTGTTGAAGCAGTAACCAGAATGTCTCTTGTTCTGCTTAACTGCAGTACAAACATTTCCTGGTGCACCATGAAATCCCCTCTGAACACCACAAAGTGAATCCAGGAGGCAGAGTCCTGCAGCTGCCTCCTTCCCTAAATCTATGTTTTCTCAAGGCTTTTTTCAATGTTTATTAGTTTAGCCTCGCAATTCCATGTTTACATAAATTACATGATTAAAAGCAAAACAGGAACGTGGACAGAATGTGGTTTCTGTTAAAATCATTCCCAGTTCCTTGCTAACTTAACCCTTTTGAAAACCAGAGACATTTAGGGAGGTGCCTACGTGTTTAATGCACAGGGAGCCTGTGTTCCAGCCCCACAGGGAGGTGTTTGGAGTTATTCCTCAAGATATTTATTTATTGGCTTCATTCCTACAGTAGCCAGGCGATGACAACAAATATTGAATAACATCAGCTTTTTGCTGGGAACCAAGGGAAGGACTTGCCCGGGCTTAATTTCAATCATAACCTGCTAAATTGGGGAAAACCTGCAGAAAAAAAAAACTCATCAGCAGCTCTAGGCTGCATATCTGAGGAAGGAACACAGGAATTAGCTGGTATGGGGCACAGAGATATTTTTTACAGCAACTGGTGCTTGCATGGGTAGAGCTTTGATGAATCCTGCCCCATGTTCTTATCACAGATGAGCAAAGGAAATATAAATTAGAAGCTCATAAATATAGGATTCCCCTGTCCTTTGAAGAACTTTTTTTTCCATACAGTTTGCATGAGAATGCTTGTTTGATTTAAAAAAAAATGTGGTTTTTTTTGGCTGGGTTGTAAGTAACGTGTAAGGAACAGCATTTTAGGTAGGTGTCCTTTAAAGTAGCTAAAAAGGGACATGAGATCTGTGAGGGGTTAATTCCTATGTTCTAAATGAAAATGGAATTAGAAAATGAATTCCCCTCCAACATCTCCACTCAGTGTGCAGATCAAAGCCATCATAGGAGTAAATTTATGTCTGATAGCGTGGACGGTTTCAATGCACACTGGCGAAATATCATGCTGATTGCTGATTGAAAACAGTTGTTAATTCTCTACTTCACTAAATTCAGAGTGGAAAAACTTTCCTTAATAAAGAACAGATTGAAGAGAAGCAAGACCTTACTGTGTGGAAATTAATGGCAGATGCATATACTGGTAGTTAAAATGTTTCATTAGATGTTAATGTCTTGCTGTGTTTTTAATTGTTCAGAAATTAGCCTCTAGAATATTAAAACCATCTGTTTGTTATCATGATGAAACAGAATACTTAAATAGTTATTAATTTTGTAGGGTTTTTTTTTTTTTTTCCTTGTCTGCAAAACTTTGATCTGTTGAGATTTCAGTGGATGCTGGATGCAAAAGCGAAAAACAATTTTAAAACACCTTGGTGCCCCAAATCTCAGCATTTGCTGCCTGCCACCCATATTTTGCATGCCTGCTTTATTTCACAAATTATTATTCACCAAGGAGAGGTTGACGTGTTTTAGTGCATGGAAGGAGCGTGCTGATGCTTGCTGAGCCTGTATAATGCTTGATTTAAACTGTAATATGGTACTTTCTCACATGCTGATACTTAGTTTTCAAGTCTTGTGGGTCATTTTAAAGCTCAAATATTTCATAGCATGGAAGGGATTCCGTGTTGATCTATCAGCACAGGGCTTTGTCTTCCTCCATTTCCAATTATTTACAGCTATTCTTTTTTTAATTTTATTTTTTTTTTAAAGACTGAGTTTTGGGGAAGTTGGGGGTTGATATTTATTTGTGTCATCATTTCTGATGTTTTTTTTTAATCATGTAAATGAACAATAACGGGCTCCTGCAGGCCCTGACTCAGGTAAATATTCCTCTTTATGAGAGCACACATTGAAGCAATTTCTGGCATAACAGCAAAGATAATCTGACTTTTTTTCCTCAGCTGAGGTGGATTTAACTGAGTGCTGAAGTGCTGTCTGCTGGGGAGGCTGTAACATGTATGTACACACAGCTCTCCAGTGTGAAGAGCACGATTTATAATACATTTTGTAATGCTTGTTATACGTGACTTAAGTGTGAAAATTTATTCAGCAAGTCTAAACATTACTTAGAGAGCCATTAACATATCTTTCCAAGTGATTTTTGACCTTTTTCTGAATAAGCACTTTACAAATTATTAAATGCCAGGATGAGGATTAATTCAAGTAACCGTAATTTGATAGCAGTCCTCTATTATAGATTTTTTTTTGCACTTATCTTGAAACAATAATAAAGCTCCACTTATCTAATATATGGCTGTATTTTCGAGATGGGTAAGTTTAGTACAACTTTAAAGCACAGAAAAGATAAGATGAATTAGGGGGTTTTATCAGTATAAGGTGCAGAAATAATCTATCAAGTATTTAAGGTGTACACCCAGTTCCCTCCATGGTTCTTCATCCCCTGAAGTTGGTGGCAGTCCTGCAGCTGTCCCTGGGATTCTGGTGGCCACTGGCTCTGACCCTGATGCCACCTCTGTGCTGAGGCTGCCACCCCAGGGCCGAGTCACACTGAATGATTTTCTGGCAATGAACGTGGTTTTGGGCTTGAGGCAACCAGCTCATCAGATCTATCAAGCATTAAATCACCTTTGGTCACTGTTGACAGGGGACAGACTACAAGACTGATGAGGAGATTTTTTATTTCTTTTTTTTTATTTATTTTTTACTTTTGCAAACAGGAGGACTCATTATTCCAATTGTCAAAGCACGGTGCTGCAATCTACTTTACATTATTGTTTGGGATGAGGGAGGAAGAGAGGTGTGCAAGAAGAAAAATGAAAATCTGAAATGCTGGGACAGCTGAGTGTGCTCAGA